>NC_134355.1:425132486-425732486 GCF_048569485.1 Anomaloglossus baeobatrachus | reverse complement strand
AGCGGCTCCGTCGGGCGCAGACATCTTGTTTCCGTCCCCCTTAGCTTTTTCCGGCTACTCCTCTGTTGGGGCGGAGTTTTGGCCTTCACGCCTCTGCTACTCGAGAAGACGCTCGAGCGGGAACTTTTCGCGCCAAAGATGGCGACTTCTGAAATTTTTCAGCCGGATACCTCCGGCGGTCACAAGGCGCACCTCTACCCAACGGCAGAGCGGTAAGATCCTGTTCGTGACGCCAAGTTGTCGCGGGCGGAGGAGGGGACGCCGCGTTCTCCCACTGCTGCTCGGGTCCGGCTGCCGCGGCTGCTGCGGCCTGCTGCTGCTCGGTGGCTCGAGCGATGGGCCGGATCCCGGGGACTCTAGCGGCGCTCCTCACCCGTGAGTGAAAGGGGGGTTTTGGATATGGGGATTGGTTATTGTCCGTGACGCCACCCACGGTTGTGGTGATTTGTTGACACCACCGCTGCTCTGTATGGGGATCCCGGGAAGGATGGTATAGAGCAGCCAGTTGTAGTGTTGCCCCTCCGTGGGTAGGGGTTGGTGATCCCGGGGCCCAGTGAAGAGGTGGGTGAAGCAGGGCTTGGTGGGCGCAGGGACGCGGGGGCAGCGCTGTGCCTTGCGGCACTGTGGTACTCACTCAGCCTGAGACGTTGACACAGTTTTTCGGTAAACCACACGGCTGGAAAGATGGTTCCCACGGACGGCTGCACTTGCTCTCCCAGTAGGTGACGGTGATGACCCTTTGTCCTGCACCTAAGATTTCTGTGTTGGTAGCGATGGGTTCCCACCGGTAACCCGCTCCCCGGCTTGGATATGGGCCGGAGGAGCCCTACTTTGCCCGCAGGCACTGGCCCTGAGAAACTGGTGCCCTGGCGGTGGCGGTGTCTCTCCTCAATGGTTGGACTGTTGCCTTCAATCGGGACTTGGTTGTTTAGAGACAGACGTCCCCTTCACTGACGGATTTGGCAAATTTACGGCGACTCCTAGCCTTGCCGGGGTCCAAGAGGCCCCTGCCCTGGTGCTGACTGTCCTTCGTATACTGCTCCAGACCGCCGGGCCACTACCCGTCCGCGGTCCTTCCAGCAACCTCCGAGCAGTCCCCCTCCAGACGGTCACCGCCGTTGCTGACCTTGCTGAATCTGTCCTGCACACAGCTGGACCAACTTCAGGCTTTTCTACTCTCACTTTTACTCTTTTATTCTTTGCTCCACTACTACTTCACTTTCCTCACTTGACTTTTCTGTTTACTCCTTCACCTCCCTAACTGAACTGCCTGGTTCTTCCTGCCTCCAGGGCTGTGTACTCCTCGGTGGGCGGAGCCAACCGCCTGGCCCACCCCCTGGTGTGAACATCAGCCCCTGGAGGAAGGCAACAAGGATTTCGGTAGCTTTGGTGTTCCTACTGGGGTGTAGGGTGTGGTGGTGTGATGACCTGTCACACCTGGCTTGCCCAGGGCGTCACATTTACCTTAGTTACCAGTCTCCACAGCTTCCAGACGCCGGCTCCGTGCAAGCGCAGCGTCGCTTGCACGTCGCTGCTGGCTGAGAGCTGGTCACTGGTCGCTGGTGAGATCTGCCTGTTTGACAGCTCACCAGCGACCATGTAGTGACACAGCAGCGATCCTGACCAGGTCAGATCGCTGGTGGGATCGCTGCTGCGTCGCTAAAGTGTGACGGTACCCTTAGTCTTAGCCAACCCTCTCAAGGTAAGCCTGCTAATGGAAACAGTGGGTCTACGTCCGGCTCACACCTCCATCACTGTACCATGACGGCTAATTAGACTCATCAGAGTTTGATCACAGTGGGATCTGTTTTTCTTATAGGTAGAAGATAAAGAAAAAAGGTTTCTCCATTACGCCAGTCCATAAATATCAGACTGCAGTTGGATGCCATATGAGTGCTGTCTGATTTTTTTTTTTCTTTTTTTCACATACCTATAGACTGGAAGAAGTGCCATGCAATTCTAATTTTTTATTTTTTTTTCCCTCAGTCTGAAAAGAAAAGAAAAATGTCCACGACCTGTAAGATGGTCAATGGTAAGATCCTGGAGGGGAGATATTATTTACTTAAGTTATTAACTTAAGTGATGTGAAACCCAGAATGTAAGCTCCAGCATAATTATGGTACTAAGAGGGTTAATCAACCATGACAAGGGCTGGATTTTTTGTGAACAGTCAAAGAGATGAGTGGAATGGTGGTTCACATATCTCCACCCTAGGGAGTGTTCCAGGAGGTAAAAGCAAGGCTTCTGGAATCACTTAGGCTATATGCAAAAGCTGCGTTGTTTTGTTTTTTTTTGTCAAGTTTTGTTTTGTTTGTTTTTTTGGTGCAGTTTTGTTGTCAGAAAGTTCTGAATTTTTACTTCCCAGCAAAGTCTTTGAGAATTCAAACTTACTGTGCGCATGTTGCCGTTTGTCTGCAGTTTGTCACAAACTTCTAACAAAAAAAATTCAGCATGTTCATTCTTTTTGCTTTTTGCCCCTGTGTTTCTCACTAGCGATGGGAGGATTCTGGGTCGGCGGGGGATTTAACCTCAGTATCTGGCCGGATGCCATTCCCCAGAATCCGCCGCAAAGGGGGTAGGAGCAAGCGCTTCATACTCACCGGCCCGGCTGTCACACTGCTCCTGCTCATTCGGCTCATACATATCCACTGCTTCCCCCTGTCCACCAGCGTCTGTGCTTGGTTGCAATCAGACACCGCCTCCAGCCTGTGTGACAGCCTGTCTGACGTTTCCAATTACAGACCCGGTCTGCGAGCGTACATTAAAAATAATTAAATAAATGGGAAAAAAAACAGTGTGCAGTCCCCCCCAAGTTTGATAACCAGACAAGTTAAAGCCATACAGCTGGGGGCTGGTATTTTCAGGCTGGGGAGACCTACGGTTATTGGGAGCCCCCAAGCCTAAAAATCTCAGCCTGCAGCTGCCCAGGATGCGACAACCCCAGCACTTTACTCTGCTCTTCCTGATTGCCCTGGTGCAGTGGCAATCGGGGTAATAAGGGGTTAATCTCAGGTCACAGCTGACACTAAGCCCTAGTTAAGTGACGGCAGGCATCTATGAGACCCCCATCACTAGTCTATAAGTGAAAAGAAATAACACAAACACCTAAATTCTTTATTTGAAATAAAATACAAAGAAAAATGCCTTTCACCCCTTTAACCCCCAAAACTTCCCTGCAGCTCTGACATAATCCACACAAGATGCCACGACGATGCAGCTCTGCTACATCCGAGCCTGGAGAGACCGAGAACATGTCCAATCTCTCCAGGCTCCGGGAAACACTGACAAGTGGGACCTGGCTGGCAGCAGTGATGTCACTCAGTTCACCGGAGGTCATACCCGGGTTCTCAAGGTATGACCTCTGATGACCTGAGTACCGCACTCTGGTTTAAAGTGCATGGCCATGCCGCCAGCCCTTTAACACTGACAGTGCTGGCCAGGGAGTGCGAGGCAGCTCCACATCCTCCCCGGCCAGCTCTATCAGTGTTAAAGGGCTATCGGGGTGCGGTGCATGGCCCCGCGCTTTAACAGTGCCGGTCAGTGAACTGAGTGATGTCAGTCACTGCTGCCAGCCGGGTCTCGCTTGTCAGTGTTTCCCGGAGCCTGGAGAGATCAGACATGTTTTTGGTCTCTCCAGGCTCAGATATATCAGAGCCAGGACCATTATGGGACCTTGTGTGGATTATGTCGGACCTGCATGGAAATTTTGGGGGTTAATAAAAGGGGTGAAAGAGTGTCTGCTAACAATGCTTGACAGGTATTGACCTGGATCTAAAACTTCCAGGTGAGAAGTCCTTGGTACCGGACATCTTGAGGAGATACAAGTCAGAATGGAATAGCTGGAGCAGCTTCAGGAGACAGCGAGAAGATGTGGGTCCAGAGATGATGCTACTCAGGACAAGCATTGAGCTGTTGGTAAGTATTTTTTGTTTTGTTTTTATGTTTTCTTATGTTTTCCTTAACGCTGGTGCAGTAATTTTTCTAAAGTCTTTGCACAAGTGGCCACTAATATAGTTTAAATGAAAAAAATCTTGTACTCTGCAGATAGCACCTGTAGTTTCTTGATTACTACATTTTTTTTTTCAAAAATTTTAAACTTTAATTTTGTAATTGTTTTTTTTTATTCTTTTTGTGCAGAATATCAAGAATCAATGGAGGTGCATGCAGGAGCGAGATAAGAAATTCATGGCTGAGAAGGAATAAAGTTTCATTCTTCTGAGCTGCAGGTCTTTGTCTCCAGCCGAGAGCCCCATTAGTAAGCAAATTTATCCCATTCTTACACCTTTCAGGGAAGGATCCAATGGACCGAATACAAGACTTTCAGAACACTCTTAGGTCTACGACACACGGCGAGAAAAACGGTGCGAGTGGAATGCGATAAAAAATTGCATTCCACTCGGACCAATATTACTCTCTGTGCCCGCTGCCATGAGTGATTATTTCTTCGGTCCTAATCGGACCGAGAAAACAGTCGCAGCATGCTGAGGGTGTAATGCGATCCTGTTCCATTCACACCAATGCAAGTCTATGGGACAAGAGAAAAAAACAAGGAATAACCCCGGCACACTACTACTCCCAAGAAAAGAGTCAATGGGTTTAGATATGCAAATTTTATCTTTATTGATCAAAATTAAATTGGTGGATGCGTAATATGATTCGTCCGAAAAGTCGACGTTTCGGCCTTAAGCCTTCGTCAGACCGGACATTATCTGAACATAATAACAAAAACAAAACATGATCAATATCATATATACAAAATCTGATCGTATGACATATACTAACCAACAATATTGGAATAAGACAAAGAAATAATAAAGAGGTAGAGATTCGGCGTATCATATTATAACAAACATTGTCACATGATGAGACCCTTAAAGCCCTCAATGGTATAAACAAAATGTATCAAGATACAAGGCATAGATATCTCTACATAAATACAAGGACTAGTCCAGGGACTAGACGGCCGTGTGTAAGGTACTAGCGTGATAGTGGTGAAGCAATTGGTAAGCCGACCATGTTGAAAAGTATGTAAGGGAATAAGGTCTAGTAGAAAAGAGGTAAAAAAGTAAAAGAGAGAAAAAAAGGATAGGAAAATGAGTAGAGTCAGAGTCATAATAACAACAATAAGCCCAGGGGGTCTCGGAGGCCACTCACCATAATAATATGGTAGTATGGAGTCATATGAAGTACATTCTCAGTAATATGCGTGTGCACTCAGCATCAGTATTATGCTACAATGGAAAACAGGTATATTAGTAAATATATAATGGTAGTGTGGTAAAGCTGCCTGGGGTCATAGATACCTGAAATAGATTCTGTGGCAATATATATGGACCGCGGGTCTGTCAGTCGTATGTTGTATATAATAAACTATGACCTTGGAAGGGGCTCGGTGGGCTCAACGACCTTGGTATAGGGAAATTACATATGAGTAAAAATATTCCATGTGTTCAGAGAATATTAGGTAGGGGGAAAAAAGGGGGCTGGATAGTAAAAGAAGCCACTCACCATAGCCGATACGGTGGCACCAGGTAAATTAAATTGTCGTCTGGTAAGACAATAAGGGTGCGCTACGTTTTCAGTGCTATGCTATAATGAGAATACGTAAAACTCGTATCAGGGAACGAGATATCACTGTACATTAGTAACATCTGAATTGTAATAAGTAGAAATCCATAAATGTTTACCGCAGGTATACTAGGATCCCGGTTGGCTCAGTAGTATGGTTATCGCCTATATGCCATTGGTATGAACTTCTTAAATGAATAAAGCCGTGGTGGGAGAATAATAAACTCGAACCCTAGGCACATAATTGTATATTAGATAGTACAGGTATACATATGTAAAGCTTTATAGTCACTCCACAATTAGTGATAAAATGCGGGAACATATTAACAAGTGTCATAATTGTAAAATGGGTCCACTAAACTGAGAATGGATCTGTGGTGGTAGTTACCTAATGGGGTAGCCTGGTGTGCGATATCACCGGTAGGACCGGAGGGGACAGGCCAGGCAGCTTTACCACACTACCATTATATATTTACTAATATACCTGTTTTCCATTGTAGCATAATACTGATGCTGAGTGCACACACATATTACTGAGAATGTACTTCATATGACTCCATACTACCATATTATTATGGTGAGTGGCCTCCGAGACCCCCTGGGCTTATTGTTGTTATTATGACTCTGACTCTACTCATTTTCCTATCCTTTTTTTCTCTCTTTTACTTTTTTACCTCTTTTCTACTAGACCTTATTCCCTTACATACTTTTCAACTTGGTCGGCTTACCAATTGCTTCACCACTATCACGCTAGTACCTTACACACGGCCGTCTAGTCCCTGGACTAGTCCTTGTATTTATGTAGAGATATCTATGCCTTGTATCTTGATACATTTTGTTTATACCATTGAGGGCTTTAAGGGTCTCATCATGTGACAATGTTTGTTATAATATGATACGCCGAATCTCTACCTCTTTATTATTTCTTTGTCTTATTCCAATATTGTTGGTTAGTATATGTCATACGATCAGATTTTGTATATATGATATTGATCATGTTTTGTTTTTGTTATTATGTTCAGATAATGTCCGGTCTGACGAAGGCTTAAGGCCGAAACGTCGACTTTTCGGACGAATCATATTACGCATTCACCAATTTAATTTTGATCAATAAAGATAAAATTTGCATATCTAAACCCATTGACTCTTTTCTTGGGAGTAGTAGTGTGCCGGGGTTATTCCTTGTTTTTTGCTGTATTTACCTCCGAGCACCTGCATATTTCAGTGACGCAGAGCTTATCTCTCCCTTATGGGACAAGAGAAACATTGCACTGCTCTCGCATTACACCGGTGTAACGCGAGAGCAGTGTGATTTTGGCAGCAGCCGGCAACGGAGGAGAGAGGGAGATAAATCCCTCCCCTCCTCAGCTGCGGCCCTCCCCTCCTCAGCACTGGCCCCCCTCCTCCTCAACGCCGGCCCTCCCCTCGCAGCTGTGGTCTGATCAGACCACAGACGCATGACACTCGGATCCTGCTGTGCTGCGAGCGGGAGCCGAGTGTCATGCGAGGATTGCACTAATCCCCGTGTGGCCTTGGTCTTAGGCCCTGTGCACACATTGCATTGTTTGATGCAGTCTTGGTGCAGTTATTCGTGTCGTTTGTTGCCCAAATCTGCATGTATATCCCTATCTCAGCAAAGTCTATGAGAATTCTGAAGTGCTGTCCGCATGTTGCTTCTTTTTTTCCTTGCAGTTTTTTTTTAGCTCCTCCAGCCATTTAATTCACTAAAAAAATGCACTAAAAACGCTTGAAAAAACTCATAAAAACTGCATGTGTGGTTGATGTGTTTTGGTGCAGAAAATTTCTGCAGCGTGCACACATACCTTAAGTTTAAAAAAATAGTTTGGTTATCATAAAAAATACGTAAAGACGTTGTCCGAAACCAAAGTTCATTTTCATCCTAAATGTCTAAAATAATTATTTAATCATTTTTCAAATATACTTCAATAAAGAAAAAAATCCCGATCGTTTCCCACCTGAAGTGAAGCGTCATCAGTGGCGGCTGTTTAGGTCTGGACGGTCCCTACTTTCCCCACACGTAGTCCCCTCTAAGTATCCCAGCATGCACTGGGGATTCTAAAATGAAACGTCATCAGAAGAAAATAAACACAGGAAGATACAGTAGAAAGGGAATGGTAGGGAATTCTAACCTCAGGATGCTGTAGTCTCCAAACGTCACATAGCTGTAACCCAAGGAGAGTTTTCTTGATATGTTTAGTGGCTTTGTAGGATAGGTGTGATTTTTTTCTTGGAATTATCCAAGACCGGGTCTAATGTAAGGTTAAGATCAGCACAGAGAATGACCGTCCCCTGAATCAAAGGGGAGGAAAAGTCCGCCAGGTTTGAAATGAAGCTAACTTGGTCTTGGTTTGGGGCATATACATTTAGTATGGTTAATGTTTGGCCTTCAATTTTTAAAGTAAGAATGATGTATCTAGCTTCTCTATCTGCCGTGCAACTGACAATTTGGTGTGGGAGGGATTTGTGGATAGCAATGGCTACTCCTTTAGATTTGTTGCTATGTTTATTGGCAAAGTGCCAACTGGTGTAATGTTTATGTTTTATGTTATGTGTATGGTTCTCCTTGAAATGTGTTTCTTGTAGACAGATTATCTGTACCTTTTGCTTGTGGAAATGTTGCAGAATTTGAGCCCGTTTTTCCGGCGTGTTTAAGCCTTTGGCGTTGAAGGAGGCAATTTTCACTTCCGTCATTCCTGTCGAGCGGTGGGCTGATCCTGACGGTTGGGGAGTTTCGTGCAATGAAAAGAGAAAAGTAAAAATAGAAAATTTAGAGCGTAGAAAGAAGACAAGAGAGAAAGTCTACAGAGAGCTACAGAAGTCAGAGGTAAAGCCTCTGTACAAGGAAAGGGAAAACCAACTGTTTAGGTACTAACGTAGTACAGGAGCTTGTGCGTCCCTGAAAGGCGAGACAGAGGCTCCTACCCTATGTGGGGCGAAGTCTAGTCCAGCAGGTGACAGGGTGGCACACTAACTTGGTATAGCTGCATATCTACCGGCTAATTAATAAAGCATACTATCTATGGGCATTAAAGGTCTTGTGACCGTAATCACTCAAACCTCCGCTGTCATCGTTCTATCAGATCTCCCCCCACCCCTCCCACTCAAGCCTCCTCTTAATTCTGCACAGGAGGACGAAAGTCAGTTGTGCACTGATCTGAAGCAATGTTGACGTCTCATCTATAGGACGGGTCATCAGGTCGTGGTACGACGGTCCGCGGTCGGACCTCTTTTTTCTCCACCCTTTGATTTGTCTCTAGAGGAGGGTCCTGATGGAGGGTAGTCTGGTCGTCCCCGGGGTCTCCCAGCCAGGGTCATGCCATTCTCTGTAAGTGCCACCCATTCGGGTAAAGTGACATTGGGTAGGCCCAACCCGGCCAGGAATCCCCGCAAGTCTCCGGGTGCTCGGATCGTGAAGGTCCGGGGGCCTTTCCGTACCGATAAAGAGAAGGGGAACCCCCATCTAAAGGGGATCCCCTTATCCTGTAGAAGGGCGAGCAGAGGCTTGAAGGCCGCTCTTTGGGCCATTGTGTATCTGGACAAGTCTGGCATCACTCGAATATGCTTGCCTTGGTAGGAGAGTGTTTGTTTCTGGCGGGCTGCCTGTAAGATTAGTTCTTTGAGCTGGAAAAAGTGGATCCGACAGATTATGTCCCTTGGTTGGGGATTATTCGGGTCTGGAGGTCGTAGGGCTCTGTGGGCCCTGTCTAATTTTATAAAAGTGTCATGGGGGCGACGTAGTAACCCGTTGAATATGGAAGTCAGTGTGGCTGGAATATCAGCAGTGGAAATGGATTCCGGGAGGCCTCTAATTCGTAAATTATTCCTCCTGTTTCTATTTTCTAGATCGTCCAGAGTAGATTGGAGGTTTTGTATTTGGAAGGAGCGACGTTTAACAGTATCCGTCAGCACTTGTATAGCTTTTGAGGTGGAGTCACGAGACTGAGTTAGGGAATTCACTTGTGATGATAGGTCTGTTAGCTCAGAGCGAAATTTGGCGAATTCTTGTTTACATTCAGTAACAATCTGAGATGTTAAGGTAGCTATATCTTGTTTGGTAGGCATGGATTCAAATAATGAGCGCAAGTCCGCCAGGGTCTCTGACCTATTCTCTTCTGGTGGCGTATGTTTATTTGGCTTCTTGTACCCGGGGGTTCGCTGTTCATGGTTACTGGGGGTAGAGATCCCATCTGTCAATCCAGTAGAGCCCCCATTGTGGTCTGGGGTCATTGTAGTTAATTGTGTTCCTTGCTGAGAGAGGAGTGTTTGTGATTCGGCCCCAGGCCCCCCATCATCTCTTGGGGAGACAGAGAGCCATGGAGATCCCATCGACCGCCGAGCTGATGATTCAGTGGAGAGTGGGGGGAGGGGGGGTTCTGTCCACTGCCCCCTCTCTCCGTGTGTTTGTAGGGTCGCCTCTGTTATCACATTGCCCATAGAGGGCATTTGTAGGCTCTGTGTTGGTGCTTTGAGGGGTGAGCACGGGGTGCCCAGAGACAGCAATCTCCCTCCAAGTCCCTTTCCTGCCTGCTTTTCCTTCTCCTGCACACCAGGCACAGGGTGCAAGTCTGGTGACACGGGGGAATTCTCACTCCCAGACCTCCTATCCTCCGTCTGCCACATTTTTGGTGTATGGGCTGGGGAGGATTATGCTGCTCCTTCATTTCCAGCAGCATAGCTGGAGGAAGCTCCCCTGTCCTCCCTCCCATCCTGTCTCACCTCCTCTGCAGATGTTATATTCTGCCTGCCTTCCGTGCCGGTCAGCTCGTCCCTGGTGTCTGGCGCTGCACGGAGATTCCCCTCCAGCTCTCCTCCCTCCTGTGCACTCTGGGGACGCGCGGGCTTCCCTTTGTTCCTGGCGGCGTCTCCACGTGGGGAGCCGCCATTCTGCCCCGCGGTATCTCCTCTCCCCTCCCGCTGTGTGGTCTCTCTGTGCGGGGTCTCGCTGTCAGTGGAGGTGAATTTTGCTCGGGTTGCTGGGGGCTGCAGGGGGGTCTGTTGGACGGTCCCAGGGATTGCAGGCTCACCCGTATTCAGGTCTCGCGGAGGTTCTCTGCACAGCTCCGTCGGTGGGGGGGCCCGGTTCTCTCGGTGGGGGGTCCCAACCCGAGTAAGGAGCGAGGCAATGTCTCCCTTTGTGGTCGGGGGTTGCGAGGAGGCCCGGGTCCTGGCTTTCCTAGCCGTTTTGCCCATGCTGAGTTCTGTTATGCCGGGATATTAGAAGTGGTGCAGCAGGAGCTCCAAGACGTGCGTCCTTACACCACCTTAGTTAGCCACGCCCCCCACACGTTCATTTTTGATTATACCAGCCAGGGCCGCCATCAGGACATTACTACTGGGACTCCTGTACTGAGCCCGGTGAGCTGTAGGCAGTAAAAAAATAAAATAATAAAAATTAATGGCATTTGGCAGCAGGGAAAGATAAAATCCACGCAAGTCTTGGTCTTGTGTATGGATCTATGAAATGTTCCAATCCATGTCTCACTGTGAAATGATTGAAGGGCTGAGGTTACGGAGCTGACAGCCCGGGCCCCTCCCCTTTCATTCCTCTGCTCACTGGGCCCCATGGGCAGGGGGTGGGGATGTTGCATTGGCAGACATCGCGGTGCAGCACCTGCAGTCGCACAGGGGCCCCAAGCGGGAGCAGGCCCCTAGAGCCTAGCGACCTATGACGTACTGGGTACTTCATAGCTCCCTGGTACTTAAGGACCCATGACATACTCAGTACGTCATGGAGAGATTGCGGCCCGGGAGCCCCGGTGGCTGCAATCACTGCAAAATTAAATATCTTAGATTCGGGGAGGAAGGCCCTTTGCCTGACCTCAGGAGGGGTTGTGTCTCCTTTCCGGACCTAAGGAGGCTGTGATTGGCTGACGAACGCCGCTCAGCCAATCACAGTCACTGTAATGTTTCAGCCATTGAAAATGGCAGAAACATCGAAATCCAGCCATGGTCAGTACAGCTATAGCACCAATCATTGGCTGGAGCTGGGTGACCTCAGTTTCACCCGCCCCCAGCTCTGATTGGAGAGACCGGCCTTGTGACCGATCTCTCCAATCACTGTGGATCTGGGGCCGGTGACCACTCCCCTCAGTTTCACTCCTAACAGATAGTAGTAGAGAAGGGTTTCACGGCCGCACCAAAGACTACTGGATCATATCAGCTTAAGATTAATGTTTCTTTATTTCATGCACAGGTCAGGTCAACGCGTTTCAGGAGGCACAGCTCCCTTCCTCAGGACAACCAGCAAAGAACATCAAATCTGCTGTACAGAGAGCCTATACAGCATTATATACCTTAAGATGACGTCAAGGCACGCCCCCAGAGAAAAAAATCGGCGGGAATCTATACCTTTCAAGATCACAGATGACGTAGTATATTGTAATAAATTAATAATACAGATTGTACTATCATAAGCTCTCTCTTTTATCCCAAGCTATTAAAAATAAAGAATTATTTTGGAAAATTAGAATGGAGTGGTTTATTTGTGCACTAAAAAATTATATATATATAATATATGTAACAATGTATGTGTATATAGTCAATTCAGTGTACTACACATTGCCTAGAACACTGTAGATAGCGTTGGGCATTCATTTAATCCAGAAACCAGGAACAGTGTGTGAAGAACGTGCAGCTGAAAGTGCCACTTGTTATATACGGATCAGTCTCCTGCCCGATCTTATAAGGGATATCTATCCCTCTCAGGTGAGGAAAAGGAAAAAAAGAAAAAATGATGAAAGGGGATTCAGGTGAAATTAGTGTGTGTAAAAAAAACCCAACATATATATATGTGAAAAATTTTTTTGCTATTAGCGGTAACAAAATCCCCGCTGGGATATTACCGTTATATCATAAGATTGTTGAAGGAACAGTGATCGTGTATCAAAAATTTAAAAACAACAATTGTTATAATTAATATAGCCGTATGTGCACCAATATATGGATAAAATCAAAAACCATGAGCATATAGTTGCAATGTCTCATATAAAAGGATCCGGCATTTGTAAGTGTAAAAACTATTGCTAGTGTACGTGGGTATAATTACTATAAAAAATGATGCATCATGAGCGGAATTTGTTTTAAAACATGAATAGGTTCAGTTTGGGCTCACAGGCCGTTCGAATTACAAGTTCACTGAAGTTCAGGCCAATCAAGCAAGTGAGCGGGGTGACAGAAGTTCAGACCGTGGGAAACTATTGAAAGCGCATCCTCAATGAAAAGATATGAAGCCAGTGCTCCATTAGAGACTTTGAAAAGACGACTGGGTCAATTGAGTTCAGGAGCGTGGGAAAATCTCTAATGCGCATGCCCTAAAGAACCAATCACTCCATATTATGTGGAAACGGCGTCATCACAGTATAGACTGGAGGAAAGAAAAAGGTCTCCCACAACGGGCCAAGTCAGGGAGCCTCTCAGTCATGGTTCATGTCTCCCTGTGATAATAAGATCAGTATAAATATCATAAACCTATTAATAAATATGTGTAAAATATAATAAATACATGTATATGAAAAATTATTAATAAAATAAATAATATAAAAACATGTAATAAGATTAGCATTATTCAAGACCCGGCATGTAAAATATTATTACTCAAGATAAAAACAGGAAAATACACATAAAATACACATAAAAACATATAATTCATAAATATGTAAATTAATAATAGAAATAATTACCGGAGATAAACCACTTTATAATGAATGTTAACATGTTGATAATATCTAAAAAAATATATATATGCCCTAATAAAATAGATCTGTAACCTCATTGAGCCCAAAGGGTTTAAGAGTATTTAACTTGTAGATCCAATATGTTTCTTTTCTCTTCAATAATTCAATGCGGTTATGAGCAAAAAGGGGTATTTGCTCAATGGGAGTAATCCTAAGTTTTGATTTCCCATCATGGCATAAAGTAACATGTCTAGAGAGGCCATATAGCATGAATCCTATTTTTATATTATGCCTATGAGAGTTCAGTCTGTTGTGCAGTGCCTGAGCAGTTCTTCCTATATACTGTTTGTTGCATTCACAATCAATCAGATATATAACAAAATCTGACTGACACGTAAGATGAGTTTTAATAGAAAACACATCTCCTCCTACTGAGGAATAGAAATTAGTCCTTTTGTGTTGTATGGATTTGCAGCACAAACAGTTTCTTACTAGACATTTAAAAGCCCCCACCGTCTTATTAGTGGTTTCCATAACAGTATTGTTTCTCAATCTACTTGGAGCCAGTTGGTTTTTTAGGCTAGGGGCCCTCCGGTAAGTAATCCCTGGTATCTCCGGTATGGCATCCTTCAAGAAGGGATCATTCTGAAGGATTTTCCAATGTTTATGAATGATGTTCTTAATCAGGTCCCCATCATTGCTACAAGTAATTAATAGATTAGAGGAAAAAGCATGATCAGATTTCTTGTCTGAAATACTCTTCCGTGTGATAAGATCCGTCTGTGTCAGAGTTTTACTCTCTCTGTATGCTTTTTTTATCAATGAGGGGGGATAGTTTTTATCCAGGAATCTTTCCTTCAGGATATTAGCCTGTATGAGAAAATCTCCATCTGATGTACAGTTTCTACGGATTCTCTGAAATTGATTTTTCGGGACAATTCTGAGCCATTTATTATAGTGACTACTGGAGAAATGGATATAACCATTGTGACGACATGGACTCTCATGGGTTAAAGTTTCTTAAAATCCAGCCAGACAGCATGATAGATTGTCTATAGACAGGGGAGAAGTCCCTCATTGTTTTTAGAAGACTCTTGTTGACTCAATGTAATTGTGTTGGCCACTGAAAGCTAGACGTATTGTTCTCCAGACTTTTCCAGTAACCATTGTATTGTAGTTGTGTATTGATAATGTGATTACCTTAGTAGCCATTGTTGAGTCTGTGACTTGCCCACTCCATGTAGATATACTGAGTCTTTCTATGCACATCATTTAAATGAACATTATCCATGTAGCTTGAAATTCATCCAATGGGAGAAGCAATCTTGTCCAACCAATCGATGAGGACGCAGTTTATCCTAAGGGAAGGTTATGGCTATAAAAGGGACTTCTTTAAGCCACCAGGGTTGATGAAGGTTGATGGATGCTGATGGATCCAGTCTAAGCTCTTTGGAGCTGACTAGAGGATCAGGATATCTTATGGCTTCAATCTAGGGATTCCGGTCCCGGTTGGAGACCATATCCACAGCCTAGGGATTTTGACTCCGGCTGCCAGGATTTTAACATCAAACCAGGACTACCTAAGGAGGACACTCAGGTTGGGACAGTTCAGTCACCTGTTACAGACTTTGCAGACCTCAGACAGCTTGGAACCTGTGAGGCATGGACATTCTAAATCCCTGGTGAGCCAGCGGAAGGGTGAGACTCTGTTGCCTGTTACATTTGTGTGTTTTGCTGGTTATGTGTTATGTGCCATTAATTGTTTGGGGATCCAATAAAGTCTAATTATTGTGGTTCCCTCACCCTGTATTGTCTGAGTAGTGTTCCGCCCACGGTTAAGGAGGCCGGCGTTCAGTTGGGATGAGCCCTGAGCCACGCTGTCTTTCTAAAGGCGGCGGGTTTTAGTGGACGAGAGCACCCACTGAGCCCCGTGTTTCCACAATTGGTGGCAGCGGTGGGATACTACTCAGCCTGGTTTACCCAGGGGAGCTGCAGCGGACTGGTGTTCGTGGACACCGTCCAGGGTTCAACAACCAGGGAGGCACATAAGCATACCCAGCAGGCCATTGGGGAGGCATTCAGGTTTCGGACGCTGCCATGTCCAACCCCATTAGCTCAGCCATGGGACAAGGACAAGAGAGGAGTTACGACCGCTGCAGTAAATGGATGCTACAGGATCTGTGCCAGAGGCGAAAGATTATCTACTGGAACGCTGAGACTCGGTCGGACTTGATCCGGAAATTAGTCCGTTGGGATGCCCAGAATGATGCAGAGGACGATGAGGATCCCGCCGATATTGACCCAGAGGATTTACACTATGTGCCACATCATGGATCTAGTGACAATCGGGAATCAACTTTGTCCAAAATGGCCCAAGCCACAGCGTTGTTGGATGCATTGGGGCCTAGATCCTCAAAAGAAGAGAGGGCTTATGTTCTGGAATATGTTTATGGGATTCCAGCTGCAGTACTGCTAACACCAGCCGGTCGAGAAGGATGGTCCCGCTACCCAGCAGAAGCTGCGCCAAAACAAAGGACTACAAACAGGGCCTGTGACTCGCCCAATCTATGGTGCTGTTATACATGTGGGCACAATGGACATATAGATAAAGATTGTCTCCAAAACCGAGGCCGCATGCTTGGAGCCCATCTGCCACTCCAACCAGTCAACATATGCCGAGATGAACCAATGAGACCTGAGGAATGCTACTCCCAAGAAACACCAATAGCTGAGGAAGTGGTTTATCCAGTCCACACCCTATGGCAGGCCGGACACTGTACACCAGCCAACCTCCATCCCCACATCCAGACGGTCAAGGTCGGTGATATACAGGCTCAGGGACTTCGAGACATTGGATCTTCCATCACTCTGGTAAGCCCAGTTATTGTTTCCCCAGAAGACCCTTTACCAGATTCCCAATTATCCATCTCCCTGGCTGAGGGCCAGCGCTCAGACATCCCTCTGGCACGTGTGCAGTTGGACCTAAGGACCGACCAGGGAGTGGTCGAGGTGGAGCTTGAGGACAGCCTCCCCACACCTGGTATTTTGGGGACCAACCAGGAAGTGATCGATGTGGGGATTGTGAACAGCCTCCCCATACCTGTCATTGTGGAGACTGACCAGAGCAAGGCTGATGTGGAGCTTATGGACACCGTCCCCACACCAGTTATTTCGGGAAAGGACCAAGGAGAGGTTGATGTGAGACTTGTGAACAGCCTCCCCACACCTGTCATTGTGGAGACTGACCACAGCAAGGCTGATGTGGAGCTTATGGACACCGTCCCCACACCAGTTATTTCGGGAAAGGACCAGGGAGAGGTTGATGTGAGACTTGTGAACAGCCTCCCCACACCTGTCATTGTGGAGACTAATGAGAGCAAGGCTGATGTGGAGTTTATGGACAGCCTCCCCACACCTGTTGTTTCGGGGTCTAGCCAGGAGGAAGTTGAAGTGGGGTTCATAGATGGCCCCACCAAGCCTGTTGTTTCGGATACCACTCAAAGGGAAGTGAAAGTGGGGCTTGTGAATTACCTGCTCACACCAGTCATTTTGGAAAATGACCTAGGACAAGGACTATCCAGTCAGTTTGAAGCAGCCATCACCCACCTCCAAGCCAAGCAGGACCCTGATGTGGATCTTTCTAACATCTTTTCCAGGGATGGTTTGCATTCCCGATCTCCATCATCCACTTCTGAGCCAAGAACCGTGAATAAGCCTAACCACACTGTGGCTATTGACTGGGGGAGGATTGATAGTGGGAGATTCGTGCAGGCCCAACTCATCCCCACCTTAGTGCTTGTCCACAATATGGCTGCTCAACTTGGGGGAGATAATCAGGGGGAGGTGTATAGATGCAAGCCTCTGTTGCTGACCTCACCATTAAAAAGGACAATGCCGTCAAGAGGAGAAGGATGATCGGAAGCTTATCATGTCTGGCTAATATTAAGATATAATATATATAGGATATAATATATATCCACAGCCTAGGGATTTCGACTCCGGCTGCCAGGATTTTAACATCAAACCAGGACTACCTAAGGAGGACACTCAGGTTGGGACAGTTCAGTCACCTGTTACAGACTTTGCAGACCTCAGACAGCTTGGAACCTGTGAGGCATGGACATTCTAAATCCCTGGTGAGCCAGCGGAAGGGTGAGACTCTGTTGCCTGTTACATTTGTGTGTTTTGCTGGTTATGTGTTATGTGCTGTTAATTGTTTGGGGATCCAATAAAGTCTAATTATTATGGTTCCCTCACCCTGTGTTGTCTGAGTAGTGTTCCGCCCACGGTTAAGGAGGCCGGCGTTCAGTTGGGATGAGCCCTGAGCCACGCTGTCTTTCTAAAGGCGGCGGGTTTTAGTGGACGAGGGCACCCACTGAGCCCCGTGTTTTCACAACCATTACTATCAACTTTTTTAAAAAAGGTTTTCGTATGAATTGCTCCCTTCATGTGTATGATGGTCAGATCCAAAAAATCAATTGTATCCTTTTTAACATTAGGGGAGAAGGTGAGACCCCAATTGTTGTTCTCTATATGACCCAAGAAATTATCTATATTATTATCCAAATTGTCCCAAATGAAGAACAGGTCATCAATATATCTTTTGTTCACAATTACATTTTTGAAGTATTCAGAATTATATATAAATAATAATTCGAACATACCCATAAATAGGTTAGCAAATGTAGGTGCGACCTTTGACCCCATCGCAGTTCCGCAGCGCTGATGGTATAATCTATCTTGAAAAGTGAAGTAATTATTAGTCAATATGAATCTCATCCCTTCCAGGAGAAATTCATTTTGGCCCGTTTCCACATAATATGGAGTGATTGGTTCATTAGGGCATGCGCATTAGTGATTTTCCCACGCTCCTGAACTCAATTGACCCAGTCGTCTTTTCAAAGTCTCTAATGGAGCACTGGCTTCATATCTTTTCATTGAGCATGCGCTTTCAATAGTTTCCCACGGTCTGAACTTCTGTCACCCCGCTCACTTGCTTGATTGGCCTGAACTTCAGTGAACTTGTAATTCGAACGGCCTGTGAGCCCAAACTGAACCTATTCATGTTTTAAAACAAATTCCGCTCATGATGCATCATTTTTTATAGTAATTATACCCACGTACACTAGCAATAGTTTTTACACTTACAAATGCCGGATCCTTTTATATGAGCCATTGCAACTATATGCTCATGGTTTTTGATTTTATCCATATATTGGTGCACATACGGCTATATTAATTATAACAATTGTTGTTTTTAAATTTTTGATACACGATCACTGTTCCTTCAACAATCTTATGATATAACGGTAATATCGCAGCGGGGATTTTGTTACCGCTAATAGCAAAAAAATTTTTCACATATATATATATCTTGTGTTTTTTTTTTTACACACACTAATTTCACCTGAATCCCCTTTCATCATTTTTTCTTTTTTTCCTTTTCCTCACCTGAGAGGGATAGATATCCCTTATAAGATCGGGCAGGAGACTGATCCATATATAACAAGTGGCACTTTCAGCTGCACGTTCTTCACACACTGTTCCTGGTTTCTGGATTAAATGAATGCCCGACGCTATCTACAGTGTTCTAGGCAATGTGTAGTACACTGAATTGACTATATACACATACATTGTTTTATATATATATATATATATATATATATATATATATATATATATATATATATATATAATTTTTAAGTGCACAAATAAACCACTCCATTCTAATTTTCCAAAATAATTCTTTATTTTTAATAGCTTGGGATAAAAGAGAGAGCTTATGATAGTACAATCTGTATTATTAATTTATTACAATATACTACGTCATCTGTGATCTTGAAAGGTATAGATTCCCGCCGATTTTTTTTCTCTGGGGGTGTGCCTTGACGTCATCTTAAGGTATATAATGCTGTATAGGCTCTCTGTACAGCAGATTTGATGTTCTTTGCTGGTTGTCCTGAGGAAGGGAGCTGTGCCTCCTGAAACGCGTTGACGTGACCTGTGCATGAAATAAAGAAACATTAATCTTAAGCTGATATGATCCAGTAGTCTTTGGCGCGGCCGTGAAACCCTTCTCTACCTGTTATCAGCCTTATGGGGACCGCTGCCGGGACTTGGAGTTACATGCTATTATAGGAGTTGTGACTTTCACAACCCCTCTTGGTGAGTAGTATTGCTCATTGTCTCACCCTATATATATTGGGGTAAGACCCTATTGCGCTTCTTTTTCCACAGTTTTTTCTCCTCAGTTTCACTCCGGCGTCTGTGAAAGCTGAGGGAGCGATCGGTAAGTTATAGACACTGTCTCCTTTCAGCCGCCACCATTGCCCCAGCCCTCACGTTTCAGCCGCCGGCTGCCGCAGTCACTGCCCCCGATCCACAGTCACTGAACCCATCAGCTGCCTCCCCGCCATCTGCCACCGCTCTCCCCCTTCAGCCTCTGCCCCCCTCCCTCATCTGCTGCCCCCTCTCACCTTCCTCCATCTGGTGTGAGCCCCCCACCTGCTGTGACCCCCCCACCTGCTGTGATCCCCCGCCCCCACCTGCTGTGAGCCCCCACCTGCTGTGAGCCCCCACCCTGCTGTGATCCTTCACCACCTGCTGTGATTCCCCTCACCACCTGCTGTGATTCCCCTCACCACCTGCTGTGATTCCCCTCACCACCTGCTGTGATTCCCCTCACCACCTGCTGTGATTCCACCCACCACCTGCTGTGATTCCCCCCAACACCTGCTGTGATTCCCCCCACCACCTGCTGTGATTCCCCCCACCACCTGCTGTGACTCCCCTCACCACCTACTGTGACCCCCCCTCACCACCTGCTGTGATCCCCGACTATCTATCTATCTATCTATCTCTCTACCTATCCCTCTATTTATCTATCTGTCCATGTGTCTCTCTGGCTCTCTGTCTCTCTGGCTATCCGTCTCTCTGGCTATCCGTCTCATCTATATGTAGCACCCACGGGGCAGGGGTTAAATGTTGAGGATGATAGTCTTGTGACACCTCCTGTGGTACGTGTCCAGAGATTAGCCGCCGCTGCTGTCGCTGTCCTCCGGGGCGGATGGTGTTGCAGCAAGGATGGTTGTGCTCCCCACAGGTGGAGCGGGGCCCCGGGGAGGATGATGAGAGTAGTGGCCGTTGGCGCCGAAGCGCGGGGCGACGGCAATCAAAAGGCTGAATCAGCTGCTGTGATTCCAGCCGTGATAGGCCCCAGCCGATCCCAGATCCGTTGGAGGCTAGAACCGGTACGGTGGTCGATGGGCTCTTTCTTCTTGTGCCTTTAAAGATGGATCCCCGTGTCCTGATGCTGCTTGGGGACCCCGGTTCGTGTAATGTTAGCTCCTGTCCCGTGTGTAGGTGACGCGGGGCCGCTGTGGGGCTTGACTGTAATCACGACTCCGGACCCTATGTGGCACTGTGCTCCGGGATCTCGTGGTGGTCAGAGGGACATGCAACCCCCCTGTCCTGCAGATTCTGGTGATACAACGTGAAGTCTATTCCACCCTAAGGCTCTGCACCTTGAAACGCACCGGTCCCGCTCCTGTTCTCTCCTGCTGGAGAACACTCTAACTGTTGTGTAAGCTCCTAACTCCCCCTGGTGGCTGCTCCTCCCCCGGTTCCCTGTCACTAGTGGGTGGCTGCCCCCCAAGTTTGGTGACTGCCTTAAGACCCGACCCTAGCCTGGTCCCCAATGGGGAGGGCAACCTGGTTGTGTATATGAGTTTGTGTTGTGGAACTGGTACCGACCTCCTCTGGATCCAGGATGAGTACTGCACCTTAAGTGAGGTGCAGTACCCTGTGGTGACTGAAGCCTCAGGGGCGCCACATATCCATCTATCTATGATTCTATATATCTGCTAAAAGAGCCTTAAAGTGAATCTGTCAGCAGGTTTTTGCTCCCTCATCTGAGAGCAGCATAAAGTAGAAATAGATACCCTGATTCCAGCGATGTGCCACTTACAAGGCTGATTGCTTTCATTGTGATAAAATCAATGTTTTTTCTGCTGCAGATCTAGCAGTTATACAGAGCTCATGAATATGCTGGATTACCTGCAGCATGACAAGTAGCCCTGTAATGATGATCTCCTGCTGATTAACCAGTGATGTTATCAAAACTATACTAAGCAGCCCAATAAGTGACAATCGCTGGAATCAGGATCTCTTCCCCTACATTATGCTGGGCTCAGATTAGTTGTTAAAAACCTCGTGACAGATTCCCTTTGAAGGGGTTGTTAGGTCTAAATCCACAAGTCTGCATTATCACAATTTGGTTTCAATTACTTTAAAAACTGTATGTGACACATTCCCTTAACCCCTTAACGACCCTTGACGTACTGGGTACGTCATGGTGACATGGTGCTAAACGACCCATGACGTACCCAGTACGTCATGGTGAAATCGCGATCCCGGAGCCCCGGGGAGTCCAATTTGTTTAATTAAACAGTAGATTCGGGAAGGAGGGGACCTCTGCCTGACCTCAGGAGGGGTGGTGCCTCCTCCGCGAACCTACAGAGGCTGTGATTGGCTGACGAACGCCGCTCAGCCAATTACAGTCACTGTAATGTTCCAGCCATTGAAAATGGCTGGAACATTGAAATCCAGCCCTGATCAGTGCTGCTGTAGCACTGGCCATTGGCTGGAGCTGGGTGATCGGTGCTTCACCCGCCCCCAGCTCTGATTGGAGAGACCGGTCTTGTGACCGATCTCTCCAAGGTGACCTGTGTCCGTCCCTGAGGGTGCCCATCGGTAAGTTGCTGCCCCCGCCGTCCGCCCCTGTCCCCGATCGCCCTGCCAGCCCCCGCCGCTGTCTCCTATCGCCCCGCCTGCCACGCCGCTGTCTCCTATCGCCCCGCCTGCCCCACCGCTGTCTCCGATCACCCCGCCCGCCAGCCCCAGCCCCGCCGCTGTCTCCGATCGCCCCGCCGCGGCCCCGATTGCCACCGCCAGCCCCGCCGCTGTCTCCAATCGCCCCGCCCGCCAGCCCCGCCGCTGTCTCCGATCGCCCCCCCCGCCACCGCCAGCCCCGCCGCGGCTCCGATCGCCACCGCCAGCCCCGCCGCTGTCTCCGATCGCCCCGCCGCTGCTCCCGATCCACCGATGTTCCCGATCGCCCCGCCCGCCACTGTCCCCGCCGCCACGTTCGCCACTGTCCCCGCCGCCGTCGCACCCACCTTTTTCAGCCGCTGCTGCCCCCGAATCGGCCCCCACTGTTGCCGATCGGCCGCCGCTGCCGCCTCCTTCATCGGCTGCCCCTTCTCCATCGCCACTACACCTCCTCCCCCTCCATGTGCTGCAAGCACATGTGGGGGGAGGGTGGCTTGCAGCACATGTGGGGGGAGGGTGGCTTGCAGCACATGTGGGGGGAGGGTGGCTTGCAGCACATGTGCTGCAAGCCACCCTCCCCCCACATGTGCTGCAAGCCACCCTCCCCCCTCCATGTTCTGGCGGACATCCTCCCCCTCCATGTTCTGGGGCCCCCCTCCCACCGACCGGGGCCCCCTTCCTCCATGTGCCATCTCTCTCTCCCATCAGACTCTGCCCCCCCTCCTCGATCTGCTGCCTCCTCTTTCCCATCCTCTTCACCTACTGCCCCCTCTCACACTCCTCAATCTGTTGCCTCTTTCATCTGCTGCCTCTTCTGTCTGCTGTGATCCTGCTGCCTAGAGCCATCCTGTAAGGTAGGTATCCCCATCTCACCTCCCTCCCCCCCATCCTCCGCCGCTCCTCCATCCGCTGCGCCATTTCCCATCATCCATCTGCTGCGCCCTTTCTCATCCTCTATCCGCTGCGCCATTTCCCATCATCCGCTGCGCCCTTTCCCATCCTCTGCCGCTCCTCCATCCGCTGCGCCCTTTCCCATCTTCCATCCGCTGCGCCCTTTCTCATCTTCCATCCACTGCGCCCTTTCTCATCTGCCGCCCCGCCCTCTCGCATCGCATTATCCAGCGCAGTTGCTTGCTTCCAGACTGGAGTGGATGATGCGATGCGAGACTCCTGCATTGCTCTCACGTTTGGCACTGGTCTTAGTGGCAGGCGCTCATATTTTTTTTTTTTATTCATTTTTTTTTTTACTGATGTCTGTATTTTTTATTTCGCCAAACTAATTTTTTTGTATGGGGGGTGGTCTAGTTTCCAAAATGGGATCACATGTGGGGGAGCTCCATTGCGTAGGCACCTCAGGGGGTCTCCAAATGCAACATGGCATCTGCTAATAATTCCAATCAATTTTACTGTGAAATGGCGCTCCTTCTCTTCTGAGCCCCGCCGTACGCCCAAACAATTGATTTCCACCACATATGAGGTACCTGTGTACTCAGGAGAAATTGCACAATACATTTTATGGTGCATTTTTTCCTGATACCCTTGTGAAAAAAAAGTTACCCGTTTGAAAAAACAATTTTGTGGTAAAAAAAAGAATAAAATATTTTCACGGCTGAACATTACAAACGTTTGTGAAGCCTCCAGGTGTTCAAAGTGCTCACTAAACAGCTAGATAAATTCCATGAGGGGTCTAGTTTCCAAAATGGGGTCAATTGTGGGGGAGCTCCATTGTTTAGGCACCTCAGGGAGTCTTCAAACCCGACAAGGCGTCCGCTAATGAGTGCAGCTAATTTTGCACTCAAAAATTCAAATGGCGCTCCTTGCCTTCCGAGTCCTGCCGTGTGCCCAAACATTTGATTTCCACCACATATGAGGTATCTGCGTACTCAGGAGAAAATGCACGACACATTTTATGATGCATTTTTCCTGATACCCTTGTGAAAATACTAAATTTTTATGACTAAAGTAACATTTTTGTGTTAAAAAAGTAAAATTTTCATTTTTTCTTCTACATTGCTTTGGTTGCTGTGAAGGTCCTAAAGGGTTAATAAACTTCTTGGATGTGGTTTTGAGCAGAGTGAGGGGTGCAGATTTTAGAATGGGGTCACTTTGGGGTATTTTTTGTCGCCTACGTTTCTCAAATCACTCCAAATGTGATGTGGTACCTAAAAAATTTTTTTTTGTAAATTTTGTTGGAAAAATGAGAAATTGCTGATGAACTTTGAACCCTTCTAACTTCCTAACGGAAATTTTTTTTTTTTTCAAAAATTGTGCTGGTGTAAAGCAGACAAGTGGGAAATGTTATTTAGTAACTATTTTGTGTGACATATCTCTCAGATTTATGGGCATAAAATTTCAAATTTTGAAAATTGCGAAATTTTCTAAATTTTTGCCAAATTTCCGAAATTTTTACAAGTAAACGCAAAACATATCGGCCTAAATTTACCACTGACATGAAGTACAATATGTCACGAAAAAACAATGTCAGAATCGCCAGGATCCGTTGAAGTGTTCCAGAGTTATAACCTGTCAAAGTGACACTGGTCAAAATTGCAAAAAATGGCCGGGTCTTTAAGGTGAAAACAGGCTGGGGGCTGAAGGGGTTAAAGAAAAAAAAAAAAGATATACCAAAAATAAATATATACCAAAGAAGTTAGATTTAAAAAGAAAAAAAAAGGTTAGAGTAGTGCCCTGCCAAAAGAGTCTACCTTGTCTTGGAGGCAGGCTTAAAAAAATCTTTTGTCCAAAACAAATCTGATGGCTGCGTGTGTGATACGGAGTTCCATGTGAAGGGTTAATGTGTGATTGGTGAGGTTGAAGTGCAGAAGTGAAGTTTTTCAAGAGTGGCGGTGGGACTGTGGAAGATTTGTGGGGTGGGTGCGGAGCTGGGGTGGAGCATCAAGGGGGCCCCGAACTTTTACCAGTATGGGGCCATCAAATTCCTAGTGGCAGCCCTGATACCAGTCCATACAAGTACCCCCACCTCCACCTTGCTGGCGTCTGAGTCGGAGTGGAGCTCTCTGCCCTTTACTGATCCAGCCTCTGGCCCATCAAGACTCACTCTCATTTCATCAGTCCATAAAACCTTTGAAAAATCAGTCTTAAGGTAGTTCTTGGCCCAGTCTCGACATATTATCTTATGTTTCTTGTTCAAAGGTGGTTGTTTTTCAGCTTTCCTTACCTTGTCCATGTCCCTGAGTATGGCACACCTTGTGCTTTTTGAAACTCCAGTAACGTTGCAGCTCTGAAATATGGCCAGATTGGTGGCAAATGGCATCTTGGCAGCTTCACGCTTGATTTTTCTTAATTTATGGGCAGTTATTTTGCGCCTTTTTTGCTCAACACGCTTCTTGCGACCCTGTTGGCTATTTGCCATGAAATGCTTGATTGTTCGGTGATGACGCTTCAAAAGTTTGGCAATTTCAAGACTGCTGCATCCCTCTGCAATACCTTGTAAAGCTGTAGGGGAAAAAAGCGCAATAGGGTCTTACCCGGTATGAGGGTAGAGAGATAGAAAGAGACACACTCACCTGGTGGGGTTGTGCCAGTCACAACACCCTATGGTCGCATGTGAGTGATTATAGTGGTTTAGTAGCGGCCCCGGGGAGCAGTTAATAAATAAATCAAATGGAATGAAACCGGTTTAAATGCCGCGCTAGAAAGCACAGATGCTGTAGATAAAAAGATTTTCTTTATTTCATAATTCTACGCGTTTCAAAGGCATCTCCGCCTCCTTCTTCAGGAACAAAAATCAATTTTTGTTCCTGAAGAAGGAGGCGGAGATGCCTTTGAAACGCGTAGAATTATGAAATAAAGAAAATCTTTTTATCTACAGCATCTGTGGTTTCTAGCGCGGCATTTAAACCGGTTTCATTCCATTTGATTTATGCATCCCTCTGCAAGACATCTCACAATTTTGGACTTTTCAGAGCCCGTCAAATCTCTCTTCTGATCCATTTTGCCAAAAGAAAGGAAGCTGCCTAATAATTAAGCACACCTTATATAGGGTGTTGGTCATTATACCACACTCCTACTCATTACAGAGATAAACATCACACTTAATTGGTGTTGGCTCTCAAGCTTATACAGCTTGGAGTAGGACAACATGTATAAAAAGTGTCATGTGATCAAAATACTCATTTGTCTAATAATTCTACAAACAGTTTAGATCCTCAAAGGGAAGGGAAGATATTTTCGCTAATTTGGCGACTGCTACATTGATCTTAGGGTTTTGTTTCCCATGTCGAGGCGTCCTTTTCATCAAAGGGGTACTTCCTCTTAAATTATGTTGATAAGCTAGCCGTTTTATCCAGTTTCCTCCATTGCTCCTCTACCATCTTCCTGATCCTATTGTTAACTGACTGGGAAGGAACGCCTCTTTCTTTGCTCCAGACCTCTGAATATGAGGTCCTCTAGGGATTCTGGCTCCTTGGCATCAACCAGCCCCATAGTGGACCTGACTGCCTTGACTAGACGACTGACTTTGGCACCTGGGAAACACGCCCTGCCACTCACCTCCCAACAGATGATGAGGAAGAAGAGGAGCCTGAGTCGGACTTAGGCGGGCTTTGCACGTTGCGACAACGCAAGCCGATGCTGCGATGTCGCACGCTATAGTCCCTGCCCCCGTCGCAGGTACGATATCTTGTGATAGCTGGCGTAGCGAAAATTATCGCTATGCCAGCTTCACATGCACTCACCTGCCCAGCGACCGTCGCTCTGGCCGGCGACCCGCCTCCTTCCTAAGGGGGCGGGTCGTGCGGCGTCATAGCGACGTCACACGGCAGGCGGCCAATAGCGGCGGAGATGAGCAGGATGTAAACATCCCGCCCACCTCCTTCCTTCCGTAGAGCCGCCGGCGGCAGGTAAGGTGATGTTCCTCGCTCCTGCGGCGTAACACACAGCGATGTGTGCTGCCACAGGAACGAGGAACAGCATCGTACCTGTCGCGGCAGCGTAATTATGGAAAAGTCGGAGCCTGCACCGATGATACGATAACAACGCTTTTGCGCTCGTTAATCGTATCATCTAGGATTTACACACAACGATGTCGAAAGTGACGCCGGATGTGCGTCACTTTCGATTTGACCCCACTGACATTGCACGTGCGATGTTGCAACGTGCAAAGCCGCCCTTAGTCTCTCACTGGATCAGAGTCTTAAAGGACTCCTTGACTTTTGCCTTGATTATTGCTTTTTAGGCCTGTTTCACACATCCGGCATTTCGCCGGATGCCAGATTCGGCATGCATGCAGTACAGTACATTCATTTATAGTGGAAGCGTGACACCATGCAGACAAATGCGGTTGTGCATGAATCACACAGCCGCATGGTGTTGCGCTTCCACTGTAAATGAATGTACTGTACTGCATGCGTGCCAGATACGGCATCCGGAGGAATGCCGGATGCGTGAAACGGGCCTAAGCGAGAAGTGAAATCCAGGGTCTCCTCACTAATGATCCTCTTTAAGCTTCCGATACATAACTACTTCTATGCCCCTGATGGTAACGGGGACTTACACAGAGCACATTCCTTATTTTTCTATTTTGTTATCCTCTTCCTAGGCCTCTCCTATAGAAACTGGGATGACAAAAAAATAAGGGGACCCCAATTAGAGGAAATACACCGGTGATCACTTACCACTACAATGTAACTGGTAGTACCGGATCTGAAGGTTGGACAAGCTCACAGGGTTGATCCTTCTGGGAATCCTTGGATCTTTGGCTGGTTCACATTGGAACTACTGCCTCCGCTGCTCTTCTGCTGTTGTCGCTGCTGCTTCTGGATCTGTGGTCACGCTGGTGGTCCATTGTGGGAGGAGGGCAAGAGCGCCTGTTACCCCAGCCAGCGACTTCTTATGGGCTTGCCGGTCCTCCACCAGCGTTCAAATGACAGGGCAGGCACGCCATCTCTGCTCACATAGTACCACATTATACGGCCGCAACAACTGATGCTGGCACCAGCTTCCGGCTCTTCACCCGGTGAGCTCCAAAATATGGCATGCACTAAGAGGATGCTGTGCGTGTACGTGTCGCAGGCGGAGGAGGGGACGCCGCGCTCTCCCTCTGCTCGGGTCCGGCTGCCGCTGCGGCTGCTGCGGCCTGCTGCTGCTGCTCGGTGGCTCGAGTGATGGGCCGGATCCCGGGGACTCGAGCGGCGCTCCTCGCCCGTGAGTGAAAGGGGGTTTTTGGGTGTGGGAATTGTTTATTGTCCGTGACGCCACCCACGGTTGTGGTGATTTGTTGACACCACCGCTGCTCTGTATGGGGATCCAGGGAGGGATGGTATGGAGCAGCCAGTTGTTGTGTTGCCCCTCCGTGGGTAGGGGTTGGTGATCCCGGGGCCCAGTGATAAGGTGGGAGATGCAGGGCTTGGTGGGCGCAGGGACGCGGGGGCAGCGCTGTGCCTTGCGGCACTGTGGTACTCACTCAGCCTGAGACGATGACACAGTTCTCGGTAAAACACACGGCTGGAAAGACGGTTCCCACGGACGGCTGCACTTGCTTTCCCCAGTAGGTGACGGTGACGGTCCCTCTGTCCTGCACCTATGTTGATAATGGTTGCGATGGGTTCCCACCGGTAACCCGCTCCCCGGCTTGGATATGGGCCGGAGGAGCCCTACTTTGCCCGCAGGCGCTGGCCCTGAGAAACTGGTGCCCTGGCGGTGGCGGTGTCTCTCCGTTGCGGTTGGACTGTTGCCTTCAATCGGGACTTGGTTGTTGGGAGACAGAAGTCCCCTTCACTGACGGATTTGGCAAATTATGGCGACTCCTAGCCTTGCCGGGATCCGAAAGGCCCCTGCCCTGGTGCTGACTGTTCTTCGTATACTGCTCCAGACCGCCGGGTCACTACCCGTCCGCGGTCCTTCCAGCAACCTCCGAGCAGTCCCCCTGCAGACTCTCACCGCCGTCTGCTGACCTTGCTGTCACTGTCCGGGGCACACACCCGGACCAACTTCAGGCTTTACAACTGTCACTTTCCACTGTCTCTACTCTCACTGTTTACTCCTTCTACTTCCTCCTCCTAAACTCATCTCTCCAGCTCCTCTACCACTTCACTTCCCTAGCTTGACTCGACTCTCTGGTTTTCCCGCCTCCAGGGCTGTGTACTCCTCGGTGGGCGGAGCCAACCACCTGGCCCACCCCCTGGTGTGAACATCAGCCCCTGGAGGAAGGCAACAAGGATTTTGGTAGCCTTGGTGTTCCTAACTGGGGTGTAGGGTGTGGTGGTGTGATGACCTGTGACCCCTGGCTTGCCCAGGGCGTCACATACGCAGACCCAGGCATCACCAGGCAGAGGAACCATCCGCTCCTGCCATGCCTGCGCCCCCCACCGCAGAGGCACAGAAGACCCTGGGTGGACGCTTGAGAGGCAGAGCTTCGGCACCACAGCAGGTAAGCCATTCTTACGGCCTCCAAAGGCGCCAGCTTCTGAGTCTCCCATCTTGGTACAAGAAACTGAACTGATGCGGAGGAGAGGTGCCACCCTTTTATTTTGGTGGGTTTACTGTCCTAAGATGGGTGGACCTCTCTCTCTGACGGTGATGTTGTGGCGCCCCTGAGGCTTCAGTCGCCACAGGGTACTGCGCCTCACTTAAGGTGCAGTATTCATTTCGGGTAAGGAGGAGGTTGATTTCCGGTGTGATCACATTTCATCCATATACACAGCTTAGTGGCCAACCACTGGGGCTGGGCTAGGGTAGATGTTGGAGGTGGCCATCATGGGAACGGCACTTTCCACTCACTAGTTAGCATCTGCGAGGTGGAGCTACACAGGGGAGGAAAGAAGGAGCAACATTCACACATGGGCAGTCCGCTCAGGACAGGCGACTAGTCAAGTCGGGACCTCGGTCCAGACATCACACTGCTGAGGAAGGAAGCTAGTCAGGGTGCCCGTGGCTTGGAGTTGGAAGCTCAGCCCAGGTCCTCTAAACCTGGGGTGGAGGAAACTCTGGGGGAAAGGCTCATCCTTCACTACACTGGCAGTGACCTCCAAATTAGCCGGGATCGGCTGGTGGAAACCGGCACTCCACGGGTGACGATATTACAGTAGGTGAAGAACTTGAACTGTAATTCCTGGTGTCGTCCCCATCATTGCCGTCAACCCCCGCTCCGGCTCAATCGGCTACTACTCCTACCATCAGCCTCCCTGGGGCCTAGCTCTGTCTGTGGAAAGCTGCAACATCCGAGCTGAGTTACCATCCGCCCCAGAAGAGAGACCTTCTGCAGCAGCGGCTGCTCTCATGGCCACACACCGTGACAACTACTCCCATCATCCCCAACCCCTCCATCTTCTTTGTTGATACCGACAGGGTCACGGAACCGGGCCAGGCCACCGTGACAAGCCCAAGCATCACCGGCCTGGTGACAAGTAGTGAACCCAGGGACCCTGTGGGCGCATCACTGTCATGGGGGAAGTGAAAAGTTCACCTCGGGTCATGGACAGACATTACAGGACTTCACCTGAGAGGAGAGGCAATTCACAGAGCCATGCTGAGGCGAGTGGCTGCCTCTTAGTGGACTTAGTGGAGCAAGGGGAAGATGCTAGTGATGGAGCCCTCCTGAGCTGAGGGGCGTCCTCTGACTGGAATCACAGAGCTCAAGGGAGATGTCAGTCACAGAGTCCTGCTGAGGTGAGGGGCTGCCTCTGACTGCACTCACAGAGTTCAGGGGAGATGCTGGTCACAGAGCCCTGCTGAGGAGAGGGGCGGCCTCTGACTGGACTCACAGAGCCCTGCTGAGGAGAGGGGCGGCCTCTGACTGGACTCACAGAGCCCTGCTGAGGTGAGGGGCTGCCTCTGACTGCACTCACAGAGTTCAGGGGAGATGCTGGTCACAGAGCCCTGCTGAGGAGAGGGGCGGCCTCTCACTGGACTCACAGAGCTCAGGGGAGATGCTGGTCACAGAGCCCTGCTGAGGAGAGGGGCGGCCTCTCACTGGACTCACAGAGCTCAGGGGAGATGCTGGTCACAGAGCCCTGCTGAGGAGAGGAGCAGCCTCTGACTGGACTCACAGAGCCCTGCTGAGGAGAGGGGCGGCCTCTCACTGGACTCACAGAGCCCTGCTGAGGAGAGGGGCGGCCTCTCACTGGACTCACAGAGTGCAGGTGGGAAAGAGCTGAAGTACAGCAAAGCTCTAACTGATCCATTCCCTGCGCCAGAGAGGGAGGAGGAAGGGAAGAGGAGGTGCCGGCACCCCGAGAGCACGGAGCCATCCTGAGCTCAGCACTGTGCACACCGTCCTGCTCTCTGATAAGGAAGCAGCTTGGAGAAAGCTCAGACCGCGCCCTCCATACTTCCAAGCGGCCGCTCCTCTCTGCAGTGCTGGCACCGTCCCAGGGACCTTATACTGAGGTGATGGAGAAGACACCCTCTCAGGACGGGCAGTGACCCACTGCCCTTAGGGGTCAGGGTACACTTATCTGGATCTGTCACCTCCTGCCATTAGCTGAGGGGTAGGCTGGCATGTATGAGTGATGAGCTGCTTCCAGGGCTCCTGGCTGGGTATATGTAGGTGTGATCTTCTGCAGATGTTGCTGACCACTTCTTGGGTGAGATACTCTGGAGAGGGTGGGGGCATGTTACTTTTATAAATCACTTATTCCTAGCTCACCCCTCTTCTTATTTCTAACCCCAAAAAAGTGTGACAGGAAATGGTAGCATTTATTACCAAGTCTGGTGCCAGGTACAGGTGGCTCTGGGCTGTAGCTGCTTTCTTCTGAAAACTGTACCTCTTAATGCAATGCTGACAAGCTTCTGACATGTGTTAGTAACTTTTTTTTTGGGGGGGGGGGGGGGCTGCTTGGAATTTGATTTCAGTGCTAACAGTGATCGGCACACTTTGACCTGGTCAATGTACTGTAGCAGGCTGGACAAGTGATGGGGTCAACCCATATATGTGTGTGTGTATATATATATATATATATATATATATATATATATATATATATATAAAATTACACACACAGAGGTTTTTGTTTGTTATGCAGTATGGTGTTTGATGATCATGCTGCATCTGTCTTGTCCTGTCAGTCTGTGTCCTATAGATCTGATGCATATTTAATGTTACAGATCTTTTTGCAGGATCTTTGCTGACAAGATGGGGTATAGCCTGCAATTATAATCCCTCCCCCAAAAATCCTATAAAGATCGCCTCTGGAATAGAAATCTTAAAAAACGTTTACTTGTTCTGTAGTATTTTGGGGGTGGGTGGGTCACAGTAGTCATGGCTGCCACTTCATCCTCTCCCCAATTTTTCCAGATCCCTGAATAAATCTGTACATTTGGTAATAACCAAGCAGCCAGTGCACCCATTAAATTGCTGCCATCCCCTTAGGTTTTGGATTGTTTTCTAATATCTATAATAGTTGTTATTCCGCCATTACAGATATGAAAATCACTCCGGTTGGTCATTTTGCCTTCAGAAGTCATTTTGGTGACCTCCCAAAATATTTGCTGACCCAATTTAAGGGGTTATCTCATTCGGGAGTATAGAACGATTGGGTGACCCCCTCCCCATGTAGAAACAGTACTTGTAGCCACACCGTTTGTCACCCATCTTTCCAAGAATCTAATACGACTGATAATGTGATAGAACAGCTTATATACTATTGTTTACAGCTGTTTTCTTTACATCTTGCTACTTTATTGTTTAAAATAATTTGTCTCCGTCCGTATTACAACGCCTTGCCTCACATTTTGCTTATTGTCACATTTACATTTTATACATTGGATATAGTCCTAATTTAAAAAAAAAAAAAAGTATGAGCAATAATATTTTCACCACTCCTACAGGTCAGATATGAATTAGATAAGTCAGACAGATATCAGATATTAAAGGGAATCTGTCAGTAGATTTTTGTTATGTAATCTGAGAGCAGCATGATGTAAGGGCAGTGACTCTGATTCCAGTGATGTTTCACTCACTAGGCTGTTTGGTAAAGTCACTTTTTTCTCTGCAGCAGGTATACCACCCCCAACACTGATTGACAGCTGTTTGAGTACAGCTTAGCTTACATAGACTGCCAATCAGTGGTGTGTGCAAGGTTTCACATAACAGGAGGTATGTATGGCACGAGACCACTAGTCCTCTAGTAATAACTTCCTGCTGTTAAAACACTGATTTTATTGAAACCTACAAAAATCAGCCCAGTAAGGCTGCTTTCACACTATGTTTTTTTTAACATGCGTCCTGAACTTTTTTTTAACGCAAAAACGGATCCAGTGCAAATGCGTTTTCATTTCAATGCATTTGCAATGGACTCGCGTCAACATGCGTTCACATGCGTTTGCGTGCGTTATAGTGAGGATCCAGCAACTTGCAGTTTTTTAACTTTTTTCAAAAACGCTACTTGTAGCGTTTTTGAGCTGCGTCCAAATACTGCAAATTGCTGGATCCTGACTATACTGCATGCAAACGCATGTGAACGCTGGCATGCTGATAGACAGGATCCTGCTTTCTCTACTGAGCATGCCCAGAAACCAGCCTGGTGTGATCAGTCCCCCTCTACCCCTCTCCCCCTCTCCCCCTCTACCCCTCTACCCCTCTCCCCCTCTACCCCTCTACCCCTCTACCCCTCTCGAGCTGTGGAGGCTCGTAACCAAGGTAAACATCGGGTAACTTGCTTGGATACCCGATGTTTACCTTGGTTACGTGTGCAGGAAGCCCGGCTCCTAGCAGCTGCAGACGCTCGTAACCAAGGTAAATATCGGGTATCCAAGCAAGTTACCCGATGTTTACCTTGGTTACGAGCCTCCACAGCTGTCAGATGCCGGCTCCCAGTCTGTCATGTTCAGTTCCCCTCACTCCCGATCACATGACTCCAATGCCCGCCCATAAACGTCAAGTGACAGGATCCTGCAAAATAACACTTTAAAACATTTTTTAAACGTTTGCATGCGTTTTTCTTTGTAAAAACAGGATCCGCTTTTACAGCAAAAAAACGTTCATGACGCATGTTAAAAAAATGTAGTGTGAAAGCAGCCTATGTGACACATTGCGGGAATCAGAGACTCTGCAAGTACATCACAGTGCCCTCAGATTGCATAGCAAATCCTACTGACAGATTCCCTTTAAGGGTATGTGCGCACGTTGCTTTTTACCTGCTTTTTACCTGCTTTTTTGCTGCTTTTTCTTCTGCGCTGTTTAATGCCAAAATGGATGTGTTCTTCTATTCAAGCAAAGTCTATGGGAATTTGGGTTTCTTGTTCACACTATGTTGTTCAAAATGCTGCCTTTTTGTGGCAGAACTTTGGTCAAAAACTCAGCTTTGCAGTGCAAAACCCAAATGGCAAAAACAATTGACATGTTGCTTCTTTGAAAAGCTGAGTTTTTGACCAAAGTTCTGCCACAAAAAGGCAGCATTTTGAACAACATAGTGTGAACAAGAAACCCAAATTCCCATAGACTTTGCTTGAATAGAAGAACACATCCATTTTGGCATTAAACAGCGCAGAAGAAAAAGCAGCAAAAAGGCAGGTAAAAAGCAACGTGCGCACATACCCTAAGGCCTCTTTCATACGTCAGTGTTTTATCAATGTTTGGATGCCAAAACCAGGAGTGGAACTTACAGAGAAGAACAATAATTAAAATACTGACACTTGTTCAGTGTTTTGGAGAGCAAATACTGATTTTTGCATCCAAATACAGATGAAACACTGATGCAAAATACTGCCAGGTGAAAGAGGCCTAAGGTTATGTGTGCACTAGAAAATTGACTTTTCTTAAGAAAAATCCGTACCCTCTGGCAGAATACCGCACCCGCGGTAAAACCGCACCCACGTATTTTCCGCAGTTTGCTGCGGGTTGGTCCCTGTTTTTTTTACCATTATCTATGACAGAAATGCGCACAGCATTTTTTTTTTTTACCATAGGTTTTGCTGGGGAAGGACTGCAGAAAGGTTATGAACATTTTCTGCAGCAATTCATGCAGCTAAACCGCGGCAAATCCACGGCAAAAACCACAGCGTGCGCACAGGGCCTAAAGGAGTTTTCCAACCTTTCATTTTGCAGATGGCCCAAGCATGTGATTTGAAAAATAAATACTACAGTATATACTTGCCTACTAATCCCCCTTTGCTCTTCTGTACCACTCCTCTCCCCGTTCCCAGTTCCCACTCCTTTTCCGGCTTTGTCAGCATGTGGCTGTTGCAGCCAATTAGTAGCCACATGTTGACGCTTTGGTCGGTTTTGCAACCTCTGATTTGATTCAGTGTTCACATGCAAATGAGAGGAGAATGATAAGGGACCTTCCTAGCAGTACAAAGCAGCAGAGGGGAGATTGATAGGTGTATATGTATGAAGAGCTATTCTGCATATCTACACTGAAGAGCACATAGGTAAGAATGTTTTAAACATTTGACATACATAAATTTGATTTGCAACTATTTAGCATATGATTAGTTATGCAGATTCTTGTCATGTCACTACATTGTTACCGTTTTGCTCCTGGTGGTGGAAAAATCTTTTTCTTCCTGTATACTACAAATTACAACCTGTTCTCACTTTCCCTAATAGCTCAGTATTTTATTAGGTTGATTCCCAAGTGAAAGGTCACTGGTTTGAATTGAGGAGCAGTCATGAAGATTTCCAAGAAAACAGAAACAGTATCATCCAGCTCATTAATAGTCTCTCGGCCAAGAAAACTGCCAAATTGCATCATGTAAGTGCCATGACAGTTGGAAGAATACGAAATGTAGTCCACCCATTCATTCAAAAGCCAAGAAGTGAATGTCCAGGCAAAATATCAGTCAACAAGTCGGCTCATCACAAGGTATATCAGTTCTGGTGTGACAAACCCGACAGTGGAGATGGCTTGTATGCTTCATAATAGTGCGATCAAAGACATCCGTGCAAGCACTAAGTGATGCACTTTATATAATTCTGGAATGGTGGCCAGAATATAGGTAAAAAAGCCTCAACATCAATATTGTTATAAGAATCATCGGCTCAAGTTCAAAAAAGCATGAAAATTAGATAGTAAAAGATTGTAAATGGGTGATGTGGAGCGATGAGAAGAAAGTCAATAGACTAGGTTTTGATGGAAGTAAACTGGTCTGGAAGAAACAAGGGGAAAAAGGGGGTAACGGATCAAGAAATTGAAGGCACTACCAATTTCGGTGGAGGAAGTCTGATGATGTGGGGTTGTTTCACAGCCAAAAGCTTTGGATACTTGATCAGGATCGATGGTGATCTGAATGCTGAGTTTTATGTGAGTATCCTATAAGACGAGTTACTTTGTACACTTAGTACTATGGGTATGAAAAGGACAACAAATTGTTCCAGCAGGAGAACAACCAGCGGCATACATCGAGATTGACAAAGAATAGGTTCAATGACAATGATGTAGAGGTGGTGGATTGATCCTCACAGTCCCCAGACCTCAACCCAATCAAACGACGTATACATATCCAAATGAGTCGACCAGTATACACCAACATTGGGAATGTGTAGAAGATACCTGGGATCAGTTTTCATGATTGAATCTGATCGAGAGCATGCAAAGAAGGATTCAGGCAGTGTTGAAAGCCAAAGGTGGCATTACAAAATAAAGAAAATTTAAAATTTAGATTTTTAGGAGCAAAACAGTAACAATGCAGTGAAATGACAGGAATCTGTGTAACTAATATGATAAGTAGTTGCAAGTCAAATTTATGTATGATATAGCCAAGATGATTGTCTATAAACTGATGGTAGTCTCATGATTGAAACTATAGTGCATAATGAGATATGAAGCCTTAGGCCCTGTGCGCACTAGAAAATGGAATTTTCTTAAGAAAATTCCGCAGGGTCTGAAAGATTACCGCACCTGCGGGAAAAAAACACAAAAAATCTGCACCGAAATCCGCATGCGGTATGTTGCGTATTGTTGCATATTTGTTGCGGAATTGCCGCAGGTTGTTCCCTGTGGGAATTCGCAGTTCTCCCCGCTCCTGCTGTCCATGGTGCTGAAGTCTTCTGGCCCGTGCTTTTGTCCCACGCGGCTGCCTCCGGCGCTCTGCTGTTGCGGGTCAGCTGTGCACTGCATATGTATGAGCCGGCCTGGAAGCAGGAGAGCAGTGTCCGGAGGGAGCCTCGCAGGAGAAGGTGAGTATAAGATCAGCGGTGACTTCAGTCAGCTGATGTGCAGTGACCACTGGAGTCCTCCACCTGTCACTGCAAAGCACATCAGTGAAGTCACCGCTGATCCCAGCGGCTCACTTCACTTGCGTCTTGACCCTCACAGTGAGCAGTTATGGTCTATGGCGCTCGCTGTGAGTGCCAGGTGTAGCAGAGCTGGAAGCGTCGCGGGACATGTTGTGGATTACGTCAGACCTGGAGGGCTGTTATTAGGGGTTAATAAAGTGGTGAAAGAGGGGGCTTTTTTGTCTTTTATTTCAAATAAAAGATTTTTGGGGTGTTTGTGCTTATTTACTTTCACTTACAGTTTAGTGATGAGGGGGTGTCCTATAGACGCCTGCCATCACTAAACTAGGACTTAGTGGCAGCTATGGGCTGCTGCCATTAACTCCTTCATTACCCCGATTGCCACCGCATTACGGCAACGGGAAGAACCGGGAAAAGTCCGGGACTGTCGCATCTAATGGATGCAGCAATTCCGGGCGGCTGCTGGCTGATATTTTTAGGCTGGGGGGCTTCCCATAACGTGGGGCTCCCCATCCTGAGAATACCAGCCCCTAGCTGTGAGGCTTTATCCTAGCTGGTTATCAAAATTGGGGGGGACCCGCACGCCGTTTTTGTTTAATTATGTATTTACTGTACGCTATAGACCCGCCCACCGGCGGCTGTGATTGGTTGCACTGAGACAGCTGTCACTCAGCGTGGGGGTGTGTCTGCCTGCAACCAATCACAGCCACCGGTGAGCAGGGAAGGAGTGAATACGACATGGAATAATGAGCAGCCGGCTCTGGAAGATGAAAGAGCCGCCACGGGAGCAGTGTGACAGCCGCCCGGTCATCGGTGAGTATGAAGCGCTTGCTTCTACCCCTTTGGGCCAGATTCTGTTCCCCATAAACTTTATATGGGTAGCAGCATCTGGCTATATACCGGAGATTAATCCTCCGCCGACCCAGAGTCAGCGGGTGATTGATCTGCCAGACCTCGAAACCGCAAGGAGCTGCGGAAAAGAAGTGGCATGCAATTGTTTTTGCTGCGGGAATCCCGCAGCAAAATATTCAGCTGTCAAAATCCGCATAGTGCGCACAGCATTTTTTTTCCCATAGGATTTGCTGGTGAATCACTGCAGAGATGTTATGAACATTTTCTGCAGCGAAACATGCAGCAAATCCGCAGGAAATTCCGTCTAGTGCGCACAGGGCCTTAAAGTCAAAAGTTCAAAACATTGTTACTCTTTTGCTTGTCATCGTATCTTACCTGCACCTATAGTTTACTAATATACTTTGATTACTCCCTAGCATAATTTTTGTGTAAATCAGCTACAGGTTGCATGACAGCAGTATTTGGCTGACTCATATGTCCCTGTGGTAAAAAATGCAAGAAAACATTGATGTCTATTATCTAAGCCTGGTGGTTCTTCTTACAAAATTTCTCAATCCTCAGAATTAATTTTAGTACTTAAACCAGCACCCTTCTCTTATACTGCTGATGCAAAGTCAGGGAAGAGGGCTGGCTTAGCCATCTAAAGGAAATCTATCATCAGGTTTTTGCTACCCCTTCTTTAAGCAGCATAATGCAGGTGCAGAGACCCTGATTCCAGTGATGTATCCCTTACTGAGCTGCTTGCTGTCATTTTAATGAAATCTGTTTTCTCTGGTGCAAATCTAGCAGTTCTCTGAATGTTGAGCTCTGTATAACCCTGCACCCACTGATTAGCTGCTTTCTGTGTACACTGTATATGGGTAGACAGCTGTCAATCAATGGTGGATGCAGAGTTACACAGAGCTCATGAATATGGAGGACTACCTATCACCAGGTTTACTAGTCCTCCAGTGATCATTTTCCTTTTGATATCATAGAACAGTGATTTTATTGAAATTACCCCAATAAGTGTCACATTGCTGGAATCAATGACTCTGTCTCTACATTATGCTGTTCTTAAATTAGGTGACAAAAACCTTGGTTACAGATTCCCTTTACGAAGCACTCCCAACAAAAATTCCCAAAACCTTTCTAAATACAATATATTTGTAATGTAGAGTATTTGTATTGTAATATTTTACTGATCGCTGTCTTTCACTGTTTCCAGCATTTCTCTGGACCTTTTCTGAGTTATGCGAGTTCACCTCTGGGCCATACATAAAGTTCTGGTCCACACACAAAACTTAGGGGCACTTTGCACACTATGACATCGCAAGCCGATGCTTGCGATGCCGAGCGCGATAGTCCCCGCCCCTGACGCAGCTGCGATATCATGGTGATAGCTGCTGTAGCGAACATTATCGCTACGGCAGCTTCACATGCACTCACCTGCCCTGCGACGTCGCTCTGGCCGGCGAACCGCCTCCCTATTAAGGGGGCGGGTCGTGCGGCGGCGTCATAGCCATGTCACACGGCAAGCGGCCAATAGAAGCGGAGGGGCGGAGCTGAGCGGTACATAAACATCCCGCCCACCTCCGTCCTTCTGAATAGCCGGCGTGAGCCGCAGGACGCAGGTAGGAGATGTTCCTCTCTCCTGCGGCTTCACACACAGCGATGTGTGCTGCTGCAGGAACGAGGAACAACATCGTAACATCGGTCCTTCCGAAATTATGGAAATGACCGACGCTACACCAATGATACGATTTGGACGTTTTTGCGCTCCTTAATCATATCAAAAAGGATTTACACACTACGATATCGACTGCGACGCCGGATGTGCGTCACTTTCGATTTGACCCCACCGACATCGCAGCTGCGATGTCGTAGTGTGCAAAGTGCCCCTTAGTGTGATAGGGTGAGCTGTATTCAACGTCACGTGACTCATAAGAGGACTGGAGTGGCACTGCAAACCTGGGAATATGGTGATCTTTAAAGGGGTTGTCCACTACAACAACAAACCCTTCTAATTGCCTGTGTTTGGCCCCATTAAAAAGTTTATACTCTTCTTCCATGTCAGCGCGCTTCAAGCGGTGTCAGCACTCACATTCTCAGGGCTCACGTGAAGTTGTGACGTCAAATGAGCCCCGATGTCGATCTTCACCGGCTTCTCCCTCCCTGCCTTCGAACGTATACGCAAACAACAGGAAGTGAGTGACCAGCCACAACGTTCACTTCCTGTTGAGTACTCTCAATCTGAAGGCGGGGAAAGAGAAGCCAGCAGTGATTGGTTGCCGGGTTTACGTGACGTGTCAACCTCATGTTAGTCACAGGTACGTGAGCGCCGGCACTGCTGTAACCGCACCGCCACAGGAGGTAAACATAGGCTTTTTTTTTTTTTTAATGGTGCTAAATATAGGGAATAAGAATGGGATGCCGTGGACAACCTCTTTATGTATTATAATTGAACGACGTTACAAACCTATGTAGAAAGGGTAACGGGATAACATCTTGTTGGGAATGCTTTTTTATTTTAAAATTAGGCAGGATGGCACTTGGTGCAATGAGGAATTGTTCAAAAGTGGGCTCTGGATTTCACTACTGTCAAGTTATTAGACAAATGTTTCAGATTAGTACAGTAGCATAATGAATGACTCATCCCTCTGCAGACTGCGTATTCTCAGGGGCTCTGGAAAGGTGGTCTGTACTGTGTCATCTATGTATATGTGTGGATTAAAGGTGTCCAGATAAATGATTAATCCACTGGTAAACATAGCCAACTCCAGAACAGATCTCATGGAAACTGTACTCCTCATCATCACCATGCAGCTAGGAAACAAGGGACATGTGGAAGCTGCAAACTGGAATAACATATGGCCTAGCCACGCCGGGTGTAGAGGTGCAACTCCTCTTACCAAAACTGCTCAACCAAAAGCAAAGTATAACTTGCAATGCACAATGTATTACAAAGGTAATATGTGTTTGTATTTTATAGTCTTATTAAGATGTGTCCTCCAGGGAAGGAATGCAACTTTACTCCTGAGATAGAATATAATTTTACAAGTCTATTTATTCTGACATTCTTTGTTACTCGTTTATTGTACTTTCTTTACAAGTATAAACAGTGAAGGGTTGAATACATTATGTATGAATGTTACATGTAATTATGCTGCAATGAAACATTTTCTCTCAACAGTAGCAGAATGCCTGGTCTGTATGATTCATCCTCCTGGGTGCAACTCCCTCTTGAGGCATCATATGTAAATGCCTGTGCCAATGGGTTTAGCCTGGGACTCAGTGCACAGTTGACCTACCTGAATACCTGTGGTGACACAGTACAAGGTGGGATTATAATTGTGGACTTAATGTTCTTCATATGTTAAATTGTATCCGACACTGTGCAGAATGTAAAGAAAACAAGAATGCAATCATTCCGAAATCTCTTATAGCCATATTTTTATTTGCAATAGAAGACATAAGTTAGACTTTTTTTGTTTCAGTATCAAAAGTAACTAATTTAGAAATTGATGGCAGCAAAACATCTTTAAATGGACATCTTAAATGGAACTAATGAAAAACTGTTAAGGGTCAATTTTCAACTGTCACATATCTGTATATATAAAGGGCATGTTAGAGAGGCAGAGTCTCTTAGTACAGATGGTCAGAGGTGTACCATTCCGTGAATAACTGCTTCTAAAAATTGTGGAAAATTTTAAAAAATATTCCTCAATATAAAATTGCAAAAACCTTTAATATCACACAACCTACAGTACATATAATTAAAAGCTTAAGAGAATCTGAAGAAATCCATGTGTACAAAGGACAAGTCAGAGGGTCAATATTGAATGCTAGAGATCTACGGGCCCTCATGCGGCAGTGCCTTAAAATGGGCATGATTTGGACATGCAGGTTGCTACTTTGGCCTAAAAATACTTCCAGACATTAGTATCTGCGAGCACAGTTTGCAGTGTAATCCACAAATACAAGCTAAAGCTCTATCATGCAAAAAAGATACCATATATCAACACAATCCAGAAACGCTGCCGTCTTCGCTGGGTCAAAGCTCATTTAAAATGGATGGAGTCAAAATGAAAAACTGTTCTGTCATCAGATGAATCAAAACTTAAATTCCTTAAGGAAACTACAGACTCCATGTTCTTTGGACTCAAGAGGAGAGGAACCATCCAGCTTATCAGCACACAGTTCAAAAGCCTGCAACTTTGAAGGTGTGGGGATCCTTTAGTACCTATGGCATGGGCAGCTTACACAGAAAAATATAGAGGTTTTAGAACAAAATATGCTCCTGCTTTCAGGGAAAGCCTTGCATTTCTCTGACGCCTCATTGGGGCACACAGGACCATGGGTGTTATGCTGCCTATCCATAGGAGGACACTAAGTAGATACAAAAAGCATTAGCTCTTCCTCTGCAGTATACACCCCCTGGCCCGGCCAGGCAACCTCAGTTTTAGCTTAGTGTCTGTAGGAGGCATATCCTTTTAAGGTTTTGTTATTTTTTGAGGGCGACTGTTTCCCTTAGGGACCGATCTCCCAATACCATCAATGGGCGGGAACGCGGAATGTTGCCTCCACGTACCCCCTCCTGCGACGCTGGATCCTGGGCTGCCTTTTACTGGACGACGGGTCCCACAGACACCGATTTTCCAGAGCCCAGAGCAGAGGCACAATTCCTCAGCCCCGCTTTGCATGCTCTGAGTTGATACATTGCACCTGTGTGGCCGGACACAGCAGGCTGACTCTGCTATTTCCACGGCCTGGACTGAGGCAGTGTTAAGGTGAGATCCCCCTCTGACTGGTTTCCCAGACAAAGGGAGAAAGACTGTGCAGGGAAGGCTCCCAAGACTGCTGAATTTACAGTCTTTATTCCCACCATAGCTGCGTGCTGGCTGGAGGAGGGGGAGTCCCTTGCTGATTGCAGGGAATCCTGCAGAGATAATCTACTGGTAGCTGTGTGCTGACTGGAGGGGGAGAAAAACTGTCTCAAAGGCTCCCTTCCTGCCGTTTTTTACTGTCGACAGCAGGGGGGCACACTGACTTCTTCTTGGCGCGCTTTTAGCGCTAAGCCCCGCGGGCCGCGATAAGCCCCGCCCCCCAGGAAAACGCGCGAAGATCTCCACAGAGACTCCTTCCTGAGGACGAGGGCCATCGGCTGATTCTGGTGAGGTACACCGAAGCAAATACAATCCTTGCTTCCCACTGCTTCACTTGTAGCTCTGCATATCATTGCTCCCCCTCCTGGCATACTCCTATTAGGAACATGCAGAACTCTAAGGGTACTAAGAGTGCTAAGGCTCACATAGTCTATTATTCAGCCTGCACTGCCTGCCACGCTGAGCTACCACTTAAACACATCTCTTCTCTCTGTGAGTCCTGTGCCCCTATAGTCCCCCAAGACCCCCCCCGCCACCACCGCCGAAACCGTCAGCCCAGAGCCTAGGGCTCCCAGCCCACCGGAATGGGCACAGTTTCTGTCCCAATTCATGGAAAAACTGTCACTGAACCTGGTGCTGGCTATGCAATGTCGTCCTCCACACCCTTCTGGGTCCCTGGACGGAACGCAGCCTGAGGATACCCCTATGGAGGTTTCTTCTGAGATAATCCGGGCCCATGCTTCACCGGTTGCAGGGATCAGGAAAAGAGCACACGGCCGGGTGCCTCCAGCACTCTCTCATGGCCCCCATGGCTCTCCCTCGGGAGCACACAGGGCAGGCTCTCCCACACGCTCCGGCTTCTGAAGAGCTGGAGGAGGGAGAATGCTGTTTGTACCAGGATGATTCCTTGGTTTCACCCTCCCCAGATGATCAAACTGCAATAGACTCCCTATAGCAGCAATCAACCAAACTCTGCATGTGGAGGATCCCCCATCCACTACCACTGACCATGTGGTCTCCTTTAAGAGGGCAAGGAAACCCCAAAAGGTTTTCGCTGATCACCCAGAGTTTCAGGATATCCTCACAAAGCAAAGAGAGAAGCCTGACAGGCGCTTCGGTAACCGTAAACTCATGGAGTCCCGGTACCCTTTAGCCTCACCTGCACCTAAGGGCTGGGCCGATCCGCCCCGGTCTCCCGCCTTGCCACAAAAACGCTCCTGTTTTTACCCGATGGTTCCTCCATCAAGGACCCGACAGACAGGTGGAGCACCTCGCCCGCTCTGCCTTTGAGGCTGCGGGTTCCTCCCTCTCGCCCTCCTTTGCCTCTGTGTGGGTCGCAAAGGCGATCTCTGTCTGGGCAGAATCCCTTAACATTTCGCTTGAGGAATCCCAGTTCCCTCATACCGTCACAGAGGTAACAGCTCAAATTGCCGCTGCGGCGGAGTACCTCATGCAGGCCTTCATTGATGCTGCTACCTGCGCAGCTTTTGCCGTCTCCAATACCATAGCCATCCGTAGAGCTCTCTGGCTCAGACAATGGCGAGCGGACTCTGCTTCCAAGAAGTCTCTCACGGGCCTTCCCTTTTTTCCAGACCGATTGTTTGGCGAACGTCTGGACAAGTTAATTTCTGACGCCACGGGAGGAAAGAGTACCTCCCTTCCCAGCGGAAGCCCAGGACGACCTTCGCCAGATGTCCACATTCCTCGTTCCGCTCCTTTCGGAACTAGCCGCGGACTACGCAGGGACCGACCTTCTCAGCTCTCCCCGAAACCCACTTCATCATGGCAGCCTAGACACAGTCCAGGACTAGGGAGACTCGTCCACGAAGTTTTCCCCCCTCATGACTCCTTTGGCGCTCCAGAAGACACACTCCTTGTAGGAGGTCGACTGCGGCTCTTTCAACACATCTGGGCTGCTGCCTCAGACGACTAATGGGTGCAACACCTTGTGTCTTCCGGTTACCACATAGAATTTCGGACCAGACCCCCGAGTCTGTTCCTTCTCTCAAACCCCCCAAATACTCGAAAACGACGCGAGGCCTTTTTCTCAGCAATCCACTCGCTCCAAACAGCAGGAGTGATAATACCCGTCCCGGACGACGAGAAGTTCAGGGGTTTTTATTCCAATTTCTTTGTGGTCCCCAAAAAGGATGGGTCAGTTCGACCCATCCTGGACCTCAAACACCTGACAAACATGTGCACGTACGGAGATTCAGAATGGAGTCCCTAAGGTCCATTATTGCATCCTTGGTCGAAGGGGAAATCCTCGCTTCCATAGATATCAAGGACGCGTACCTGCACATACCCATCGCTCCAGATCACCAAAAGTTCCTCCGCTTCGCAGTTCAGGACTCGCATTTTCAATTCGTAGCCCTACCCTTCGGCCTTGCCACCGCACCAAGGGTCTTCACCAAAGTCATGGCAGCCGTCATGAGCGTCCTTCACGCCAGGGGAGTAGTCGTTCTCCCTTACTTGGACGACCTCCTCATCAAGGCCCCCTTCCGTGACTGCTCAACCAGCGTACAGATCACCGTGGACACCATATCCCGCTTAGTGTGGCTACCTTCTAGCTGCCTGGGACAAGAGCCCCTTCTCCCTGGACAAACCTCTTCACCTGACGCCTTCAGTCAGGTATGCACTCCGCTGGTGGCTTCGGCCCTCATCCCTATCCAATGGGAGATCTTTTCTCCCAGTGAACTGGCTGGTCCTGACCACGGACGCCAGCCTCCTAGGCTGGGGTACAGTGTACCGGCACCACACTGCTCAAGGACGTTGGACGCCCCAGGAGTCTCCCCTACCCATAAACATCCTGGAAATCCGCACGATCTTCCTCGCGCTCAGGGCGTTCTGCCCTCTGCCAGCGGGTCGTCAGATTTGAGTCCAATCGGACAATGCGACAGCTGTAGCCTATATCAATCGGCAGGGGTTGCGCCCGCAGCAAAGCGGCTTATCTCGAGGCCCACAAGATCCTCAGCTGGGCCGAATCGACGGGGTCAGTGATATCAGCAGTACACATACCAGGGGTAGAGAACTGAGCAGCAGTCTTTCTAAGTCGCCGGAGAATGGTCTCTCCACCCAGAAGTGTTTCTACACATCTGCACTCGCTGGGGCACACCAGACGTGGATCTAATGGCCTCAAGGTTGAACGCAAAGGGACCCGTGTTCATAGCCAGGTCACGCGACCCGCAGTCCATCGGCGCGGATGCTCTAGTCTGCTCCTGGTACCACTTCCGCTTGCCTTACATGTTTCCACCTCTACCCCTGCTGCCGTGGGTAATCAGCAAGATCAAGGCAGAGGGAGTCCCGGTGATACTGATAGCACCGGACTGGCCCAGGCGCGCCTGGTACGCCGAATTAGTTCAAATGCTCGCAGACGTACCGTGGCGCCTTACAGACATACCAGACTTGCTGAGCCAAGGGCCCATTTCCCATCAGAACTCCAGAGCCCTGAAGCTGATGGCATGGCCATTGAGACTTGGGTATTAACAAGAGCGGGACTCTCCCCCGCGGTTATCATCACCATGATCAGCGCCCGAAAGCCTGCTTCATCCCGCATTTACCACCGTACGTGGAAAATCTTCTTTTCATGGTGCAGGGAAACTAACGTCCAGCCTATGCCTCTGGCCATCCCCAAAATTCTCGACTTTCTGCAGTCTGCCTTGCAAGCGGGGTTGGCTCTCAGTTCCCTTAAAGGGCAGGTCTCAGCACTCTCAATCTTCTATCAATGCGGCCTGGCTCAAAAACCGCAAGTCAAGACCTTCCTCCAGGGCGTTTCCCATCTAGTTCCCCCGTACAAACGGCCGCTGGACCCATGGGACCTCAAGTTCTGGACGGTCTCCAGAGGTCTCCCTTTGAACCTCTCAAGGAATCCTCTCTTGCTCTTCTGTCCTGGAAGGTAACATTCCTGGTGACAATTACGTCCATCAGACGGGTTTCGGAGCTGGCAGCACTCTCTTGCCGCTAGCCTTTTCTGATCTTTCACCAGGACAAGGTGGTTCTGCGCCCCCTTTCGGATTTTCTTCCAAAGGTTCCTACCCCGTTTCATTTGAATGAGGACATTGTTCTGCCTTCCTTTTGTCCACACCCAGTTCATAGGGTGGAAAGGTCTCTGCATTCGTTAGACCTCGTCAGAGCTCTCAGATATTACATATCCAGGACAGCCCCCTTTAGGAAAACGGACTCTATGTTCGTCATTCCTGAGGGGCCTAAGAAGGGACAGGCAGCTTCAAAGGCAACTCTGGCTCGCTGGATTCGCTCTGCGATCCAGGAAGTCTACCGCTTGCAATTCAAGCCCATACCTAGTGGTCTGCGGGCTCATTCCACGCGAGCAGTTGGCGCTTCGTGGGCCATTCGGCATCAGGCTTCAGTGGAACAGGTGTGTAAGGCTGCGACCTGGTCTAGCCTACATACGTTTTCAAAGCATTACAGAGTCCATACCCAGGTTTCAACTGAGGCAAATCTGGGTAGGAAAATTCTGCAAACGGCAGTAGAGCACCTCTCTCAGTAGGCGCTCCAGGCTGTCTGGGACTGGTTCCTAGTCCTTGGGTTGTGTTGTCTTCTTTTATTTTTTCCCACCCATGAACTGCTTTAGGACGTCCCATGGTCCTGTGTCCCCCAATGAGGCGTCAGAGAAAAACGGATTTTTGTGTACTCACCGTAAATTCGTTTTCTCTTAGCCATCATTGGGGGACACAGCACCCAGCCAGTTGCCCTGTTTGGCCTTGGTTCTCTCAGTAGCTTATTTGGTTATGACTCTCTTTTTTTTCTCATGTTCCTCCGTTGAGGTAAGTTTTTTTTTTTTTTTTTTTTTCTCTTTTTTCTCCTACTGCTTGTGTACTAAAGCTGAGGTTGCCTGGTCCAGCCAGGGGGTGTATACTGCAGAGGAGGAGCTATTGCTTTTTGCATCTACTTAGTGTCCTCCTATGGATAGGCAGCATAACACCGATGGTCCTGTGTCCCCCAATGATGGCTAAGAGAAAACGATTTTATGGTGAGTACACAAAAATCTGTTTTTTTCAGTAAGACAGTGCTAAACTACAAATCAATCGAGAAATAACATCTGGAACACCATTCTGAGTGAACTGGGTGCAAAAACCTAAAAAATCTACACTATATGGAGAGAAAGTATGCACACCAGTGACTATGTAAGGGGAATATATGAAAAGCAGAAACTGCTGTGTGAATACTGACATGAAAAATCCAATAGCTATATGTAAGAATGAAAATATGAAAAATGGAATCTGCATACCTTCTCTCCATATAGTGCTAAACTGCATCCATCAAAACAACATGGCTTCACAAATTGTCACTTCCCAGACCTTTACAGACTGCTGTAAAAAGAAGGGATACTACACAAGGGTAGACATGGCCCTGTCCCAACTGTTTTGAGATATGTTGCTAATTTCTAAATGTCTAGCTTTCAACTTCTGATTTATGTTCTACATTCTATCTTGAAGAAAATATGGCTATATAAGATTTCCAAATCTATGCATTTGTTTTCTTTACATTTTACACATGGTCCCAACTTTTTGTAATTGGATTATTCTGTTATCTTCTGTTTTATACCGTGTTATGGTGAAGCATGAATCTGTTTATAAGGCTCCCAAGGGAGACAATCTGAAATGCCCAGAAATATGCCAGTGGTGGTTAACTTTCTGGATTGCAATCATTTGTTTTCTAGGGAACTTCAGCTTGTGAATAAAGGTGGACACTAGTGGTGGGCAAGCACTAAAATGCTTGAATGCTTGTTATTCGAATCGAGCTGGTCAGACGCTTGAACAAGCTCTACACGTTATGGAAAGGCGTCTCCACCAACATACAGCCAGCCATAAACAGAGAATTTCCAATATGAGGGGCGGGGGGGGTTCTTGTTCACAATGTGTCCAACAACGTCGTTTTATCCCCCTGGAGAGCCATTCAGAGACTGCAATTGGCTTTCCCTTGGGTACCTGCACATCATGTAGTGAATCTAGACTGTGTGTTGTGGTTGTCGTTTCATGGCTGAAATATCCGAGCACCCATGATACTCTACGAAGCACCACGAGTACCCAAGCACACTAATGCTAGATCGAGTAATGAGCAGCGCCGAGCACGTTCACCCATCACTAGTGGACCTATTTTCAGGAATGTCGGCCAAACACATGTGTTTAACACTAGAAGTCCCAGAGAGGGGTCATTTAACATTTCAACCAATTTGGACCCCTATGGAGCTCGAAATTTCTGGAACTTCTAGTGTTAAGTGGAACTTTTCAAACTTCTGATATGTATAGGTGTGTATTGGCTCTGCCCTGATGGCAGATTTTGGGAGAAGGAGGACAGGAAGCTTATTTATTACAGGAGATAAGCCACCACCAGAGCTTATACTGGCCATGAGATGGCCAAACAAGTCTTGAACCGACAGCTAACAGCTGTTCCTTCTGGCCACTGAATCTGCATGGGTTCTCAGTATTGGGAGTAAGCCACTGCCAGACACATCTGGTGGCAGTTTATATATCTTTAAAAACCCACAAAAGAGTCAGCATATTGAAATCCAACATGCCAGACCTCTTTATTTCCTAACCTCTGCGTTCAGAGGAGAGTCGGACAACCCCATATGTATCGGTCATCTATAATGTGTATGGCCACTTTTACCCCTTCCTTACTATAAGAGCATTAAATACTCAGCTGACAGTGCATGGGTTTTGGGGATGGGATGAGGAGTAGATGATTGCTGAACAAGCACTTGGCTGACTAAGGGTGCCTTCACACTTTAGCGATTCAGCAGCGATCCAACCAGCGATCTGACCTGGTCAGGATCGCTGCTGCATCGCTACATGGTCGCTGGTGAGCTGTCAAACAGGCAGATCTCACCAGTGACCAGCCCCCAGCCAGCAGCGACGTGCAAGCGACGCTGCGCTTGCACGGAGCCGGCGTCTGGAAGCTGCGGACACTGGTAACTAAGGTAAACATCGGGTATGGTTACCCGATGTTTACATTAGTTACCAGCGCACACCGCTTAGCTTTGCTCTCCTAGCTACAGTACACATCGGGTTAATTAACCCGATGTGTAATGCAGCTACATGTGCAGGGAGCCGCGCACACTGTTTAGCGCTGGCTCCTTGCTCTCCTAGCTACAGTACACATCGGGTTAATTAACCCGATGTGTAATGCAGCTACATGTGCAGAGAGCCGGAGCCGGCAGCACAGGCAGCGTGAGAGCTGCGGAGGCTGGTAACTAAGGTAAATATCGGGTAACCACCTTAGTTACCCGATGTTTATCTTGGATACAGCTTACCGCAGCTGCCAGACACTGGCTCCTGCTCCCTGCTCGCTTCATTTGTCGCTCTCTCGCTGTCACACACAGCGATCTGTGTGTCACAGTGGGAGAGCGCCTTTGAAGAAAACGAACCAGGGCTGTGTGTAACGAGCAGCGATCTCGCAGCAGGGGCCAGATCGCTGCTCAGTGTCACACACAGCGAGATCGCTAATGAGGTCACTGCTGCGTCACAAAAAGCGTGACTCAGCAGCGATCTCTGCAGCGAGCTCGCTGTGTGTGAAGCACCCCTTACATCTATCTAGGTATTTGCCCACCTTTGGCCACACACTATTTGCTGTCATCTTTTATTTTATTTGCTTTTTTCTTAAAATGTTTTGATTCATGATTTGGGAGCAGTGGGAAGATAGTGTTATCTCAATGAAAACAATTGGTTCTAAAGAGCTGTTAATGTATATACCCTTGTGCAAAGGAGTATGCAAAACAACCTCCTACATTTTAAGTATAGGTTATTTTTAAAGAAACATTTAAGGTCATTAGGTAAGAGGCTATAGTGCTAAAAACATGCTCCAGTAAAATTAATGAAGCAATATGCCACCTAATACTGCCTCCCCCCAGAGATAGAGGTCTGGCACAATTTAGAAAACATGTCCAACCACCAACCAGATAGAAGTTTGTCACTGCGCTTTGGAAATTGAGAAGTTAATAAATGTCAGTGCAATCTTCTGACTAAAATCTATGGCCCCAACAACTTTATTGTAGCTCAGCACAAGAGGCGCAACTTCAGCAGTATACACAGCATCTGACCTTGTTATGGGAAAGCCATTCTCAAACTTTTGGGAACGGTTCCTTGCTTTCCTATGACAAGTTGCAGTCACAAATCAGGCCTCCACACACTTGTAAGTTAGGCTAGTTTTACACTTGCATTGAACGGCATCCGTTGCATTGCATTGTGTGACGGATGCAACGGATGCGTTGCCTATAATGGCACAATGGATGCAACGGATCTTACAAAACAACGGAAAGCTTTATTTATTTATTTTTTACAGTTTTACCGGCAGCAGACTATTGTGAACGATTAGCTGATCACCCGGCTGCCGGGCGCTCAGGTGAGAGCTCTCACATGCCGGCTGCCGGGCGCTCAGGTGAGAGCTCTCACATGCCGGCTGCCGGGCGCTCAGGTGAGAGCTCTCACATGCCGGCTGCCGGGCGCTCAGGTGAGAGCTCTCACATGCCGGCTGCCGGGCGCTCAGGTGAGAGCTCTCTCATGCCGGCGGCCGGGCGCTCAGCTGAGAGCTCTCTCATGCCGGCGGCCGGGCGCTCAGCTGAGAGCTCTCACATGCCGGCGGCCGGGCGCTCAGCTGAGAGCTCTCACATGCCGGCGGCCGGGCGCTCAGCTGAGAGCCACCGAGAGACAAAATAAAGTTTGTGATTTTTTTTTAAAAAAAAAAAATGAGCATGCGCAGTGAAAAATAGAGGATTCCGCCGCTCAAAAAACGTTACATGCTGCGTTCCTTACGCCCGGCGGACGCAACGCAGCGTCGGCCAGCGGAAGCAACGCAGGTACTTTTGGCACAATCCGTCATCCATACAAGTCTATGGGAAACAGCGGAATCCGTTAACAGATTCCGCTGTTTTCCAAAAGGGTGGATTGTGACGGAAGGAAAAAAACGCAAGTGTGAAATTACCTTTAGTTATCTTTCTCAACTTCCCCATACATCTCATGGAAACTATGGCCAAGCTGAATGTTCTTGTGTTCTCTTTGGGAGAGCCACAGCCAAACTTCTCTGGAAGCGACTTATTTCCCTACCGAACAAAAGGATCATCCATTGAAATTTAACAGACCAGATATTTCACTTATCTGTCATCCTTTGTTAGTGGAGCGTTGGATGGCCTTCATATAGAATATTTAATTGGCTAATCCCGATGTTGTCTATTGGAGCCTTAACTCTCACAATATAAACCATTGTAGTTGGTGGATCATCTGGATCTAGTACTGGTGGTAGCATTAATGCTGGAACTGTCCTGCTAATTATTATGTACCCCCTAGCCATGTTCGTATACCTCCTGGAGGAGGGGGAGGTTGTGACGAGTTTTGAGGCAGTCACTGGAAACAGGAAAGTTCAAGCTCACATCCAGAATCAAACGCGAATGGAGGAATGCTGTTCTAGTTGTCACTGGGAATTACTGCCTTGCTATTGCCCCAGTGGTGAGTACAAAGTCTTACCATTATGTACACCCCACTAGAAAACATATGCCTGATTTTAAAGGGAACCTGTCACCAGAATTTTCGCTATTAAACTAAAAGAATCCCCTTCTGCAGCTCATGGGCTGCATTCTATAAAGGTTCATCTTGCTACTGGACCACCTTTCAGACCTAGATAACTTTATAAAATATCACCTTTTGCTATGGTAATGAGGTTTGCTGGCCCCGTGGGCGGGCTGTATTTTGTCTGTTATCCCCCCTCCTTCCGCTGTTCGCCGTCCTCCAGTGTTCATTTACATAGATGAGGCCGCCGCCCTAATGTTCCACAGTGCTCCTGAAGTCTCGCACATGCGCAGTGGCACTATCGCAGGACTGAGCACTGTTTTCAAATCGCGAGAGCCGGTGATGTTATTGCGCAGGCGCGAGATTATGGGCGGGTACTTGGATGGCGCTGGAGATGATATTCACAGCGCCGCCCATATTCTCGCGCCTGCGCAATAACATCACCGGCTCTCGCGATTTGAAAACAGTGCTCAGTCCCCGATAGTGCCACTGCACGTGCACGAGACTTCAGGAGCGCTGCGGAACATGAGGGCTGCGGCCTCATCTATGTAAATGAACACTGGGGGATGGCGAACAGCGGCAGGTTGGGGGAAGTTATCTAGGTCTGAAAGGGGGGCCAGTAGCAAGATGAACCTTTTATAGAATGCAGCCCATGAGCTGCGGAAGGGGATTCTTTTAGTTTAATAGCGCAAATTCTGGTGACAAGTTCCCTTTAACATTTGCAACAGGTGCATCTACGCTATATAGTGTATAATGTTGCATAGTCTTCATTAAAAAATATTCTTCTATTTTGTCTTCAGCTCTTATTGAGACCTATGAGTGGCTGTGGTTACAGACTACAAGCAAAGCCTGTGTAATCAGATCTTGCAGTCACAATCTCTTCTGTCTACTTTTACTTGTTAACCTTGCAAACTTCTTCTTTTTTTTTATTTTTCCTATATATATTTTTTTTTTTTTTAAATTCTAGATTCATTCTGACCACTGGGACCCCCACAGATCTCGAAAACCGGGACTCTTAAGAGCCCTGTGTGAATGGAATAATGTCCGATCATGTGCACCTCCGTTCCATGCATTTTCTAAGGGACCGCTGGAAGTAGTCGAGCGCAGTGTTCAGATGCCTTTCAACACTCCAGTAAGAATGAAGGGAGCGGAAGTGTGCATGATTGACCACAGCTCCGTTAGCCCCAGTTCTTAGCATCGTTAGGGATTTCAGAGGTCAGACCCCCAGTGATCAGGACGTTTATCTCCTATCCTGTGGATATGGGATAATTTCTAAACTTTGTACTACCACTATAAATGAAAACCTATTTCACTAATGTGTTATATTTCCTCCTGTAACCTTCATCCAGCTGATCTTTCTTTCCTTTCTTTGTTTTTAGGACACCTTGTTTTAGACACAGACACAGCACACAAAGTGTTTATGCTTTGTGTGGGACCTGTACATCCCTCCGCAGTAGTATGTGTAACTATGCAAAGTAGCAGAGAACTGCAGACAACTCCTGGAGGTGCTGTACGTGTAACCCTCAACTCAACTCTCACCCCCTTGGCACCAAATCCAGGGGATCCAGGCTTGCCCGAGGATGGTCTGTGTGACGACAGGTTGTGCTTATGGTGATTGTGCGTTCTGTGTACTGGGGAATTGGTTTATATGTAAATCACTATATGGCTAAAGCTGGTGTCACACTAAGCGACAGCGACAACGACGTCGCTGTTACGTCACCATTTTCGGTGACGTAACAGCGACCTTGTAAGTCGCTGTTATGATCGCTGCTTAGCTGTCAAACAGCAGAAGCAGCGATCATAACGTCGCTGTGCTACATGTGCAGAGAGCAGGGAGCCGCGCTTAGCGCTGGCTCCTTGCTCTCCTAGGTACAGTACACATCGGGTTAATTAACCCGATGTGTGCTGCAGCTACATGTCACAGTGCAGAGAGCAAGGAGCCGCGCGCACTGCTTAGCGCTGGCTCCTTGCTCTCCTTGCTACAGTATACATCGGGTTAATTACCCGATGCATACTGCAGCCACATGTCACAGTGCAGGAGCCGGCACTGGCAGCAAGAGCGGAGGCTGGTAACCAGCGTAAACATCGGGTAACCAGGGAAAGGACTTCCCTTGGTTACCCGATGTTTACGCTGGTTACAGCTTACCGCAGCTGCCAGACGCCGGCTCCTGCTCCCTGCTCGCTTCATTTCGTCGCTCTCTCACTGTCACACACAGCGATGTGTGTGTCACAGCGGGAGAGTGACGACCAAAAAATGAAGCTGGACATTCAGCAACGACCGGCGACCTCACAGCAGGGGCCAGGTCGTTGCTGGATGTCACACACAGCGACAGCGACGGGACGTCGCTGCAACGTCACAGAAAATGGTGACGTAGCAGCGACGTCGTTGTCGTCGTCGTTATGTGTGACACCAGCTTAAGGTCACACAACCGTAGATTATCTCATCCGAGAGAATCGGTTCAATTATGCTAATGACACCTTGATCAGAGTGTCAGCTTAGTGTGATCCAATTCTCTCGAATGTGAGAACGGGAGTACACTGTGAGGGGAAAATGGAGAACAACAAATGCAGATCAGCACTGACCCATTACATATCATTGTTCTGAGTGTTATCCGATTAAAAATCTGATAGCACTCGTCCGATACATACGGTGGTGTGAGCAAGCCATATATCTGTACTCTGAATTGCACGGTGTACTATGCACCAACTTTTATTATTTTTTATTTGTTGTAAAGCTTTGTGTCCTGATTGTTCTGTCCAAAACATGTATACAATATATACTAAAACATCCTAAACTATCACATTTAAATATAAAGTTGTGAAGATTATCCACAAGCTTTGAATTCTACAAAGAAATATTTCTTACTAAATAGTCCATTATTCTGGCTTGTAAAATAGGTCCTTTATGTCTAACCAGCAGGTGCACTATCCAGGAATGTAAACTGTAAACTGAATGATTTCAGATTCATAGACCTCTCTAAGAAAACGTTGTATTGCTTCTGATGCCGCTGTGCTGCTTACTGGTTGTAAGCTCTGATCTGGCCATTTTTTAAATACTGTAATTATTTTAAGTGTAAAGCTAGGTGAACACTTGCACCATTTCCTTATTGTGCTTTAATGCATATGTGTAAGGGTACGTGCCCACGATCAGTGTTTGCAGCGTTTTGGAAGCAGCATGCTTCAACTGCGTCCAAAATGCTGCGTTGTACAGTACAAGCATAGTGGATGAGATTTCTAGAAATCCCTTGTCCACTGTGCTTGTTTTTTCCACAGCAAACACTGACCTGTGGTGCGTCTTTCTAGACCGTAGCATGCCAATTGTTTGCTGCGGATTCACATGCGTCCTCCGTAGGGAGAACACAAGCGAGAGACCGCAGAGCACTAAACCCTGATCATGAGTACAAGCAGCTGTGTTCTCCTGCGGAGGAGATTCGCGGCCCCTTAGGTCAGGACCCGCTGCGTCCAGGACGCATTGAGTCCTGATCGTGGGCACACACCCTTAAGACCTCCATAAAAATTGATTAAAGCAGATCTGTCACTAGATTTAACACTGTAAACTCCATTCACTATTAAATATGTTTCTTGGACCTGATGAGGCTAGTGTAGTTCTGTAGAATTATGATATTTTAATGGCCATTTTATGTGTTGAGCTTGATTAAAAGCTCATTTGTTTGAGAGAGAAAAATGTTTGAAACAGATTGTAAAACCATTCTGACATGGGCTTTCATGGTAAGGACACGCTCATCAGGCAAAATAGAACTATTCAATACATGAAGTTTGTAATATGAAATCTTGGGAGCTTTTAAAGTAATTTGATTGGAACCTGGCCAACAATCTCGTGAGTATTGAAGCTGCCCAACTCTCTCACAACAGAAGTCTTGGGAGTTAACGGTAGGAAAGTTGAAAATTAAACACCTGATCCCTTTTTTTTTTTTTTTTTTATGAGACCAGTGGCTTTTTCCTCTCTCGTGACCAAAAATTTGTGTATCGGAGAGTTGGGACAGAGGGCTTGTGGCACAATAAAGCGATCAACGCACAACTTTTAGGCCTTTATGTAGAGACCAGTGTGTTTGGATTATACACCAATAGATGGTTTAGTAAAGGTTTGTGAATATATTTACAAAGCTCTTGGCTTTTCTTACCCTACTCTTACTAGAAAACCATTTCTTAAAGAGGACCTGACAGCTCTCCTGACTGTTTTAATGAGTAATTTTATTCCCCTTAGGCTAGTTGCACACATCCGTCTTTTCGCCGGATTGGCGAATCCGGCGCACTCCAGTACAGTGTGATACAGTATAATGGCAGCGCGGCAACTTCCGGGTTACATGCTGCGGTCACATGATAGCATGTGACCGGATCTTGTCGCGCTGCCATTGTACTGTAAACGCTGTACTGGAGTGTGCCGGATCCACCAATCCGGCGAAAAGCCGGATGTGTGAAACGACCCTAATGGGATGAGCAGTTACGTGGAAGTTTGGATTCTCAGGGTTTGGCTGGACTTTAGTTTAAGGTTCTGTGTGTGATCCGGACTTGACTCGAAATTGACCCTAGACTCTGAACCCCATAAAAGTCAATGCTTTGCCCAGGTCTTCCCAATTGCCCTGGTGCAGTGGCAATCTGTGAAATACTTTTGGGGTTGAAGTCAGCTGTGAATTGATAGCTGGCATCAGGACCAGGGGTTAGTAATGGATAGGCGTCTATCAGACACCCCAACTACTGACCCGGCAATTCTAGAAAAAAAAAGTTTATTTAAATAAACACTTCCCCCACACTCCCACTAATTTATTGGAAAAAAAAAAAATCCTCAAAGATCTGGCGTAATTCAGTTGGGGAATAAACACTCCCGCACACTTCCTTATTCACCAATTTATTAATTGAAAATAAATACTGGAAGTTTTGACTTACCGTATTTTTCGCTTTATAAGACGCACTTTTCCTCCCCAAATTTTGGGAGGAAAATGGGGGGTGCGTCTTATAAAGCGGTAGCGGGGGGGGGGTCCTGTCTAAAGCGATCGGGCGGGTGCCTGTGGCTGCATGCAAGCGCCCGGGTACCTGTACTTGCATGCAGCGGCAGCCGGGTACCCGTGGCTGTGTACGGGCGGCAGCGGGTGCTGTGTGGGGTCGGCAGCCAGGTACCTGTGCTTGCATGCGGTGGCAGACGGGTACCCATGGCTGTGTGCGGGCGGCAGCCGGGTGCTGTGTGCGAGCGGCAGTCGGGTGCCCGTGCAGGTACTCGGCTGCCGCCCTCACACAGTCACCCATCTGCCGCCCGCACACAGCCATGGGTACCCGGCTGCCACCGCACGCAAGCACAGGTACCCGGCGGCTTGTACGCAGAGTGGGCGGGCAGCCTGCTGGCTGCCACTCTGTGCATGCGGGGCGGGCGGCTGTGCAGCTTACCAGTTGTCCGCGGTCCCACTTTCAAATGATGGCGCCGGTGGAGCTCTTGGATGAGCGCTCCATCTGCGCACGCGCTGCTCCGGGAGTCAGCGCGTGCGCAGATGGAGCCCTTGGATGAGAGCTCCATCTGCGCATGCGTCGCTCCGGGCGCCATTACTTGAATCGGGACCGCGGACACTCCACCACTGAGCCGTCGCCGTCGCTCCCACTACTGAGCCGCCGCCGCTGCCACCACTGAACCGCGACCGCGGACACACGCCACCACTGAGCAGTCCCTGCCGCTGCCACCACTGAGCAGTCCCTGCCGCTGCCACCACTGAGCAGTTGCCGCCGCCGCTGCCACCACTGAACCGGGACCGCGGACACACGCCACCACTGAGCAGTCCCTGCCGCTGCCACCACTGAGCAGTTACCGCCGCTCCCACCACTGAGCCGTCGCCGCCACTCCCACCACTGAGCCGTCGCCGCCGCTGCCACCACTGAACCGGGACCGCGGACACACTCCACCACTGAGCAGTCCCTGCCACCACTGAGCAGTCGCCGCCGCCGCTGCCACCACTGAACCGGGACCGCGGACACTCACTGCACCGGCCTGCTGCACGGCTCACACGCTACGGCTGCTGCCGCCACCACGGACCCCACGGATCCTGCCACCGCGGACGCCACCGCGCCTGCAACCACGGCACCTGCAACCACGGACCCCGCTGCCACTGACCTGCCGCGCCTGCCAGCACAACCTGTGCCTCCTGTGACCCCGCTTCACCACCACTGCTGCCCCCCTCCGGTAAGAGAACACCGGAGTATAAGACGGACCCCATTTTTCTTTTTTTTTACCTTTTTTATGTCTAAGTTTGGGGTGCGTCTTATAAAGCGAAAAATACGGTAATCCAATGATGTACTGTCCCACGACGCCTAGCAGTTCCTATGGAGCTTCGGTCTCAGAACAAGGTTCCATAGGTCACTGCCGGTCAGCTGCATGCTCGGAATTTCTCACAGCTTTTCAACAAACTTTAGTAGCATAGGAACAGAACTCAAACTCTAAAGCTAACGTTATCTTAAAAGTTCGAGTTCAATACCCGGACACCCGGTGTCTAGTATTAACCTTGAACTTTTACCGTTCAGGTTAGAATATATATATATATATATATAATATATATATATATATATATATATATATATATATAAACAACAACAAGGCAGAGTCCAGCAATAACGTGAGCAATCCAGGATGCTGTTAAAAAATGTTTTCCTTCTGTTTATTCATAAATTCATTAAAATATAATGGTCCAGTGATTCTGGACCGTGAAGAAGGCGGATTTTACCGCTGAAACGCGTAGTCCTATCTGCGCTATTTTCCTGCGATAATGCTGTTCTGAATTGCTTGGACCATTATATTTTAATGAATTTATGAATAAAAAGAAGGAAAACATTTTTTAACAGCATCCTGGATTGCTCACGTTATTGCTGGACTCTGCCTTGTTGTTCACATTTGTACTGATCCGGACACAACGGAGTTAACCAGGTCAGCTGAGGATCCAGGTGATTCACAGGAGTGAGCTGGTCTACATTGTTGGACTCGTGTGTGTGTGTGTGTGTGTGTGTGTGTGTGTGTGTGTGTATGTATATGTATGTATGTATATATATATATATATATATATATAATATGTATGTATGTATATGTGTATATATATATATATATATTTCTGGAAGAACATTTCTCAGAATTCTTGGGTTTTGCTGTTCTCTTATTCCTTTTAAAAAAGAATAAGAATAAATTGTCAATTTGGTGTTGCTAATTGACTTGTTAAAAAGTGTGCCCTAGTCAGTCTGAACATGGCAACACAGATTGGGCAGTGTAGGAACACTCCGCCAAATGGTAATACCTGGTTATACATTCATTCATTCCTTTGTAGTAGTAATTACAACATTTTAGTGTTTTAAGAATTTATGCTTCAAAATTATTTACCGTATTTTTCGCTTTATAGGACGCACTTTTGTTCCCCCAAATTTTGGGGGAAAGTAGGGGGTGCGTCTTATAATCCAAATATACGGGGGGGGCGGGTGTATATTTATATATACTGCAGGGTTTAGGGGAGGTGGGGGCAGCTCTGGAGCGGTGCTGGGCGCTTGTGAAAGCTGCAGGAGGAAGCCTTTGATCTCCTGCTCCCGCTCATATAATATGCACTGCCGCTGTCCATCACCGTGGTGCTGAAACCGCACCGCGGCGATGGGCTGGGGCAGCGGCGCTATTATATCTGCCTGCGCCCTCCTTTGATCGCACATGATCATGGAGGTGTGCCATCTATAGGTGCCATGGGCAGCACAGGGGGACGTGTGCAATCCATAGGGGGCCATGGGCAGCACAGGGGAACATGTGCCATAAATAGGGGACATGTGCCAGCAATAGGGGATGTGTGTCATCAATGGGGGACATGTGGCATCACGGGGGGACATGTCCCAGCACAAGGGGGCTATATTCAATATAAGGGGGCCATATCCAGATTAAGGGGGGCTAATTTTAGGATGGGGGGCTATGAGGGACATATACCCTATATGATTTGTTAGACGGACACTGGCATTATAAGATGGACCCCATTTAACATAAAAAAAAAATTATCTTTTCCTTCACCAAATTTGGGGGTGCGTCTTATAATCAATATAAAAAAGAAAACGTTTTTCCAGCTTACCCAATATATTGTAGGATCAAGCTGCTATGACTATAGAGGCTCTTAGCACGGATATATGGTAGAAGCACTTACCAGCATAAATAGAAGAGATGAATCCAGCGAGCCAAAGTTGTAGTAGATAAAAAGTTTCTTTAGTCTTTATTTCAATAATATTAAAAAAAAGTCTTTGTCCATAGCAGCATAAATGATGACAGACAGAGGTAGGAAAAGTTGCTGCTGGCGCACGGCAAGACGCGTTTCGGCTAAACCTTTATCAATGATAACTAAAGACTAAAGAAACTTTTTATCTACTACAACTTTGGCTCGCTGGATGCATCTCTTCGTCTTATAATTAGGTGCGTCTTATAAAGCGAAAAATACGGTAATGGGGTATCTAAGTATTTTAAAAAAATAAACATGTCGGTAGAGCTACAATATCCCATTTAAACTCTTAAAGATCTGTGTCATACATGTTAATCACAAGTAGTATGTGGGATGTATGCAGGAGGGACCCTCGCCAGAGACTAGACTTTGGCCCCGGACCGTTTTCCCCAGTTCTGTTGCAGGTGATTGACAAGTCTCTCTATGGAAGAGACCTGTCAGTCACCTCTAGCCGTGCTGGGAGAAGCCGGCCTGGAGTTGAGCCAAAACTAGTCCCATCTCCGGTTATGGTCCACAGCCTGATTGTTTCAGAGAAAAATCTACACCTCTACAATTGTGGCAGCATGTATCGGGTGACAAATTCTGTCTAAATGCCGCTGTTAATCTTTTACAGAAGCATTTACATTTCTTGTTTTCATAGAAGACAGCCAGTGGGTTACTCCATGACTGCCATATTAGTCCTCCTATTAAGCTGAGTATGGGGCTGGCCTGTATAGGAGAACATCGATTACACTATATACTGTGATACCACAGCACAACAGTATAATCAATAAAGCTCCCTAAGGACACGTAAAAATTTTATATGTATGTGTGTATGTATGTGTGTGTGTATATGTATGTATGTGTGTGTGTGTGTGTGTATATATATATATATATATATATATATATATATATATATATATATATATATATATATATATATATATATATATATATATATATATATATATATATATATATATATATATATATATATATATATATATATATATATAATATACGATATTAAAAGACATTAGTAAAACTTTAAATTACCCCTTTTCCCTGATCAATAATAAAGAAATGTGCATAATCAAAAATTAAAATTCTTTAAACAGTACAACAATAAATACTGAAACAAATGGAACCAGCAGAATTGCCTTTTTTAATTTGTTGCATTACTCACAAAAAAATGTAATCAAATGTCATATGTACCCCAAAATTGTACTAGTGAAAACTACAGCTCCGTGATAAAAAAAAAACTCCCAAAACCCCCACATAGCTTTATCGAAGGAAAAATTGAAAAACCTACAGTTGTCAGAAGCTGGACACTCAAAATGTATTTTCTTTTTTTCTACAAAAGTCCAAAATGTTTTATTTTACCTCTAAAATATGTAAAAATAAAACTTATATAAATTTCAGAGCAATAAAAAAGGAAAAAACATCAGGCACTCACCAGTTGCTGCTTGTGCAAGTTTTGTTGTTTTATTCGTGCAGGTTACAAGTGCATGGAGTGGAGGGAAGGGAGTGGACGCTACACACGTCCAAAGACGACGGCGGCCGTTTCGCACCTGTCTGGTGCTTCAGCTGGTCTGAACTGAGCTGACATCACATCCATTATATCCACATAATACAGGTGGTTGATGTCAGCAGTGATTAAAACAAGTTTAAAATCAAACTGCAGTATTACTACTGAATGGAGTGCAAAATAAGCATGTACAAACATATAAAGACATACAATAATTTTACATATAGCTGGAATCTAGAAAAATTATCCCAAGAATACGCTCAACTCATTTTTATCATTTAGTCCTAATGGACCCAAAGCATTAAACTTCATAATATATTCTGCCTCCTTTCTGAGCAGAAGTTTGTGCATAATCGAAGGGATTGATGAGCTGAGAGACATGGCCATTAACAAGCCCCTAGTGACACACAGGAGGTGCAGGAATATTGGAGATATTCTGATTAAAAAACGCTATTTACCGCCTATGACCTGGCTACACCATGCTGGCCCTACAGGTAATTTTAGATGCGGCAATTGCTCTTTTTGCCAATTTCATATAGTTGGCAGAACATTTAAAATAGGTGGCCATTCACATTATGTCAAAAGTCTGATTACCTGCAGGTCCAAAATGGTGGTGTATGTAATATTCTGCCCTTGTCAATTTTTTTATATTGGCAAAACTATTCGAAATTTGTTTATAAGATTTAGAGAGCATAGAAATTCCATCTCTAGCGGAATAGGCGCTACAAGATTAATCAATCATATAAAAGAAGTCCATAATTCTGACCCCAATGTATTGTCATTTATAGGCATTGATCTAGTTAAAACTCCAGCCAGAGGTGGGGATACGCACAAACTTCTGCTCAGAAAGGAGGCAGAATATATTATGAAGTTTAATGCTTTGGGTCCATTAGGACTAAATGATAAAAATGAGTTGAGCGTATTCTTGGGATAATTTTTCTAGATTCCAGCTATATGTAAAATTATTGTATGTCTTTATATGTTTGTACATGCTTATTTTGCACTCCATTCAGTAGTAATACTGCAGTTTGATTTTAAACTTGTTTTAATCACTGCTGACATCAACCACCTGTATTATGTGGATATAATGGATGTGATGTCAGCTCAGTTCAGACCAGCTGAAGCACCAGACAGGTGCGAAACGGCCGCCGTCGTCTTTGGACGTGTGTAGCGTCCACTCCCTTCCCTCCACTCCATGCACTTGTAACCTGCACGAATAAAACAACAAAACTTGCACAAGCAGCAACTGGTGAGTGCCTGATGTTTTTTCCTTTTTTATTGCTCTGATGTTCACATGTTTATTCACATCAATGGCACCGCAGAGCATGTGCACCTTTTTCGGCCCAGTATAGGATGTTCTGAAAGTTTTTTGGTGTTGGGGCAGTGCCCTGAACTTTTCTCCTTTTTCGCATGAATAAGTTGTGTCTCTATATTTATCAGTGAGCACGTCTCAGGAGCACCAGAATCTAGAATACTAAGAACATAAAAATCCTTTTACTGTGATGGCTGAATTAGAAATAATGGAGGTGGTCACACCGACCAGCAGTGGATGTGGAATCCTTGCGGGGAGGGAGAACGCAAGCACGTTTTTTTTGGAGTGCAATAATAAAATTGACACGGACATTTTAAGCATAAAATCTCTGGAACATAAAATATCCAATCTGGCAGAGAAGGAAATCTCTTTATTTTGGTCGGCTCAGTCACTACGTGCATACAAGGATTGTCAACGGGTGCCCAGAGGACTAAGAGTTATGAAGGCAATATCATTCTATCAGGATGATGCCGATTTCAAACAACTATGGGATAATGTTCTGGCAGAATGTTCATTTAAATTCCTAGATCTCGTATTACAGAAAAACGAGCAAGAGCATGCTAAAATAACAACTGAACTGATAAGATTAAGAAAAGAGCTAGAGATGCGTTTATCACAGGATCAGTGGAACAAATTTCTACAGAACCTAGACAAAAAATTAATACCATATCAAACAATAGTAAAAGAACGCAAAAAAGAGAAGTTTTTGAGAGACAAAGCAGACTATGATTCTGGAACTGTTTTCAGATGGAATAAAAATAATGACAGTTTCTCTACCTATAAGAAAGGAAAATCAAGGAAAAAACCTAAAACTGCATCAAATAAAAGAGCCGCATGGACAACAGATTCTGATTCCAGCGGTCAGGAGGAACCACCCCCGGGAAAAAGGAGATTAAGTGAAGATAGATCTAATATGAACTTTCCCATTAACCCTTTAGAAGGCGGACAAGGAGAGGCCGGAGGAGAAATAAATGTGCCCCTGATAGGGAAAAGGAAAGCTGTTTCCTGGAGGGACTGACAATCAGTTCGGAGCCTAATAAAAAGAAAAAAGTTTACAACCTGACTAATGAGACACTGGATGATGATATGTTGGCGGTCCTGGAAAAAGGACTAAATTTCTGCATTCCAGAACCATTTAATATGGTGGAATTTGAAGTGGACTTATACAAAGCTTGCAGAAAATTGCATTTAAAAAAACATTTTTTTAACGCAGATAATAAATCGACTCAAAAACAAGCTGATGAAAGGCAATGCAATATAGGTCCCCTTGGTTTTTCTCTGATGGGTTCAGAAATTGGGAAGGTAGCTGAGGACGCTTTGCATCTGTTGAGTATAACGGATGATAAAATTAATGTGGCAAACGTTTCAGCTATAGAGAGCAATCTAGACAATAGCACTAAATTTACTGGAGGTTTAAAATCTACTTTTATCCCACCTATATCCCCTGGTAATAGTATCGATTTATTTCAGGAAGTAGTATTGAGAGATATAAAAGCGTTAAAATACCCCAATATGAAGAATAATCTATCTAGTTCAGAAAGAGCAGCACTAGAAAAAATTAAATCCTTCAAGAATGTAACGATACGAAAAGCGGATAAAGGAGGTGCCACTGTGCTTATGACCACCGATTATTATTTAGCAGAATCAAAAAAACATCTAGATAATTGCACAGTTTATCAGAAACTAACTGGTGACCCTACAGGTAAAATTAAAGAAAAATTACGCAGTTTTTTGAATAGGCAGATAACAACTGGCCTTATAACAAAAAATAGAGCTGAAAAACTCTTTCCTGATTTCCCAACAAAACCGCACTGGTATTGGCTACCAAAGGTACACAAGTGTGAACAGAGACCACCAGGCAGACCAATAGTCTCGGGAGTGGGATCTCTCACCGAACCACTTTCAGCATATCTTGACTGGCTGTTGCATCCATTACTAAAAACAATTCCATCTTTTGTAAGGGATACAAGGGATTTGATTGAGCAGCTTGAACAATTCGAGTGGCAAGAAACATTTAATTGGGCTTCCTTAGATGTGGAAAGCCTATTCACAAGGATTCCACAGAACCTTGGAATAGACAGCATTACAGATATGTTGAGAGAGCTTGGTGAAGATGCCCATTTAATTAATTTTATTGAAGAGGCTTTGAATTTGGTCTTAAAACATAACACTTTCAAATTTGGGCACACTTGGTACCAACAAAATAGTGGAGTAGCAATGGGGACTCCGGTGGCGTGTACTTTTGCGAATTTGTTTCTGGCGCACCTTGAAGATCGTTTAATTTACAGTCCCATCAATCCATATATCAAACATATAAAAAAGTACATGCGATTTGTGGACGATGTCCTGATAATTTGGGATGGAGATAGGGAACAGTTTAATTCCTTTGTAGCGTATTTAAATTCGGAAAATAATTGCAATATGCTGTTCACACATTTTTTCGGAGATAAATGTATTGAGTTCCTTGATGTTAAATTAACAGCCCATGAAGGGTTAATTTCAAGGGAGCTCTACAGGAAACCGACTACAGTGAACACACTATTGCATTATAAAAGTGCCCATCCTGAGCATGTACTGAAATCGGTTCCTTTCAGCCAGTTTTTAAGGCTGAATAGGATCACCAATAATACAGATGCTTTGCAAGTTCAGACAAAAGATCTAAAACAACGCTTTTTGGAAAGGGGTTATCCCCTGAATTTAATTAACTCCATGCAGGCCCAAGCAGAGGAGAAAATAGAGCTTGAAAAAAGATCTCTTGTCAGGAATTGTAACAATCTCCCCCCCAAAAAACAACTAGATCGTTTTGTGTTTAATTTTAAATTCGGACCTATGGACCGAACAATAAAATCAGTGATAAATAAAAATTGGTATATAATCGAAGGGATTGATGAGCTGAGAGACATGGCCATTAACAAGCCCCTAGTGACACACAGGAGGTGCAGGAATATTGGAGATATTCTGATTAAAAAACGCTATTTACCGCCTATGACCTGGCTACACCATGCTGGCCCTACAGGTAATTTTAGATGCGGCAATTGCTCTTTTTGCCAATTTCATATAGTTGGCAGAACATTTAAAATAGGTGGCCATTCACATTATGTCAAAAGTCTGATTACCTGCAGGTCCAAAATGGTGGTGTATGTAATATTCTGCCCTTGTCAATTTTTTTATATTGGCAAAACTATTCGAAATTTGTTTATAAGATTTAGAGAGCATAGAAATTCCATCTCTAGCGGAATAGGCGCTACAAGATTAATCAATCATATAAAAGAAGTCCATAATTCTGACCCCAATGTATTGTCATTTATAGGCATTGATCTAGTTAAAACTCCAGCCAGAGGTGGGGATACGCACAAACTTCTGCTCAGAAAGGAGGCAGAATATATTATGAAGTTTAATGCTTTGGGTCCATTAGGACTAAATGATAAAAATGAGTTGAGCGTATTCTTGGGATAATTTTTCTAGATTCCAGTTATATGTAAAATTATTGTATGTCTTTATATGTTTGTACATGCTTATTTTGCACTCCATTCAGTAGTAATACTGCAGTTTGATTTTAAACTTGTTTTAATCACTGCTGACATCAACCACCTGTATTATGTGGATATAATGGATGTGATGTCAGCTCAGTTCAGACCAGCTGAAGCACCAGACAGGTGCGAAACGGCCGCCGTCGTCTTTGGACGTGTGTAGCGTCCACTCCCTTCCCTCCACTCCATGCACTTGTAACCTGCACGAATAAAACAACAAAACTTGCACAAGCAGCAACTGGTGAGTGCCTGATGTTTTTTCCTTTTTTATTGCTCTGATGTTCACATGTTTATTCACATCAATGGCACCGCAGAGCATGTGCACCTTTTTCGGCCCAGTATAGGATGTTCTGAAAGTTTTTTGGTGTTGGGGCAGTGCCCTGAACTTTTCTCCTTTTTCGCATGAATAACTTATATAAATTTGTTACTTTCATAATCAAACTTATCTGGAGAATCCTAGGTTATTTCAGGTAATTTTTACTGCCCACTAGATGCCTAAAAACAAACCGTATCAAATGGTTTGGGTTTTTTTCTTTTTGTTTTTTTTAAACCTTATTTTGAACTTTTCTATACTTTTCAGTACATTATATGATAACATGAATAGTGTCATTAAAAACTGAAACTCATTGTGCTAAAGAAGACAAACCCTATTCGGTTATGTCAACAGAGAAGATAAACGTTGTGGCTTTTGAAAAAAGGAGAAAAAAAGAACTTAAATGCAAAAACTAAAAATCGCCAGGCCTTGAAAAGGTTTAGGCAGATTTTATTATTCCCTAGCTATGCGAGTCTAATACTGTTCTTCTAATGGTACCATAGCGCTTGCCAAGTCTTGCATTTGGCCTCACAATACACACTCAGATTTATTCCAACACTTATCAACTGTACAGTATAAGCTAATAGACAAAGATCTAGACATGCCAAGAGCAACCTCAAGTGTTTGCCAAATACCACGCCCGATAATTTTATATATATAAAAATATGAAATTCATATATAAAATTGCACACACCATTTATACTTGCTTGTGCTTCTTATTGGCAAGATGTTGAAAGGCTTCTGCTACCTTCCAGAATACTGTAATACATTGTGTTAAAAATATTCAGCTTGTTGTTTGTGGTTATTTTGCGTCAGGACCCACATGACTATTAGATTAATCATTCATGTTGGCTCACGCCTGTTTATTCCATGTCTTACAGTTCTGCCAGTTGTTTTGGTGGTGTGAGTGGGACAGGGGCCAGTCCGTGGCTGTTATTAGCAGATTCTCCACCCCAGACACTGACCTCCACGAATACTAAATCACTTTCCACTGCTCTCACTGGCTTGGCCACCAATCCACAACGTTATCACTTCAGTTTTCGTCTAGAGGTCCAGGGTCCATGTCTTTTAGCAGGTAAGTTAAAAATAAAAGAAGTTTATATATTATAATATATAAATATACTAGCATCTGGCTATGTTCACACTTCATTCATCAGTAAGAATATTATTCATGAAGTGCTATTCTTGCTGTCAAAACAATCAGATGTATAGCTTATAATGGGGGCTCACTTAGATTAATGTAGTTCCTATGGATCCGTCATACTTCAGTTCTGGCACATTATTGCTGCTTCCATTAGAAATTAAAACTGCAACACAGATGTGAACAGGGCCATGCTTTAACTGTAATGCAGAGTTGAGAAATGTTAAAATATACTATAATATCTGTTCCACTATTCTGCAGGTATAGAGAGCCCATCTCATGCTCTTCGTGCCGATGCAAGTCCTTTTGCGGTCTCAGCCTCCTCAGTGTGGATCAGCTTGGCAGAACAATACAATTGTGACCGGCCTCTAGAAATTCTCTTACATCCCAGTGGTGAGAAAACATTATAGTATAGAGATAATAAAAAACTAGCCAAGAAGTTGCAATTCTACTGAAACATATTTTCATTTTTAAAATCATAATTATTAATACCACTCTACACCAACAAATATTTTTTAAAAATGCACATGCAAACCAAACCAAATGTATTGGAGTGTGGACTAGTCATCAGGAGAAATTCCATACACTTTTTTTTGTTCCTGTCTCTGTCTTGCTCTGTTGAACAACTGGATGAGTGTTCATTCATGTGGTTGATGTGCCCATCCAACTGCTTCTACAAGTTAGAGAGCTGCTGACCATAGTGTAAACCTGTCATGCCCCTGAAGAAGCCAAAAAGGCAAAAATCATGGACAAGGCAGGATGCTGGGAGTGCTGCAAGGTTTTATATTTTATTTTATTGGAAGGGCACCTTCTGAAGTCACACTTGCGTCTGACTCGCACGAGTATCGCATCACATCGCATTGCCCGGACTAGCCGCCCGCTCTCATTACAGGAGCAGGTCAGTTTAATGTATTTCTATGCAGCTGCACACTCCTGTCAGGAGAGCCGCCTGCCAATCCAGGCAATGCAATATAATCCTCGTGCGAGTCACTAGCAAGTATGATTCCAGCCTTGGGCCTCGCTCACACCAGCATATGCATCGGATAAATGCAATGCAAGAAAACCTCACGTTGCACTCGGATCAATGTTAGTCAATGAGGCACAGTAGAGCAACCATTTATTTTTTTTCCATTTTCTCATCAAGATTCAGGATGAAAAAAAAGTTGCATCATGCTGCAATTGGATTCATAAATACGGTCTAACATCTACCAAGGCCAGGGAGGCAGACAGGGGCGGGAATAGATAACAAAACCCGCCCCACATATTAGATATTCTGTAGCTGCTATTGTGACGCCCTGGCAAAACCAGGTAGTCACACAGTTTTAGGCCCCCGCATAACACCGCTCCAACACAGGGTTAAACCAGCCGACCTGAAATCCTAGTTGTGGAGACACGGGGCTCACTGGGTGCTCTCGTCCGCTAAAACCTGCCGCCTTTAGAAAGACAGCGTGGCTCAGGGCTCATCCCAACTGAACGCCGGCCTCCTTAACCGTGGGCGTAACACTACTCAGACAACACATGGTGAGAGAATCACAATAATTAGACTTTATTGGATCTCAAAACAATTAACGGCACATAACCAGCAAAACACAAATGTAACAGGCAACAGAGTCTCACCCTTCCGCTGGCTCACCAGGGATTTAGAATGTCCATGCCTCAGAGGTTCCAGGGCTATTTATTCCAATCCAGCAGCACCCCGCTTTTGGCGGGCACCCACCGAGAAAGGAATAATGCCAGATTTAGGAAGCTGTCTGAGGTTTGCAAAGTCTGTAACAGGTGACTGAACTGTCCCAACCTGAGTGTCCTCCTTAGGTAGTCCTGGTATGATGATACAATCCTGGCAGCCGGAGTCAAAATCCCTAGGCTGTGGATATGGTCTCCAACCGGAACTGGAGTCCCTAGATTGAAGCCATAAGATATCCTGATCCTCTAGTCAGCTCCAAAGAGCTTAGACTGGATCCATCAGCATCCATCAACAACCACCTGGTGGCTTAAAGAAATCCCTTTTATAGCCACAGCCTTCCACTTGGATACACTGCGTCCTCATCGATTGGTTGGACAAGATCACCTCTCCCATTGGATGAATCTCAAGCTGCATGGACAATGTTCATCCAAATGATGTCTACAGAAAGACTGAGGATATCTATATGAAGGTTGCAAGTCACAGACTAGACAATGACTACTAAGGTAATTACATTAGCAATACACAACTACAATACAGTGATTACTGGAAGGGTCTGGAGAAACAATAGGTAAGCAAACATGACTTGGCACATATAAGAACAATACGTCTGGCTGAATGTTAAGAAACTTTAACCCATGAGAGGCATTGGATGTCCATGTCGTCACACTAGTCACCCCCTCAAGAAAGGACAGACACACCAGTGGGCGGGACCAGGTGGATAGAAAACGCCCACCTAGTGGTCTAGAGAACCCGAGGCAGGAAAAACAGTTAAGTTTGGAGTTTAGTCAGAGTTAAAGTGGAGTGGAGGAGTTGAGCTCAGGCAGTCAAGGCCTGAAGTTCAAGCTGACAGGTGTCAGGGTCGGAGCCCTGACGCATTGGGTAGGTGGCAGACAGTGGTCAGCGCCAGCAGGAGACTGAAGACTGCTGCCGGAGATCTGAGGTGGACCGGGACAGGGTTGTAGCCCGCCGGTACCGTCACCGGAGAGCCGACCCGGAAACCGTGCACACAAGGGGGTACTCGGACCCTGAAGCCAGGACCCGCACCGATGGCCTAGCTAATTAACCAATTGAGGACAGGATTCTAGGTCCTGTCCCAACCTAACTCCCGAAAAGTAGACAACCACCCACAGAGAGGGATAGGGCATCCGCCAGGGCCCGGTAGATCCCACGGGTCAGCGTCTGACGGGCACGGCTCCCAACCGAAGGACCAGTAGCGGACTCCTGCGTTACACACCGGAAGTCTACAAAAAAAAAACACAAAGTGCAGAGGAAAGGGGCATTGACCACCGGCCCGGGTGTGGGACCAGATACACCCGTCTGCGGCAGCTGGCCACCATCGCCTTGGTTTAACAATGGACTTGTGTGATTTATTCAACTGTGAGTAACATCCCCGGCCTGACCGGGTGCGCCGGCCCCTGCCATCATCATCCCCTGCACAGAGACATTGGGCCCCGGGGCATCCATCCCTGCCCACAGAGGGGTTAACATCCAGCTGCCAGCCCATTGACCCCCGGGATCCCCATAACAGCAGCGGTGGTGCTATATCTCGCCACACACTGTGGGTGGCGTCACAGACGGTTTCTAACAAATCCTGTACAAATACGTCCCCTTTTCATTCGAAGTATCCGCGTGACCCCCGGGTCCGGTAGAGTCCCTCGAGCCATACCGCAGATCCGGATCCGAGCAGCACAGCTGCTGGCGTGGGGGCGGCACACTATCAATCAAATCGCAGTGCATTTCTGTAAATTTACTTGCACATATTTCTGAAAGAAAACCTCCAATCTCAGAACAAAAGCTATGCTTACATTCAGCATCCTAGCATTGGTAGAGTACTGGCTTTACTTTATATATGAAAATCCTGATGGTTGGTTCTCTTTAAACCTTTATTTGGTACATTCACAATTATATGGTAGCTTGCTACAATCTCTCCCATGGAAAAATTATTGGACTTTCTGGTTTTATGATTATTTTTTTATTTAAGGTAAAAGCTTAGTTGTCTTTTAATAAATACATGTTTGCTCTTGACAACAGTATCTAGGTGAAAGTACATTGTTATATTTTATATGAATGATATGCATTAATTCAACTGACCAGCTGTGTACTTTGTAAGAACACATGTATAAAGATGTAACATCCTTCGGCAACAAACAGTCTACACTTAGTGTCATACATTCTCACTATCTTACGCCACCGTTTCTGAAATAATAGGCAGACCATGGAAAACTCAAAAGATCAAGAAGGCTTTATTAGAGGTTGTCTTCTTTACTACAACTATAATTGGAGCAGGATAACAAAAGTATGTAACCACAATTATGTAGGGGTCTGTTCTTATTGGCATTCCAGCTTGTGATTTTACAGGATCCATAGGTCATTCTATTATATTGATCATGATATTTTTATGTATTCCACCAGATCACATTTCTAAAATATATTTATTTATTTTTTTGCTGGACAACCACCTAAATTCAAAGGGCTTAGGCCGTGCGCACACGTTGAGTATTTGGTGAGTTTTTTCCACCTCCGTATTTGTAAGCAAAAACCAGGAGCGGGTAATAAATCCAGAAGTGGTGCTCGTGTTTCTATTATACTTTTAATCAGATTGTTCCACTCCTGGTTTTGACAACCCTTTTAAAATGGATAAAAAAAATAAAAATCAAAATTAGGTTTGGCATAGCAGCATCCATAATAAAAACACCGGAATTGCGGGGTTTTTTTTTTCCCCTCACCCCCACCAAAATTAAAAAAAGGGATAAAAAAAAAAAAATCATATGCGATCACATCTTCAAAAGAGCCACACAAAAAATGTCCTAATACAGCTCAATCAAATTACAGAATAAAAAATAAATAACTGGAATGTATACTATAGCAGAATATTTTTTACAAAGTTAAGATTGTTTTTCCCACTTTTAAATCATGACATAATTTTTAAATAATCTAAAGGTATCACTGTCATGGGCTGACCTGGAGAATCAAGTTACCTCACTTTTAAAACACAGTGCCATTGGGTTTTTTTAATCTTGTTTTTACAACATTCAGAGTATATATATAATATATAAATATATATAATTTTTCTTTTTTTTTTTTTATTTCATTCCACTTACAATTTTTCTTAACATTTTCTTGATACACACTGTATGGTAAAGTGAATAGTGTCATTTTAAAATGACAACTTTGACTGCAAAAAGTAAGCCGGCATGTGGGTATGTCAACAAGTTAAATAGAAATAAAAAGAGATTTATGGCTCCTGAAAAGTGATGGGCGAACCCGAACTGTAAAGTTTGGGGTCCGTACCGGATACCTAGTGTCTGTGCACGACCCCGAACATGGACTTCAGGAAGTCCGTGTTAGTGTTTGAGTTCAGCCCAAAAAAAGGAAAAAGAAAGAAAATAAGGACTAAAGCAGGACCATCATACTTACCGACACTACTTCCGGGTCCGATATTTAACTCTCATATATATATTCACTGCTTCCGCACCCACTGTCAGTCCCAGCATCTGTTATTGGTTGTAGTCACACTACGCCCCCACTCTGTGGTACAGCATCTGTGATTGGTTGGAATTACACATACTGTCAGCTGTGAGCTGTCAATGACCCCGATTGCCACCACACCAGGGCTCTTGGGATGAGCCAAGTAAAGTGCAGGAATTTGTCGCATCTAATGGATGCAACAATTCTGGGTGGCTTTGGGCTGATATTTTTAGGCTGGGGGCCCAATAACCATGGGCCTTCCAAGCCTGAGAATACCAGCCCCCAGCTGTCTGCTTTATTATGACTGTGTATCAAAATTGACAGGGAAAGGACCGCACTCCGATTTTTTTTTTTTAATTATTTAAATAATTTTTAAAAAAGCCACATAGGGTCCCTCGTATTTCGATACACAGTCAAGATAACGTGCATGGCTGTGGGCTTTATCTGCGCTAATATCACAATATGGGGGGGGGCCCTACGACAATTTTTTTTAGTTATTTTTACACCACTATAGGAACGCAAACAGTTTGTGTGATTCCATTAAATCACAGACACTGTCACATCCATCCATCTATATATAATGTGTTTGTTCTGTGTGTACATCATATGTATGAACATTTTACTTTAGACCACTTTTGTATATAGAAGCATACAGTGCATCATATGCAATTAGGTAAGTGTGGAGAAATGCTTGATATTAACTTACAGAATACTGCAGATAAATATTTCTTTTGTCATCATTCACCTTTTTCATCGTCTCCTTTCTTTAATTTCTTACTTTGAGTAGTTATTTCATATTCTGTATATAGGTTACGTTTTGTAGGTACATGTTTCGCCAGCAGGTACTTGCCGGTGTTCAGCATGGAATGACCTGACTCATCTATGAGTCACATTTATCTGATGTCAGCTTGATCCACTCAGTTATGCACATTACCATATAAATATAAAAAAATAACAATACACAGTGACTATTATGGGGTGGATCTATCATTTTGAAGGTTCGTGTCAATAAAGGATCTGATACACAGTGAACGTGTGTATTATTCTCTATTGATGCAGGCAGTTGAGGCCTGAGTCTTTAATGACTGTTCTTGCCATCCGGCTCAGTTCATTGTGATAAACCAGTCCGCACATTACTCACCCTTCCTGAGTCCTACCTTATGTCTGTAGTGCTAACTCGCTCTCTATTGTTAGCCAGCTGCAATGATGTCACTTTGATATCACTGCAGGCAATCTCTGAGCTCAGCTGCTTGTGCTGTCTACATCGGCAGAGCCCCTGAGACAAGTGATTAGCTGCAGTGCTGTCAACATGACGTCAAAGTTTCAGCCTATACAAAACCACCGGAGAAGTTCTAGAGACTTAGAGCTGGAATTGTTTGCTTTTTAATAATGAATTGAGCTTGCAGGCAAAAGTTCTGAATGGGGGCTTTAACTTATGAAAAGGAATATCAGGGCTGCACAACCATGGCCATGCTGTGCACCCCTTAAATATCTAGACATAGCTTATCTGTGTGTAGCTGCTCACATGTAGTTTCCATGTCAAAAAGAATATAAGTGGCACACCGCTCAGGAGGAAGAACTGGCTAATGGGGCACTATGTAACAATCTTTGGGTCATCCATTTGTCAGGAGAATGGGGGCATCAACCCCTGCTTGGTGCTCCAAAACTGTATATAGGCGTTAGACTTGGCAGCCTATGCACACTTCTCTCTTCATTGTATTTTATAGGAGTTGTGAAATGCATAATTTACAATACAGAGAGCCACATGCATGAATGGTTTTCTGGAGTGTTGATTATGAGAGAAGGGACTCCATACACTTCCAGGAATCCAAACCCAAGACATTTATGACATATACTTGTGATAAGCCCCATGGGAGTGATATGACCATGCAAAAAAAAAAAATTGTCCTCCCCTGCAATACAGCGATTGCTTCATAAAAAAAAATCGTCTTAAAGCAGCGCAGTAAATTAATAAAAAATTAGCTTAAATATACTTCTGTTTTTTAGAACCACACCTCCCCCATCTATGTCTTGAGAGGGGAATCAAGACTTTCCAACAGTACGAGATGCACATAAAAGAGAGGAAAGATTTTATTAAGGGAATGAAGAAATCTGGTGATCCTGAAAGACAGGTGATTGTAAAGAAGTAATTATAACTATATGTATTACTGTAGCGCAGACATACCTGCACTGTTCGTCGTCCTTCCTGCAGGGGCACTGACTCACTCACCGCCGCTGCCGGTCCGCACTGCCCTGCCTGGCTTTCCCACGGTCCTCCATGTGGGTCTCTCCTGCTTCCTCTTCCCGGGACCTGTGCACAGGCCCTCCGGGAGTGCGCCTAGGGCACGTGCGTGCACAGCTGCCCTTCTCTTAAAGGGCCAGCATACCACTTCCTGGAAGTGCTTCTTAGCCTATCACTGAGAGACACTGGGTACTTAAGGCACTCTTGCACTAGGGGAGGTGCCTGAGCAGTGTGGTTAGTAGTTAGTGGTCTGTTCCCTAACTAGCTAGTCAGGTCCCCTTGTCCACTGTGCATCCCCGTTTCAGTGTGCAATTACCTTTTCATGTCATGGTACCCCCTGTAGCCTTGGTACTGGCCTGCCCCTGTTGCGTCATCTGCTACAGCCGTGTTGGTCGTACCTACCTTGACTTGAGACTTTTCTTGTGTACCCTGGCTGTGGTCGTATTTACCTTCACTAGACACTGTCTGCCCAGCTTGGCCGTATTGTCTGCCCCACCTGCCCTGCTCACACCTGCCTATACTAGTGAGTCTATTCGTCCGGCCATTACATTCCACCAGTCCTCACCTGTGACCGCTCCTGCACTGGGGGTCAGCTGACAGTCCTGGTCACTGCCCTGGGAGTGGCACTTGGTGTCTGCATCACAGCGGGCACTTAATCAAACCCCTCCCACTACAGGGTAAGCCCGGGGGCCCCCTGTGGTCCAGAGGGTCTTCTGCTCACCGCCTTTCCATCATCAGTGGCAAACATTACACCAACTTTGAACAACAGTTAATAAAAGAATAAAATATATCATAAATATTTATAAGACATGGCGGAACTAGAAAAAATAAGTGGTTTGATGGTGTTATTGGATGAGGTACAAGCTTCTATTTTCTGATACCTGACATAATTGATAAAAGAACTGACTTTTTATGATAGGTGAACTTTGTACGGAGAAGGTTTCATAAAGATCTTCAGCTCAATCCAGTACTGATGCTGAACTTTTGTCCGGACATCACTGCTCTCAGTTCTCTCAGCTCTGATCTTCCCACCATTACCCGTGAAGTTCTTTTCATTGTCCATCTAATGGAAGAGCCGTGCCATAATATACAGGTTAGATGATTTCTTCACATATACACTAAAGCAAGTGTACTACTCACATCAATATATAATGTAATATTTAGAATTGAGCTTTCATCAACATTTATGATGAAAAAACTTAGTTTTTTATTCTACAATATTGTCTTATGAGGATTGTTGACCTGATTTATACTTTACCTCTGATGTTTTGGATAAATTGGGTACCATAGTTCAAACACGTTTTGGTATCTTTTTTTTTTTTTTTTTACTTTTAATAATTTTGTGCATTTGCCTACAGAAAATGAATCTTTAAAATAAATACATTTTGGCATTCATTATTGTAAATTGCAGAGGCTGGCCATGACATTTGACCACTTTGGATAGATGCTTAAAGTCATCTGAAGAAATATTGAAAGATATGTATGCAAACAACCTCTTCAGAGAGGATGAGAACTTGAAGTCGAGCATCATCTATTGGATGTAGCGATCCTAAAAGTGAATATTGAGTCTTGCATAATAAGCCAAACAAGAAACTTTGCAGATACGTGTTTTAGGGTGTATGCCCCTCCTTAGGCTAAGTTCACATGTCCAGTAATCATCCGTTAGTACAGATCCAGCAGCATTCTGTTGGCAAAAAAGTTGTGAAGACACAATTTGTTCATTTTTAAATAATTGATTTGAGCTGGATTTTTTTTTTTTTTTTTTTTTTTTTTTTTTTAATATTTGAGTCTCTGGAAAACTGACTAGTTAGCGGATTGCTATTTAGCCATTTATTTGTTTTTTGTTTTTTTTATTTGTAAAGGATTTGTTTTTGCTTACTGGATCACTTTCAAATGGAAGATCAGTTTTCCATAAACTCCAATGTTAACACAATGGATTCAGCTAAAATAAATTATTTAAAAACGGGCAAAAAACAGATGTATCTGCACAACTTTATTGACAACGGATTGCTGCTGGATCTGTTCTAATGGATGATTACAGGACATGTGAATTTAGCCTTAGCAAGAGATCAAATTTGGCTGTGTGAGAGACCTCTGAGAACTGATCTAAGGGAATGTTTCTCCAAAGATATATGTAACCTACACAAAAAAATTCATATGCCAATATCCTATAATACATAGTCCAGTTTCCATTATTGTTCATGATGCTGCTGTCTAGATAATCCACCTACGTCTAATATTTCTATCTAAGTTTTGCTTGTTTTGCAGGATGCTCTTCTACTGGCTGTGAGAAGTTTACCTGCACGCACGTTGCTGAATGTGGCAGGTGGCACAAGTGACAGCAGGGCCTTGTTTCCAACAAGCAGGCAGTGCAGTAACGTGAGTGAGGGGGGCTGCAAGGGAATCTGTGTACTCAATACTGCTGACTGCAAAGGATGCTGAGAGTTTGGTGAGAATTTGCAGTGTCAATCACACTTAGCTGTGCTACTTTCCTGCTTTGCTTTCTTTTGCTTTTATGTTTTGCTTTACATTACATTTATTTTACAGTTATTGCACTCTTTAATGTTGTAGAATTTAGAATTCAGTTTTGCTATTGGTCATGTATGATCCTTTGTTGGAGAAGACTGGGAAAGCAAGTATGCAGTAGCCATCATTTGTATTATTTATTTATTTATTTTTTTTAAATCCGCTTTTATTTCAGTAACCACAATTTTTTTTCTATCCTTATTGTCACCTGACAAACAAGAATTCATATATAAAAGTGTAGAAAATGATAGCTTAATGGTTAAGTTGTTATATGTAGGAAGTATCTATTCCAAGGTAATCTGTCAGTAGGATTAACCCTCTTAAAGGGGTTGTCCACTACATTGACATTGATGGCCTCGCATTAGGATGGGTCATCAATGTATGATCAACCGGGGTCCTACACTCTGTACCTCCACCGATCATCTGCTCTTGGTCCCGGTGGCGGCAGCATGCAGTCGGAGATGCTCAGCTCTGGCGCTGCTCCGTCTTCTGATAGTGACCGCAGCCGTGTACTGCACATCTGCCTCCTATTCATGAGAATGGGAGGTGGATGTGCAGTACTAAGGATAGGCCATCAATGTCAAAGTAGTGGACAACCCTTTTAAGCCATCTAGATTGACACATAGGTCATAGAAGATACTTTGATATCTGCAATCCGGTGTGTTACTCCAGAGAAATCCATATTTTTCTTAATTTGTAAATTAAGCTGTTAAGATATATGGGCTGGACCCATTTCTCTGAGAATCCCTGGTTCCAGAGCTTATTTTAATTCAAAGGGGGCATTACCAGTGTAAGACATGTAATGTTTTTTTTTTTATATGTCTTATACTGGTAAATGAACCCTTCTTTGTCGCTCCATTGGGAGACCCAGACAATTGGGTGTATAGCTTCTGCCTCCGGAGGCCACACAAAGTATTACACTTTAAAAAGTGTAACCCCTCCCCTCTGCCTATACACCCTCCCGTGCATCACGGGCTCCTCAGTTTTATGCTTTGTGTGGAAGGAGGCACACATCCACTCATCATCTCATTTTAGTTATATCGGTTGGAAGAAAAGTGGGCCTCCACGGGGCCCCCGGCATGTTCCCTTCTCACCCCACTATGTCGGCGGTGCTGTTAAGGTTGAGGTACCCATTGTGGGTACAAAGGCAGGAGCCTCATGCCGTCTCCTTCACCATCCCTTAGCGGCTCTGGGAGAAGTGGGATCCTGAGCGGTCATCCAGTCACTGGGACCGTGCTCCCTCCGCAGCCCCTGGGGGAATCTGTCGGACAGGAGTTTATTTATCCTCAGGGACCGGGCCCTGCATCACTAAGGTACTCTGTACCCCCATGGGGGATGTGCATGGAGCGCCTTCATCCCGGACGCTGCAGCAGCTGCTTATTTGTGACGGCCGGCGGACTTCCGCGCCGACCGCGCCTGTTTGTCGGCCGCGGTATTAAATTTAGTCCCCGGCTTCAATTGCGGCCTAGTAGCAAAACTCCCGCCCCCGGGCCTGTCTATCAGGGATAAGGGCGGGACTGCCGACCTGACGTCGGCTGTGAGGGCCGGAGCATCCTGTATGTTCCTCCCCCCCTCACTGATCACTGTGGGGACTCCAGATTCCCGCACTTTTCTAACGCCGCCCACGGCTCCACTTCTCCCCTGAGAGCTCCGGCAGCCATTTCTTTGGCATTCTGCCTGTGGAGGATTTCCTGGAAAGAGCTCTGCAACGCTGGGAGACCTAAGGCAGGGAATCTGGAGGACACACACTCCGCTTTTTAGCGGTCGGTAAGCCACACCGGTCCCCCGGTGCTGGTCCCCTTAGGGTGCCGGAATAGATACTATATATATTTATATATTTCTGTTCGGTCGGGCTGTATACCCTTCCCATATACCCTCAGTGATCACTCTCCTAGGAGACAACAGCATGTCGTCCACAAGGAGCAAGGGTGCCAAGATACAGGGTTATTTTGCGACCTGTACCTCTTGTGCGGCTAAGTTACCTGCGGGTTCCACCTACCCTCACTGTGAGCAATGCTCAACCCCTGTTTTGCTTCCGCAACCGGAGCCTCGGTCACTAGTGGGCCCCTCGGCTCAGGTGGAATCCCTTGCTCCCCCTGTCCAGGCGGCAGGGACAGAGTTTGCAGTTTTTGCTGAAAAACTCTCTGAGTCACTCTCACAATCCATGGCGCAGTCTATGGACAAATGGTCTGCCAAGCTGCTTGAAGCTTTGCAGTCCAGACCGGTCCCTACACAGGCCCCGGGCCCTGTTGGATCTTCACCCCCAGGCCCCTCTCTGCCCGCGCCGCAGCACGTTCCCAGGGGGGGGCCCTAGGTCTCACGTGGAGGACTCCGGCCCGGACCACAGTCCCAGACCGGCTAAGCGGGTCCGCTGGGAATCTTCCCCGACTTCTTCACGCTGCTCGGGTTCCCAGCGTGAGGACTCTCTGGAGGACAAGGCGGACGTCGCAGCTCAGGGCTCTGACACTGACGTTGCCCTCAATCTTGATACACCTGAAGGGGACGCCATAGTAAATGATCTTATCTCGTCCATCAACCAGGTGTTAGATATCTCTCCCCCGCCGCCACCTGTAGAGGAGTCGGCTTCTCAGCAGGAGAAACACCAGTTTCGGTTCCCCAAACGTACACGGAGTGCGTTTTTCGATCACTCTAACTTCAGAGATGCTGTCCAGAAGGCCAGAGCGGTTCCGGACAAGCGCTTTACTAAGCGCCTTACTGACACACGTTACCCCTTCCCCTCTGACGTAGTTAAGGGTTGGGCTCAGTGTCCCAAGGTGGATCCTCCAGTCTCTAGATTGGCGGCTAGATCTGTGGTATCGGTTGCAGATGGATCATCGCTAAAGGATGCCACTGACAGGCAGATAGAGCTCCTGGTGAAATCCATCTATGATGCCACGGGCGCGTCTTTTGCCCCGGCCTTTGCAGCCGTGTGGGCACTCAAAGCTATCTCAGCTTGTCTGGCTGAGATTAATGCAGTCACACGTAATTCTGCTCCGCAGGTTGCGTCTCTGACTTCTCAAGCGTCAGCTTTTTCTTCCTACGCCATGAACGCAGTCCTAGACTCTGCTAGCCGTACAGCGGTGGCATCCGCTAATTCTGTGGCAGTCCGCAGGGCCATGTGGCTGCGCGAATGGAAGGCAGACTCGGCCTCCAAGAGGTTCTTAACCGGTTTGCCGTTTTCTGGCGACCGATTGTTTGGCGAACGATTGGATGAGATTATTAAGGAATCCAAGGGAAAGGACTCCTCCTTACCCCAGTCCAGACCTAAGAGACCTCAACAACGGAAAATACAATCGAGGTTTCGGTCCTTTCGTCCCTCCGCCAAGTCCCAATCCTCTTCGTCCAGCAGGCCGGAGAAAGGCCAGAGGAACTCCTATGCGTGGCGGTCTAAGTCACGCCCCCAAAAGGCCGCAGGAGGCACTGCTTCCAAGGCGGCCTCCTCATGACTCTCGGCATCCCCGAACCGCATCCTCGGTCGGTGGCAGGCTCTCCCGCTTTTGCGACGCCTGGTGGCCACATGTTCAAGACCGATGGGTGAGAGACATTCTGTCTCACGGTTACAGGATAGAGTTCAGCTCTCGTCCCCCGACTCGTTTCTGTGAGCACCAGACGGTTTCGGATGGAATCTCTCCGCTCTGTCATCGCTTCGATGTCACAAGGAGACTTCCTAGCATCGATCGACATCAAGGATGCTTATCTCCATGTGCCGATCGCACCCGAACATCAACGCTTTTTGCGCTTCGCCATCGGGGACGAACACCTTCAGTTCGTGGCATTGCCTTTCGGCCTGGCGACAGCCCCACGGGTGTTCACCAAGGTCATGGCATCTGTTGTGGCGGTCCTACACTCTCAGGGCCACTCGGTGATTCCCTACTTAGACGATATTCTGGTCAGGGCACCCTCTCAGTTGGCGTGTCAAAACAGCCTTTCCGTCGCTCTGGCGACTCTCCAGCAGTTCGGATGGATCATCAACTTCCCAAAATCCAAGTTGACACCGACCCAATCACTGACGTACCTTGGGATATAGTTTCATACACAGTCAGCGGTAGTCAAGCTACCGCTGGACAAACAGCTGTCCCTGCAGGCAGGGATACAATCTCTTCTTCGGGGTCAGTCATACCCCTTGAGGCGCCTCATGCACTTCCTGGGGAAGATGGTGGCAGCGATGGAGGCAGTGCCCTTCGAGCAATTCCATCTGCGGCCACTCCAGTGGGACATTCTCCGCAAATGGGACAGGAGGTCGACTTCACTCGACAGGAACGTCTCTCTTTCCCTTGCAACCAAGACGTCACTTCAGTGGTGGCTCCTTCCCAACTCTCTGTCGCAGGGGAAATCCTTCCTATCCCCCACCTGGGCTGTGGTCACGACGGACGCGAGCCTGTCAGGGTGGGGGGCGGTTTTTCTCCACCACAGGGCTCAGGGAACCTGGACTCCGATAGAGTCATCCCTTCAGATCAATATTCTGGAGATAAGGGCAGTGTATCTAGCCCTATTGGCCTTTCATCGGTGGCTGGAGGGCAGACAGATCCGGATCCAGTCGGACAACGCCACGGCCGTCTCTTACATCAACCACCAAGGCGGCACTCGCAGTCGTCAAGCCTTCCAGGAAGTCCGACGAATTCTGCAGTGGGTGGAAGCCACAGCTTCCACCATCTCCGCAGTTCACATCCCGGGCGTAGAAAACTGGGAAGCAGATTTTCTCAGCCGACAGGGCATGGACGCGGGGGAATGGTCTCTTCACCCAGACGTGTTTCGAGAGATCTGTCACCGCTGGGGAACGCCGGACGTCGATCTCATGGCGTCACGGCACAACAACAAAGTCCCGGCATTCATGGCCCGGTCTCAAGATCACAGAGCTCTGGCGGCGGACGCATTAGTTCAGGATTGGTCGCAGTTTCAACTGCCCTATGTATTTCCTCCTCTGGCGATGCTGCCCAGAGTGCTGCGCAGAATCAGGTCCGACTGTCGTCGCGCCATTCTCGTCGCTCCAGATTGGCCGAGGCGGTCGTGGTACCTGGATCTGTGGCATCTCACGGTGGGTCAACCGTGGGCGCTCCCAGACCGCCCAGACTTGCTGTCTCAAGGGCCGTTTTTCCATCTGAATTCTGCGACCCTCAACCTGACTGTGTGGCCATTGAGTCCTGGCTCCTAGCGTCCTCAGGGTTATCTCAAGATGTCATTGCCACTATGAGACAGGCCAGGAAACCAACGTCCGCCAAGATCTATCACAGTTCTTGGAGGATTTTCTTATCCTGGTGCTCTGATAAGGGTTTTACTCCCTGGCCCTTTGCCTTACCCACTTTTTTCATTCCTTCAATCCGGAATGGACAAGGGTTTGTCTCTCGGCTCTCTCAATGGACAAGTATCGGCGCTTTCCGTATTTTTTCAAAAGCGTCTAGCCAGGCTTCCGCAGGTCCGCACGTTCTTGCAGGGAGTTTGCCACATAGTCCCACCTTACAAGCGTCCGCTGGAACCCTGGGACCTCAACAGGGTGCTAACGGCTCTTCAGAAACCACCTTTCGAGCCGCTGCGGGAGGTCTCTTTATCACGTCTTTCGCAGAAGGTGGCATTTCTAGTGGCAGTTACATCTCTCCGTATAGTGTCGGAGCTGGCAGCGCTGTCATGCAAAGCCCCCTTCCTGGTTTTTCACCAGGATAAGGTGGTTCTACGTCCGGTCCCGGAATTTCTCCCTAAGGTGGTATCCCCTTTTCATCTCAATCAGGATATCTCCTTACCTTCATTTTGCCCTCATCCAGTTCACCAATGTGAAAAGGATTTGCACTCGTTAGATTTAGTGAGAGCACTCCAGCTCTACGTGTCTCGCACGGCGCCCCTGCGCCGTTCAGATGCGCTCTTTGTCCTTGTCGCTGGCCAGTGTAAGGGTTCGCAGGCTTCCAAGTCAACCTTGGCTCGATGGATCAAGGAACCGATTCTTGAAGCCTACCGTTCTTCTGGGCTTCCACTTCCTTCAGAGCAGGTGTGTCAGGCAGCTACCTGGTCTAGTCTGCACACTTTCACGAAACACTATCAGGTGCATACCTATGCTTCGGCAGACGCCAGTCTAGGTAGGAGAGTCCTTCAGGCGGCGGTTGCCCACCTGTAAGAGGGGGTCGTTTTCGGCTCTTTTTATCGAGGTATTCTTTTACCCACCCAGGGACTGCTTTTGGACGTCCCAATTGTCTGGGTCTCCCAATGGAGCGACAAAGAAGAAGGGAATTTTGTTTACGTACCGTAAATTCCTTTTCTTCTAGCTCCTATTGGGAGACCCAGCACCTGCCCCTGTTCCCTTTGGGCTGTTGTTCTTTTGTGTACACATGTTGTTCATGTTGAATTGTTCTTTTGGTTCATGGTTTTCAGTTCTCCGAACATCCTTCGGATTGAATTTACCTTAGAACAATTTATAAGTTTCCTCCTTCCTGCTTTTGCACCAAAACTGAGGAGCCCGTGATGCACGGGAGGGTGTATAGGCAGAGGGGAGGGGTTACACTTTTTAAAGTGTAATACTTTGTGTGGCCTCCGGAGGCAGAAGCTATACACCCAATTGTCTGGGTCTCCCAATAGGAGCTAGAAGAAGAGGAATTTACGGTAAGTAAACAAAATTCCCTTCTTTCATAATTCACCTTGGAGGCAGATTCTCGGGCAGATCTGTGTCCGGCCCATAGATCTTAACAGCTCATTTACATATTAAGTAAAACATGAATTTCTCTGGAATAAGAAACCAGATCGCAGATATCAAGGTATCATTCAGCTTTCCATGACCTACTAGCCCATATAGACTGCATAGGAGGGTTGTTCCAAGTAACAGATTCCCTTTAAATTGTGGACTCTATACTGCCTCAGTCCTATTAGTTACACCCCACTACTTTTTGTTCCTTATAATAATAGTAATAATAGATATTAGCCGTGTTATCTATCTTCGTAGGAATCCTTGGAGATGGCATGTGAATTTTTCCAAAGCAACAAAATGTTTGGGATGTCAAGTAATTTCTCATCTGTGTTAAGTCGATTACTAGCACATCCAGTGCATCGTGGATACCCGCGGCAATTATTTATCATTACAGACACTGGATTTATTAATTCCAGCAGAGTTCTTGAGCTTCTAAGACGTCATGCAAGAAGTACTCGGTGAGAACAAAAAGCAAAGTGAACAGTGAAACTATTGTGTTCTAAGCAGTATGCACCTCAGCACTCAGCGACCCCGCTCTGTAACTTTACTTAGTCTCCACTTTGTAGCTGAGGTGCTTGTGTTTCATAAACACTTTTATTCTTAAATAGTTGATAGTGGAATATTTAGAAGGCAAGAAACATATGATATCCTATTACAGTACCACGTTCAACTTTGTTGACTGAAAGTGTGACAGCACCACCACAATGACTGAACGCTGCTGGGAGGAACAAAGTTCACTTCCTCCCGGCAGTGGGGCTCTCAGTATGGGCACTGGGCAGGTTCAAAATGCTATTAACCTGCCCTGCTATTAACACAATATCTGGAGGATAATAGCAATTTTTACAAGACTAATTCCATTTAGGCTTCAGTCCCAGGTCACTTCCTTTTTTTTTCTTTATACACTGCCCCTATTTGACCAATCATCAGCAGATTTGTCTTTCAGTATTATCTCTATGCATGATGATGGCACTCAGTTATACTCATCTTGTCCTGACATCACCCCTGCACTACTTTAAAATACCAATCATTCTATCTCTGCTGTCTTTAACATCATGTTGTCCATTTATTTAAAATGTAATTTTTCCAAAGCTGAACTTCTTATGTTTTCTCCCTATACTAGACTACCTTAGCCTGAAATTTTCATTTCAATGTGTGGAACTATTATAATGATCTGACCTTTTTATACTTTCTCTCTTCGAGTTATATATGATTCAGATGTTTGCTCCACTCCTTCCATCCAATCACTTACTCGCTAATGTCCCCAACACCTTAAAAACATACCCACAATCTGACTTTTTCCTACCTTTGAAACTGAAAAAACTCTTACTGCTGCCCTGATTCATGCTCATCTCGATTATTGCAACTCACTACTAATCAGTTTTCTTCTCATAAAAACCCTCCCTATTCTATCCTGTATGCAGTATCTAGGGTAATATTTCTGTAGAGCTGCTGCACAGATGCATCCACCATGTGCCAGTCTTGACATTGGTTACCCATCCACTACAGCAGGGGTGGGGAACCTTTTTACTGCCGGGAGCCATTTGGAATTTTCTATCAACCTTCAGGGGCTGCACAAAATCATAAATGTGAAAATAACCCTTCTATATTTGGTCAAACAATTAACTCACCCCTACTGTGGTGGCCGGAGCTGCTTCTCTTTGGTGTGGCTGTGATGTTTTGGTGATACTAATCATGTTTCTTCTCACAGCTGCTTTTTTAGGTTTGTCTCGGTCTGGAGCACAATGAACTCTTTGTGATAATAAGATTGCTAAATCATATACATCATATAACAGACGCTATATATACATCACTTGAGACGCCGGAGGCACGTATCACAAGAGACACTGAGACTACTGTATATACATCACAGGAGACACTGTGGGCACATGCATCACACGAGGGGCTGGGGACATGTATATGCCCCCAGCATCTCCAATGTGATGTATATGCTCCCAGCATCTCCAATGTGATGTATAAGTCACCGGAGACGCTGTGGGCACGCACCTCACCGGAGACGCTGTGGGCACGCACCTCACCGGAGACGCTGTGGGCACGCACCTCACCGGAGACGCTGTGGGCACGCACCTCACCGGAGACGCTGTGGGCACGCACCTCACCGGAGACGCTGTGGGCACGCACCTCACCGGAGACGCTGTGGGCACGCACCTCACCGGAGACGCTGTGGGCACGCACCTCACCGGAGACGCTGTGGGCACGCACCTCACCGGAGACGCTGTGGGCACGCACCTCACCGGAGACGCTGTGGGCACGCACCTCACCGGAGACGCTGTGGGCACGCACCCAGCACTTGCGGAGCCCTGACATCACTGGAGGGGGGTCACAAACCTGGGGTTATACATAGCATTGGGGGGCACACAGCACTGAGGCTTGCACGCAACTCTGGGGGGGGGTGGTACACAGAAGTTGACGGGGCACACAGCAGCAGAGGGCGGGCGCTAGACACACATCAGCGCCGGACACACAGCACTGGAAGGCAGAGAGCGGGCACACAGCTCCAGAGGGCAGAGGGCCGGGCACACACTGCTGGAAGCTGCTGTGGGACGGAAAAGCAGAGCGCTTAACCCGCCCACAAAGTAAGTCCTGAGCATGTAGGGACTGGCCAGCGGGGAGAGCACATTTGTACGCACAAGCTGCGCATGTGGGGATTTAAAGGGCCAGCAGCCGGTAAGATCGCGGTGGCACCTCGGACACTGTGGACCCCCAGGAATGTGCCTGGGGGCAGCAGAAAAGATCATGGCGGGCTGTATGAGGTTCCCCACCCCTGCACTACAGAATACAACATAAACTTATCTAATGAACTTATCCCTACGTCACTATACATTGCAAGCTCTTGAGAACAGGGCCCACACTCATCTTTTTTTAATTGTTACTCTGTAAAGTGGGGAATTGTTTGAACATGTGTCCTCTAAATTGCCAATTAATGCAGAATATGTTGGCACTGTATATAAAAAAAATGTTGTTTTTATATATATATATATATATATATATATATATATATATATATAATATATAAAGCATCTTCAGTTTTTTTCTACTGTGAATTCAGTGTATGTCCCATGCTAGACTGCTATCATGATTTGTACATAATGCAGATATACTGTACAGTAACTTGTTTCTTCTTTGCAGGGTGTTTGCTTTTGGTCTTGGTGCGAATGCGCATCACAAAATACTTGAGAGAGCCGCCAAGTTAACCAGGGGAACTGTAGAGCTGCTGTCTGAGGGAGAAAGACTACAGCCCAAGGTAAGTTACAAGTGCAGTATTCCTTCTAACATCATTTGTACAGGAATATTCCTTGTATTTGATCTGTTCCTTTCTGCTTCTAGTTGATTAAATCCTTAAAGAAGGCACTGGAGCCAGTTTTAAGTGACATCACTATTGACTGGTATATGCCAGAAACTATGGAGGCCCTGCTCACCCCAAATGACATTGCTCCTCTTTATTCTGGTGATTCGCTTATTAGCTACTGCACTTTATATAACACTGCAAGCTTCAGAAGCAAGAAGGGACCGGTGAGTGTAAGACTAGATGAAATGCATGTTCTGATCTCTAGCTTTGGGTTTATTTCCCTGGGTCACTTCTATGTTTCAGACACGCGTGGCGAGAGGAGGATCTCTTAGTTCAGTTTTCCAGTCTCAGGAAGAGCCTCAGACACCAGGGACTACAGACACAAGCTACCAGAACCCATCTGCTGGTATGGAAGACGTAGAACGAGCTTTGCAGGAGATTTCACATGAAATCTCACTGGAGTTTTCTGCATGGAGTGAAGATCCAGAAAGAACTGAAAGCACTGGTATGCAATCACCATGTACAAGGTGGACCTTTTAAGATTTTATAATGTATATATTATATATATGGAGTAACATTTCAAGTTGTTTTGAGTTGACAAAGGAAAAGTAATAAGTACACACTGTATTCTTCTGCTTTCTGTTCATTTACTTCAACGGGGGGGGGGTGATGAAGAACTTTATCCCCATCAGCTTCTGCCTGGTGGTATTATACTCTTGCTTGGATTGTTATTTGGCTACTAGTGACTTTTCTATACTCTGTATTATTGGAATTAGTAGCATATTACTGTATGCTAACTCTTGTAAGAATGCAAGGTTTCCATGCATATGGGGATATCTACACCCTTACATAAAGATTTTGTGCTAATTGAGATATGCTGTACAGCGTTTTTATTTTACTGCTAAATTAAGTTTCCTGATCCCAGTCTTCTACTCACTTGACACCGTCTTCACCTTCTATCACTGCCACTCCCATCGGTTTTCCCACAGAGTGTGAACTGCTCACTTTGTGTTTCATGGAGTGAACCGGAGGTCACTCTTTAATGCAAGTCTGGCTCTCATAGACTTGCATTGAGAGGCGGTGATGTAACTTCTGATTTATGGCAAGTCAGAAGATGCTGTCATAAAATGGCTTCAGTAAAAGTTGAAGCCATATAGAGAAGCAATACTAAGAGGGACAATAACAATGACCAAATTAACTGCCAAACAAATCTCACTAGGTTCATAAAACGTATCAGCAAATTTTAAAATAATAAAACCTACCTAATTTTAATTAATATTTATTAAACGTTTTCGCAAAATGTAAAATTCCCATATAACCCCTTAACGACCGCGGGCAGTAATATTACGTCCTAAACCACCATAGTGTAATCCCTGCCATCTGCTGCTAGCAGCCGGTGGGGATCCGCGCACATGTCAGCTGATTTTTACAACTGACATGTGTGCCTCGCAGGCACGAGTGGATCTACGTTCCACCCATGCCTGTTAACCCCTTAAATGGCGCTGTGAAAATGTCACAGCGCCATTTAAATGCTGATTGCGGTAAATCTTTACTCACCCGGCTCCATCAGCGTTGCAGTGACATGATTACTGTGAGCTGATGGTTGTCCTGATAGCACAGGGTTATGTAATGACTCCTGTAGCTAGCATGAGTCACTTCCTGTTTCACCAGGCCGGCTGCTGTCAGTGACAGAGGTGAGTATTTCTGCTGGTCTTAGCTGTGGTCAACAAAAATAAATGAGCGATCAGACTGCTGATCCTTATAGTCCCCTAGGGGAATAGTAAAATAAAAAAAAAAGGGAAAAATAACCCAAAAAATCCCCCAAAGCCTAAAAGTTCAAATCACCCCGTTTTGCCCCATTGAAAATTAAAAAAATAAAAATGCATATTTCTTTATCGTTCCTTTGGGAGACCCAGACCATGGGTGTTTAGCTTTTGCCTCCGGAGGACACACAAAGTACTACACTTAAAAGTGTAGCTCCTCCCTCTGAGTTTATACACCCCCTGGTAGCCAGTCCTAGCCAGTTTATCGCTTTGTGTTCAGGAGGTCATACATCCACACATGCATTCTCATCTGATTTGTTTGACTTTTGGAAAGAGTTTGAAGAAAAGCGGGTCCATGTCTGGACTCCCGGCATGTCCCTTCTCACCCCACTGTGTCGGCGGTGTTGTTAAGGTTGATTTACAAGGCTGAAGCCTTACATGCCGCACTCCTTCACCATCCCTTCTGGGCTCTGGCTTGAAGTGGGAGCCAGCACGGTCTCCATGCCTGGCAGGAGTCCGGTCTCCATCCACAGCCCCTTGAGGATTCTGTTGGACCGGAGCACTCATCCCCAGGGACATGGCCCTGCGTCTCAGCAGCTAAGTACCTGAGACGTTTATGTTTGGGGTCCCGGTTCTTTATTGTATGGGGAGAGTATGCTGTATGTGATTGTTTTTAACTTTTCCGGCGGGTTCTCCAGCTTTTGCCAGAGAACCGCGCCGATGGTGCCTGCTTGTCGGCCTCGCCGATTAAATTTAGGCCCCGGCTTCGCCGGAGGCCTAGTTTCGTTTTCCTGCCCTCGCATGTCACTCATGCAGAGGGACAGGTTCGGCTCCTCCCGGCGGCCGTTCTACACAGGGGAGGGACACTCCCCACTGCTGGGGCGTCCCTCCTTCCCTGCAGGTCTCTATAGCCCTCCAGTTCCCGCTCTTTTATAGGAACGCCCCATTTCTCAGGCAGAGTTCACTCTGCTCTGGGACATCCCGCATTCTGCATCTCTGCTGAGGTGCTGCGCACTGGGGGACCAGGCTTCGGGATCTGGAGGGCACACAACACCGTGCTCAGCGGTATGGTAAGCCACAGCCGGTCTCCGGTTGTGGACCTCTGTATATTCTCCCTGGGGTTCATTCTCTGCAAAGCCCCCACTCCAGCAGCATGTCTCACACAAGGAGCAAGGCTCCAAAGCTTTATGCTGCATGCACTGCATGTAAGCTCCTGCTGCCTGAGCCGAGCATTTACCCACACTGTGATGGTTGCTCTAACTTGGCGGTGCCACAGCCTGGAGTCTCGCCCCCAGTGGTCTCTCAGGCTGCTGCTGCACCTGTGACTGAACCCCCGGCCTGGGTAGAGTCCTTTTCTAGGTCCATATCCCAGTCATTTGCTGAGTCCATGGGACTTTTGTCCAGGACTTTGATGAATATGCATCAGCCCCCCTCACAGGGTGCCTCTAATTCTCTTGACAGAGGACTCATATCCTCTGACCTCCGTCCATCGGAGCTCACGGAGGATTCATCATCTGATCCCAGACCCCGTCCTAAGAGAAGGCGCAGGGTTTCCTCCCCCTCCCCATCCCACGGCTCTGTCTCAAGAGCTGACTCTCAAGATGAGGAGGATGCCCTCACTGGGGGGCTCGGAGGCTATGTATCCCATCGATTTCTCTGAGGGTGACTCGGACCTTAGTGATTTGATTGCTTCTATTAATTCTGTGCTGGATCTCAATCCGCCAGTGTCAGAGGAGCAACTCTCTTTGGCAGAAAAACATCAGTTTACCTCGCCTAAGAGAGTGAAGAGTGTGTTCTTTAACCACTCCAGTTTTCAGACCGCTGTGACCAAACCCAGGGCCTGCCCTGACAAACGCTTTCCAAAGCGTGGTTCTGATGACTGGTTTCCATTTCCACCTGAGGTGGTCAAGGAGTGGTCTCACTCCCCAAAAGTAGACCCTCCGGTGTCTAGGCTCTCAGCCCGGACCGTTGTGCCGGTGGCTGACGGCACCTCACTTAAGGATTCCACTGACCGTCAGATTGACCTTCTGGCCAAATCTGTGTATGAAGCTGCGGGGGCCGCGTTTTCCCCGACTTTTGCAGCAGTGTGGGCTCTCAAAGCCATCTCTGCTTCTCTAGAGGAGATGCATTCCCTCACCAAGGAATCTATGCCTGAGATGGTTACCTTAACTGCTCAGGCTTCAGCTTTTTCATCTTATGCCATATCTGCCATGCTAGAGGCTGCTCACCGCACTGCGGTGGCTTCAGCTAATTCTCTTGTTATCCGCAGGATTTTGTGGCTTCGAGAGTGGAAGGCAGATGCTTCGTCCAAGAAGTTTCTTGCTGGGCTCCCTTTTGCTGGTTCACGGCTGTTTGGTGAACAGCTGGATGAAATCATTAAAGAAGCTACTGGCGGGAAGAGTACTTCCATGCCACAAACCAAGACCAGGAAACCCGCCCAGGGTAGTAATCAATCGAGGTTTCGTTCCTTTCGTTCCTCCAACTGGTCATCCTCTAAGCCTTCCGCTTCATCCGCTAACTCAGCCAAGGATCAGAAATCCAACTGGCGCCCAAAAGCGCGTCCGCAGAAGACCGCAGGAGGTTCTGCCACTAAGGCAGCTTCCTCATGACTCTCGGCCCGCTCCAACCACGTCCTTAGTCGGTGGCAGGCTCTCCCACTTTGGCGACGCTTGGTTAAAGCAAGTCTCCGATCAGTGGGTGAGAGACATCATATCTCACGGCTACAGGATAGAATTCTCTTCCAGCCCTCCAAACAGATTTTTTCTCTCAACTCCCCCCTGCTCCAAGGCCGCCGCCTTCTCGCAGGCCGTGGCGTCCTTGCAGGCAAACGGAGTGATTGTCCCAGTTCCCGCTCAGGAACGGTTCAAAGGTTTTTACTCAAATCTCTTCCTAGTTCCAAAAAAGGACGGTACCTTTCGGCCCATCCTGGATCTCAAGCTTCTCAACAAGCATGTTCGGGTGCGGCATTTTCGCATGGAGTCCCTGCGATCAGTCATTGCCTCTATGACCCAAGGGGAGTTCCTGGCGTCCATCGACATCAGAGATGCCTATCTACATGTGCCAATCGCAGTGTCACATCAGCGTTGGTTACGTTTTGCGATAGGAGAGGATCATTTCCAATTCGTGGCTCTCCCCTTCGGGTTAGCCACGGCCCCTCGGGTATTCACCAACGTCATGGCGGCAGTGATTGCGGTCCTGCACCTCCAGGGGTTGGCAGTGCTCCCTTACCTGGACGACCTTCTGGTCAAGGGTACATCCAGCGCAGACTGTCAGCGGAGTGTTTCGCTCACTCTCGCCACCCTAGCCCAATTCGGGTGGATTGTCAATCTTCCCAAATCCACTCTGACTCCGACCCAGAGTCTCACGTACCTAGGGATGCAGTTCGAGACTTTGCCGGCACTTGTGAAGTTGCCCTTAATCAAACAGCAGTCTCTCCGGCTAGCGGTGCGCTCTCTCCTGAGGTCCCGCCGTTATTCCCTCAGGCGCCTGATGCAGGTGCTGGGTCAAATGGTGGCTTCCATGGAGGCGGTTCCCTTTGCCCAGTTCCATCTGCGTCCTCTGCAGCTGGACATCCTCCGCTGTTGGGACAAGCGGCCTTCCTCCTTACAGAGGTTAGTGGCTCTGTCGCCACAAACCAGGAGCTCTCTTCAGTGGTGGCTTCGACCCCTCTCCCTGTCCCAAGGGCGCTCCTTCCTGGCTCCGTCCTGGGTGATTCTCACCACGGATGCCAGCCTATCCGGCTGGGGAGCGGTACATCTCCACCACAGAGCTCAGGGCACTTGGACTCCGTCCGAGTCAGCCCTTTCAATCAATGTGCTGGAAACCAGAGCTGTGCTTCTAGCTCTCCTAGCCTTTCACCACCTGTTGGCGGGCAGGCACATTCGAGTCCAGTCAGACAACGCGACAGTGGTTGCCTACATCAATCACCAAGGCGGGACACGCAGCCGCCTGGCAATGTTGGAGGTCCAACGCATCCTTCAATGGGCGGAGGACTCCAAGTCCACCATATCCGCAGTCCACATCCCTGGCGTAGAAGACTGGGAGGCAGATTATCTCAGCCGTCAATCCGTGGACAGTGGCGAGTGGTCCCTGCTCCCGGCAGTGTTTCAGTCAATCTGCCGCAAATGGGGCTCTCCGGACGTGGACCTAATGGCATCCCGTCACAACCACAAGGTTCCGGTTTACGTGGCTCGCTCCCACAATCCTCAGGCCTTCGCCGCGGACACTCTGGTTCAAGACTGGTCCCAGTTTCGTCTGTCCTACGTGTTTCCCCCTCTAGCTCTCTTGCCCAGAGTCCTGCGCAAGATCAGAATGGAGGGCCGTCGAGTTATCCTCATTGCACCGGACTGGCCCAGGCGAGCTTGGTATCCGGACCTGCTCCAACTGTCCGTGGAGATGCCGTGGCATCTTCCGGACCGTCCAGACCTGCTCTCGCAAGGTCCGTTTTTCCGCCCGAATTCTGCGGCACTCAAATTGACGGCGTGGCTTTTGAGTCCTGGATTTTGACGGCTTCTGGTATTCCTCCTGAAGTCATCTCCACTATGACCCGGGCCCGTAAGTCTTCCTCCGTCAAGATCTATCACAGGACTTGGAAAATGTTCCTGTCCTGGTGTCGCTCTTCCGGCCATTCTCCTTGGCCATTCTCGTTGCCGACCCTTCTGTCTTTTTTACAGTCCGGTCTGCAGCTAGGACTGTCCCTTAACTCTCTCAAGGGACAAGTCTCAGCTCAATCAGTGCTGTTCCAGCGGCATATAGCCCGGCTGGCTCAAATCCGCACCTTCATGCAAGGTGCGTCTCACATCATTCCGCCTTATCGGCGGCCCTTGGATCCCTGGGACTTTAACTTGGTCCTCACGGTATTGCAGAAACCCCCCTTTGAGCTTCTTAGGGAGGTTTCTTTGTATCGTCTTTCTCAAAAGGTGGCCTTTCTAGTTGCCATAACTTCTCTCAGGAGAGTCTCTGATTTGGCTGCGCTCTCCTCGGAGTTACTTTTTTGGTTTTTCACCAAGACAAGGTAGTTCTCCATCCGACCCCGGACTTTCATCCTAAGGTGGTCTCTCCCTTCCACCTTAACCAGGATATTTCCTTGCCTTCCTTCTGTCCGGCCCCTGTTCATCGCTTTGAGAAAGCGCTGCATACTCTAGATCTGGTGCGTGCTCTCTGGATTTATGTGGCTCGCACCGCTGCGCTTAGGCGGTGCACCTCTCTTTTTGTGCTAACCACAGGGCGGCGCAAGGGTCTCTCTGCTTCTAAGCCGATCTTGGCCCGTTGGATTAGATCGACCATTTCGGACGCCTACCAGAGTACTCAGGTGCCTCCCCCGCCGGGGATCAAAGCACACTCGACCAGAGCTGTCGGTGCCTCTTGGGCTTTTAGGCACCAGGCTACGGCTCAACAAGTCTGTCAGGCTGCCACTTGGACTAGCCTGCATACCTTTTCGAAGCACTACCAAGTGCATGCTCATACTTCGGCAGATGCGAGCTTGGGCAGACGCATCCTTCAGGCGGCTGTCGCCCACTTGTGAAGTTAGGCTCCGCCTACTTCTTAGTTTTTTCTGTTTATTCCCACCCAGGGACAGCTTTGGAACGTCCCATGGTCTGGGTCTCCCAAAGGAACGATAAAGAAAAAGAGAATTTTGTTACTTACCGTAAATTCTTTTTCTTATAGTTCCGTATTGGGAGACCCAGCACCCTCCCTGTTGCCTGTTGGCAATTTTCTTGTTCCGTGTGTTATCACCGGCTGTTGTCGTGGACAGAGTCTCCGGTTGTTCCGGTTCTTACTCGGTTCTACTTGTGGGTGGCTATTCTCCTTCAGCTTTTGCACTAAACTGGCTAGGACTGGCTACCAGGGGGTGTATAAGCTCAGAGGGAGGAGCTACACTTTTAAGTGTAGTACTTTGTGTGTCCTCCGGAGGCAGAAGCTAAATGGGTCTCCCAATACGGAACTATAAGAAAAAGAATTTACGGTAAGTAACAAAATTCTCTTTTTTGCATTGCTGCGTTTAGAAATGCCCAATCTATCAAAATATAAAATCAATTAATCTGATCGGTATATGGCGTAGTGGCAAAAAAATCCAAATGCCAAAATTACGTTTCTTGGTTGCAACAAATTTTGTGCAAAATGCAGTAACAGGTGATCAAAATGTAGCATCTGGGCAAAAATAGTACCGTTAAAAACGTCAGCTCGAGATGCAAAAAATTGAGCCGGCACTGAGCAATAGATCCTTGAAAATTAAACTCTACGGGTTGCAGAAAATGCCAGAAAAAGTGCTCCACTTTTTTGGAAAAACGTCTGATTTTTTTTTTTTTTTTTTTTTTTTATTTTTTTTTTTTTTTTTTTAACCTTTTTATAAAAGTAAACCTATACATGTTTGGTGTCTTCAAACTCATACCGACCTGAGGCATCACACCCACACATCAGTTTTACCACATAGTGAGCACAGTGAAAAAAGTATCTCAAAAACAATAATGAAATCACGCTTTTTTTGCATTTTGTCCGTACTTGGAATTTGTTTCAGTACACTATATGGTAAAACTCATAGTTTAATTTAAAAGTACAACTTGTTCCTCAGAAAATAAGTCCTCTTATGGCAAGATTGACGGAAAAATAAAAAAGTTACGGCTCTCGGAAGAAGGGGAGCACAAGAAAAAATGGAAAATCGGCCGGGGGTGAAGGGGATAAGTGCACATCAGTAAAATGAGCAGTAAAAGCACTGCACAATGATGGGAAAAGTGCAAAGACAGCAAAAACGTCCCTATAAATGGATAAGGCTAAATGTGTCTACTTTTCATATGGTAACAGACCTATATAATATTCATAGCCCCATTAGAGGTGAAGAAAAAGGGAGTATAAGATATAACAACCAAATAGAAAAGTTGGAACAATCTCACCCAGCTGTCTAATAAGCGATACTCGGGCAAGTGTAGGGCGTTATCCACAAAGACAGGGCAGGAGTTCTGGGGTTAATAGGACCTTGATAATACATAAGGCCTAATAGGGTTAACCAGCCTGTTTCTCCCTTCTTCATGTTAATGGACATTTCTCAGATTAGCTGAGGCCTAAGGATCGGGTCTTGGACATCTGAGTGAGATTGTTCCAACTTTTTTTATTTGGTTGTTATATCTCACATTTGCTCATATGTTAAAAGATGAAGTTGCAATAGTGTGATCATATTACTAGGGGCAGGGACCTTAGATTAAAAGCACTGCTCCAATGCTGGAAAACCACAAAACACTGGAGAGGTTTAATGTTTATTTCCTAAATCAATAGTACACATAAGAAATATTACAGTTCCTTAGTTTTATCAGACAAATTTGCTTCTTTCTCAGCCAGAATTGATCAGTCATTATCAAAATTCTCTGTTCTGAGGTAAAATCTGTACTCAGTGAAGACTTTCCCATTACTGAGATAGGAGGTGATAGTTGTAACAGATGAGATTCTATGTAGATAGGGGGCAGAGCTCCGCCTCTAGCTCCTAACTCCTCCCTTTGCCTCTAGCTCCTCCCATCATCATAGAATCTCATCAGCACCAGCTGCCATCTCCTCTCAGTAATAGGAAAGTCTTCACTGAATACAGATTTTACCTCAGAATTGAGAATGCTGATAATGACTGATCAATTCTGACAGATTTGTCTGATAATAATAAGTAATTGTAATATTTCTTATGTGTACTATTGATTTAGGAAATATAAATTAAAATGTCAGTTACACATTGTCTGTTATTTTTCTCACTGTATCTTTACTCCACTTTTAATGGTTATCTTTAGTTTTTATATGTTGATTCAAATGAAATAAGATATGTTTTATATTATGTCAATCTCCCTGTGTAGGCTTATACAGTAACAGATATACTGTGTTTCCCTGAAAATAAGCCTAGCATGATTTCACAGGATTTTTGGATTATGCTTAAAATATAAGCCCTATGCCAAAAATAAGTCCTAGTTACAGTCATTGATGGTATTAGGGGGGGGGGGAGTCAAATTTCACAATTTATCAGGGCCTCACCCACTTAGGAGCCACAGCAGTTGTATTCTGAGGTTCAGATTGTTTAAGGACCTTTCATGACTTCACAGTCATGTGACCACAAGTCTCTTAATTGCAGGAGTCTAAAAGAACTGAACAGAAGACAGGATAGTATGCAGGACTGGCATTAGGGCGAAGGGAGAGCAAAGTGGGCAATTTTACAGGGCCCTCAGGATTAATATCCTGATGATAACAGTGCAAGAGGACCTATGTGTGAGTGTACACACACACACACACACACACACACACACACACACACGTACGTTTTTGAGAGTTATGTTGATGTTCCAGAATGTGATATGATTATATTTGAATAACTATTGATTGATTTATTTTATTTTTATCAAGAATAAATGTGTATTGTTGTTCATGGGGAAGAAATAAGTCATCCCCCGGAAAAAATGCCCTAGCCCATTTTTTTGAGCAAAAAATAATATAAGACCCTGTCTTATTTTCAGGGGACACACGGTAGTATCTGATAATTTGGGAAGAATTATCCAACACTTTCTATATGGATATTTTCTTTTTCACACAAAACCATAGTATGAACCTACGGTCTGCGACTAATGACACTATTTTATTTAGGTGGAGATGGAGCTCAAGTAAGTGACATAAGGAAGCGCATTGTACGTTCCTCTTATGTACAGGAACAGTATATGCTCACTCATTGTTCGGTTAGCACGGAACCAACGCGAGCACCAACACAACCTTCCATGTGCAGTGACCACACTCGCGCAACTAGCCATGGCTCTACTAGCAGCGAGTCAGTGGGCTCCAGAGAAACTGTTTCAGGGGACTGTGTAATGCCTCTAGACTCTAGAAAGGTCTGCAATCAGGGTAAGAAGAGTATATCGCAAAATGAAGGAATCTGTGATCTAAACCAAAGTTCACCCCCATCTTGTAAGGTAAGATGGTAGTAATTGCAATTTGGACATGTTGTCTTTATTGGACACGTTAATTAATTCAGAAGTGTCAAAAGCATGAAGTCTATATCTGTGCCCCTTGCCAACAGGCTGCAGTAACACAAAGCACGGAGGAGTTGGTCAGAAGAAAAGCTCTAATTCATGCCACAATGTCTGGACGCAGTTTTTCATCCCCCCATGGAGAATTGGATATGCTGCGATTACGCACTGTCTTGGACAAAGTATCACAGAACCTGGATCCTGAAGATGTTAATGCAAAGCGTTCAGAGGGGCTGTGTGATTCCTGTAAGCAAATTTCTATTGAAAATTGTGATGAGGGATAAAGATAAAGAATGTACTTCTTGGGTGGTGATATCTAATGTATGGTAGAGGTTTAAACATTGAATATTGTGCTGAAAATAAGCACAAATTCTAGCTGGTTTATTTACTTGAACTTAACAAATACTTATGGACCTAGCTTTGGATTGTTCCGTACGTAGAATTTTATAAATTTGGCTTAAAGAATCACTCTCTGCAGGGGTTTTCTTTCCCCCAGCGCTAGAGTGGCACTTTAAATTTAAGCCCTCTGTCACATACTCCTTTTTTTTTTTTCTGAGGCTTAACCTCTTACCGATACTCTGTGGCACCATTTTGAGACTGCAACTTATGACTGGCCGGAAGTCAGAAGTTACGTCACAAGCTCCAAATACTCTCCAAGAGATGTATTGAGTTGTGACCTCCAGCGCACACCATGAAACTCTGGAGCTGCCAGCAGGTTGCAAATCACAGGAAACGGACCGGTGAGGCGGCGATGTAAAATGAAGCTGCCGGAAGGGGGAGTATAAACAGGATTCAGGGTACTAAGATTTAAAATACCACTCCAGAGGTGCAATAAAAAAAATGCTGGAGTGGTGTTTTTAAAGATGGTTCCTAATATAGTTTAACAAAATTCCACATTACCACCAATTAATAGGGATGAGCGAACCCAAACTGTAACGTTCAGGACTCATAACTAACACCGGGTGTCCAGGTCTCGAACTTGAACACACTTTTTTTTAAAAAAAAAAGTTTGCGTTCAGGTGCTGTTCATATGCTAATAACGTTTGGTGAAAGCCTGCAGCGTAGCCTATCAAGAAGCTTTATTGCATGCAGAAGGCACCTGTACGCTGCTGTGAACCATAAAGAAAAAAAATATATAAAGTAAGCTCCTTCCCTTTTTGATAACCAGCGCAGGTAAGAAAAAAAAAAAAACCCGGCTTGGGCTCCATCCTATTTTTGATAACCAGCCAAGATAAAGCAAACAGCTGGGGGCTTGTATGATCAGGCTTGTAAGGCCCATGGTTATTTGTCCCTGTCTTGCCTAAAAATAGTAGCCCACAGCCACCTCAGAAGTGGTGCATCAATTAGATGCGCCAATTCTGGCGCTTTTACCAATTGCCCAGCTGCAGTGGCAATCGGGGTAATACTTTTGAGGTTGATGTCAGCTGCAAGTGAGGAGTCTTTATTCCCCAACTGGATTACGTTGAAACTTCAAGTATTTTTTTTAGATTAGTAAATTGGTGAATGAAGGAGTATGGGGGAGTCTTTATTCAAATAAGGCTAGTTTCACACTACGTCTTTTTAACATCCGCTGAAAACGTTTTTTTAGCGGAAGTACGGATCCTGCTTTTACAGCAAATAACGTATGCAAACGCATATGTTATTTTGCAGGATCCTGCACTGGATATTTAGGGGCGGGCATTGGAGTCATGTGATCGGGAGTGAGGGGAACTAGACTGGGAGCCGGCTTCTGACAGCTGCAGACGCTGGTAACCAAGGTAAACATCGGCCTTGGATACCCGATATTTATCTTGGTTACGAGTGGCTGCAGCTGCTAGGAGCAGGGCTGCCTGCACGCGTAACCAACGTAAACATCGGGTAACTAAGAGAAGTGGTTACGCGATATTTACCTTGGTTACGAGTGTCCGCAGCTCTCAGGCAGGGGAGAGAGAGACAGGAGAGGAAGGGGGAAAGACAGAGATAGAGAGAGAGGGGGTGAGGGAGGGAGTAGAGAGATAGACAGATCACTGGAGACTGGTTCTGGGCATGCTCAGTACTTTCTGGGCATGCTCAGTACAAAAGCAGGATCCTGTTACAACGCAACTGAACGCATTCTGCTAGGCAGGATCCAGCACTCATTGAAATGCATTGCAGCTCGCGGCGCAATGTGAAGGATCCTGTGAGATGCGTTATTTTGACAAAGCAAAAAAACGCTACATGTTGCGTTTTTGAAACATGTCAAAATAACGCAAAAGGACGGATCCTGCGTCTAACGGACGCAAACGCATGCAAACGCAGGTGGACGCGAGTCCATTGAAAATGCATTGCAGTGAAAACGGATTTGCACAGGATCCGTACTTCCGTTAAAAAAACGTTTTTAACGGATGTTAAAAAGACGTAGTGTGAAACCAGCCTAAACTATTATTCCTGTGTTTGTGTATTTTTTTAACTTTACACTTTTAGGGTTAGAAATGATAGACACCTCTCCAGTACTAACCCTTGGGCTTGATGCCAGCTGTCAATTCAATTGACATCAACCCCAAAAGTATTAAAAGTATTGTTACTGCACAAGGGTAATCGGGAAGAGCCAGGTAAAGAACTAGAATTGGTACATTACTGCATGCACTACTGCTATTTTTAGGCTGGAAGGGGCCAAATAACCATGGGCCTTCCCAGCCTGATAATACCAGCCACGTGCTCTCTGCTTTACCTTGGATGGTTATCAAAAACTGGGCAGAGCTCCTCCATTTCTTTCAATTATTTATTTAAATTAAAAAAAAAAATATGGGATTCCCTCTCTTTTTTATAACCATTCAATGTAAAGCTTATAGCCCGCTGTTCTCTGCTTACCTGTGCTGGTTACCAAATATAGGTGGGGACCCACTTCATTATTTATTCCCCATCCACATTTATTTGCAGAGTAATTGCCCCTATTTTGCAGCCCTCTAGCCATTACTACGACCGTTTTACAGCACAGAAATTTGGGTTTCGATTGACGTATATTGTGTCCAGGTTCAAGTTCGGGAAGTGAACTAAACTTTTAACTAATGTCTGGCTCAACCCAGCGAATCCGAACTTCCTGGGTCCACTTATCCCTAATTATTAACTGTCTTAGTATTAATGCACTATTAATACATTATTATAGTACAGTATTAACATGCCATATAATTTGTAACACAATGACACACAAAAAAAGCAAATGTAAATAAATCTTCCCTTAGTATGTTCCTCTTTCATCTATTTCAAAATAACTGGGCTTTTGTGTGCTGTGGGAAGTGGTCACCTCAGACATCTCTCCAAATTTCCAGAACCCAGTTGTGCATTATGTTGTTTGATCTATCTGCCAGTTGCCTGATAGCATCAGATAAAATCTCATTAAAAGTTACCAGTCTATCAACTATCTGAATAGTTTTTTAATTTCTATTTTCCTCTGTTATTGCATTTCCATTGCTTTCTCCATTATTCAGTGACGGGTCAGCTTCCTTCTACTGCACAGCTGGACTGGGACATGCTGGTGGATGCACAGTATCTCTTCTCAGCATCTCCAGCTGTGGATGTAACAAATACGAGCTCTGGGGTGAGCAATGAATCTGGTTGGCAATGCCAAGCTGTAATCCATGGCTACATTGGAAACAGCAACCATACCTGGGAAACAACAATAAGCCTGGAGCCACTTCTGAATGGTGCTGGAGAGGATTGTGAAACTAATACTGAGAATGAAAAATCTTATGACCTGCACCATTTGGCTGCACATTCTGTGATCCGAGACAATGAGGATATGGCATGGAGAGAGTCTGACATTGAACATGGTAATACCAGTCTTCTATAACCTCATACAAGTACATGTATGTAGTGGTTTTATTGTATGTGCTTATCATCTAACTTTATACTAATGTTCATTGTAGGTTCTTCTCGACGATTCCGACTGAAAGCCATACAGACTAGCAAGTCTTGTTCACAAGCCTCAGTTTTTACTTACCATATGCCTGTAGACCCAGATACCCAGGATGAACTTCCAGGTCACACGATTGTGCGCAGAGGTAAGGAATTGGTATGACATGAAGTGACTTCTAAAATTTACATCATAAATTGTAAAAAACAAAAACTAGCAAAGCTATGTGCTGGCCTTGGCTTCTAGGTGGGCGCAGTAGAAGAACTGGCAGCTCAAACTCAGGGAACTGGAGCGTGGCAGACAATAGACACTCAGAATCCATGGAAGACACATTTGAAAATGCAGGTAAGATATCCATCGATCGTGTGATGGAACACAGAAATCGTGCTTTCTCATCCATGCTATATTTTTCCCTTATTGAATATTTGGAGAACAGCATATGTAATGTTAAATGACACAGTTTTCTCCATTGAATTAACAGGATAAAAGAAGTGCAAAACTACATGAAATTCCATAAAAGATAAATGGAACAAACCTAGAAATTCCTGCAACAATTCTTAGTGTTCGAGTGTGTGTTTTTTTTTTTTTTTATTTTATTATTATAGGAAGCTGAAAACCAAAGCCGAAACACTGTCCAGTTTGACTTAAAGGGAACCTATTGGGTCCAATATGCACCCAGAACTGCTCGTGCGCACTATTTCAGTTTGAAGCCAAGACACGTACACCTGGCTTCATAGTGCGCATGACTGGAACTCCGCGGTCATGCGCACTGAACCAAATCCAGTGTCTGGCTTCGATGGTAGTGGAGAGGTGAGCGAGATCATCCTCTGATGCTGCACATTCATTAGCATGTTAGTACATTCCTGTGGGTGTGCTAACATGCAAATGGTGCCGACTAGCCAGGGGAACTAATGCCCAGGGGGCTAGTGCCCTCGCTCATTAGCATACGATATAAGATCTTTAGAAATACTTTTTCTAAAGATCTCTTTATCTATGTTAGTGTATACAGGGACGGTTAAGCAGGGATTAGCAATATGCACCTAGAATTGCTCGTGGTTCTGGGTGCTTATGGAACTTACAGGTTCCCTTTAAAACCTTAAACAGTGATAGGATCATTTTGCACTGGTAAGAAGATGATTTGGGGTTGCCTCTGTAAAATCGCTTTCTCGGAGCCTTCATTGGGGGACACAGGATACAATGGGATGTATACTACTGACACTAAGCAAGAAAAAAAGTTTGCTCCTCAGTAATATACAGCCACCAAGCGGAGCCAATCCTATCAGTTAGTGTGAAAGCAGTAGGAGAAGCAACCTGAGATAAAATACAGATTGACGCAACACAGAATCTAAAAAGGGTAGGTGCTATGTCACCTAATGAAGGATTCGAGAAAGAGATTTAACTGTGAGTACTCAAAATCTTATTTTCTGTATTACTTCATTGGAGGACACAGGAAAGCAAGGGATGTCCCAAAGCTGTCCCCAAGAGTGGGAAGAGACAAGACTAGAATAATGGAAGAGCATTGGTCATATTCTCCGGTCGGAAACTGACCACTGTAATTTGCAAGATCTTACTACCTAGGCCAGAAACTGCCAAGAAAAAAGGGTAAGAAGGTGTGTACTCTGTATAACTTGGAAATAGTAAGTACAGATTGCTAGAGAACCTACCTAGGGGGCTGTGAAACAGGGACTTGGAGACGAATGGTCCTGGATGCCTCAATCACAGGTGCAGAGAGCTAGAACCACGGAGAGGGTGCTGTGTCCCTTGCCCAATATGCGTCCATCCTGGCGGAGCGGAACCAGACCAGAACACCATAAGATAACTCTGGATCACAAACAAGAATACTAGGTATTTTAAGGAAGCGGTCCTAAACATACCGGGCCGCTAACACTCTGACCAGGTACAATGTATCTTAGAGGCCGATGAGAAGGATGAGAAGAAAAACGGAATTAGAGGAGACTCTCACCCAGGAGAAGAAGAAAGTGAACCACCTTAGGAGAAGGGAGGAACCTGGACGGAGTACCACTTTCTTCAGGTGACTGTCAGGAAGGAAGGGTGACAAGACTGAGCTGCTAGTTCTGAGGCTTGCCCATGGAAGACATTGTTGCCAGTACAAGCTTTTTGTGAAGGAAAAGAAGACTAGAGTGGATGCGAATAGAGAAAGCTATAAAGCGTTCAACACCAGATGAGGTCCGAAAGTTTCACAAGAGTCTGTTTGAGGTTAACCAAACATGATAGGATTATGTCACGTAAACTTCTAGAGCCCGGAAGTTGACAAGATCCCACTAGGTACCAGTGGCCGTTGCAGCCAGGGGTCATGTGAACGGCACTCAGTGCAAAAATTGATAACAGAAGGTATTTGACTATACAATTAATTTTATTGATCACATTTGATGTGCAAAATATACTGCTCAAAAAAATAAACGGAACACTAAAATACCATTTCTTTATCATTCCTATGGGAGACCCAGACATTGGGTGTATAGCTTCTGCCTCCGGAGGACACACAAAGTACTACACTAAAAAGTGTAGCTCCTCCCTCTGAGCATATACACCCCCTGGATAACCAGATCTAGCCAGTTCATTGCTTTGTGTTCAGGAGGCATACATCCACACATGCATTCTCATCTGATTTTTCATTTTGGAAAGTTTTTGAAGAAAGGCGGGTCCAAGCCTGGACTCCCGGCATGTCCCTTCTCACCCCACTGTGTCGGCGGTGTTGTTAAGGTTGATTCCAAGGCTGGAGCCTTACATGCCGCGCTCCTTCACCATCCTTCGGGCTCTGGCTTGAAGTGGGAGCCAGCACGGTTCTCCTTGCTTTGCAGGAGGCCTGTCTCCATCCGCAGCCCTTCAGGATCCTGCTGGACGGAGCACTCATCCCCAGGGACTTGGAACCCTGCGTCTCAGCAAGCTAAGTATCTGAGACGTTTATATTCGGGGGGTCCCTTGTACTTTATTGTTGGGGAGAGTGTGCTGTGTAACTGTTCTGACATTTCCGGCCGGTTCTCTGGTTGTCACCTGAGAACCGCGCCGATGGGGCCTGCGCGCCGGCCGCATCGCTTAAATTTAGGCCCCGGCTTCGCCGGAGGCCTACTTTCGATTTCACTGCCCTTGCATGTCAATCATGCAGAGGGACAGTGCGGCTCCGCCCAGCGGCCGTTCGGCACAGGGGAGGGACACTCCTCTCTGAGTACATGTCCCCTCCCCTGTAAATCTCCTTGGCCTTCCAGATCCCGCTCTCAGAGCAGGTCCCGCCCCCTTTCCTCGCTCCGGCGCCATTTTATCAGCGTTTCTCTCTGTGATCGGCGCTGGCTGCAGCATCCCTGCTAAGCTGCTTGGGGGTCCGGGCTGTGGGATCTGGAGGGCACACAAACTGTCTGGTAAGCCATAACCTCCGGTTGTGGACCTGCTTATATACTCTCTGGGGGTCATTCTGGCTCAGAGCCCCCACTTCAGCAGCATGTCTCGCACGAGGAGCATGGCTGCAAGGCTTTACTCAATATGCACTGCATGTAAGCTCGTGCTGCCTGAACCGAGCACATATCCACATTGTGATGCCTGCTCTAACCTGACAATGCCTCAGCCTGGAATCGCACCCACAGTGGTCTCTCCGGCTGCTCCGGCTCCGGTGGCTGAACCCCCGGCTTGGGTAGAATCCTTCTCTAGGTCAATCTCCCAGTCTTTTGCCGACTCCATGGGACAGCTGTCCCGGACTTTGCTGAACATGCATCAGCCCCCTTCTCAGGGCGCCTCTGCTGCTAGGGCTCTCTCAGCGGAGCTCACAGAGGATTCTTCATCTGGTCCCAGACCCCGTCCTCCTAAGAGGAGACGCAGGGCTCCCTCTCCTTCCTCGTCCCGCGGCTCTGATTCAAGAGCTGACTCGCAGGACGAGGAGGATGCCGTTACTGGGGGCTCGGAGCTACCTCCATGTACCCCATTGATCTGTCCGAAACTGACGCAGATGCTAGTGATTTGATTGCGTCCATTAATTTTGTACTGGACCTCAATCCGCCTGTATCAGAAGAGCAACCCTCTCTGGCAAGAAAGCACCAGTTTACCTTGTCCAAGAGAACAAGGAGTGTGTTCTTTAACCACTCCAGTTTTCAGGCCACTGTGACCAAGCCTAGGGCCTGTCCTGACAAACGCTTCCCAAAGCGTGGTTCTGATGACCGTTTTCCCTTTCCACCTGAGGTGGTCATGGAGTGGGCTCATTCACCAAAGGTAGACCCCCCCGGTGTCTAGACTCTCAGCCCCGGACAGTTGTATCAGTGGCTGATGGCACCTCTCTTAAGGATTCCACTGACCGCCAGGTTGACCTTCTGGCCAAATCTGTATATGAGGCGGCAGGGGCCTCGTTCTCCCCATCTTTTGCAGCAGTGTGGGCTCTCAAAGCCATCTCTGCTTCTCTAGAGGAGATGCATTCCCTCACCAGGGAATCTATGCCCGAAATGGTTGCCTTAACTTCCCAAGCTTCAGCTTTTTCATCCTATGCCATGTCTGCCATGCTGGAGGCTTCTCACCGCACTGCGGTGGCTTCGGCTAATTCCCTCGCTATCCGCAGGATCTTGTGGCTTCGAGAGTGGAAGGCAGGTGCTTCTTCAAAGAAGTACCTTGCTGGGCTCCCTTTTGCTGGATCCAGGCTATTCGGTGAACAACTGGATGAAATTATTAAGGAAGCTACTGGCGGGAAGAGTACTTCCATGCCACAAACTAAAACCAGGAAACCTGCCCAGGGTAGGAACCAGTCGAGGTTTCGGTCCTTTTGTTCCTCCAACTGGTCATCCTCTAAGCCCTCGGCCTCGTCCACTAACTCAGCCAAGGACCAAAAACCCAACTGGCGCACAAAGGCGCAGGAGCTGCTGCCACTAAGGCAGCCTCCTCTTGACTATCTGGCCGTGCCAGCAACGTCCTTCGTCGGTGGCAGGCTCTCCCACTTTGGCGACGTGTGGTTTCAACACGTCTCCGATCAGTGGGTGTGGGATATCATCTCCCACGGCTACAGGATAGAATTCTCTTCCAGCCCGCCAAACAGATTTTTTCTGTCTACTCCCCCCTGCTCCAAGGCCGCCGCCTTCTCTCAGGCCGTGGCATCCTTGCATGCCAACGGAGTAATTGTACCGGTTCCCGCCCGGGAACGGTTCAGAGGTTTCTACTCAAATCTCTTCCTAGTCCCCAAAAAGGACTGTTCCTTCCGGCCCATCCTGGATCTCAAGCTTCTCAACAAGCATGTTCAGGTGCGGCATTTTCGCATGGAGTCTCTGCGATCAGTCATTGCCTCAATGACCCAAGGAGATTTCCTGGCATCCATCGACATCAGAGACGCCTATCTCCATGTGCCAATTGCAGTTTCACACCAGCGTTGGCTACGTTTTGCAATCGGAGAGGAACATTTCCAATTCGTGGCTCTCCCCTTCGGGTTAGCCACGGCCCCTCGAGTATTCACCAAGGTCATGGCAGCAGTGGTTGCGGTTCTGCACCTCCAGGGGTTGGCAGTGATTCCTTACCTGGACGACCTTCTAGTCAAGGCTTCATCCAGCGCAGACTGTCAGCGGAGTGTCTCGCTCACTCTCGCCACTCTAGTCCAATTCGGGTGGCTTGTCAATCTGCCCAAATCCACTCTGACTCTGACCCAGAAGCTCACGTACCTAGGGATGCAATTTGAGACTCTGCCGGCACTTGTGAAGCTGCCCTTAGTCAAACAGCAGTCCCTCCATCTGGCGGTGCGCTCTCTGCTGAGGCCCCGCCGTCATTCCATCAGGCACCTAATGCAGGTGCTGGGTCAGATGGTGGCGTCAATGGAGGCGGTTCCCTTTGCCCAGTTCCATCTGCGTCCTCTGCAGCTGGACATTCTCCGCTGTTGGGACAAGCTGACTTCCTCCTTGCACAGGTTAGTGGCTCTGTCGCCACAGACCAGGGGCTCCCTTCAGTGGTGGCTTCGGCCCCTCTCTTTGTCTCAGGGACGCTCCGTCCTGGGTGATCCTCACCACGGATGCCAGTCTATCTGGCTGGGGAGCGGTATATCTCCACCACAGAGCGCAGGGCACTTGGACTCCGTCCGAATCAGCCCTCTCGATCAATGTGCTGGAAACCAGAGCTGTGCTTCTAGCTCTCTTAGCCTTTCACCACCTGTTGGCGAGCAAGCACATCCGAGTCCAGTCAGACAACGCGACAGCGGTTGCCTACATCAATCACCAAGGCGGGACACGCAGCCGCCTGGCAATGTTGAGGTTCAACGCATCCTTCAATGGACGGAGGACTCCAAGTCCACCATATCCGCAGTCCACATCCCAGGCGTGGAAAACTGGGAAGCAGATTATCTCAGCCGTCAAACCGTGGACAGTGGCGAGTGGTCCCTGCATCCGGCAGTGTTTCGATCAATCTGCTGCAAGTGGGGCACTCCGGAAGTGGATCGAATGGCATCCCGGCACAACAACAAGGTTCCGGTTTACGTGGCTCGCTCCCACGATCCTCAGGCCTTTGCAGCGGACGCTCTGGTTCAAGATTGGTCCCAGTTTCGTCTGTCCTACGTGTTTCCCCCTCTAGCTCTCTTGCCCAGAGTCCTGCGCAAGATCAGAATGGAGGGCCGTCGGGTCATCCTCATTGCTCCGGACTGGCCCAGGCGAGCTTAGTACCCAGACCTGCTCCATCTGTCCGTAGAGGTGCCGTGGCATCTTCCGGACCGTCCAGACCTTCTCTCACAAGGTCCGTTTTTCCGCCAGAATTCTGCGGCTCTTAGATTGACGGCGTGGCTCTTGAGTCCTGGATCTTGACGACTTCTGGTATTCCTCCTGAAGTCATCTCCACTATGACTCGGGCTCGGAAGTCTTCCTCGGCCAAAATCTATCACAGGACCTGGAGAATTTTCCTGTCCTGGTGTCGCTCTTCCGGCCATGCTCCTTGGCCTTTTTCCTTGCCGACCCTTCTGTCCTTTCTACAGTCCGGTCTGCAGCTAGGACTATCCCTCAATTCACTCAAGGGACAAATCTCGGCTCTGTCAGTGTTGTTCCAGCGGCGTATCGCCCGGCTGGCTCAGGTGCGCACCTTCATGCAGGGCGCGTCTCACATCATTCCGCCTTACCGGCGGCCCTTGGATCCCTGGGACTTCAATCTGGTCCTCACGGCCTTGCAGAAACCCCCCTTTGAGCCTCTTAGGGAGGTTTCTTTGTCTCGTCTTTCACAGAAAGTGGTCTTTCTAGTGGCCATAACTTCCCTCAGTAGAGTCTCTGATTTGGCTGCGCTCTCTTCGGAGTCACCTTTTTTGTTTTTTCATCAAGACAAGGTGGTCCTCCGTCCGACTCCGGATTTTCTCCCTAAGGTGGTTTCTCCTTTCCACCTTAACCAGGACATTTCCCTGCCTTCCTTTTGTCCGGCTCCTGTTCATCGCTTTGAAAAAGCGTTGCATACTCTGGATCTGGTGCGGGCGCTCCGGATCTATGTGTCTCGCACCGCTGTTCTTAGGCGGTGCACCTCTTTTTGTGCTAACCACAGGTCGGCGTAAGGGCCTCGCGGTTTCTAAGCCGACCTTAGCTCGTTGGATTAGGTCGGCCATTTCCGATGCCTACCAGTGTACTCAGGTGCCTCCCCCGCCGGGGATCAAGGCACACTCGACCAGAGCTGTCGGTGCCTCTTGGGCTTTCAGGCACCAGGCTACGGCTCAGCAGGTCTGTCAGGCTGCCACTTGGACTAGTCTGCATACCTTTTCAAAGCACTACCAAGTGCATGCTCATGCTTCGGCAGATGCGAGCTTGGGCAGACGCATCCTTCAGGCGGCTGTCGCCCATTTGTGAAGTTAGGTTCCGCCTACTTCTCAGTTTTCTGGGTCTCCCATAGGAACGATAAAGAAAGAGAATTTTGTTTACTTACCGTAAATTCTTTTTCTTATAGTTCCGTATTGGGAGACCCAGCACCCTCCCTGTTGCCTGTTGACAGTTTCTTGTTCCGCGTGTTATCACCGGCTGTTGTTGTAGACAGAGGCTCCGGTTGTTCCGGTTCTTGCTCTATCTCTACTTGTGGGTGGCTATTCTCCTTCAGCTTTTGAACTAAACTGGCTATATTTGGTTAGCCAGGGGGTGTATATGCTCAGAGGGAGGAGCTACACTTTTTAGTGTAGTACTTTGTGTGTCCTCCGGATGCAGAAGCTATACACCCAATGTCTGGGTCTCCCAATACGGAACTAAAAGAATTTACGGTAAGTAAACAAAATTCTCTTTTTTGTTGTTTAAGGCATATTGTAAAGATGATGTATGTAGTCACAAGCTATTCTGATTAATTTATTTTAATTTGTTGACATTTTAAAATAAAGTTTCTACAGAAGGTTTACATGCAGAAAACATATTCCTCAAAGTCCAGCAGTTCAATTCTATACATTTTTTCAACTTAACAGGCAGATCTCCACTTCCACCATCATCTCTACCAGGAATATCTTCTGAAAACTGCTTGGAGAAAATGGGAGGCCATGAAGGTGAGTTTACAGTGAAAGGGAACATTTGCAATGTGACAATATATATTTTACTATACATTTTGCTATCTGTACTCTTTTGGAGTACAGATGATGGTTGTTAAAGGGTCAGCTCAGCACCTGTCTCTCTCTAATGCTGGGGATAAGCAGGTAAGATAAGACAGTGCTGACTCTTTCACTGCCATCATTTGTAAAATTTACTAAAAAAAGAAATTTAGTCTCTTTAAATGACGACCGTCATTTCAAATGACTTCAGAATCTGTTGTCATGTATGTATACAGAAGCAATATCACAATTTCTGGCCATTATATGACTTGTGTCCTGCACTATATAGCCGTTTAACTCTCTGCACACTCTAGTCACTAAAAGCTGAAGCAACATCCTCCATAGATTTCTACAGCCAGCGACTAATCTAATACCTCTGGTAAGCTACTGTAGATCTGATCGTCTTAAGAAACACACACTACTCTCTGTTCCCGGGGAAAGAAAACTCTGGGAAGATATTTAACCACTAAGGAATGCTTTCACCTTTTGAAAATGTCATAACTATAATAACTGAGAGCTAACATATATGTGCATACAGTCATGGCCAAAAGTGTTGGCAGCCTTGAAATTTTTTCCAGAGTATAAAGTATTCATAAAATTATTGCAATTACATATGTTTTGTTGTACACATGTTTATTTCCTGTGTGTGAATTGGAGCAGCACAAAAATAACTTGGGAAAAAAAGGCAAATTGGACATCATTTCCCACCCCCCCATCCCAAAATGGGCCAGACAAAATTGATGTCACCCTCAACTTTAATATTTGGTTGCACACAATTTGAAATAAATAACTGCAATCAATCATTTTCTATAAACATTAACAAGCTTCTTACACCTCTCAAGTGAAATTTTGTATTGTACCACTTTTTTTTTTTTTTTTTGCAAACTGCTCCATGTCTTTGATCTTTGAAGGACGTCTTCTCCCAACAGCAATTTTAAAGGTCTCTCCACAGGTGTTCAATGGGATTTAGGGGTGCTTCACACACAGAGAGCTCACTGCCGAGATCGCTGCTGAGTCACGCTTTTTGTGACGCAGCAGTGACCTCATTAGCGATCTCGCTGTGTGTGACAATGAGCAGCGATCTGGCCCCTGCTGCGAGATCGCTGCTCGTTACACACAGCTCTGGTTCGTTTTCTTCAAAGGCGCTCTCCCACTGTGACACACAGATCGCTGTGTGTGACAGCGAGAGAGCGACAAATGAAGCGAGCAGGGAGCAGGAGCCGGCGTCTGACAGCTGAGGTAAGCTGTAACCAAGATAAACATCGGGTAACCAAGGTGGTTACCCGATATTTACCTTAGTTACCAGCCTCTGCAGCTCTCACGCTGCCTGTGCTGCCGGCTCCGGCTCTCTGCACATGTAGCTGCTGTACACATCGGGTTAATTAACCCGATGTGTACAGCAGCTAGGAGAGCAAGGAGCCAGCGCTCAGTGTGCGCGGCTCCCTGCTCCCTGCACACACAGCTAAGCGGTGTGCGCTGGTAACTAATGTAAACATCGGGTAACCATACCCGATGTTTACCTTAGTTACCAGTCTCCGCAGCTTCCAGACGGCGGCTCCGTGCAAGCGCAGCGTCGCTTGCACGTCGCTGCTGGCTGGGGGCTGTTCACTGGTCGCTGGTGAGATCTGCCTGTTTGACAGCTCACCAGCGACCATGTAGCGATGCAGCAGCGATCCTGACCAGGTCAGATCGCTGGTCGGATCGCTGCTGCATCGCTAAGTGTGAAGGTACCCTTAGATCTGGACTCATTGCTGCCATTCCAGAACTCTCCAGCGCTTTATTTCCATCAGTTTCTGGGTGCTTCTTCAAGTATGTTTGGGCTCACTGGCCTGCTGCGAGACCCATGCCTTAGGATACAAACCCAGCTTTCTGATACTGGGCACTACATTGCGACCCAAAGTTCTATAGTAGACTTCAGATTTCATGATGACGTATACACAGTCAAGGCACCCAGTGAAAGGCAACAAAACATCTGACCATATCATCTTTGAACCTCCACCATATTGACTGTAGGTACTGTGTTCTTTTATTTTGTAGGTCTCATTCTGTTTTTGGAAACAGTAGAAAGATGTGCTTTAACAAAAAGGTCGATCTTATCTGTCCACAGACACTTTCCCAGAAAGATTTTGGCTTAAGGTGGTGTCACACACAGCGACGACGACAACGACGTCGCTGCTACGTCACCATTTTCTGTGACGTTGCAGCGACGTCCTGTCGCTGTGTGTGACATCCAGCAACATGCTGGCCCCTGCTGTGAGGTCGTTGCTCGTTGCTGAATGTCCTGCTTCATTTTTTCGTCGTCGCTCTCCCGCTGTGAAGCACACATCGCTGTGTGTGACAGCGAGAGAGCGACGAAATGAAGCGAGCAGGGAGCAGGAGCCGGCATCTGGCAGCTGCGGAAAGCTGTAACCACTGTAAACATCGGGTAACCAAGGGAAGACCTTTCCCTGGTTACCCGATATTTACCTTCGTTACCAGCCTCCGCCGCTCTTGCTGCTAGTGCCGGCTCCTGCTCTGTGCACATGTAGCTGCAGTACACATCGGGTTAATTAACCCGATGTGTACTGTAGCTAGGAGAGCAAGGAGCCAGCGCTAAGCAGTGTGCGCGGCTCCCTGCTCTCTGCACATGTAGCGACGTTATGATCGCTGCTGCGTCGCTGTGTTTGACAGCTAAGCAGCGATCATAACAGCGACTTACAAGGTCGCTGTTACGTCACAGAAAATGGTGACGTAACAGCGATGTCGCTATGTGTGACACCAGCTTTACTCTCGTCCATTTTTTTGCAATCTGCATTAAGTTTTTTTTATGTCTTCTGTCAGCAGTAGCGTCCTCTTGGGTCTCCTGCCATAGCATTAAATTTAATTCAAATGTTGGATAGTTCACGCTGACACTGATGCATCATGAGGTTGCAGGACAGCTTGAATTTTTTTAAGTTTAATGGGGGCTGCTTATCCACTATCTGGTCTTCTAACCGTTCATCAATGTTCCTCAGCTGTCCTCATCCAGGGAGATTAGCTACAGTGCCATGGGTTGTAAATTTCTTGATTATGATGCGCACCGTAGACAACAGAACATTAAGATCTGTGGAGATGGAGTTGTAACCTTGATATTGTTGTTATTTTTCAACTATTTTGCTTCTCAAGTCCTCAGACAGTTCTCTTCTCCTTCTGGCACACACAGACATATAATGCAAAGATTGAGTGAACTTCTCCCCTTTTTACCGGTTTCAGGAGTGATTTTTCATATTGCCCACACCTGTTGCATGGCGTAGGTGAGATTTTCACATGTTTGAAACAAAATTGTTTAGCCACAATTTTAGAAAGGGCAAGATCTAAATGAACACTGGCGCTGCATTGCTGGCTGTAATGGGTGGTGCTGCTGGTAGAAAGTCAACTCTATGTACCTGACCACAAGAAGGACTAATATAAAACACCACAAACTGATCTACCACGTTTCCTTTAAGTAACTAATAAACTATTAAGCCCCTGTGAAGTTGGTTGATGAAGCCAATATACAGTTAAAATAGGAAAAAAACAAAGTAGGTAATGCAGGGAATAACTGCATATAGTGCCTGCAATCAGAGCAGTTAATAGCTAAGCAATCCCAGCTTACAGTAAATGAGTGGTCTAGCTGAGGATACTAGGTCGGTGGTACAGTATTAAATGCATTGATGTTGCAGTGGATCTATACGTTTGAATGCTAATGAAGAGGTAATGATGACTGAAACTAACAGTAATAAGTGCATTGGGGCTGCAGTGGTTATGTACGGTGTGGTGCTGATGAACAGATAATGACGATGACTGAAACGTACATGAGCTGTGTGCAGTGACTCTGCCACGTTCCAGCAGTCTTGATGCAGCTCAGTGATGAAGCTTGTGTATTAGGCTTCTCCTTCACCTAGCTTGGCCTTGGGGGAGGAATGCTGTCGGCAGTACATTAGATCAATCCAGGTTGTCCTGGCCAGCGGCGTCTCTGGAAAACACCGGAGCGTACTTGGGCCCGTGTGACATTTCAGTCATCGTTACCTCTTCATTAGTGTTGCACCATATAGGTCCACTGCAACAACAATACATTTAATACTATACCACCAACCTAGTATCCTCAGCTAGACAGCTAATTTACTATAAGCTGGGATTGCTCATCTATTAACTCCTCCATCCAATTGAAGGAACTGTTTGCACTTATTCCCAGCATTATCTACTTTGTTTTTTTGCCAATTTTAACTGTATATCAGCTTCACCAACCAACTATACAGGGGTTTAATATTTTATTCATTACTTAAAGGAAGTGCAGTAGATTAATTTTTGGAAAGGTGCCAACAATTTTGTCCGGCCCATTTTTGGGATTTTGTGTGTAAAAATGTACAATTTGCCTTTCTTTGTCGCTCCTAATTGGGAGACCCAGACAATTGGGTGTATAGCTACTGCCTCCGGAGGCCACACAAAGTACTACACTTAAAAGTGTAAGGCCCCTCCCCTTCTGGCTATACACCCCCCCGTGGGATCACGGGCTCCTCAGTTTTATGCTTTGTGCGAAGGAGGCCAGACATCCACGCATAGCTCCACTGTTTAGTCAGCAGCAGCTGCTGACTATGTCGGATGGAAGAAAAGAGGGCCCATACTAGGGCCCCCAGCATGCTCCCTTCTCACCCCACTTTCTGTCGGCGGTGTTTGTTAAGGTTGAGGTACCCATTGCGGGTACGGAGGCTGGAGCCCACATGCTGATTCCTTCCCCATCCCCATTAGGGCTCTGGGCGAAGTGGGACTTTACCGGTCTCCGGGCACTGAGGCCGTGCTCCATCCACAGCCCCTGGAGGTTCTGCTGGATACGGAGCGGAGTTTTCTCAGGGACAGGACCCTGCTCCATCAAGGTACTCCGTGTCCCCGTGCTTATCGCACACACACTGCAGCATTGCTGGGTGTGTTAGTGCGCCGGGGTAAACAGCGATGCTGCGCTGGTGCCGTTACTCACTACAGCTCTGCTGAGTGAGGTGACTTTGTACGATCGGCCGATCCGGCCGCTGGGGTCAGTGTTTACTGGTCGCGGCTGGGATTTGTGGTGCGCCGGGGACTTCCGCGCTGGCCGTGCATATATGACGGCCGCGCTAGATTACTACAGTCCCCGGCTTTTGCGGCCTAGTTCGTATCGTTCCCGCCCCCGGACCTGCCAGTCAGGAGGAGGGCGGGACGCTGTACAGTCCAGCAGCGTTAAGAGCTGGAGTCTGTTTTACATACTCCAGCCCTCACACTAGGCACAGGGGGACGCAGTTTCCCGCTCTTTTGTTTGGGACGCCCACGGTCCGCCCCTCTTCACAGGACGCCGGCAGCCATTCCTGCCTGCACGCTGAGCTGCAGAGGGGAGGCTGGGAGACCCAGACAAGGGATTCTACGATCTCACACCCGCTTTTCAGCGGGCGGTAAGCAGCCCTCAAGGGCTCTCCCCCACTTGTGCCATAGTGTACTTTGTATTTTGTGCTGGCAATACTTTGCACTGTACAGTCGCTGGTGGTTTTCTGCTATATACCCTCCTTAGATTTCTCAAGGAGATAACAGCATGTCGTCCGCAAAAAGCAAAAGTGCCAAGGCACGGACTTTATATGCTGCTTGTACCGCATGTGGGGCTACTCTACCGGCAGGTTCCACTGACCCCCATTGTGTGCAGTGCTCGGCCCCCGTGGCAATTGCTCAGCCGGGGCCGCTGCTAGAGGTGACCCAGGGAGAACCACCTGTAAATGCTGTCCAGGTGACAGGGACGGAGTTTGCAGCTTTTGCTGACAGATTGTCTATGACTATGTCTAAAATTCTTGAAACATTGCAGTCTAGACCAGTAACTCAGACCATGGGCACTGTTGATCCATTGCCCCCTGGTCCCCCTCAGCTGGACCACTTCCTAGCTCCGGGGGTGTCACATGCACCCCAGGGTGACGGCTCTGACTCGGACGACAGTCCCAGACAACCTAAGCGGGCTCGCTATGAGCGACCCTCAACTTCATCACACTGGTCAGGGTCCCAGCGGGACGACTCTCTGTGTGATGAGGCGGATGTAACTGATCAGGAGTCTGATGCTGGGGCCGCTCTCAATCTAGATACCCCGGATGGTGACGCCATAGTGAATGATCTTATAGCGTCCATCAATAGGATGTTAGATATTTCTCCACCAGCTCCTCTTGCGGAGGAGGCAGCTTCACAGCAGGAGAAATTCCATTTCAGGTATCCCAAGCGTAAATTAAGCACGTTTCTGGACCACTCTGACTTTAGAGACGCAATCCAGAAACACCACGCTTATCCAGATAAGCGTTTTTCCAAACGGCTTAAAGATACACGCTATCCTTTTCCCCCTGACGTGGTCAAGGGTTGGACACAGTGTCCCAAGGTGGACCCTCCAATCTCCAGGCTTGCAGCCAGATCTCTAGTTGCAGTGGAAGATGGGGCGGCACTTAAAGATGCCACTGACAGACAGATGGAGCTCTGGTTAAAATCCATCTATGAAGCTATTGGAGCGTCGTTGGCGCCAGCATTCGCAGCCGTATGGGCACTCCAAGCTATTTCAGCTGGGCTTACACAGGTCGACTCGGTCACACGTACATCTGCTCCGCAGGTGGCACCCTTGACCTCTCAAATGTCTGCATTCGCGTCTTACGCGATTAATGCTGTCCTAGACTCTACGAGCCGTACGGCGGTGGCGTCAGCCAACTCTGTGGTTTTACGCAGAGCCCTGTGGTTGAGAGAATGGAAGGCAGATTCTTCTTCCAAGAAGTGCTTAACCAGTTTGCCTTTTTCTCGTGACCGATTGTTTGGTGAGCGTTTGGATGAAATCATTAAACACTCCAAGGGTAAGGATTCATCCTTACCTCAGCCCAGACAAAACAAACCTCAACAGAGGAGGGGACAGTCTGGTTTTCGGTCCTTTCGAGGCTCAGGCAGGTCCCAATTCTACTCGTCCAAAAGGACTCAAAAGGATCAGAGGGGCTCAGATTCTTGGCGGACTCAATCACGCCCAAAAAAGCCAGCCGGAAGAACCGTTACCAAGACGGCTTCCTCATGACTCTCAGCCTCCTCTCTCCGCATCCTCGGTCGGTGGCAGGCTCTCCCGCTTTGGCGACATTTGGTTGTCACAGGTCAAGGACCGTTGGGTGAGAGACATTCTGTCTCACGGGTACAGGATAGAGTTCTGCTCTCGTCCTCCAACTCGCTTCTTCAGAACTTCCCCACCGCCCGACCGAGCCGATGCTCTGCTGCAAGCGGTGTCCGCTCTAAAGGCGGAAGGAGTGGTGACTTCTGTTCCTCTTCAGGAACAAGGTCACGGTTTTTACTCCAATTTGTTTGTGGTGCCAAAGAAAGACGGGTCGTTTCGTCCCGTCCTGGATCTAAAGCTGCTCAACAAACACGTAAAAACCAGGAGGTTCCGGATGGAATCTCTCCGCTCCGTTATCGCCTCAATGTCTCAAGGAGATTTCCTAGCATCAATAGACATCAAGGATGCTTATCTCCACGTGCCAATTGCGCCAGAGCATCAGCGTTTTCTACGCTTCGTTATAGGAAGCGAACACCTGCAGTTCGTAGCTCTACCTTTCGGGCTGGCGACAGCCCCTCGGGTCTTCACCAAGGTCATGGCAGCAGTAGTAGCAGTCCTGCACTCGCAAGGTCACTCCGTGATCCCGTATTTGGACGATCTACTTATCAAGGCACCCTCTCAGGAGGCATGCCAACACAGCCTGAACGTGGCACTGAAGACTCTCCAGAGTTTCGGGTGGATTATCAACTTTTCAAAGTCAAATCTAACCCCGACCCAATCACTAACATATCTTGGCATGGAGTTTCATACTCTCTCAGCGATAGTGAGACTTCCACTGGACAAACAGTGCTCGCTACAGATAGGGGTGCAATCTCTCCTTCAGGGCCAGTCGCACCCCTTGAGGCGCCTCATGCACTTCCTAGGGAAGATGGTAGCAGCAATGGAAGCAGTTCCTTTTGCGCAGTTTCATCTGCGTCCACTACAATGGGACATTCTCCGCCAATGGGACGGGAAGTCGACGTCCCTCGACAGGGAGGTCTCCCTCTCTCAGGCAGCCAAGGAATCTCTCCGGTGGTGGCTTCTTCCCACCTCATTGTCAAAAGGAAAGTCGTTCCTACCCCCATCCTGGGCGGTGGTCACGACAGATGCGAGTCTATCAGGGTGGGGAGCAGTTTTTCTCCACCTCAGGGCTCAGGGTACGTGGACTCGGAAAGAGTCCACCCTTCAGATCAATGTTCTGGAGATCAGAGCAGTCTACCTTGCCCTACAAGCCTTCCAACAGTGGCTGGAAGGCAAGCAGATCCGAATTCAGTCGGACAACTCCACAGCGGTGGTATACATCAACCACCAAGGGGGAACACGCAGTCGGCAAGCCTTCCAGGAAGTCCGGCGGATTCTGACGTGGGTGGAAGACACGGCATCCACCATATCCGCCGTTCACATCCCAGGCGTAGAAAACTGGGAAGCAGACTTTCTCAGTCGCCAGGGCATGGACGCAGGGGAATGGTCCCTTCACCCGGACGTGTTTCAGGAGATCTGTCGCCGCTGGGGGATGCCGGACGTCGACCTGATGGCGTCACGGCACAACAACAAGGTCCCGGTTTTCATGGCACGGTCTCACGATCACCGAGCTCTGGCGGCAGACGCCTTAGTTCAAGATTGGTCGCAGTTCCGGCTACCGTATGTGTTCCCACCTCTGGCATTGTTGCCCAGAGTGCTCCGCAAAAATCAGGTCCGACTGCCGCCGCGCCATTCTCGTCGCTCCAGACTGGCCAAGGAGGTCGTGGTACCCGGATCTGTGGCACCTCACGGTAGGCCATCCGTGGGCACTACCAGACCGTCCAGACTTGCTGTCTCAAGGGCCGTTTTTCCATCTGAATTCTGCGGCCCTGAACCTGACTGTGTGGCCATTGAGTCCTGGATCCTAGCGGCCTCAGGTTTATCTCATGAAGTGGTTGCCACCATGAGACAGGCTAGGAAACCATCCTCCGCCAAGATCTACCACAGGACGTGGAGGATATTCCTATCTTGGTGCTCTGCTCAGGGAGTTTCTCCCTGGCCTTTTGCATTGCCTACCTTTCTTTCCTTCCTGCAGTCTGGGTTGGAAAAAGGTTTGTCGCTTGGCTCCCTTAAGGGTCAAGTCTCCGCGCTATCCGTATTTTTTCAGAAACGCCTGGCGCGACTTCCTCAGGTACGCACGTTCCTGCAAGGGGTTTGTCATATCGTCCCCCCTTACAAGCGGGAATTGGAGCCCTGGGACCTGAACAAGGTTCTAATTGCTCTCCAAAAGCCGCATTTCGAGCCTATGAAGGAGGTTTCCCTTTCTCGTCTTTCACAGAAAGTGGCTTTTCTAGTGGCGGTCACGTCTCTTCGGAGAGTGTCCGAGCTGGCGGCGTTATCATGCAGATCTCCATTCCTGGTGTTTCACCAAGACAAGGTAGTTCTGCGTCCAATTCCAGAATTTCTTCCCAAGGTGGTATCTTCCTTTCATCTCAATCAAGATATCACTTTACCGTCTTTGTGTCCGCATCCAGTTCACCAATTTGAAAAAGGTTTGCATTTATTGGATCTGGTGAGAGCACTCAGGATCTACATTTCCCGCACGGCGCCTCTGCGCCGCTCGGATGCACTCTTTGTCCTTGTCGCTGGTCAGCGTAAAGGGTCGCAAGCTTCCAAATCCACCCTTGCGCGTTGGATCAAGGAACCAATTCTTCACACCTACCGTTCTGCTGGGCTTCCGATTCCATCAGGACTGAAAGCCCATTCTACCAGAGCCGTGGGTGCGTCCTGGGCATTACGGCACCAGGCTACGGCTCAGCAGGTGTGCCAGGCGGCTACCTGGTCGAGTCTGCACACTTTTACCAAGCATTATCAGGTGCATACCTACGCTTCGGCGGATGCCGGCCTAGGTAGACAAGTCCTTCAGGCGGCGGTGGCTCACCTGTAGGAAAGGGCTGTTGACGGCCCTATCACGAGGTATTCTTTTACCCACCCAGGGACTGCTTTTGGACGTCCCAATTGTCTGGGTCTCCCAATTAGGAGCGACAAAGAAGAAGGGAATTTTGTTTACTTACCGTAAATTCCTTTTCTTCTAGCTCCAATTGGGAGACCCAGCACCCGCCCTGTTTTCTTAGGAAATTTGTTTTTTTCGGGTGCACATGTTGTTCATGTTGAACAGTTCAGTTCTCCGAGGTTGTTTCTCGGGTTGAATTTGTATTTAAAACAGTTATTGGCTTTCCTCCTTCTTGCTTTTGCACTAAAACTGAGGAGCCCGTGATCCCACGGGGGGGTGTATAGCCAGAAGGGGAGGGGCCTTACACTTTTAAGTGTAGTACTTTGTGTGGCCTCCGGAGGCAGTAGCTATACACCCAATTGTCTGGGTCTCCCAATTGGAGCTAGAAGAAAAGGAATTTACGGTAAGTAAACAAAATTCCCTTCTTTCTCAGTTTTTTTTTTTTTTTTTGGGTGATGTTTCAAAACACACAAAGGAAATAAATGTAAGTAAGAAAACGTATAATTGCAATATTTTTTTCTTTATCGTTCCTATGGGAGACCCAGACATTGGTGTATAGCTTCTGCCTCCGGAGGACACACAAAGTACTACACTAAAAAGTGTAGCTCCTCCCTCTGAGCATATACACCCCCTGAATAACCAAATATAGCCAGTTCAATGCTTTGTGTTCAGGAGGCATACATCCACACATGCATTCTCATCTGATTTTTGATTTTTGGAAAGAGTTTGAAGAAAAGCGGGTCCAAGCCTGGACTCCCGGCATGTCCCTTCTCACCCCACTGTGTCGGCGGTGTTGTTAAGGTTGATTTCAGGGCTGGAGCCTTACATGCCGCGCTCCTTCACCATCCCTCGGGCTCTGGCTTGAAGTGGGAGCCAGCACGGTTCTCCCTGCCTTGCAGGAGACCGGTCTCCATCCGCAGCCCTTCAGGATCCTGCTGGACGGAGCACTCATCCCCAGGGACTTGAAACCCTGCGTCTCACAAGCTAAGTATCTGAGACGTTATTTTCGGGAAGGTCCCTTGTACTTTATTGTTGGGGAGAGTGGGCTGTGTATCTGTTCTGACACTTCCGGCCGGTTCTCTGGTTTTCACCTGAGAACCGCGCCGATGGTGCCTGCGCGCCGGCCGCATCGCTTCGCCTGAGGCCTAGTTTCGATTTCACTGCCTCTGCATGTCAATCATGCAGAGGGACAGTGCGGCTCCGCCCAGCGGCCGTTCGGCACAGGGGAGGGACACTCCTCTCTGAGTAAATGTCCCCTCCCCTGTAAATCTCCTTGGCCCTCCAGATCCCGCTCTCAGAGTAGGCCCCGCCCCTCTCCTCGCTCCGGCGCCATTTTATCAGCGTTCTCACAGCGATCGGCGCTGGCTGCAGCATCTCTGCTAATCTGTCTGGGGGTCTGGTCTGTGGGATCTGGAGGGCACACAAACTGTCTGGTAAGCCATAACCTCCGGTTGTGGACCTGCTTATATACTCTCTGGGGGTCATTCTGGCTCAGAGCCCCCACTTCAGCAGCATGTCTCACACGAGGAGCAAGGCTGCAAGGCTGTACGCAATATGCACTGCATGTAAGCTCGTGCTGCCTGAACCGAGCACATATCCACATTGTGATGCCTGCTCTAACCTGGCAATGCCTCAGCCTGGTATCGCACCCACAGTGGTCCCTCCGGCTGCTCCGGCTCCGGTGGCTGAACCCCCGGCTTGGGTAGAATCCTTCTCTAGGTCAATCTCCCAGTCTTTTGCCGACTCCATGGGACAGCTGTCCCGGACTTTGCTGACCATGCATCAGCCCCCTTCTCAGGGCGCCTCTGCTGCTAGGGCTCTCTCAGCGGAGCTCACAGAGGATTCTTCATCTGGTCCCAGACCCCGTCCTCCTAAAAGGAGACGCAGGGCTCCCTCTCCTTCCTCGTCCCGTGGCTCTGATTCACGAGCTGACTCCCAGGACGAGGAGGATGCCTTTACTGGGGGCTCGGACGCTACCTCCATGTGCCCCATTGATCTGTCCGAAAGTGACGCAGATGTTAGTGATTTGATTGCGTCCATTAATTCTGTACTGGACCTCAATCCGCCTGTATCAGAGGCGCAACCCTCTCTGGCAGAAAAGCACCAGTTTACCTTGCCTAAGAGGACAAGGAGTGTGTTCTTTAACCACTCCAGTTTTCAGGCCACTGTGACCAAGCCTAGGGCCTGTCCTGACAAACGCTTCCCAAAGCGCGGTTCTGATGACCGTTTTCCCTTTCCACCTGAGGTGGTCAAGGAGTGGGCTCATTCACCAAAGGTAGACCCTCCGGTGTCTAGACTCTCAGCCCGGACCGTTGTATCAGTGGCTGATGGCACCTCCCTTAAGGATGCCACTGACCGCCAGGTTGATCTTCTGGCCAAATCTGTATTTGAGGCGGCTGGGGCCTCGTTCTCCCCGTCTTTTGCAGCAGTGTCGGCTCTCAAGGCCATCTCTGCTTCTCTGGAGGAGATGCATTCCCTCTCCAGGGAATCTATGCCCGAAATGGTTGCCTTAACGTCCCAGGCTTCAGCTTTTTCATCCTATGCCATGTCTGCCATGCCGGAGGCTTCTCACCGCACTGCGGTGGCTTCGGCTAATTACCTCGCTATCCGCAGGATCTTGTGGCTTCGAGAGTGGAAGGCAGATGCTTCTTCAAAGAAGTACCTTGCTGGGCTCCCTTTTGCTGGATCCAGGCTATTCGGCGAACAACTGGATGAAATTATTAAGGAAGCTACTGGCGGGAAGAGTACTTCCATGCCACAGACTAAAACCAGGAAACCTGCCCAGGGTAGGAACCAGTCGAGGTTTTGTTCCTTTCGTTCCTCCAACTGGTCATCCTCTAAGCCCTTGGCTTCGTCCACTACCTCAGCCAAGGACCAAAAGCCCAACTGGCGCACGAAGCCGCGTCCTCAAAAGACCGCAGGAGCTGCTGCCACTAAGGCAGCCTCCTCTTGACTATCTGGCCGCGCCAGCACGTCCTTCGTCGGTGGCAGGCTCTCCTCTCCCACTTTGGCGACGTGTGGTTTCAACACGTCTCCGATCAGTGGGTGCGGGATATCATCTCCCACGGCTACAGGATAGAATTCTCTTCCAGCCCGCCAAACAGATTTTTTCTGTCTACTCCCCCCTGCTCCAAGGCCGCCGCCTTCTCTCAGGCCGTGGCATCCTTGCAGGCCAACGGAGTAATTGTACCGGTTCCCGCTCGGGAACGGTTCAGAGGTTTCTACTCAAATCTCTTCCTAGTCCCCAAAAAGGACGGTTCCTTCCGGCCCATCCTGGATCTCAAGCTTCTCAACAAGCATGTTCAGGTGCGGCATTTTCGCATGGAGTCTCTGCGATCAGTCATTGCCTCAATGACCCAAGGAGATTTCCTGGCATCCATCGACATCAGAGACGCCTATCTGCATGTGCCAATTGCAGTTTCACACCAGCGTTGGCTACGTTTTGCAATCGGAGAGGAACATTTCCAATTCGTGGCTCTCCCCTTCGGGTTAGCCACGGCCCCTCGAGTATTCACCAAGGTCATGGCAGCAGTGGTTGCGGTTCTGCACCTCCAGGGGTTGGCAGTGATTCTTTACCTGGACGACCTTCTAGTCAAGGCGTCATCCAGCGCAGACTGTAAGCGGAGTGTCTCGCTCACTCTCGCCACTCTAGTCCAATTCGGGTGGCTTGTCAATCTGCCCAAATCCACTCTGACTCCGACCCAGAAGCTCACGTACCTAGGGATGCAATTCGAGACTCTGCCGGCACTTGTGAAGCTGCCCTTAGCAAAGAGCGCACCGCCAGATGGAGGGACTGCTGTTTGACTGAGGCCCCGCCGTCATTCCATCAGACACCTAATGCAGGTGCTGGGTCAGATGGTGGCGTCAATGGAGGCGGTTCCCTTTGCCCAGTTCCATCTGCGTCCTCTGCAGCTGGACATTCTCCGCTGTTGGGACAGGCGGACTTCCTCCTTGCACAGGTTAGTGGCTTTGTCGCCACAGACCAGGGGCTCCCTTCAGTGGTGGCTTCTGCCCCTCTCTCTGTCTCAGGGACGCTCCTTCCTGGCCCCGTCCTGGGTGATCCTCACCACGGATGCCAGTCTATCCGGCTGGGGAGCGGTATATCTCCACCACAGAGCGCAGGGCACTTGGACTCCGTCCGAATCAGCCCTCTCGATCAATGTGCTGGAAACCAGAGCTGTGCTTCTAGCTCTCTTAGCCTTTCACCACCTGTTGGAGGGCAAGCACATCCGAGTCCAGTCAGACAACGCAACAGCGGTTGCCTACATCAATCACCAGGGCGGGACACGCAGCCGCCTGGCAATGTTGGAGGTTCAACGCATCCTTCAGTGGACGGAGGACTCCAAGTCCACCATATCCGCAGTCCACATCCCAGGCGTGGAAAACTGGGAAGCAGATTATCTCAGCCGTCAAACCGTGGACAACGGCGAGTGGTCCCTGCATCCGGCAGTCTTTCGGTCAATCTGCCGCAAGTGGGGCACTCCGGAAGTGGATCTAATGGCATCCCGGCACAACAACAAGGTTCCGGTTTACGTGGCTCGCTCCCACGATCCTCAGGCCTTGGCATCGGACGCTCTGGTTCAAGATTGGTCCCAGTTTCGTCTGTCCTACGTGTTTCCCCCTCTAGCTCTCTTGCCCAGAGTCCTGCGCAAGATCAGAATGGAGGGCCGTCGGGTCATCCTCATTGCTCCGGACTGGCCCAGGCGAGCTTGGTACCCAGACCTGCTCCATCTGTCCGTAGAGGTGCCGTGGCATCTCCCGGACCGTCCAGACCTTCTCTCACAAGGTCCGTTTTTCCGCCAGAATTCTGCGGCTCTCAGATTGACGGCGTGGCTCTTGAGTCCTGGATCTTGACGACTTCTGGTATTCCTCCTGAAGTCATCTCCACTATGACTCGGGCTCGGAAGTCTTCCTCGGCCAAAATCTATCACAGGACCTGGAGAATTTTCCTGTCCTGGTGTCGCTCTTCCGGCCATGCTCCTTGGCCTTTTTCCTTGCCGACCTTTCTGTCCTTTCTACAGTCCGGTCTGCAGCTAGGACTATCCCTCAATTCACTCAAGGGACAAGTCTCTGCTCTGTCAGTGTTGTTCCAGCGGCGTATCGCCCGGCTGGCTCGGGTGCGCACCTTCATGCAGGGCGCATCTCACATCATTCCGCCTTACCGGCAGCCTTTGGATCCCTGGGACCTCAATCTGGTCCTCACTGCTTTGCAGAAACCCCCCTTTGAGCCTTTTAGGAAGGTTTCTTTGTTTCGTCTTTCACAGAAAGTGGTCTTTCTAGTGGCCATAACTTCCCTCAGGAGAGTCTCTGATTTGACTGCGCTCTCTTCGGAGTCACCTTTTTTGGTTTTTCATCAAGACAAGGTTCTCCGTCCGACTCCGGACTTTCTCCCTAAGGTGGTTTCTCCTTTCCACCTTAACCAGGACATTTCCCTGCCTTCCTTTTGTCCGGCTCCTGTTCATCGCTTTGAAAAAGCGTTGCATACTCTGGATCTGGTGCGGGCACTACGGATCTATGTGCCTCGCACCGCTGTTCTTAGGCGGTGCACCTCTCTTTTTGTGCTGACCACAGGTCGGCGTAAGGGCCTCTCGGCTTCTAAGCCGACCTTAGCTCGTTGGATTAGGTCGGCCATATCCGATGCCTACCAGTGTACTCAGGTGCCTCTTGGGCTTTCAGGCACCAGGCTACGGCTCAGCAGGTCTGTCAGGCTGCCACTTGGACTAGTCTGCATACCTTTTCGAAGCACTACCAAGTGCATGCTCATGCTTCGGCAGATGCGAGCTTGGGCAGACGCATCCTTCAGTGGCTGTCGCCCATTTGTGAAGTTAGGTTTCGCCTACTTCTCAGTTTTCTGTTTATTCCCACCCATGGACTGCTTTGAGACGTCCCAATGTCTGGGTCTCCCATAGGAACGATAAAGAAAAAGAGAATTTTGTTTACTTACCGTAAATTCTTTTTCTTATAGTTCCGTATTGGGAGACCCAGCACCCTCCCTGTTGCCTGTTGGCAGTTTCTTGTTCCGCGTGTTATCACCGGCTGTTGTTGTAGACAGAGGCTCCGGTTGTTCCGGTTCTTGCTCTATCTCTACTTGTGGGTGGCTATTCTCCTTCAGCTTTTGAACTAAACTGGCTATATTTGGTTAGCCAGGGGGTGTATATGCTCAGAGGGAGGAGCTACACTTTTTAGTGTAGTACTTTGTGTGTCCTCCGGAGGCAGAAGCTATACACCAATGTCTGGGTCTCCCAATACGGAACTATAAGAAAAAGAATTTACGGTAAGTAAACAAAATTCTCTTTTTTTTATTTGTGTACATGGTATAAATTTAAAGTGGAAGATTTATTTTATAAATAAAGTTCTTTGGCAAAAACTATCTAATTTTCAGTTTATTTAGCACCATTAGTTGAACAGCGCTTTACAGTCTTCATCATCACTGTCCCCACTGTTGTTTACAATCTATATTCCTATATAGAATTCCTATATAGGTCTTCAGTGTCATCACAAACTCCTAAGTGTCTGTATGTTCACATGCTTGCATGGGTTTTCTACAAACACCTTGCAGACCTCATCGGTTGGATTTGAGCCCAGCGCAGCAAAGTAACAGTTCTAACCACTGAGCCCCATGCTGTTCATATAATCCGTCAATTAAATTTAAAAAATGTTACCCTCCTTCCCCTAAAAAACAAACAAACAAAAAACCCCAAAACAAACACGTTAAGTTTGAGAAAGGCTAGGTCATTGAACAATGAGTAAATCAATACATACTGGTGAGTGAGGTTGTCTCAGTACCCATTGTACTGGCAAAATACTAATGAGTAACCGCCCACTTAAAAAGGGTGGATAGCAAGATATAAGAATTGTGATTATCAGATATATTAAACTGGTATGTGCACTAAAAGTAATTTTAACGTGGGGGATCAAGGCAGCAAGACCATGCTTTTCCATTATCTGAAAGGGCAGGTTACGCTAACCTTGGTGGTAGATAAATGTGAATGGATGTCCATAGCTGTTCTATATTCATTTTGCAACAATAACCAAGAAAACAATTAACTGAAGCTCTCTGTTTTAGCGCAAACTATTAGCCCAAACATTTCACAGAAATCATCAGATACTTCCTTAATTTCAAGGTAAGGAAAAAATATTATTGAATGTATTTTGACGATCGTAACATGGCCTTGTTTGATTTACTATATATTATAATGTGACCTTTTTCCCCTATGTCTGTAGGGTTGGGGTTGGTAAAAGGAAAATCCGCAGTTTGTCTGGAAAACTATCCCCTTTGAAGCCATGCTTAACGGGAGATAATGAGCCAAAATCTGAACCTGTAGTACAGGATTACCTACCCCTGGTGAGTACTCAAAAAGCCTTATTTTTATGCTGTCCTCATGGAAAATATATGCACCCTCCGGTAAAGACTGCGTATGCCACCCATGTGGCAGTCGAGAAAAATAGCTGTTGGCTGACAGCTATCCAAGATGTATGGCCATTGTTTATGATAAAGCGGTCATAAATTTACTGAGATGCAATCTAATTGTGCTTAAACCTGTCTGCATCCAAATTAGTCATTTGGTAGTAGCATGCATACTATTGTTCCATTCAGACCAGAGACATGACACGGATCTGCATAGAATAAAATGACTTTAATACGGACAATACATTTAAAGGGAATTATTGGCTAGGAGCCAATAATATGTAGCACGTCTCCTATTGGGTAATCTATCATAGAGCTTATTCTGTGATATGGAATATACTGTAATGTGCTTGCTTCCTCATTTCTTTTAGCTATGTCAGCATTGTGAGGTAAATCCGGAGAGATGACGATAAATCATGATATTCAAGTTATGTCAGGAAGCCCTCTCCTGGTGTCACCCCCCCTTTCCTTCACACAACTCCTTCAATCAGAAAATTTACCACAGGGATAAACGGTTTGTTTAGCAGATAGGTGTCAAAGGAACTGGTCTGTGTTCCACTTACACCTCCAACAGCCATCTCCTCTGATATGGAGATTAGATGACTTGGGAACAATGGACGCAGGATGACCCCCTGCCGTCACCCTGTAACAAGAGTTGTATCTCATTATAAGGCTATGCAACTATCCAGACAGAACGACTCCAGTAAAAAATGGTTCATATCTCGCAAGCCATATTTCCGATAAATATGGCAACCATAAAAATGGTGTCTCCGCATGCGGACGATGCTGGCACACCCTTTTTATGGGAGCAGGACCTGGGGAAATACCCCAGGCGTGATATCAGCCAATGGGGAACTAGTAGACAAGTCATGAGTCCTCTCGTTCTGTAGCTAAATTCATAACTGTCACAATGAGAGCGTTGGCGTCCGTCTACGACGCTCCCAGGCAAAGTTATGGCCCATATTCCATGTTGTGGATATTGTCCATAACTCCAGCCAGGGGTGGAGCAGTGCTCCCTCTGAGGTCACTAAGGTAGGAGGGGACCTGGATTTGCCCAGGTTGATAACCCTACTTCGGCCATTTTCCAGTGTTCTTTCGCCGGGGGTCACGTGTAGGAAACATCTGTGGGAAGGATCCTAGAAACCTGGTCTACAGCGCCCCCCTGTGGCCAGACGCACAAGGTAACTGCTGGAACTGTGTATGCCTGTTTGTAAACCATGCTTTATCTGTAACTGTACTCTGACATAACTGTATATTCTGTAGATTCCCTATTGTATATATTGTAGTTCTAGTGTGGCTTTAGGCTGATTAAATTATATAATTAATCTTGGGCTGTTCTGTTATCTCGATCTTGAATCCCACGTCCGTGTGTTCGGCTAATAGTTACCGTGAAGCGGTTGGTGGCAGCGAGTTGTGCCAAGGATTATTGTGGGGAGGCCAGTGAGATTCGGGGAGGTTTTATATATTCCGCCCGCGGAGGTCGGGGGAATATATACCCTACTCTCACCGGGGACCCTTCAATAATCGGCATAAGTAGTATAGCGGCCTCCTTGCTTATTGTCGGGCAATTCCATAATTGGCCTGACTATAAGAGGGGCGCTAGAGAGCGCGTCACGTGCTCTGTCTGTCGGTCGGGAGGTATAAAGGAGGGGTGACCCCCACTTGTTACCCCCCGATTGTGACGTACTGGTAGCCAGCGCGGGGGATTTCTGAGTGACCCCCCCCGGTGGTTCGTGACATATTGGTGGCAAGCGGTGGGATCGAGATAATAGTGTGTGTGAGTGTGAGACCCATACTCCCAGACACTAAAGACTGCCTGCAGCAGCTGTGGCTGCTGGGGTCTTCAGACTAGCTCAACACTAGAGTGTCAGAGTGCAGATACTGTAAGGTGTGTGGGTGCATCAGGTGTCAGTTCTGTGTCAGTGACCAAAAGTCTGCAAGAATGGCTGATGGCACCAGGAGCAGAGCTATGCAACTGGCCAATGCTAAAGCAGGAGCCGAAGAGAGGGAGGACGGTGCTGTGGACAGTAATGAGGAGGTTGCCCACGAGTCCTCCAGGAGCTCGACGCCAGAAAACCGTTCTGCAGAGGACAGCGCACAACCTGGCAATTATGGACAAGATGAGGAGCAGCTCACCCAAGGGTCCTCAACGAGCCAGATGCCAGCCCTCCGCTCTGCAATGGACAGTGAATCACCACGCTCCGCAGCGGGCCGCAGATCACCACGTGCCATTCCACCGAGCCTGGGAGGCTCGGATAGCCTTCTTCAAATGGCTATGGCCCTTCTCCAGGCTGGAGACCAGGAGGGCTACAAGGAACTCCTGGCAGAGCGCAGGGCAGAGCGGCAGGCAGCGCGTGAAGAGCGCCAGGCAGAGCGTGAGGCTGCGGAGCGACGGCAACAGGCAGACCGTGACCACCAGCTGCAGCTAGCTCAGCTCCGGCCCTCATCAGCCACACGTGACCTTCAAGACACCAAACTTCCAAAGGTCCGTGTTGAGGACTTCCCAGTGCTGGAGAAGGATGGAGACTTGGACTCTTTCTTGACTGCTTTTGAACGGACTTGCCTGCAGCACCATCTGGACAAGGACCAGTGGGCCAAATACCTGACCCCCCGTTTAAGGGGTAAGGCCCTGGATATCCTTGGGGACTTGCCTGCTGAGGCAGATCAGGGCTACGACACCATCAAGCGGGCCCTGATCCAACAGTACAACCTCACTCCAGAGTCCTACCGCAAGAAGTTCCGGAGCCTACAGAAGGGACCAAAGGACTCCTGGGCTGACCACCGGCGGGCACTTGCCCGAGCTGCCGACCACTGGACCCAAGGCCTGCAGCTTTCCACCGGACCGGAGATCCTGGACTTGTTCATCACGGAGCAACTCTTGTGGAACTGCCCTGAGGATCTCCGCCAGTTCATTCGAGACCAGAAGCCAAAGGGGTCCACGGCTACAGCTGCCCTGGCCGATGACTACACCAACAATCGGGCTCCTGAGGCCAGGAGAGCAGCCACCAGCAGCACCTGGAGAGGGGGTAAGATGAACTCTGCCACTGCCCCACCTGCCCCTAGACTGCAGGGGGTGTCCCCCTCACCTCCCCTCTCCAGGCCCGTGGCAGAACCAAGACGGTGCCACCAGTGCAACTTACCTGGACACTTCAAGGCCATGTGCCCTCAGCGTCCCAAGGCCCCGTCCCCGTCCCAAGGGCCGCCCAAGGTGTATTGTGTGGGTGGGGGTGGTGGTAGGTCCCTGGACAGCTTCCAACCTGTCACCGTCGGCCAGTCTGTGACCATAGGACTGCGAGACAGCGCCTCGGAGGTGACTCTGGTGCGGCCTGAGATGGTGTCCCCCCAAGACTTGATACCTGGAAAAACCCTCGCTGTCTCCGGGATTGGAGGCATTGACCCGGCGCTGCCTGTTGCTGGCATTTATGTGGACTGGGGCGCAGGGCGAGGGGTGAGGGAGGTAGGGGTAACTGATCGGATCCCTGCAAACGTGCTACTTGGGACAGATTTGGGGCAGATAACCTCCCAGTTTGGGCCCCCCCCAAGGGCTGAACCTTCAGCCAGTACTGACATGCCTCCGGACAATGTTGATGTGTTATCTATGAATGATGTAATGGAGGAGGGAGTGAGCTCTGATTTTTCTGCTTGCACAGACACAGCTGCAGCTGTGACAGGGGAGGGGGTCAGAGAAAGGTGTGACCATGCCTCTACAAGTGATCAGCCAGTGAGCTGGGATCTGCTGCCCTCTGCAGGGATAAGCAGAGAGCAGGGTGCTGCAGGGGGAGGACCAGTGTGTGGGGTGGGGGCTACCACAGCAAATGTGGGGTCCCCAGAGATTTCACAGCGGGGTTCTGTTGCTGCAGGGGGGGAACAGGCAGGTGAGATTGGGGCCGGTCCAGGAGCGGAAGTGCTCCCAGGTAAGATCTCGGTACATGGTTCCCCCACAACCGGGGTGTCAGGAAGCCAGGTAGGTCTGCCTGAACCGGCGACTTGGTCAGGAACGGAGGAGGAGCAGGCACGACCCACGGTCGCAGCGGCTGTGGCCGCTGTCACCCGCAGTGGGAGTGCTGGAAGCCAAGGGGCCTCCCGGAGGTCCGATAGCTCTTCCCCTTCTGACCAAGTGGCAGCCGAGTCAGGTGGAGGCCAGGACACAGGTCCCGGGGTACTGACCGAAGATGTGACAGTCTCGTCGATTCTGGCCACATCTAGTCAGGGGTTTCAGGCAGCGTTAGAAGCTGACGACAGCCTGAAAGCTCTAAAGGAGCAGGCGGCACAGCCTCCCTCGGACTCGGACCCGGAGCGAGTGGTCTGGGACCAAGGACGGCTGTACCGGGTCACGGTCCAGCAGGGTTCACCGGAGGCGTGGCCCAGGGACCGACAGTTGGTGGTACCCTATCCGTTTCGGACGGAGTTGTTGCGGATCGCACATGAGATTCCGATGGCCGGACACCTAGGGATCGCTAAGACCAAGGCCAGGTTAAACCAGCATTTCTACTGGCCAAAAATGGGGGCCGATGTGGCTGCCTACTGCCGTTCGTGTGAAACCTGTCAGAGAGTGGGGAAGGCGGGGCCACACCCCAAAGCCCCACTGGTATCTCTGCCAATCATCGATGAGCCTTTCAGGAGGGTGGCTGTGGATCTGGTCGGCCCGCTGGCCATCCCCAGCAGCTCCGGGAAACGCTTCATACTGACGGTAGTGGACTATGCCACCCGGTACCCAGAAGCAGTGGCCTTGTCGTCCATTCGGGCTGACAAGGTGGCCACCGCATTGCTGGAGATTTTCTCCAGAGTGGGTTTTCCCCAGGAAATGCTCACTGACCGGGGGACCCAATTCATGTCCCAGCTGATGGAGGCCCTCTGTAAGCAAGTCCAGGTGCGACATCTGGTGGCCAGCCCGTACCATCCACAGACTAATGGCCTGTGCGAGCGGTTCAATGGCACCTTAAAGCAGATGCTTAAGATGTTGGTCGACTCCCATGGGCGTGACTGGGAGCGGTATCTCCCACACCTGTTATTTGCTTACCGGGAGGTTCCACAGGCCTCAACAGGATTCTCACCGTTTGAGCTCCTGTACGGGCGACGTGTGCGGGGCCCCCTGGCTCTGGTGAAAGAGGCTTGGGAAGGGGATTTGGCCACCCCTGGAGTGTCGGTTATCGAGTATGTCATGCGCTTCCGGGACAAAATGCAGGCCTTGACGCAACTGGTACACGACAATATGGCTCAAGCCCAGGCCGATCAGAAGCATTGGTACGACCAGAACGCTTGTGAGAGGACCTACCAAGTGGGTCAAAAGGTGTGGGTACTGGTCCCCGTACCACAGGACAAGCTTCAGGCAGCCTGGGAAGGCCCATACCTCGTGTACCAGCAGCTCAACCCTGTAACGTACCTGGTCACCCTGGACCCTGCCCGTGGAAGGCGGAAGCCCTTCCATGTGAACATGATGAAGGCACATCATGAGCGGGAGGCGTGTGCGCTCCCCGTGTGCAACCTGCCCGAGGAGGGAGAAGCGGAAACCCTCTTGGATATGCTAGCCCAGGTTAGGGCAGGCGGATCCATTGAGGATGTGGAGGTTGGCCACCAGCTCTTGGAAGACCAACGGTCCCAGCTGTGGGCCACCCTACACCCCTTCCGGGGGTTGTTTACCAACCAGCCCGGAAGGACTAACTTGGCTGTCCATCACGTGGACACTGGGGATCATCCCCCAATCCGGCGTTCAGCATACCGGGTCTCCCTGGAGGTGCAGCAACACATGCGCCAGGAGATTGACGAGATGCTGAAGCTGGGGGTGATCCAGGCATCCAACAGCGCTTGGGCCTCGCCTGTAGTCCTCGTCCCTAAGAAGGACCGAACCACTCGGTTCTGCGTGGACTACAGGGGGCTCAATGCTGTCACGGTCGCCGATGCGTACCCAATGCCACGCATCGATGACCTGCTCGATCAGTTGGCCGGGGCTCAGTACCTGGCCATCATGGATCTGAGCCGGGGATATTGGCAGATCCCCCTGACTCGCAAGGCCAGGGAACGCTCTGCCTTTATTACCCCATTTGGACTGTACGAGTCCACGGTGATGCCATTCGGGATGAGGAATGCCCCTGCCACTTTCCAGCGGATGGTCAACACCCTGCTCAAGGGACTTGAAGGGTACGCGGCCGCGTACCTGGATGACATTGCCGTCTTCAGTCCCACCTGGGAAGATCACCTAGAGCATCTAGCACAGGTGCTCAGGCGGGTCCACCATGCAGGTTTGACCATCAAGCTGGGAAAGTGTCAGCTGGCCATGAGCGAGGTCCAGTACCTCGGTCACCGGGTAGGCGGGAGAACACTGAAGCCCGAGCCTGAGAAAGTGGAGGCCATCGCATCCTGGCCCACCCCCAGGACCAAGAAGCAGGTGATGTCCTTCTTGGGGACCGCTGGGTACTATAGGAGGTTTGTTCCATGCTATAGTAGCCTGGCAAAGCCCTTGACGGACCTCACCAAGAAGAAGCTGCCCTCTGCAGTCGATTGGACAATGGACTGCGAGACAGCCTTCCGGGCCCTAAAGGACGCCCTGTCCAGCCCGCCCGTGCTACAGGCAGCCGACTTCACGCGGCCGTTTGTAGTACAGACCGACGCCAGTGACTTCGGCCTCGGTGCGGTGCTCAGCCAGGTGGACTCTGCGAGCCAAGAGCACCCAGTCTTGTACCTGAGCAGGAAGCTGTTACCAAGGGAAGTGGCCTATTCCACGATGGAAAAGGAGTGCCTGGCCATAGTGTGGGCCCTGCAGCGTCTGCAACCCTATCTATACGGGCGCCACTTCATCGTGGAGACGGACCACAATCCCCTCAGCTGGTTACACACTGTCTCCGGGACGAATGGCAGGTTGTTGCGATGGAGCCTGGCGCTCCAGCAATACAACTTCACCATTCGACACAAAAGGGGCCGTGACCACGGTAACGCAGACGGGCTGTCCCGACAAGGAGAGGTCGCGGACGGGCGCACGGGGGAACACCGGAGTGTGCTGCCCCCTAGCGCCCTCAAAAGGGGGGAGGTGTGAGGTAAATCCGGAGAGATGACGATAAATCATGATATTCAAGTTATGTCAGGAAGCCCTCTCCTGGTGTCACCCCCCCTTTCCTTCACACAACTCCTTCAATCAGAAAATTTACCACAGGGATAAACGGTTTGTTTAGCAGATAGGTGTCAAAGGAACTGGTCTGTGTTCCACTTACACCTCCAACAGCCATCTCCTCTGATATGGAGATTAGATGACTTGGGAACAATGGACGCAGGATGACCCCCTGCCGTCACCCTGTAACAAGAGTTGTATCTCATTATAAGGCTATGCAACTATCCAGACAGAACGACTCCAGTAAAAAATGGTTCATATCTCGCAAGCCATATTTCCGATAAATATGGCAACCATAAAAATGGTGTCTCCGCATGCGGACGATGCTGGCACACCCTTTTTATGGGAGCAGGACCTGGGGAAATACCCCAGGCGTGATATCAGCCAATGGGGAACTAGTAGACAAGTCATGAGTCCTCTCGTTCTGTAGCTAAATTCATAACTGTCACAATGAGAGCGTTGGCGTCCGTCTACGACGCTCCCAGGCAAAGTTATGGCCCATATTCCATGTTGTGGATATTGTCCATAACTCCAGCCAGGGGTGGAGCAGTGCTCCCTCTGAGGTCACTAAGGTAGGAGGGGACCTGGATTTGCCCAGGTTGATAACCCTACTTCGGCCATTTTCCAGTGTTCTTTCGCCGGGGGTCACGTGTAGGAAACATCTGTGGGAAGGATCCTAGAAACCTGGTCTACAGCGCCCCCCTGTGGCCAGACGCACAAGGTAACTGCTGGAACTGTGTATGCCTGTTTGTAAACCATGCTTTATCTGTAACTGTACTCTGACATAACTGTATATTCTGTAGATTCCCTATTGTATATATTGTAGTTCTAGTGTGGCTTTAGGCTGATTAAATTATATAATTAATCTTGGGCTGTTCTGTTATCTCGATCTTGAATCCCACGTCCGTGTGTTCGGCTAATAGTTACCGTGAAGCGGTTGGTGGCAGCGAGTTGTGCCAAGGATTATTGTGGGGAGGCCAGTGAGATTCGGGGAGGTTTTATATATTCCGCCCGCGGAGGTCGGGGGAATATATACCCTACTCTCACCGGGGACCCTTCAATAATCGGCATAAGTAGTATAGCGGCCTCCTTGCTTATTGTCGGGCAATTCCATAATTGGCCTGACTATAAGAGGGGCGCTAGAGAGCGCGTCACGTGCTCTGTCTGTCGGTCGGGAGGTATAAAGGAGGGGTGACCCCCACTTGTTACCCCCCGATTGTGACGTACTGGTAGCCAGCGCGGGGGATTTCTGAGTGACCCCCCCTGGTGGTTCGTGACAAGCATGATTCACTTGTCACACGAAAGTCCAGACTGTCTTATGTCTGAATGCAGAACTAGGTGTGGTACAGCTCAAACACCATCTTAAATCCTGGTTTTTGGATATCTTCATATAACTCTTATATATATATACTCCTAATAGTTCATAATCTTGTCCATAACAAGCAGAGATTGAGTTTTCCTGATCGTTAAAATAAGCATGCTCCTTTTAAGTATAATGTGGGCTAGTAATGTATAGAAGTGGAATTAGTGTAGTAACATTCTAGAAGAAGGCCGGTGAGTATCAGCCCCACACTGGTGTCTCTGTAACCTGCTGTATCAATGTGTAGAGCGGTGGTTACAATCTCACAGTAAGGCCTCATGCAGATATCCGTATCTTTCATGTATGCAAAGGAGTGGTACAATTTCACTGTTTTTTACATAAAATACAAAGCTTCTATACTTGTAATGTTAAATAGAGAAAGAACATAGAAGCTATCCGTGTGCCGTACATGATTTTCACAGCTCCATAGACTTTTATTGACCCTTTTCACCTGTGCAGCCAGAAAAAAAATGGAAATAGAGACAGCCTCAGACTATAATGGGGACGTGTTGTATCTCTGAAAAACACTGATAGAACAATTGCAGGACGTCTGAACAGGTCTTAGGTCTATGGGATGTATAATGAAGTACAGAGCCTCACTCTGAATTACAAAGAGAACATTCATAAAGTGGCCCCTCGCTCCACACCACGACCAAAGTGTGGTTCGGCAGGTCACAAATTCTGACATCGTGCCAGAGCAGGGCTGATAACAGAAGATATGAATTATACTCACATCCATGAAAACTAGCAGATGGGAAAATAAAAAAAATCTCTGTACTTTAATTCTTTATACTTGTTCAGCAACAAAAGTCAATAAGCGATCATGTGTGGAATTCACAATCCATTAGTCATTACTCAGCAAGAAGGGACGTACAATGCCAGAGCTTTAGACTACATGCGCACACAAACTGCAACCACAACTGCACCTTGTCACAGAGAGCCTGGAAATGTCAAAACAAACGCTTGTAATGGTGCATTTTTGGTGCTTTATTGTCGTGTTTTTGTCAATTCTGACTTTGTGTTTGTCAATATAGAAAGTGTGACGAAACTGCGACAAAGCAAGAAGAATGAACATGCTGCAGTTTTTTTTGTCAGAAGTTTGTGACAAACTGCAGATAAAAAAATGCAACATGCGCACAAACAGCAAATCTTATTTCTCATAGACTTTGGTGGGAAGTCAAAAGTCAGAACTTGCTGACAACAAAACTGCACCAAAAAGAGCAACAAAAACTGCAGCATGCGAGTGTAGCCTTAGGTGGCGACTCAGGACTACACCCATTTTTACACTGGAGGACATTTACTAACATAGGTGGTGTGCCATATTCCTCAGTGGCAGGTTTTGTTTTTTTTAACCCTCAACTACAAAACTTATGAATATCAATAATGTTGCACATTTGGTAGGAGCTACACATGGAAGTGCATTGATAAACTTTAACTATTATTGCTACATCATGATCTAAGTATATTTAGTATATTGGTGTTGAACATGTCATTTGTTCTGCACATCCTTTACCCAATTTTCATTGTTTTCCTCTTTAGATTAGCCTGCAGTCCCCAGAGGGTTTTTTCAACCTAAACAGCTGCTTTTCCAGTGTTGTGCAGATTTCACTTCAGCGTTTACTGCGCACCTCCCCATTCACCTGTCATCATGGAAGCCTTAGTCCAGTGTCTGAACCTTGTCCCTTAGAACATCGAGACTTCATCAGAGGAGGAGCACAAACTTGCAAAGGAGGATCCCAGCCCCAAGTTCCAATGACAAATGATACTACTTCACTGCCTGTGTATGCCAAATCTTGCCCTGAAGCTCTTTGCCATCAAGCAGACAGCGGGCGAGGGTCTGAGACTGATCCATGTGACACTTCTCCATGTCCTTCAGAGGCTGGCAATGAATTGGACACAGATCTTGAGGGATGTTCTTGGGCCACAGCTGTAGCACTTGCATGGCTTGAACATCGTTGTGCTGGCTTCTTTGTAGAATGGGAGTTACTAGCAGCAAAGGCAGAAGGTTGGCTACGGGCACAGACTCTTCCCGATGGTCTACAGTTGCTTGTATTAAAAGGGGCTGCCAGACAGCTTTTCTTACTTCTCCGTCACTGGGATGAAAATCTCAACTTAAATATGCTGTGCTACAAGCCGGGTGATGTTTGACATAACATTCTTGGTATCATTAAGACATAGACAATGACCAAAGCAGTCTACTGCCCTGCAGACTTACCGGATGAATGATACTAGAATGCATTTACTGTTCTTTGTAGCAAGGCACTTTTGATCTAATATTGACCCAGGTTTTCCACATTTATTAGTTTAAAAAAATAATAGCATATAAAGACACTTTCCCCATTAATTTTCAGGAAAACCCAGCATTCCTTAGCCAGAGTATTCTTTTTAACTCTCCAGCTAGAAGTGGTAAGATTTGTCTCTTATGGGTGAGCATGAAGGAATTAGTCTTTTTTCTTAGGAGTCCGGGAGGGTGGTATATTGTCTTTGGGAGACTTCTCATCTGGTGGAACACCAAACCATAGGTGAAGAAGAATGGCCACGTGACACAAGTGGAGGGCACCTGAGCTTACAGCAGTAGAGGGGAATGTGTTCCATGACAGCTCTATAAGGCCCAAGATAAGAATTCTGAGAGCAGGAAAAAAAGAAAAATTTAATGATACACTAATGACCAGAAACAGCCACTACTGAACTGTGTTCTTAATGCATACCTGGCAAGTCCTGGTAGGACACTGGTATCGGTGCACCACAACAGATATGGCAACGTGTGAAAGTACCAGACATAGAACTGATAATGTAGAGAGCGGCTGAATGTAACACCCAGGAAGTTACTAGAGAACAAGACAAAAATGATCTCTAATAGAGTCAAGGTTTAATGTAGATTTTAATTGACAATTTTAGATTTCAGATAATCTGAAACATGAATTTTTAATTTTCACTAAAATATTCTCCTTCATTCTTTTTCTACAAGCTAATGCAGGATTGCTTAAGAGAAAAAAGGCCTCAGCATTGTGATATCATTTTGAGACGAGAATATTGATTTATAATCTTATGTTTCTGAATGAATTCATCTTATAATAAACTTATTATTAGACTAAATGCAGAGCTGTACTTCATAAATTCTTAAAGATTTAGCCATTTTCTGAACTTCCATAGAAATGACTAGAGAGTTACACGAACACAGTAGGGGGTAGCCATTCTGGAGCTCGATGTGGGTCTCACTTGTGTATCCTGCACCTATCAGACACTTAAAAAGGTAAGGTCTCGCAGGTTTTTATTTTTGTATTAATAATAATGATTATGAAAAAGTATTTTTAATACAAAATTAAATTCACTGTTTATTCAATTCTAGTTTTACTGAAGCACTGGGGGCGGTCATCATGGATTTGGTGTTTACTCACCTCCTTTATGGCAACCCCCTGGGCATAGAACACTATTGTCAGACTCCAACCCCTATACTGTAATGTAGAGAAGGCGTCTGCTGTGACCTGGATGCACCCCCTGGGCTGTACAGATGAGTCATTCCATGTCAAGTGGACCAGTGGTCAACACTCGACCTTCTCCGATTTTGCTGAAAATTTATAAGGATGTACATGTATGTTTTGAAAAGAGGTTCTGTAAATTTTTAGGGCCAGATCTCAAATACATTGGGCACTGTTGACCTTTCACTGGAGGTTCCACCAAGCCTGCAGCTTCAGCAAAGAGGATTTTGCAAACTTTGGCACATAGCCATTAGCGTTCTATTCTGGCTATGATGCTGAAATTTTGCATACTATCTCAACTTTTCTGGATAGGAGATAACATACAATGGATGCGAAATGTAATGCTACTGAATTTGATTGTGTTTCCATGTTTTTCGGTTAAATAAAGAATTATAAAAAAAAAAAAAAAAAAATGTATGCCTAACTTTGCCCATATATAACTCAAGACCAAAAACCTATAGTAACTGGTGCTTTGCCCCTGTACACCAAACATCTACATGACTTTGCATTGCTGCAATATCACGGTCAAAGCATATGTATTTGTGGAAATATTCACACCCACATATGACGACAAACTAAAAAAAAACGAATTTTACCTATTTTTAGTTCAAATTTCTCAAAAAGGGTACCCCTAAAATATATTAATTCTGATATTAGAAAGAGCACATTTTCTTTATCGTTCCTTTGGGAGACCAAGACCATGGATGTTTAGCTTCTGCCTCCGGAGGACACACAAAGTACTACACTTAAAAGTGTAGCTCCTCCCTCTGAGCTTATACACCCCCTGGTAGCCAGTCCTAGCCAGTTTATTGCTTTGTGTCAGGAGGCATACATCCACACATGCATTCTCATCTGATTTGTTTGACTTTTGGAAAGAGTTTGAAGAAAAGCGGGTCCATGTCTGGACTCCCGGCATGTCCCTTCTCACCCCACTGTGTCGGCGGTTGTTAAGGTTGATTTACAAGGCTGCAGCCTTACATGCCACGCTCCTTCACCATCCCTTCTGGGCTCTGGCTTGAAGTGGGAGCCAGCACGGTCTCCATGCCTGGCAGGAGTCCAGTCTCCATCCACAGCCCCTTGAGGATTCTGTTGGACCGGAGTACTCATCCCCAGGGACATGGCCCTGCGTCTCAGCAGCTAAGTACCTGAGAAGTTTATGTTGGGGGTCCCGGTTCTTTATTGTAAGGGGAGAGTATGCTGTATGTGATTGTTTTAACTTTTCCGGCGGGTTCTCTAGCTTTTGCCTGAGAACCGCGCCGATGGTGCCTGCTTGTCGGCCTCGCCGCTTAAATTTAGGCCCCGGCTTCGCCGGAGGCCTAGTTTTATTTTCCTGCCCTCGCATGTCACTCATGCAGAGGGACAGGTTCGGCTCCTCCCGGCGGCCGTTCTGCACAGGGGAGGGACACTCCCCACTGTTGGGGCGTCCCTCCTTCTCTGCAGGTCTCTATAGCCCTCCAGTTCCCGCTCTTTTATAGGAACGCCCTCTTCTCAGGCAGAGTTTACTCTGCTCTGGGACATCCTGCATCTTTGCTGAGATGCTGCGACTGGGGGACCGGGCTTCGGAATCTGGAGGGCACACAACACTGTCTGGTAAGCCACAGCCGGTCTCCGGTTGTGGACCTCTGTATATTCTCCCTGGGGTTCATTCTCTGCAAAGCCCCCACTCCAGCAGCATGTCTCACACAAGGAGCAAGGCTCCAAAGCTTTATTCTGCATGCACTGCATGTAAGCTCCTGCTGCCTGAGCCGAGCACCTATCCACATTGTGAGGTCTGCTCTAACTTGGCGGTGCCACAGCCTGGAGTCTCACCCCCAGTGGTCTCTCAGGCTGCTGCTGCACCTGTGATTGAACCCCCGGCCTGGGTAGAGTCCTTTTCTAGGTCCATATCCCAGTCATTTGCTGAGTCCATGGGACTTTTGTCCAGGACTTTGATGAATATGCATCAGCCCCCCTCACAGGGTGCCTCTAATTCTCTTGACAGAGGACTCCTATCCTCTGACCTCCGTCCATCGGAGCTCACGGAGGATTCATCATCTGATCCCAGACCCCGTCCTAAGAGAAGGCGCAGGGTTTCCTTCCCCTCCCCATCCCACGGCTCTGTCTCAAGAGCTGACTCTCAAGATGAGGAGGATGCCCTCACTGGGGGCTCGGAGGCTATGTATCCCATCGATTTCTCTGAGGGTGACTCAGATCTTAGTGATTTGATTGCTTCTATTAATTCTGTGCTGGATCTCAATCCGCCAGTGTCAGAGGAGCAACTCTCTTTGGCAGAAAAACATCAGTTTACCTCGCCTAAGAGAGTGAAGAGTGTGTTCTTTAACCACTCCAGTTTTCAGACCGCTGTGACCAAACCCAGGGCCTGCCCTGACAAACGCTTTCCAAAGCGTGGTTCTGATGACCGGTTTCCATTTCCACCTGAGGTGGTCAAGGAGTGGTCTCACTCCCCAAAGGTAGACCCTCCGGTGTCTAGGCTCTCAGCCCGGACCGTTGTGTCGGTGGCTGACGGCACCTCACTTAAGGATTCCACTGACCGTCAGATTGACCTTCTGGCCAAATCTGTGTATGAAGCTGCGGGGGCCGCATTTTCCCCGACTTTTGCAGCAGTGTGGGCTCTCAAAGCCATCTCTGCTTCTCTAGAGGAGATACATTCCCTCACCAAGGAATCTATGCCCGAGATGGTTACCTTAACTGCTCAGGCTTCAGCTTTTTCATCCTATGCCATGTCTGCCATGCTAGAGGCTGCTCACCGCACTACGGTGGCTTCAGCTAATTCTCTTGTTATCCGCAGGATTTTGTGGCTTAGAGAGTGGAAGGCAGATGCTTCGTCCAAGAAGTTTCTTGCTGGGCTCCCTTTTGCTGGTTCACGGCTGTTTGGTGAACAGCTGGATGAAATCATTAAAGAAGCTACTGGCGGGAAGAGTACTTCCATGCCACAAACAAAGACCAGGAAACCCGCCCAGGGTAGGAATCAATCGAGGTTTCGTTCCTTTCGTTCCTCCAACTGGTCATCCTCTAAGCCTTCCGCCTCATCCGCTAACTCAGCCAAGGATCAGAAATCCAACTGGCGCCCAAAAGTGCGTCCGCAGAAGACCGCAGGAGGTTCTGCCACTAAGGCAGCTTCCTCATGACTCTCGGCCCGCTCCAACCACGTCCTTAGTCGGTGGCAGGCTCTCCCACTTTGGCGACGCTTGGTTAAAGCAAGTCTCCGATCAGTGGGTGAGAGACATCATATCTCACGGCTACAGGATAGAATTCTCTTCCAGCCCTCCAAACAGATTTTTTCTCTCAACTCCCCCCTGCTCCAAGGCCGCCGCCTTCTCGCAGGCCGTGGCGTCCTTGCAGGCAAACGGAGTGATTGTCCCAGTTCCCGCTCAGGAATGGTTCAGAGGTTTTTACTCAAATCTCTTCCTAGTTCCAAAAAAGGACGGTACCTTCCGGCCCATCCTGGATCTCAAGCTTCTCAACAAGCATGTCCGGGTGCGGCATTTTCGCATGGAGTCTCTGCGATCAGTCATTGCCTCTATGACCCAAGGGGAGTTCCTGGCGTCCATCGACATCAGAGATGCCTATCTACATGTGCCAATCGCAGTGTTACATCAGCGTTGGTTACGCTTTGCGATAGGAGAGGATAATTTCCAATTCGTGGCTCTCCCCTTCGGGTTAGCCACGGCCCCTCGGGTATTCACCAAGGTCATGGCGGCAGTGATTGCGGTCCTGCACCTCCAGGGGTTAGCAGTGCTTCCTTATCTGGACGACCTTCTGGTCAAGGGTACATCCAGCGCAGACTGTCAGCGGAGTGTTTCGCTCACTCTCGCCACCCTAGCCCAATTAGGGTGGATTGTCAATCTTCCCAAATCCACTCTGACTCCGACCCAGAGTCTCACGTACCTAGGGATGCAGTTCGAGACTTTGCCGGCACTTGTGGAGTTGCCCTTAGACAAACAGCTGTCACTGCAGTTGGCGGTGCGCTCTCTCCTGAGGCCCCGCCGTTATACCCTCAGGCGTCTGATGCAGGTGCTGGGTCAAATGGTGGCCTCCATGGAGGCGGTTCCCTTTGCCCAGTTCCATCTGCATCCTCTGCAGCTGGACATTCTCCGCTGTTGGGACAAGCGGCCTTCCTTCTTACAAAGGTTAGTGGCTCTGTCGCCACGGACCAGGAGCTCTCTTCAGTGGTGGCTTCGACCCCTCTCCTTGTCCCAAGGGCGCTCCTTCCTGACTCCGTCCTGGGTGATTCTCACCACGGATGCCAGCCTATCCGGCTGGGGAGCGGTACATCTCCACCACAGAGCACAGGGCACTTGGACTCCGTCCGAGTCAGCCCTTTCAATCAATGTGCTGGAAACCAGAGCTGTGCTTCTAGCTCTCCTAGCCTTTCACCACCTGTTGGCGGGCAGGCACATTCGAGTCCAGTCAGACAACGCGACAGTGGTTGCCTACATCAATCACCAAGGTGGGACACGCAGCTGCCTGGCAATCTTGGAGGTCCAACGCATTCTTCAATGGACGGAGGACTCCAAGTCCACCATATCCGCAGTCCACATCCCTGGCGTAGAAAACTGGGAGGCAGATTATCTCAGCCGTCAATCCGTGGACGGTGGCGAGTGGTCCCTGCACCCGGCAGTGTTTCAGTCAATCTGCCGCAAGTGGGGCACTCCGGACGTGGACCTAATGGCATCCCGTCACAACAACAAGGTTCCGGTTTACGTGGCTCGCTCCCACGATCCTCAGGCCTTCGCCGCGGACGCTCTGGTTCAAGACTGGTCCCAGTTTCGTCTGTCCTACGTGTTTCCCCCTCTAGCTCTCTTGCCCAGAGTCCTGCGCAAGATCAGAATGGAGGGCCGTCGAGTCATCCTCATTGCACCGGACTGGCCCAGGCGAGCTTGGTATCCGGACCTGCTCCAACTGTCCGTGGAGATGCCGTGGCATCTTCCGGACCGTCCAGACCTGCTCTTGCAAGGTCCGTTTTTCCGCCCGAATTCTGCGGCACTCAAATTGACGGCGTGGCTTTTGAGTCCTGGATTTTGACGGCTTCTGGTATTCCTCCTGAAGTCATCTCCACTATGACTCGGGCCCGTAAGTCTTCCTCCGTCAAGATCTATCACAGGACTTGGAAAATTTTCCTGTCCTGGTGTCGCTCTTCCGGCCATTCTCCTTGGCGACCCTTCTGTCTTTTTTACAGTCCGGTCTGCAGCTAGGACTGTCCCTCAACTCTCTCAAGGGACAAGTCTCAGCTCTATCAGTGCTGTTCCAGCGGCGTCTCGCCCGGCTGGCTCAGGTCCGCACCTTCATGCAAGGTGCGTCTCACATCATTCCGCCTTATCGGCGGCCCTTGGATCCCTGGGACCTTAACTTGGTCCTCACGGTATTGCAGAAACCCCCTTTCGAGCCCCTTAGGGAGGTTTCTTTGTATAGTCTCTCAAAAGGTGGCCTTTCTAGTTGCCATAACGTCTCTCAGGAGAGTATGATTTGGCTGCGCTCTCCTCTGAGTCACCTTTTTTGGATTTTCACCAAGACAAGGTAGTTCTCTGTCCGACCCCGGACTTTCTTCCTAAGGTGGTCTCTCCCTTCCACCTTAACCAGGATATTTCCTTGCCTTCCTTCTGTCCGGCCCCTGTTCATCGCTTTGAGAAAGCGCTGCATACTCTAGATCTGGTGCGTGCTCTCCGGATCTATGTGTCTCGCACCGCTGCGCTTAGGCGGTGCACCTCTTTTTGTGCTAACCACAGGGCGGCGCAAGGGTCTCTCTGCTTCTAAGCCGACCTTGGCCCGTTGGATTAGATCGACCATTTCGGACGCCTACCAGAGTACTCAGGTGCCTCCCCCGCCGGGGATCAAAGCACACTCGACCAGAGCTGTTGGTGCCTCTTGGGCTTTTAGGCACCAGGCTACGGCTCAACAAGTCTGTCAGGCTGCCACTTGGACTAGCCTGCATACCTTTTCGAAGCACTACCAAGTGCATGCTCATGCTTCGGCAGATACGAGCTTGGGCAGACGCATCCTTCAGGCGGCTGTCGCCCACTTGTGAAGTTAGGCTCCGCCTACTTCTTAGTTTTTTTTTTGTTTATTCCCACCCAGGGACAGCTTTGGAACGTCCCATGGTCTGGGTCTCCCAAAGGAACGATAAAGAAAAAGAGAATTTTGTTACTTACCGTAAATTATTTTTCTTATATTTCCGTATTGGGAGACCCAGCTCCCTCCCTGTTGCCAATTATCTTGTTCTGTGTGTTTATCACCGGCTGTTGTCGTGGACAGAGTCTCCGGTTGTTCCGGTTCTTACTCGGTTCTACTTGTGGGTGGCTATTCTCCTTCAGCTTTTGCACTAAACTGGCTAGGACTGGCTACCAGGGGGTGTATAAGCTCAGAGGGAGGAGCTACACTTTTGAGTGTAGTACTTTGTGTGTCCTCCGGAGGCAGAAGCTAAACACCCATGGTCTGGGTCTCCCAATACGGAACTATAAGAAAAAGAATTTACGGTAAGTAACAAAATTCTCTTTTTTCTCTACAAGGATCATTGTTTGTTTTTTGAGTCTTTTTTTTGGAGTCAGTTTAAGAAAAGAAAAATGCCACTGAACATGGTGTTATTTATGCGCGTAATGCATTGATTTTGTGTTTTGATTTTCAGATTCTTATCACATGTTAGAGTTGTATTGTTGCTAGCAATGTCTATTATCAAAAACCAATAAACCTTTTTATTTATGAAAAGTTAGACTAATAATAACTAATCAGTGATTGCTCACGACATGACACAGTTGCAGTCCACACTTTCTTAACAGTAATTGTGGAGTATCTCAAGACTCATCTATGGGATTCGTCATATCTACTACTTCAGCGATGGATCTGCAGCCCAGTACAAACATTTAAAAAAATTTCTCCACTTGTGCCACCATAATGCTGTTTTCAATATCAGCGCTGAATGGAATTTTTTTGGTACCAGTCATGGAAAGTCGCCCTGTGATGGGATTGGAGGGACAGCAAAGAGGTTGGCAGTTCGTGCCAGTCTTCAACGCCCAACTAAAATCCAAATACTGACCCCGGTGGATTTATTCAACTTTTGCAATGAGCAACTGCATAGAATAAAGTTTTTTTTTGTTTTTTTTTGTTACAAAAGAAAAAAAATTGACGAACTAGAGGTAGTTCAAGAGGAAAGGTTCAAAGATGGACATACAATTGCTGGAACAAGAGAAAATCACCAGTTTGTGCCAATTGATGACAAAAAGATTCGCATTTCAAGGGTGTCAAATGACCCATCATCTTTCATTGCCCATGTAGATAGATCTGTCAGATCAGAAATGCCTTTTGTGCAAATTGTAAACCTCAAGCCAGAGCAATACATTGCCTGCATTTACGATAGGAACTGGTGGATTGGAAATATTTCTGAAATTTCAGTCGACGACCATGATGCATTAATACATTTTATGCATCCTCATGGACCAGCTAGCTTCTTTCACTGGCCTGTGAGAAATGATACATGCTGGATTCCCGAGCAGTCAATCATTGCAATAATTCCAGCACCAGCTGCAACAGCAATGGGCTGATAATACAGCTTCTCTGAACCCATTATGTTGCAAATTCAGCAACAATTCCAGACCACTTAGACTGAACATTATGGCTTGGAAACCAACAAAAGATACCCAATATTAGGCTTGGGATCCTAGGCAAAGACACCCACCCTCAGGCTTCGGAACCTGCGATAAAGAGACCGCCCGCGGCTGGCCTTGCACGGCTATCAGCCATGGCTCCTAGGCGATGGGGCTGCCAATTCTCGAAAGACAACATTATTACAATTCTTAATAGGATTATAATCCCAATTCTTAGGGAATTGGTTGTGGTATAACCACCATGGACCAACGCAAGGGTTTGAATAGTGCAGTTACCATTCATTGCGTATTAATAAATAACACCAAATTCAGTGGCATTTTTCTTAAACTGAGAGACTCCAAAAAAAAAAAAAATGATCCTTGTAGAGAAAAACGTGCTCTTTCTAATGATATCAGAATCAATATATTTTAGGGGTACCCTTTTTGAGAAATTTGACCTAAAAATAGGTAAAATTCTTTTTGTTTTTTGTTTTTCATCATATGTGGGTGTGAATATTTCCACAAATACATATGCTTTGACCGTGATATTGCAGCAATGCAAAGTCATGTAGATGTTTGGTGTACAGGGCAAAGCACCAGTTACTATTGGTTTTTGGTCTTGAGTTATATATGGGCAAAGTTAGGCATACATTTTTTTTTTAATTCTTTAACCGAAAAACATGGAAACAATCAAATTCAGTAGCATTACATTTCGCATCCATTGTATGTTATCTCCTATCCAGCTACCTGTAACGTATGAAAAATACAACACTTCGACTCCTCCATGTTTACCTGGGAGTTTTCAAGTAGAGATATTGTGGTGAGTTAAGAAAAAGAAAAGAGAGAAACAAGTAAGGCAGGAGAGATTAGACCAGAAACAAGTAGGGGGGGAGCACACAAAAGGAAAGGGGTGAAGGGGAGAGTGTAAGACCATAGGGAACAAACAGCCACTAGGTAGAGAGCCATCATCTCAGGGAACCTCTGTCTCACGGCAACAGTAGGGCCCCCTCAGTCAGGGGGAATCCAGGTGCCGTATTCCGTGGAGAATTTAAACTCAATCCAGGAAAACCACGTCTTGTGAAAAGCCTCTTGTCTGTCATGGAGAGACGCAGTCAGGTCCTCCAAGTACAACAGTTCGTTCACCCTGTTTGCCCACATTGATAATGTCGGCGGAACGGGGGATCTCCATCTCAGGGGGATGCACGTCCTGGCAGCCATCACCAGGAAGCTTAACCGAGACCCCTTATAGGCACGAACAGAGGAATCTGACAATTGGAGTAGGAAGAATTCTGGACCCAGGGTCTGCGTGTGTCCAGTCACATGCCCCATCACTCCCCGCACCCCCTCCCAAAACCGCTGCAACACCAGGCATTCCCAAAATATGGGCAGGAAGTTTCCTTCCCCAGCCCCACATCTCCAACAGCTAGAATTCACTCCTGGGAACATCCTGTGGAGTTTTGTCAGAACCCTATACCAACGTGAAATACATTTATAAGTACCCTCTTGGAGTTTGGAGCCAACTGACGTTTTGTGCGCAAGTGACAGCACCTTGTTTCTCTGTGAAGTTGAGAGGGTGAGGCCCATGTCTGACTCCAAATGCAAGAGGAACCTAGGCGGAGGCATGTCTGCAGATTTACATAGCATGGTGTATGAGATAGCCAGTGAGTGTCGGAGAGTCCCCTTCTCCATACACAGCTTCTCAAAGTCGGGTGAGGGGTCTACCAAATTGGCTATAGACCGGTAGAGAACAAATTAAGTGTCGGAGCTGCATAGAATGCCACAGGCCCAGAGGTCCGGGGACCCGGAAGTTCCGAAGTTCCTCTATTGTTGGCCAAAGCCCCCCGACTCCGATTGTTTTGGGAGCGAAATCTGTGTCGGGAGATCCAGAGACGAAACACCGGGTCGGAAAGACCCGGCGAGAAGCCCGGGGCGCCGATAACCGGGGAGAGGGTAAAGGCATTAGGACTCTCCGGACCGCCTCCTGGGAACAACAAGATATCGTAGCGCTGATCGTAGGATGGGATTTGAGTTCTGTGCACACAGGGGAAAGCGCCCAGGGGAGCCCCGCCAATGGCATTTCTGTGAAGCTCTGCTCCACCTGCACCCATGGTTTGGCCTTGGAGTGCCGACACCAGTCCACCACCCTGGCTACGTGAGTGGCAGTGTAATATGTCCTGAGGTCCGGAAGACCCAGCCCCCCCCCCCCCCCCGGATCTAGGTCTACATAACAGCGACCGCGCCAATCTCGTCGGCTTGTTTGCCCATAGGAACTTCATTTGTATGGAGGCAACTTCTTTAAAGAAGGGTTTTGGGATCCCGATGGGCAGGGTCTGAAGGAGGTATCACAGTCTCGGAAAGATGTTAATCTTGAAAATCGCGGACCGTCCAAACCACGTGAATGTGCCTTTTCACCAAGTTTTGCAGTCTTCTTTAATTTTTTGGAGAAGAGGGGTAAAGTTCAACTGGAATAAGGAGCTCACGTCGGCCGACAATTTAAGTCCCAAGTATCGCAAGTACTGAGGAGCCCACTGAATATCAGAGGCTCCCCGTAGCTGCGAAACTACCTCTGCGGGGAGGTTGACGCCTAGTGCCTCCGATTTAGACAAGTTGATCTTTAAGTTAGAGAGTAGGGAGTAACGATTAAATTCCTGCATTAGCGCTGGGTGCGAGTTGGCAGGGTCAGTGATAAAAAAATAATAAATCATCCGCAAAGGCTGCTAATTTGTGTGACACGCCCCCGATCTCCTGTCCCTTAATGCCCGTGTTCTTACGTATGTGACGCAGCAGGGGCTCTAATGTGAGTATGAATATCATTGGGGAAAGCGGGCAGCCCTGCCGGGTGCCATTGGCGATCGGAAATCTTTCTGAGAGCACTCCATTAACCCGAACGCGTGCCGACGGTGCACTGTATAGCGATCCTATCCAACTTAGCATGTTTCCCCCCAGACCCAGGAAAGTGAGGACCCCGTCTAGAAACATCCAACCGACCCGGTCGAACGCCTTCTCGGCATCCGTCGACAACAACATAAGAGATCCACTATCTGTCCTGGCCCTATGAATCAGATTGATGGCCCTCGTGGTGTTATCCCTAGCCTCCCTGCCCAGCAGGGGGGACAGCCGATCGGCCAGAATCTTGGCAAACAACTTTAGGTCCACATTGAGCAGGGAGATCGGGCGATAGTTGGCACAGCTGGTGGGATCCCTCCCCTCCTTAGGAATTACCACTATGTTGGCCGATAGGGTGTCCCTAGGTAAAGGTGGGAATGGACACGATGGGATGTTGTTAAAAGCTGCTAGGAAGTGGTGAGACAATATAGGACCTAGCTTCTTGTAGTAGGACACCGTGAGCCCATCCAGCCCCAGTGCCTTACCCGAAGGGCAGTTCTTTAGGACCGCGGCGAGCTCCGCCTCGGAAATCGGTGCCTCCAATGACTCTATATCTTCCAGTTTAAGCCTCGGGAGTCCTGAAGATCTTATATAGTCCTGAATTCTTTCCCTAGCTGTCTTCCTAACGTCCTCTGTCAGATTGTTGTCAATCGAATATAGGGCAGAGTAAAAGTCCCTAAATGTGGAAGCAATGTCGGTCAGGAGTGAGGCTCTCTCCCTGGACTGCTTCTGTATGTGAGGTATGAACCCCTTCATCCTTTGAATCCGCAACGCCCTTGCCAGTGTCCTGCTATTTTCTTTATCGTTCCTTTGGGAGACCCAGACCTTGGGTGTTTAGCTTCTGCCTCCGGAGGACACACAAAGTACTACACTTAAAAGTGTAGCTCCTCCCTCTGAGCTTATACACCCCCTGGTGAGCCAGTCCCAGCCAGTTTATCGCTTTGTGTTCAGAAAGCATACATCCACACATGCATTCTCATGATTTTTTTCCTTTTTTGGAAGAGATTGAAGAAGTGCGGGTCCACGTCTGGACCCCCGGCATGTCCCTTCTCACCCCACTGTGTCGGCGGTGTTGTAAGGTTGATTTCCAAGGCTGGAGCCTTACATGCCGTGCTCCTTCACCATCCCTCCTGGGCTCTGGCTTCAAGTGGGAGCCAGCACGGTCTCCATGCCTGGCAGGAGACCGGTCTCCATCCACAGCCCCTTGAGGATTCTGCTGGACCGGAGCACTCATCCCCAGGGACCTGGCCCTGCGTCTCAGCAGCTAAGTACCTGAGACGTTTATATGTTGGGGGTCCCTGTTCTTTATTATATGGGGAGAGTATGCTGAATGTATTTATTTTAACATTTCCGGCGGGTTCTCTAGCTTTCGCCCGAGTACCGCGCCGATGGTGCCTGCGCGTCTGCCTCGCCGCTTAAATTTAGGCCCCGGCTTTGCCGGAGGCCTAGTTTCTGTTAACTACCCTCGCATGTCACTCATGCAGAGGGACAGGCACGGCTCCTCCCGGCGGCCGTCCTGCACAGGGGAGGGACACTCCCCACTGCTGGGGTGTGTTTCCTCCCCTGCAGGTCTCTATGGCCCTCCAGTTCCCGCTCTCCTACAGGAACGCCCCCAAGTCCCGCCCCCTCTCTTCACTCCGGTGGCCATTTTCTTAGGCACAGTTCACTCTGCGCTGGGCCTTTCTGCACTCTGCATCCCTGCTGAGGTGCTGTACATTGGGGGTCCGGGCTTCGGGATCTGGAGGGCACACAACACCGCTTCCAGCGGTCTGGTAAGCCACAGCCGGTCTCTGGTTGTGGACCTCTGTATATTCTCCCTGGGGTTCATTCTCTTGCAGAGCCCCCACTCCAGCAGCATGTCTCACACGAGGAGCAAGGCTCCAAAGCTTTATACTGTATGCGCTGCATGTACGCTCCAGCTGCCTGAGCCGAGCACCTATCCACATTGTGATGTCTGCTCTAACTTGGCGGTGCCACAGCCTGGAGTCTCACCCCCAGTAGTCTCTCCGGCTGCCTCTGCACCTGTGGCTGAACCCCCGGCCTGGGTAGAGTCTTTCTCTAGGTCTATATCCCAGTCATTTGCTGAGTCCATGGGACTTTTGTCCAGGACTTTGATGAATATGCATCAGCCCTCCTCACAGGGTGCCTCTAATGCTCTTGCTAAGGGTCCTTTAGGATCCCTATCCTCTGACCTCCTTCCATCGGAGCTCACAGAGGATTCACCATCAGGTCCCAGACCCCGTCCTCCTAAGAGAAGGCACAGGGTTTCCTTTCCCTCCTCATCCCGCGGCTCTGATTCAAGAGCTGACTCGCAAGATGAGGAGGATGCCCTTACGGGGGCTCGGAGGCTAACTCCATGTACCCCATCGATCTGGAGGGTGACTCAGAGCTTAGTGACTTGATTGCTTCTATTAATTCTGTGCTGGATCTCAATCCGCCAGTATCAGAGGAGCAACCCTCTCTGGCAGAAAAGCACCAGTTTACCTCGCCTAAGAGAGTAAAGAGTGTGTTCTTTAACCACTCCAGTTTTCAGACCGCTGTGACCAAACCCAGGGCCTGTCCTGACAAACTCTTCCCAAAGCGTGGTTCTGATGACCGTTTTCCCTTTCCACCTGAGGTGGTCAAGGAGTGGTCTCACTACCCAAAGATAGACCGCCCGGTGTCTAGGCTCTCAGCCCGGACCGTTGTGTCGGTGGCTGATGGCACCTCACTTAAGGATTCCACTGACCGTCAAATTGACCTTCTGGCCAAATCTGTGTATGAAGCGGCGGGGGCTGCGTTTTCCCCGACTTTTGCAGCAGTGTGGGCTCTCAAAGCCATCTCTGCTTCTCTGGAGGAGATTCATTCCCTCACCAAGGAATCTATGCCTGAGATGGTTGCCTTAACTTCTCAAGCTTCAGCTTTTTCATCTTATGCCATGTCTGCCATGCTAGAGGCTTCTCACCGCACTGCGGTGGCTTCGGCTAATTCCCTCGTTATCCGCAGGATCTTGTGGCTTCGAGAGTGGAAGGCAGATGCTTCTTCAAAGAAGTACCTTGCTGGGCTCCCTTTTGATGGTTCCCGGCTGTTCGGTGAACAGCTGGATGAAATTATTAAGGAAGCTACTGGCGGGAAGAGTACTTCCATGCCACAAACCAAGACCAGGAAACCCGCCCAGGGTAGGAATCAGTCGAGGTTTCGTTCCTCCAACTGGTCGTCCTCTAAGCCCTCCGCCTCGTCTGCTAACTCAGCTAAGGACCAGAAATCCAACTGGCGCCCAAAAACGCGTCCGCAGAAGACCGCAGGAGGTGCTTCCACTAAGGCAGCCTCCTCGTGACTCTCTGCCCGCTCCAACAACGTCCTTGGTCGGTGGCAGGCTCTCCCACTTTGGCGACGCTTGGTTAAAACAAGTCTCCGATCAGTGGGTGAGAGATATATCTCACGGCTACAGGATAGAATTCTCTTCCAGCCCGCCAAACAGATTTTTTCTCTCAACTCCCCCCTGCTCCAAGGCCGCCGCCTTCTCACAGGCCGTGGCATCCTTGCAGGCAAACGGAGTAATTGTACCAGTTCCCGCTCGGGAACGGTTCAGAGGTTTTTACTCAAACCTCTTCCTAGTTCCCAAAAAGGACGGTACCTTCCGGCCCATCCTGGATCTCAAGCTTCTCAACAAGCATGTTCAGGTGCGGCATTTTCGCATGGAGTCCCTGCGATCAGTCATTGCCTCAATGACCCAAGGGGATTTCCTGGCGTCCATCGACATCAGAGATAACTATCTACATGTGCCAATTGCAGTTTCACACCAGCGTTGGTTACGTTTTGCAATAGGAGAGGATCATTTCCAATTCGTGGCTCTCCCCTTCGGGTTAGCCACGGCCCTCAGGTATTCACCAAGGTCATGGCAGCAGTGATTGCGGTTCTGCACCTCCAGGGGTTGGCAGTGCTCCCTTACCTGGACGACCTTCTAGTCAAGGCTCCATCCAGCGCAGACTGTCAGCGGAGTATCTCGCTCACTCTCGCCACCCTAGCCCAATTCGGGTGGATTGTCAATCTTCCCAAATCCACTCTGACTCCGACCCAGAGTCTCACGTACCTAGGGATGCAGTTCGAGACTTTGACTAAGGGCAACTTCACAAGTGCCGGCAAACAGCAGTCACTCCAGCTAGCGGTGCGCTCTCTGCTGAGGCCCCGCCATTATACCCTCAGGCGTCTGATGCAGGTGCTGGGTCAAATGGTGGCGTCCATGGAGGCGGTTCCCTTTGCCCAGTTCCATCTGCGCCCCCTGCAGCTGGACATTCTCCGCTGTTGGGACAAGCGGCCTTCCTTCTTACAGAGGTTAGTGGCTCTGTCGCCACGGACCAGGAGCTCTCTTCAGTGGTGGCTTCGGCCCCTCTCCCTGTCCCAAGGCCGCTCCTTCCTGGCCCCGTCCTGGGTGATTCTCACCACGGATGCCAGTCTATCCGGCTGGGGAGCGGTATGTCTCCACCACAGAGCGCAGGGCACTTGGACTCCGTCCGAGTCAGCCCTTTCAATCAATGTGCTGGAAACCAGAGCCGTGCTTCTAGCTCTCCTAGCATTTCACACCTGTTGGCGGGCAGGCACATTCGAGTCCAGTCAGACAACGCGACAGCGGTTGCCTACATCAATCACCAAGGCGGGACACGCAGCCGCCTGGCAATGATGGAGGTACAACGCATCCTTCAATGGGCGGAGGACTCCAAGTCCACCATATCCGCAGTCCACATCCCAGGCGTGGAAAACTGGGAGGCAGAGTATCTCAGCCGTCAAAGCATGGACGGTGGCGAGTGGTCCCTGCACCCGGCAGTGTTTCAATCTGCCGCAAATGGGGCACTCCAGACGTGAACCTAATGGCATCCCGTCCCAACAACAAAGTTCTTGTTTACGTGGCTCGCTCCCACGATCCTCAGGCCTTCGCCGCGGATGCTCTGGTTCAAGACTGGTCCCAGTTTCGTCTGTCCTACGTGTTTCCCCCTCTAGCTCTCTTGCCCAGAGTCCTGCACAAGATCAGAATGGAGGGCCGTCGAGTCACTCATTGCACCGGACTGGCCCAGGCGAGCTTGGTATCCGGACCTGCTCCAACTATCCGTGGAGATGCCGTGGCATCTCCCGGACCGTCCAGATCTACTCTCGCAAGGTCCGTTTTTCCGCCCGAATTCTGCGGCCCTCAAATTGACGGCGTGGCTCTTCAGTCCTGGATTTTGACGGCTTCTGGTATTCCTTCTGAAGTCATCTCCACTATGACTCGGGCCCGTAAGTCTTCCTCCGCTAAGATCTATCACAGGACTTGGAAAATGTTCCTATCCTGGTGTCGCTCTACCGGCCATCCTCCTTGGCCATTCTCTTTGCCGACCCTTCTGTCTTTTTTACAGTCCGGTCTGCAGCTAGGACTGTCCCTCAACTCTCTCAAGGGACAAGTCTCAGCTCTGTCAGTTCTGTTCCAGCGGCGTCTCGCTCGGCTGGCTCAGGTCCGCACCTTCATGCAAGGCGCGTCTCACATCATTTCGCCTTATCGGCGGCCCTTGGATCCCTGGGACCTTAACTTGGTCCTCACGGTAGTGCAGAAACCCCCTTTTGAGCCTCTTAGGGAGGTTTCTTTGTATCGTCTTTCTCAGAAAGTGGCCTTTCTGGTTGCCATAACTTCTCTCAGTAAAATTATTGAAGGAAAAGGGTATTTTGGTACCGCGGCAACGACCACTCATGCAGGAGATGAATTTAACGTAACTTTATTCCATGCTCAGGTCTACGCGTTTCAGGAGGCTCTGCTCCCTTCCTCAGGACAATACAGGCACAAGAAACATCAAAATCAACAGACACAGAATGGGCTGGAAACATATATCCTCAAGTGTGACGTCATTGATCCGCCCACTTCAACAAGAAAAAAATCGGCGGGAATTCTATACATTCACTCTGTGACGTAGTAACATGATTTAAATGCAAAATCAACTTATCTTTATTATAGAAATATCTGTTAAAATAACCATCAATAATCTAGTATAATAAAAAGAAAAAAAGAAAAATGAGTACCGTGTATTTATTATTAGTGACAAAAAATATATGGAAAAGGATAGTGGTAATCACTATGTGATAGTGGTAATCACTATGGGTCAGAATCGAACCCACAGAAACATAGAATCAATTTGTGAAACAAGTGTTATGGAGGATAAGACCCTTAGGCCAAACGGTGCAGACAACGGTGAACATAGAGAAAGAAGTTTTACTTCCTCAAAGCAGCATCATCTTATAAAAGGCAAAGACCTGGTAGTGCAAGTGAACAAACTGTGAGGGGTCCAGAGTAAAAAAGCTACAGGTATCGAAAGTACTGGGGTCATGAAGTTCAAGACCGTGGGAAAACACTAATGCGCATGCGGGAAGAAAGATAAGAAGCCGGAGTAATGTGCGGGGTTGAGAAAGTTCAAAAGCGTGGGAAAAAACACTATTGCGCATGCGGTGAAAAGAAAACAAGATTGCCGTGCTATATAGCCACGGGAATCTAATATTAAGCACAAGAACGTACATGAAATTATAAAAGAGCACTATAGGGGTATTCCACAGCCAGAATTTAAGTGAGAATCAAACCCGGGGAGTTCAGACAAAACCACATGGATAAATCAAGTGGTTGTACGGCCTGTGCCATTCCCTACTACTGTCCAAGGGGAACAATTTATCTAAATTATCTATTTCCATGGACGACAGTGCAGGCATTATACCAATGTGATAGAAAAAAACCCTTTATAAAAACCAAGATAATCGAATGGTGATCTCAAAAAGTGAAATACGACGACAACACACCACAAGATGTTCCAAAGCAAAAAATAGAGGCATCCATTTGTATATACCTGTGGAACTCATCTCACACATACGTGCGTGAATATAACACACACACATATACGTGAAATCCTCGAATAAAAAACTTATATACAAGGATTATACAAAGGAAATACATTAATATAAAATATAAAAATATAAAATTTGTGCCACGTTAAGATATAGGGTAAGACCTGGTAATGAGCTGGAATAAAACCATTAAGCCAGAAAAACAGGCATAAAAAAACAAATTACAATTACACATATACACCAATAAAAAATATGAAAGGATTAATTAAAAATTAATTGATCCCAAAAAAACCTAAAACCCTGAATTGTCAGGATAAAATGTATAAAAAATATATATATATATATATATATATATATATATATATATATATATATATATATATATAAAAAAATGTATATATAAAAAATGTGAATACAAAGGAAGATGGATGTGGAAAAAACAATACTGGACTAGTAGATATACATCTCATCAATCTTTCAATCTAAAAGCCACTATTGAAAAAGATCGGTTACCTCATTCAGCCCCAACGGTTTAAGCGTGTTAAGTTTGTAGATCCAATAGGTTTCTTTTTTGTTTAGTAATTCATTACGATTAGGAGTATGTGGGGGTATCTGCTCAATAGGAGTCACTTTTAGGCTGAACTTTTTGTCATGAACCATGGTCATATGCCTAGATAGGCCATGGAGCATAAACCCGATTTTTTTTTTATTGTGTCTATCCGAGTTGATTCGGTTATGAAGAGCCTGCGTGGTCCTGCCCACGTAACGCATGTTGCAGTCACACTCGATGAGATAGACAACAAATTCAGATTGACAAGTCAAGTGACTCTTAATGGTGAACTCAGTACCTCCTGGAGAAGACCCAAAAGACAACCTTCTATGTTGTATAGATCTACAACATAGACAGTTTTTCATACCACATTTAAAAACTCCAATAGGTTTATTGATTAACGGTCCTGGGGAAAACGTCCTAAGTCTGCTGGGGGCTAGCTGATTTTTTAAACTAGATGCCCTCCTAAACGTAATGCCGGGTTTTATTGGGAGGACATCCTTCAAAAAGGAAAAAAAACTTAACACGCTTAAACCGTTGGGGCTGAATGAGGTAACCGATCTTTTTCAATAGTGGCTTTTAGATTGAAAGATTGATGAGATGTATATCTACTAGTCCAGTATTGTTTTTTCCACATCCATCTTCCTTTGTATTCACATTTTTTATATATACATTTTTTTATATATATATATATATATATATATATATATATATATATATATATATATATATATATATATATATATATTTTATACATTTTATCCTGACAATTCAGGGTTTTAGGTTTTTTTGGGATCAATTAATTTTTAATTAATCCTTTCATATTTTTTATTGGTGTATATGTGTAATTGTAATTTGTTTTTTTATGCCTGTTTTTCTGGCTTAATGGTTTTATTCCAGCTCATTACCAGGTCTTACCCTATATCTTAACGTGGCACAAATTTTATATTTTTATATTTTATATTAATGTATTTCCTTTGTATAATCCTTGTATATAAGTTTTTTATTCGAGGATTTCACGTATATGTGTGTGTGTTATATTCACGCACGTATGTGTGAGATGAGTTCCACAGGTATATACATATGGATGCCTCTATTTTTTGCTTTGGAACATCTTGTGGTGTGTTGTCGTCGTATTTCACTTTTTGAGATCACCATTCGATTATCTTGGTTTTTATAAAGGGTTTTTTTCTATCACATTGGTATAATGCCTGCACTGTCGTCCATGGAAATAGATAATTTAGATAAATTGTTCCCCTTGGACAGTAGTAGGGAATGGCACAGGCCGTACAACCACTTGATTTATCCATGTGGTTTTGTCTGAACTCCCCGGGTTTGATTCTCACTTAAATTCTGGCTGTGGAATACCCCTATAGTGCTCTTTTATAATTTCATGTACGTTCTTGTGCTTAATATTAGATTCCCGTGGCTATATAGCACGGCAATCTTCTTTTCTTTTCACCGCATGCGCAATAGTGTTTTTTCCCACGCTTTTGAACTTTCTCGACCCCGCACATTACTCCGGCTTCTTATCTTTCTTCCCGCATGCGCATTAGTGTTTTTTCCCACGGTCTTGAACTTCATGACCCCAGTACTTTCGATACCTGTAGCTTTTTTACTCTGGACCCCTCACAGTTTGTTCACTTGCACTACCAGGTCTTTGCCTTTTATAAGATGATGCTGCTTTGAGGAAGTAAAACTTCTTTCTCCATGTTCACTGTTGTCTGCACCGTTTGGCCTAAGGGTCTTATCCTCCATAACACTTGTTTCACAAATTGATTCTATGTTTCTGTGGGTTCGATTCTGACCCATAGTGATTACCACTATCACATAGTGATTACCACTATCCTTTTCCATATATTTTTTGTCACTAATAATAAATACACGGTACTCATTTTTCTTTTTTTCTTTTTATTATACTAGATTATTGATGGTTATTTTAACAGATATTTCTATAATAAAGATAAGTTGATTTTGCATTTAAATCATGTTACTACGTCACAGAGTGAATGTATAGAATTCCCGCCGATTTTTTTCTTGTTGAAGTGGGCGGATCAATGACGTCACACTTGAGGATATATGTTTCCAGCCCATTCTGTGTCTGTTGATTTTGATGTTTCTTGTGCCTGTATTGTCCTGAGGAAGGGAGCAGAGCCTCCTGAAACGCGTAGACCTGAGCATGGAATAAAGTTACGTTAAATTCATCTCCTGCATGAGTGGTCGTTGGCGCGGTACCAAAATACCCTTTTCCTTCAATAATTTTACTTCATCCAAGGGGTAACTGCTGCCGCTGACCCATTGTCTATGCCCTTATAGTGGTTGTGACTTTCACAACTCCACTTGGTGAGTAACCTATTTGTTTTTAGGGTAAGACCCTATTGCGCTCTCTTTCCACAGTGTTTCTTGTGATAACTTCTCTCAGGAGAGTCTCTGATTTGGCTGCGCTCTCCTCTGAGTCACCTTTTTTAGTTTTTCATCAAGATAAGGTGGTTCTCCGTCCGACTCCGGACTTTCTTCCTAAGGTGGTCTCTCCCTTCCACCTTAACCAGGACATTACCTTACCTTCCTTCTGTCCGGCCCCTGTTAATCGCTTTGAAAAAGCGCTGCATACTCTAGATCTGGTGCGTGCTCTCCGGATCTATGTGTCTCGCACCGCTGCGCTCTGACGGTGCACCTCTCTTTTTGTGCTAACCTCAGGTCAGCGCAAAGGCCTTCCTGCTTCTAAGCCGACCTTAGCCCATTTGATTAGATCGACTATTTCGGACGCCTACCAGAGTACTCAGGTGCCTCCCCCGCCGGGGATCAAGGCACACTCGACCAGAGCGGTCGGTGCCTCTTGGGCTTTTAGGCACCAGGCTACGGCTCAGCAAGTCTGTCAGGCTGCCACTTGGACTAGCCTGCATACCTTCTCGAAGCACTACCAAGTGCATGCTCATGCTTCGGCAGATGCGAGCTTGGGCAGACACATCCTTCAGGCGGCTGTCGCCCATTTGTGAAGTTAGGTTCCGCCTACTTCTTAGTTTTTTCTGTTTATTCCCACCCAGGGACTGCTTTGGAACGTCCCAAGGTCTGGGTCTCCCAAAGGAACGATAAAGAAAAAGAGAATTTTGTTTACTTACCGTAAATTCTTTTTCTTATAGTTCCATATTGGGAGACCCAGCACCCTCCCTGTTGCCTGTTGGCAAATTCTTGTTCCGCGTGTTATCACCAGCTGTTGTCGTGGACAGAGTCTCCGGTTGTTCCGGCTCTTGCTCTGTTCTACTTGTGGGTGGCTATTCTCCTTCAGCTTTTGCACTAAACTGGCTGGGACTGGCTCACCAGGGGGTGTATAAGCTCGAGGGAGGAGCTACACTTTTAAGTGTAGTACTTTGTGTGTCCTCCGGAGGCAGAAGCTAAACACCCAAGGTCTGGGTCTCCCAATACGGAACTATAAGAAAAAGAATTTACGGTAAGTAAACAAAATTCTCTTTTTTGTTTCCATATTCGTAAAAGTGCATTCGGCATCTTGCTAATGAAGCTTTAGCTTTGTTGGAGAGTAGCGATTTCAACTTTTCTCTTTTTTGAAAGAGGAGGGTTTTGGTCCCGTCATCTAACCGGTCTTTGTGAATCCTCTCCAACGTGTGAATGTCGAATAGTAGCTCGATTTCCGCGTTTCTCTCCCGCGTCAACCTAGCTCCATGCTTAATAAACAGGCCTCTCACTACACATTTATGAGCTTCCCAAGTTACCGCGGGGGGTGGTGTCACCCCCGACGCAAAGGTTGAAATACTCCTTTACCGCCTCCTGTATTTCCTGCATAGTCCCCTGGTCTCCCAGCAAGGAAGTATTCAGTGTCCACTGGCCTTGTTTGACTATCGGTCGCGTCAGGGAAACATCCAGGATTATTAAGGCATGGTCGGAGAACACTATCTCGTCTATTTCAGTATCCAACAGACAGACAAATAGAGATCCCTATGTTTGATAAAGAAGTGGTCAAGCCTTGAATACGAATCATGGACAGCGGAATAGAAGGAGTAGTTTCTATCTGCCGGATGCTGGGCCCTCCATGCGTCTACTAGATGGTATTCGTGTAACCCCCGTTTAATCAGACTATGGGTGGCCCTGGACATATTGGCGACCCCTCTTGAGGTGTCTACCTCTGGATACATTACAAAGTTAAAGTCCCCACCCAATATGAACGTGTTCTCTGAAAACTCGTCCAGGATGTTCAGAAACTTTAGCAGAGCAGAGCATTGTCCCGCGTTAGGAAGGTAAAGGGCCGCGAAGGTGAAGACCAGGGACTGGACACGACCCTTTATCATGATCATTCTCCCCTCCCTGTCCGTGTGGGTCTCTATCAACTCCCATGGCAGAGAGCTCGCAACCAGAATGCTAGTCCCCCTGGAACGTGGATCAGGTGATGGCGAATGGTAGACCGTCGAGAATCTCCGGTCAGACAGCTTATATGGTTTGTCTAGACAATAATGGGTTTCTTCTAGAAAGATTACCTGGATTCGCCTTCTCCATAGCAGATTCAAGAGGATTGAGCGTTTCTCTGGGCTGTGGAGGCCCTTGACGTTCAGGGACCCCACTCTAAGATTAGGTTTGGACATCTGCTTCATGATTTCAACAAGGACCTACGGGAAAACGACAAGGACAGGACAAACAGACACCACTGAGGAAGGTTTTAAGGGGGGGGAGGGAGAGAGAGGGGGGATTGAAGAAGCCTAGGAAGGGGTAAGAGGAAGAAAAGATAGAAGGGAGAAGGAAGAAGAAAAAGGAAACGAAGATAAGCTGCTCACAAAGAGCTTGCAGACCTATGGACCCGCCCTAGGCCTACTAGGGCACTATCAACGAAGACGGTTATGAACACACGTATGAAGCCCGCCCACCCGCCCTCCCACCCCACGATAAACTGACTATGACCCCTGTAAACCCACAGGAAGCGATACTGGATCCTTTCCCCTCCTCTGCATCTGGAGGCTCGTAGACTCCCAGGATAGCCAATCTAGGATGGAGAGGTCGGGCAGATCCAGGAATTTGTATAGGCCCGGGAGCTTCGCCGGATGTCTCAATAGAAAAATAGACGACCCCTTCCTGACAATAAGGTGGAACGGGTGACCCCAGCGGTATGAGGCATTTACTTCCTTGATTATAACCAAAAGTGGATGGAGCTGGCGTCTCATGTAGAGTGTGCGGCTGGAGACATCAGAGAAAAGCTTTAATAACCACACCGTCCAGCTTTACCGGCCCGAACTCCCAGGCCCTCCTCAGGATCTGCTCCTTGTCCGTAAAATAATGCAAACGGCAAAGAACGTCTCTTGCTGCGGACGAGTTGGCCCCTAGGGTGGCCCTGGCAACTCTGTGTACTCTGTCACATAGAAACGTGGCATCCAATGGTCTATTGGTGACCGTTTTGAATATTTCTTGCACCTTGGTACGGAGCGACTCAGTGGACCAGTCCTCTGGGATACCCTTCATCCTTATATTGTTAAGACTGCCTCTGTTCTCTTGATCGTCCAGCAACAGTGCCATATACTTAAACTGGTTATTATAGGCCACACATTCTTTCTCCAGCCGTATAACTCTGCTTTCCATAGAATCTTGGGCCTGTTCAGCGGCTGTGACCCTGTCATCCAGGGCCCCTATCTCCTCTCTCACAGCAGTAATAGCTTGTTGATGGGATTGCTCAATTCTGCAAACCAGTGCACCTAGGTCACTTTTACTTGGAAGGGCCAGGATTAACTCTCTCAATGCCTGCATATCTGGTGCACTACAGGCAAAGCTCGCATGTGTGGGGGAGAGAGCCGAGCTGCCCAGGGGAGGCCCCTCCACAGGGAGGAAGATTGCTGGAATATCTCTGCCTGGGGATCCCTCTGGTGAGGGCAGGGGACAGCGCTCCTTTACAGGGCATGAGCTGACCAGGTGCTGTGGGCCTGTAAGTGAACCCCCCCCCCCCCCGCTCCTCCGGATCTCCTCACCTTCCTCCTCGTAGTGCTGTGCGCCTCTCATGGTGCCCCCGCTATGGAGCTTTTCAGCCGGACTGTGTCTCCTCACCGGCTGGGTCCCCTTCTCTGGTACCGCTAGTGTCCACGCCGCCACCTGGGGCCTCACGCCGGCAGCCGCCGATTTCTGCAGCGTCCCTGCCTGTGAGGATTCCCTTCCAGCAGGCCGCGGCGCGGGAGCCGGCTCCATCTTGCCACTGCTGCCCGCTTTCTTCATCTCCGGCGACGGCCCAAATTTCAGCATCATAGCCATTAAAGTTCTATACTGGCTATGTGCCAAAGTTTGCAAAATCCTCTTAGCTGAAGCCGCAGGCTTGGTGGAACCTCCAGTGAAAGGTCAACAGTGCCCAATGTATTTGAGATCTTGCCCTAAAAATTTACAGAACCTCTTTTCAAACATACATGTACATCCTTATAAATTTTCAACAAAATCGGAGAAGGTCGAGTGGGGACAATTTTTAAAACTGGTCCACTTGATGTGGAATGACCCAGATCACAGCAGAGGGAGGAGATCAGCGCCATCTTTGTGCAGCTCACAGCCCATGCTGCACTTTCCCCATCACCCACCGGGATGGATGGGGTAAGTACCGACGCCGGGCAACGATTACACCGTAACTGATCCTGCCACTCCGACCCCAGGCCGAGGGCACAGGTCTGAGGTGAGTGCATGCGGCATTGGGATACAGTGGAGCACTATGCAGCTGTCCTTTGTGACACTTTAGACATTAGGATCACTCTGTGGCTACCAACAAAATGGCTCCGCACTGTGATCCTAAACTTCATTCTCTTATCCTTTTGGAAACACCCAGATGGGAGGGGAAGCTGTGACATGACACACAGGAGAGCAGATTCTGCCCACTTTTACTGCAGTTGTAATGTGAGCTAGTTCTACAGTAGTTCTATAGTCAGATTTCAACAGCTGCACCCCCTAGTGTTTAAGAGTGGAATATATCAAACTTTATTTTTTTTTGTATATTTCCTCTATTAAAAACCTAAATTTTATTTAAACATAACATTAAAATTTTTATTTTTTCAGTTATTGGAATTGGTTTTTTTTTTTTTACACCTTTCCTAAACGTAGCTACAGACATGTCCAAGATAATTCTTTAAGTATTTAATAACTAGTGTCTTGTGTAATGGCATGAATTATTAAATGGGGTTGCCAAGCAGTACTTCCATAGACAACCTGGCGCTTGTACTGATTCCTTCAAATAATGACTATGTTAACAGTCATATTCTGCAATCCGATTGGATGCGAATGACTGTTACATGATATATAACCTGTGGCTATTACGCCCGATCTATTGTAGGCTAATCCAGTGCTTTATTCGTGCATTGTGCTGTCCTGTACTTTTTCTTCTCTGTAGTTAGATAAAAGCACTTGCAACACTGTATTTAAAATTGAAATTACTGATACATTACAGCCAGGGAAGAATGTACTCTACTCAAAGTTAGGGATATTTGGCTTTCAGGTGAACTTATGGAAAACTTAAAGTTCATGCTACAGTGATATTTTATTATATAAGTAGGGCATTTAAAGAGGTGGTTCACTAGTTAGTATCCATAAGTGCATTGATATTATGTGGAGAAACAAGGTTTCTGTCAAATACCTAATGTTGCCAATAGTGCCTGTGAGCGGCACTATTGTGCTCCGCTCATCCCCTTCGAGACACACACTACTACTACCACCACCCTACCCCCCCAGCTCAGTGACTTCTGATATCCAGTGATATCATGTCATCTTCCTGTTGGCCAGACATAATTTTGGCCGGTCTCAGTCTTCCTGAGTCACTGGGCTGTGTGTGGGCAGTGTTTCACCGCTCGTAACAGCCCAGCAGCGCTCTGCAGTGAAATGCTGGGATGTGCTGAGCTGTGAAACGCCACCCATACCCCAGAAAAAGTAAAGAGTAAAATTAGAACAGAATTTCTGTAAGTTACTGAAAAGATTGCTTGATTTTCAATAAGGATACTATTTGCTGAAAGTCTGCGTGATTGAGGTTTCCTCTGTGCTGGATCCTTTAAGAGTGAAAGAATGCTCTGTCCGGACCTGTGTTAATTAGAAGGGGGAAAAAAAAACAAAAATACTATATTGTATGCACTAGTCATCCTTTATTAGATTACTAACAACGCATTCTATAGTGAGTACCTGTGCCATCGGAAGAAACAGAAGAGAAGTAGTCCAGCGAGGTGAGCTGAAAGTAACGCTAAGTGGAAAGCCCGATGCTGAAACACATACTCAGGGAGGAAGCGCCAATTTACTGTCCACTGGAATAGGAACTGTCTCCCAAAATCAAAGGATCGCAGGAGGTATCCAGCAGGGTTTTCTAGTAAGAAGGGGAGGGCCAAGATAACCTGTGGCATCACAATGTGTCACAATGGAAAAGTGATGAGACAGATGTAAATTAAAGATCAAAATATAACACTTGTAATCTAAAAGTCCATTTGTACTAGATTTTTTTTCCACATTCAAACAAAAAAAAGAAGGGAATTTTGTTTACTTACCGTAAATTCCTTTTCTTCTAGCTCCAATTGGGAGACCCAGACAATTGGGTGTATAGCTATTGCCTCTGGAGGCCACACAAAGTATTACACTTAAAAGTGTAAGGCCCCTCCCCTTCTGGCTATACACCCCCAGTGGGATCACTGGCTCACCAGTTTTAGTGCCAAAGCAAGAAGGAGGAAAGCCAATAACTGGTTTAAAGACCAATTCAATCCGAGGAAACATCGGAGAACTGAACCATACCACATGAACAACATGTGTACCCGAAAAAACAGAAAAACCCAGAGAAAACAGGGCGGGTGCTGGGTCTCCCAATTGGAGCTAGAAGAAAAGGAATTTACGGTAAGTAAACAAAATTCCCTTCTTCTTTTTCGCTCCTAATTGGGAGACCCAGACAATTGGGACGTCCAAAAGCAGTCCCTGGGTGGGTAAAAGAATACCTTGTGATAGGGCCGTCAAACAGCCCTTTCCTACAGGTGGGCAATTGCCGCCTGAAGGACTTATCTACCTAGGCTGGCGTCTGCCGAAGCGTAGGTATGCACCTGAAAATGCTTGGTAAAAGTATGCAGACCCAATCAGGTAGGTGCCTGACACACCTGCTGAGCCGTAGCCTGGTGCCGTAATGTCCAGGATGCACCCACGGCTCTGATAGAATGGGCCTTCGGCCTTGAGAGAACCAGAAGCCCAGTAGAACTGTAGGTTTCAAGAATTGGTTCCTCGATCCCCCGAGCAAGGGTGGATTTGGAAGCTTGCGACTGTTTACGCCGACCAGCGACAAGGACAAAGAGTGCATCCGGGTGGCGCAGGAGCGCCATGCGGGAAGTAGAACCTGAGTGCTCTCACCAGAACCAACAGATGCAAATCTTTCTGAAATTGATGGACTGGACGAGGACACAAAGAAGGTGAGGTGATATCCTGATTGATATGAAAGTGGGATACCACCTTAGGGAGAAATTCCGGAACCGGACGCAGAACTACCCTGTCCTGGTGAAGGACCAGGAAGGGAGTTTGTATGAGAGCGTTGCTAGCTCGGACACTCTCCTAAGAGACGAGACCGTTACTAGAAGGCCACTTCCCGTGAAAAGCGGGAAGGGAGACATCCTTCAAAGGCTCGAAAGGCGGCATCTGGAGAGCAATTAGAACCTTGTTCAGATCTCAGGGCTCTAACGGCCGCTTGTACGGAGTGCTGAGAAGACAAACTCCCCGTAGGAACGTGCGTACCTGAGGAAGTCGTCGTTTCTGAAAAAATACAGATAGCGCTGAGACTTGTCCCTAAAGGGAACTGAGCGACAACCCATTTTCCTACCTAGATTGCAGGAAGGAAGGAAACATAGACGATGCAACCGGCCAGGGAGAAACACCCTGCGCCGAGCACCGAGATAAGAACATCTTCCACGTCCTGTGGTCAATCTTGGCGGACGTTGGTATGCTAGCCTGTCTCATGGTGGCAACCACGTCCTGAGGTAATCCTGACGACACTAGGTTCCAGGACTCAATGCCACACCATCCGGTTGAGGGCCGTAGAATTCAAATGGAAGAATGGCCCTTGAGACCGCCAGTCTGATTGGTCTGGTAGTGCCCCCGGTTAGCCTACCGTGAGGCACCACAGAACCGAGTACCACAACATCCTCGGCCAATCTGTAGCGACGAGGATGGCGCGGCCGCAGTCGGTCTTGATCTAGCGCAGTACTCTGGGCAACAATGCCAGAGGTGGCACCTAAGGTAGCTGGAACTGCGACCAATGCTGAACTAAGGCGTTTGCCGCCAGAGCTCGATGATTGTGAAACCGTGCCATGAAGCTGGCACATTGTTGTTGTGCCGTGACGCCATTAGATCGACGTCCGGCCTCTGTCAGCGGCGCCAGATCTCTTGAAACCCGTCCGGGTGAGGAGACCATACTCTTTCGGCCACACCTCAGCGACTTAGGAAGTCAGCTTCCTAGTTTCCACACTTGGGATGTGAATTGTGGATATGGTGGATGCCGTGTCTTCCACCCACATCAGAACCTGCCGGACTTCCTGGAAGGCTTGCCGGTTGCGCGTTCTTCCTTGGTGGTTGATGTATGCCACCGCTGTGGAGCTGTCCGACTGAAGTCGGATATGCTTGCTTTCCAGCCGCTGTTGGAAGGTTTGTAGGGCAAGATACACTGCTCTGTGTTCAAGAACATTGATCTGAAGGGTGGACTCTTGTTGAGTCCACGTACCCTGAGCGCTGTAGTGGAGAGAAACTGCTCCCCACCCTGATAGACTCGCGTCTGTCGTAACTATCGCCCAGGATGGGGATAGGAAGGACCTTCTTTTTGACCAAGAGGTGGGAAGAAGCCACCACCGTAGAGATTCCTTGGCCGCCTGAGAAAGAACGACGACTCTGTTGAGGGACGTCGACTCCTCGTCCCATTGGCGGAGAATGTCCCATTGTAGTGGACGCAGTAAAACTGCGCGAAAGGAACTGCCTCCATTGCTACCATCTTACGTAGGAAGTGCATGAGGCGTCTCAATGTGTGCGACTGGTTCTTAAAGAAGAGCTTGCAGCCCGTAGTGAATGCTGTTTGTCTAGCGGAAGCTTCACTATCGCTGAGAGAGTAAGAAGCTCTATGCCTAGATATGTTATCGATAGGGTCGGGGTCGGATCTGACTTTAAAAAGTTGATGATCCACCCAAAACTTTAGAGAGTCTCCAGCGCAACGTTCGGGCAGTGTTGGCATGTTTCTTAAGAGAGTGCCTTGACAAGTAGATCGTCTAAATACGGGATCACAGAGTGACCCTGAGAGTGCAGGACTGTGACTACTGCTGCCCTGACCTTGGCGAAGACCAGTGGGACTGTCGCTAGCCGGAAGGTAGAGCTACGAACAGAAGGTGTTCGTCTCCTATAACGAAGCGTAGAAACGCTAGTGCTCTGGATCAATCGGCACGTGTGGATAAGCATCCTTGATGCCTAATGATGCTAGGAAATATCCTTGGGACCTTGAGGCGATGACATGGCGGAGGGATTCCATCCGGAACCGCCTGGTGTCCACGAGCTTGCTGAGCATTTTTAGATCCAGAACGGGACGGAACGGCCCGTTGTTATAGGTACCGCAAAGAATTTGGGGTAAAAACCGTGACCTTGTTCCTGAAGAGGAACGGGGGTCATCACTCTTTCTGCCTATAGAGTGCACCCTGTTTGCAGAAGAGCAGCGGCTCGGCCGGGAGGTGGAGAAATTCTGAAGAATCGAGTTGGAGGACGAGAAGTGAGCTCTATCCTGTACCCGTGAGACAGAATGTCTCACACTCAATGGTCATTGACCTATGGCAGCTAAATATCGCCAAGGCGGGAGAGCCTGCTACCGACCGAGGCCGCAAGTCATGAGGAAGCCGCCTTGGAAGCGGGTTTTCAGACTGTCGATTTTTTGGGCGTGACTGAGCCCGCTAAGAATCTGAGCTCCTCTGATCCTTTTGAGTCCACATTGGACGAGGAAAAATGGGACCTGCCCGAGCCTCGAAAAGGCCGAAAACCCCGACTGCCTCTTGCTCTGTTGGGGTTTGTTGTGTCCGGGCTGAGGAAAGGATGAATCCTTACCCCTGGACTGTTTAATGGTTACATTCACCAAACAGTCGGTCAGCAGAAAAAGGCAACTGGTTAGGCAACCTTTTTTGGAAGCAGAATCTGCCTTCCATTCACTTAACGAGCAGACCAGGCTCTGCTTAAAAACACGGAGTAGCGGAGGCTACCGCCGCACGGTTCGCAGAGTCCAGGACAACCTGAATCGCGTAAGAAACAAATGCAGACATTTGAGAGGTTAAGGATGCCACCTGCGGCACAGATGTACGTGTAACCGTGTCAATCTGTGTAAGACAAGCTGAAATAGCTTGGAGTGCCCCAAGGGAGAGAATGCCGGAGCCAACAGCAGTTCCATCTCCCACTGCAACTATGGATCTAGCTACAAGCCTGGAGATTGGAGGATGCCGCTTGAGACACTGGGTCCAGTCCCTGACCAAGTCAGGGGACAGGGATAACGTGTATCCTAAGCCGTTTGGAGAAGCGCATATCTGGATAAGCGTGGTGTTCCTGGACTGCCTCTCTGAAGGCAGAGTGGTCCAGAAAAATACGTGAAGCTGACTCCTCCACTGGAGGAGCTGTGAGAAATAACCCACATTCTATAGATGGACGCTATAAGATTATTTACTATGGCGTCACGATCAGGTGTATCCAGATTGAGAGCGGTCTCAGGATCAGAATCCTGAGCCGCTACTTCCGCCTCATTACACAGCGAGTCCTTCTGCTAGGACCCTGATGAAACCGAGGCCGCTCATAGTGAGCCCGCTTAGGCTGTCTGGGACTGACGTCCGTGCAGAGCCGTGACTCTGGGATGCGTGTGACATTCCCGGAGCTGTTAGTTGTTCACACTGAGGGGGGGCCATGGATCAATGATTCAACAGTGCCCATATTGTGAGAGACATGTCCGGACTGCTAGGCTTCTAGTATCATAGCCATAGTCTCAGAAAAACTGTCAGTAAATACTGCAGACACCGTCCTCATCCCCTGGCCATTAGTGCATACAATGGGAGTCTATGTAACCTGCCGGCCGTATAGCCGTACATGCTGTACCAGCTGTATAGAAAAACATGTGGTTCTGCACCTTTGTTTTACACAGAGAATATGCTGATAACTCCTCCGCATAATCCAGGAGGGTATAGACAACGTGCGACCAAACAGTGCAATGTATATAGTACAAGCATATCTATAAGTGCACTTCTGCACTAGTGGGGTTAGCACCACAGGTGCTGCTTAACGCCTGTTGCAGCGATTGTGTGACTATCAGAATGCCAGGGTCTTCCACACTTGTCTCTGTATCGTACAGAAACTGACACTAATGGCTGCCGGCGTCCTTGTAGAGAAGGAAGCCGTGGGCGTGCCTGAGAAAGTGCGGGAATCCGGATTCACAGTGCACACAGTGAGAGGGGTGGAGTATGCAAAACATACTCCAGCTCTCAGCGCTGCTGTGCTATGCAGCGTCACGCCCCTACCCTGACTGTCAGGGCTGTGGGCGGTAACGAAGGGAGACTAGGCCCAGAAGCCGGGGACTCGAGTTAACAGCGCGGCCGCCGTAAAAGCGCGGGCCGCGCTGAAGTCCCCGGCGCACCACAAGTGCCAGCCGCGCCGCAGTCCCAGCGGCCGGCGCGACCGATTCCTAGAAGTGGCCAGCGTCCCGCCCCTCTCCTGACTGGCAGGTCTGGGGGCGGGAACGAACGGAAGCAGGCCGCAAAAGCCGGGGACTCTAGTTATCAGCGCGGCCGCCGTAAAAGCGCGGGCCGCGCTGAAGTCCCCGGCGCACCACAAGTGCCAGCCGCGCCGCAGTCCCAGCGGCCGGCGCGACCGATTCCTAGAAGTGGCCAGCGTCCCGCCCCTCTCCTGACTGGCAGGTCTGGGGGCGGGAACGAACGGAAGCAGGCCGCAAAAGCCGGGGACTCTAGTTATCAGCGCGGCCGCCGTAAAAGCGCAGGCCGCGCTGAAGTCCCCGGCGCACTACAAGTGCCAGCCGCGCCGCAGTCCCAGCGGCCGGCGCGACCAATTCCCATAAGTGAGCCTGCTTCAGCGAAGCTGAATGAGGCCATGGCACAGGCGCCGCAGCGCTGATGTCCCCCGGCGCACTACAACACCCAGCATGCTGCGGTGTGAGCGCCAAATGCACGGGGACACAGAGTACCTTGAGGAAGCAGGGCCATGTCCCTGATGTACTCCGCTCCATCCAGCATCTTCTCCAGGGGCTGTAGATGGAGCACGGTCTCAGTGCCTGGAGACCGGTAAATCCCACTTCACCCAGAGCCCTGTAAAAAGGGATGGGGAAGGAATCAGCATGTGGGCTCCTGCCGCCGTACCCGCAATGGGTACCTCAACCTTACAAACACCTCCGACATACAGTGGGGTGAGAAGGGAGCATGCTGGGAGCCCTTAGTATGGGCCCTCTTTTCTTCCATCCGACATAGTCAGCAGCTGCTGCTGACTAAAAAGTGGAGCTATGCGTGGATGTGTTGCCTCCTTCGCACAAAGCACAAAACTGGTGAGCCAGTGATCCCACTGGGGGTGTATAGCCAGAAGGGGAGGGGCCTTACACTTTTAAGTGTAATACTTTGTGTGGCCTCCAGAGGCAATAGCTATACACCCAATTGTCTGGGTCTCCCAATTAGGAGCGAAAAAGAAAAAACCGAGACACCCTCTGGATCCAGCACAGGCTTCAGCCGTCCTGAACCATCAAAGTGGCCAGAGCTGAATCCACAGGGTGATAAAATAAGGAACCTTTTATAACAATATTCATGCTTAGAACAAATAAAATCAACGTGGACAAGCCCCTGTTCTTCCAGTACAACCCATATTAGCACCTGTATAAATATTGAATGTTAATTGTTATGTTATTTGCATAAGTAGCCAGTTAGGCTACTTTCACACATCCGGTTTGAGCAGTGCGGCTCAATCCGGCTGTGAAACCTATGCAACGGATGCAGCGAAAACACCGCATCCTTTGCATAAGTTTTTACATGCGGCCCGTCCGTTTTTTTCCGGTTGCGGCATGCTACTGAGCATGTGCAGTGGAAGAAACCGCATGCAGCGGCCGTATGCGTTTTTGGCCGCATCCGGCGTCCATAGGCATGCATTGAAAAATGCGCCGCAGCGGCCGGATGCGGCGCAATGCGTTTTTTTGCCAGAGCAAAAAAACGTGCCAGGGAACGTTCCATCCGGCCGCGGCATCGGTTAAATCTGCCGCATGCGGCAAAAACTTGACCGAACACAAGCCCATGCGGCACTAATGTAAGTCAATGAAAAAAACCCCGCAACCGGTGGAAAAAAAAACGGTTGCGGTTTTTTCTGCAGAACGCCGTATTGTGCCGCAGAGCAAAAACCGGATGTGTGAAAGTAGCCTAAGGCTACTTTCACACAACCGGTTTTTGCTCTGCGGCACAATATGGCACTCTGCAGAAAAACCGCAACAGTTTTTTTTTTACGCCGGTTGCGTTTTTTTTTTGCATAGACTTACATTAGTGCTGTATTGTGCCGCATGGGCTTGCGTTCGGTCCGGTTTTTGCCGCATGCGGCAGATTTAGCCGATGCCGCGGCCGGATCGAACGTTCCCTGGCACGTTTTTTTGCTCCGGCAAAAAAAAAAAAAAAAAAACACAACACACATCGCGCCGCATCCTGCCGCTGCGGCGCATTTTTCAATGCATGCCTATGGACGCCGGATGCGGAAAAAACGCATCCGGCCGCCGCATGCGGTTTCTTCCACTGCGCATGCTCAGTAGCGTGCCGCAACCGGAAAATAACGGACGGGCCGCATGTAAAAACTTATGCAAAGGATGCGGTGTTTTCGCCACATCCGTTGCATAGGTTTCACAGCCGGATTGAGCCGCATTGCTCAAACCGGATGTGTGAAAGCAGCCTAAGCAAGAAGGAAGGAAATCCAGCTTCAGGTTCTTTCTAAATAAATTTGGATACCACTTTTAAGAAAGTCATATGTGCAAAAATTTTAAAAACAAGTCCCATGATTCAGGGCCCATGCCTTACGGGTTTCAGATTGCTCCTTAGTCATAGGCACCAAATTTGGATACCACTTTTAAAAAAAGAACCTGATGCGGGTTTTCCTTCCTTTAGAGCTCTTTCTTGTTTAAAACAATCAACTCAGTTGTGCAAAGCAAAATTTGTAATTTTACCACTTTCCCATCAGCCCTGGGGCTCTACAAACTTTTTAAAGAGAGATAAGGCAAACTTTTTGTTAAGGCTGCCCAAAATAACTATACAAAAGAAAAAACAAAGTAGTAAAAGGAGTTTCTTAAAAAAATAAATTAAATTATGGTATGTCAGCCCAAACTGATAGTAAAAACTATCTAGAAAATCTCCACCCTGAAAATAAAAAACACGATCAGTGTTTTAACTGCTGCCCCCACCTGGTGTGGGCAAAAAACATCACCTTTTCTCCCTCCTCACTAGTGTTACACTAACCAGTATTTGCAGAGAAATCTCAGGCAAGTTGGCGCTGTCAGACACTGCTCATTCCACACAAGCCTTGAGTGGGCACAGCGGTGGACTGGGCCTCTTTGCCACTCCAAGGGTGCCCCAAGCACCATAACGGCCTTTTTTTTTATTAAATTTCATTTTCTACACAAGGGAGGCAGAGATAAGTAAGATATTGTCTAGATCCTGTACAAGGCTATGGCCCCGATTCATTAGGACTGGTGTACCATTTTTTTGAGAGGCATGCAAAAATCAGATGCACAGAATTCATTAATAGGCACACAATATATAATTAATTTGGCACATCTTATCAGTGGCATGCGGCCCACCTGAAATCTTACTCCAGTCATAGATTAAAGGCTACAGTGTGAACATGCTACTATACGTTGCATGTATGCCAACTTTTAATATCGGAGGATAGGACAGTCCCTATTGGGGTACACCTTGATGCAGAGGGATGGTTTTTACGATCAAAGAAGGGAATTTTGTTTACTTACCGTAAATTCCTTTTCTTCTAGCTCCTATTGGGAGACCCAGACAATTGGTGTATAGCTTCTGCCTCCGGAGGCCACACAAAGTATTACACTTTAAAAATGTAATCCCTCCCCTCTGCCTATACACCCTCCCGTGCATCACGGGCCCATCAGTTTTGGTGCCAAAGCAGGAAGGAGGAAACTTATAAATTGGTCTAAGGTAAACTCAATCCGAAGGATGTTCGGAGAACTAAACCATGAACCAAAGAACAATTCAACATGAACAACATGTGTACACAAAAGAACAACAGCCTGAAGGGAACAGGGGCGGGTGCTGGGTCTCCCAATAGGAGCTAGAAGAAAAGGAATTTACGGTAAGTAAACAAAATTCCCTTCTTCTTTGTCGCTCCATTGGGAGACCCAGACAATTGGGACGTCCAAAAGCAGTCCCATGGTGGGTAAAAGAATACCTCGATAAAAAGAGCCGTAAAACGGCCCCCTCCTACAGGTGGGCAACCGCCGCCTGAAGGACTCGCCTACCTAGGCTGGCATCTGCCGAAGCATAGGCATGCACCTGATAGTGTTTCGTGAAAGTGTGCAGACTCGACCAGGTAGCTGCCTGACACACCTGCTGAGCCGTAGCCTGGTGCCGCAATGCCCAGGACGCACCCACGGCTCTGGTAGAATGGGCTTTCAGCCCTGAAGGAACCGGAAGCCCAGAAGAACGGTAGGCTTCAAGAATCGGTTCCTTGATCCACCGAGCCAAGGTGGACTTGGAAGCCTGCGACCCCTTACGCTGGCCAGCGACAAGGACAAAGAGCGCATCAGAACGGCGCAGGGGCGCCGTACGAGAAATGTAGAGTCTGAGTGCTCTCACGAGATCTAACAAGTGCAAATCCTTTTCACATTGGTGAACTGGATTAGGACAAAAAGAAGGTAAGGAGATATCCTGATTGAGATGAAAAGGGGATACCACCTTAGGGAGAAATTCCGGTACCGGACGCAGAACCACCTTATCCTGGTGAAACACCAGGAAGGGGGCTTTGCATGACAGCGCTGCTAGCTCAGACACTCTCCGAAGTGATGTGACTGCCACTAGGAAGACCACCTTCTGCGAAAGGCGTGAAAGAGAAACATCCCTCATCGGCTCGAAAGGTGGTTTCTGAAGAGCCGTTAGCACCCTGTTAAGATCCCAGGGTTCTAGCGGACGCTTGTAAGGTGGGACTATGTGGCAAACCCCCTGCAGGAACGTGCGTACCTGCGGAAGCCTGGCTAGACGCTTTTGAAAAAACACGGAAAGCGCCGATACTTGTCCCTTGAGAGAGCCGAGAGACAAACCCTTGTCCATTCCGGATTGAAGGAAAGACAGAAAAGTGGGCAAGGCAAACGGCCAGGGAGTAAAACCCTGATCAGAGCACCAGGATAAGAAGATCCTCCACGTCCTCTGGTAGATCTTGGCGGACGTTGGTTTCCTGGCCTGTCTCATAGTGGCAATGACCTCTTGAGATAACCCTGAAGACGCTAGGATCCAGGACTCAATGGCCACACAGTCAGGTTGAGGGCCGCAGAATTCAGATGGAAAAATGGCCCTTGAGACAGCAAGTCTGGTCGGTCTGGTAGTGCCCACGGTTGACCCACCTTGAGATGCCACAGATCCGGGTACCACGACCTCCTCGGCCAGTCTGGGGCGATGAGGATGGCGCGGCGGCAGTCGGACCTGATCTTGCGTAACACTCTGGGCAGCAGTGCCAGAGGAGGAAATACATAAGGCAGTCGAAACTGCGACCAATCCTGAACTAATGCGTCTGCCGCCAGAGCTCTGTGATCTTGAGACCGTGCCATGAATGCTGGGACCTTGTTGTTGTGCCGGGACGCCATTAGATCGACGTCCGGCGTTCCCCAGCGGCAACAGATCTCTTGAAACACGTCCGGGTGAAGGGACCATTCCCCTGCGTCCATGCCCTGGCGACTGAGAATCTGCTTCCCAGTTTTCTACGCCCGGGATGTGAACTGCGGAGATGGTGGAGGCTGTGGCTTCCACCCACAGCAGAATCCGCCGAACTTCTTGGAAGGCTTGACGACTGCGTGTGCCGCCTTGGTGGTTGATGTACGCCACCGCCGTGGCGTTGTCCGACTGTATGCGGATCTGTCTGCCTTCCAGCCACAGCTGGAACGCCTTTAGGGCTAGATGCACTGCCCTTATCTCCAGAACATTGATCTGAAGGGAGGACTCTGTCTGGGTCCAGGTTCCCTGAGCCCTGTGGTGGAGGAAGACCGCTCCCCACCCTGACAGACTCACGTCCGTCGTGACCACAGCCCAGGATGGGGGCAGGAAGGATTTTCCTTTCGACAGAGAAGTGGGAAGAAGCCACCACTGAAGAGAGGCTTTGGCTGCCCGAGAAAGGGAGACGTTCCTGTCGAGGGACGTCGACCTCCTGTCCCATTTGCGGAGAATGTCCCATTGGAGTGGACGCAGATGAAACTGCGCAAATGGAACTGCCTCCATTGCTGCCACCATCTTCCCTAGAAAGTGCATGAGGCGCCTCAAGGGGTGTGACTGGGCTCGAAGGAGAGATTGCACCCCTGTCTGTAGTGAACGTTGTTTGTCCAGCGGGAGCTTCACTATCGCTGAGAGAGTATGAAACTCCATCCCGAGGTAAGTTAGCGATTGGGTCGGTGTCAATTTTGACTTTGGAAAATTGATGATCCACCCGAACCTCTGGAGAGTCTCCAGAGCAGCGTTCAGGCTGTGTTGGCATGCCACCTGGGAGGGTGCCTTGACTAGAAGATCGTCTAAGTAAGGGATCACCGAGTGTCCCTGAGAGTGTAGGACTGCCACCACTGTTGCCATGACCTTGGTGAAGACCCGTGGGGCTGTCGCCAGGCCGAAAGGCAGTGCCACGAACTGAAGGTGTTAGTCTCCGATGGAGAAACGCAGGAAGCGCTGATGCTCTGGTGCAATCGGCACGTGGAGATAAGCATCCCTGATGTCGATTGATGCTAGGAAGTCTCCTTGGGACATCGAGGCGATGACGGAGCGGAGAGATTCCATCCGGAACCGTCTGGTTTTCACGTGTCTGTTGAGCAGTTTGAGGTCCAGAACGGGACGGAATGATCCGTCCTTTTTTTGGCACCACAAACAAGTTGGAGTAAAAACCCCGACCACATTCTTGAAGGGGAACAGGGATCACCACTCCTTCTGCCTTCAGAGTGTTCACCGCCTGAAAGAGAGCATCGGCTCGCTCGGGGGGCGGAGATGTTCTGAAGAAACGAGTCGGAGGACGAGAGCTGAGCTCTATCCTGTAACCGTGAGACAGAATGTCTCTCACCCATCGGTCTTGGACATGTGGCAACCAGGCGCCGCAAAAGCGGGAGAGCCTGCCACCGACCGAGGATGCGATTTGGGGAGGCCGAAAGTCATGAGGAGGCCGCCTTGGGGGCGGTTCCTCCGGCGGTCTTTTTAGGACGTGACTTAGACCGCCATGAATCAGAGTTCCTCTGGCCCTTCTGTGGCCTGTTGGACGTGGAGAATTGAGACCTGGCTGAGGGCCGAAAGGACCGAAACCTCGGTTGTATCTTCCGTTGCTGAGGTCTGTTTGGTTTGGACTGGGGTAAGGACGAGTCCTTTCCCTTGGATTGTTTAATAATTTCATCCAATTGCTCGCCAAACAGACGGTCGCCAGAAAATGGCAAACCGGTTAAGAACTTCTTGGAAGCAGAGTCTGCCTTCCATTCGCGTAGCCACATGGCCCTGCGGACTGCCACTGAATTGGCGGATGCTACCGCTGTACGGCTCACAGAGTCCAGGACGGCGTTCATGGCGTAGGACGAAAAAGCCGACGCCTGAGAGGTTAAAGACACAACCTGCGGAGTAGAGGCACGTGTGACTGCATTAATCTCAGACAGACAAGCTGAGATAGCGTGGAGTGCCCATACAGCTGCGAATGCCGGAGCAAAAGACGCGCCTATGGCTTCATAGATGGATTTCATCAGGAGCTCTATTTGCCTGTCAGTGGCATCCTTGAGCGATGAACCATCTGCCACTGCTACTATGGATCTAGCCGCCAGTCTAGAGACTGGAGGATCCACCTTGGGACACTGAGCCCAACCCTTAACTACGTCAGTGGGGAAGGGGTAACGTGTGTCATTAAGGCGCTTAGTAAAGCGCTTGTCCGGAAATGCTCGGTGTTTCTGGACTGCATCTCTGAAGTTGGAGTGATCGAAAAACGCACTCCGTGTACGTTTGGGAAACCTAAATTGGTGTTTCTCCTGCTGTGAAGCGGACTCCTCAAATCGGTGGAGTTGGAGGAGAAAGTTCTAGCACCTGGTTGATGGACGCTATAAGGTCATTTACTATGGCGTCCCCTTCAGGTGTATCAAGATTGAGAGCAGCGTCAGGATCAGAACCCTGATCTGCCACCTCCGCTTCATCCTCCAGAGAGTCTTCATGCTGAGACCCTGAGCAGTGTGATGAAGTCGAGGGAAGCTTCCAGCGAGCTCGCTTAGCCGGTCTGGGACTGCGGTCCGTGTCGGAGTCCTCACCGTGGGACCTAGGAGTCACCCCAGGAGCACTTTGCTGCGCCGACCGAGGGGGGCCTGGGGGCAATGATTCAACAGTGCCCGGGGCCTGTGTTACCGGTCTGGACTGCAAAGCTTCTAGTATCTTAGCAGACCATCTATCCATAGACTGAGCCATGGATTGGGAAAGTGACTCAGAAAGTTTCTCAGCCAACACTGCAAACTCTGTCCCTGCCACCTGGACAGTGGTAGCCGGTGGTTCTACCTGGGCCGAGGGTCCCACCAGTGCCTGAGGCTCCGGCTGAGTGAGTGTCACAGGGGCCGAGCATTGCACACAATGAGGGTAGGTGGAACCTGCAGGTAACATAGCTGCACAAGAGGTACAGGATGCAAAATAAGCCTGTGCCTTTGCACCCTTGCTTTTTGCGGACGACATGCTGTTGTCTCCTCTTAGAGCAATCAGTGAGGGTATATAGCCAAAGCAAATAATGCGGCCGAACAGAGCAAATATATACAATATATGGATATATATATACACACTTCGGCACCCAGGGGGGCCAGCACCTTGTAACCGGTGCGGCTTACCGACCGCCCTCAGTGGTTGTGTGTCCACCAGATTCCCTGCCTGGGCCTCCCAGAGCTGTGGAGCTCGGTCTGAAGTTCTCCACCGGCAGAAGTGATGATAACAATGGCTGCCAGCGTTCTCAGTGGAGGAGGGAGCCGTGGGCGTGCCTCAGAAAGTGCGGGAATCTGGTGCCCCACAGTGCTCAGTGAGGGGGGAGGAGGATACCTAAGTATGCTCCAGCCCTCACCGCTGACGTCCAGTCTAGCGTCCCGCCCTTACCCCTGACTGGCAGGCCCGGGGGCGGGAGTATGCGGTACTAGGCCGCAGAAGCCGGGGACTAAAGTTAGTAACGCGGCCGGCAAACAGGCGCGGTCGGTGCGGTAGTCCCGGCGACACAAAACACACAGCAGTCGCTGCAGCGTCTGTTACACAGGCGCTCTATGCGCCGTCCCCAAGGGGACACAGAGTACCTCAGAGAAGCAGGTTACCGGTCGGGCCTGTCCCTGATGATACCCGGTCTCCTGTCCGTCAGATTCCCCCAGGGGCTGCGGAGGGAGCCCGGTCCCAGTGCATGGTGACCGGTTAGGATCCCACTTCTCCCAGAGCCCCTAAGGGATGGGGAAGGATAACGGCATGTGGCTCCAGCCTTTGTACCCGCAATGGGTACCTCAACCTTAACAGCACCGCCGACCAGAGTTGGGTGAGAAGGGAGCATGCTGGGAGCCCTGTTAGGGGCCCTCTTTTCTTCCATCCGATAAAGTCAGCAGCTGCTGCTGACTAAAATGTGGAGCTTGCGTGAATGTGTGCCTCCTTCAACACAAAGCAAAAAACTGATGGGCCCGTGATGCACGGGAGGGTGTATAGGCAGAGGGGAGGAGTTACACTTTTTAAAGTGTAATACTTTGTGTTGCCTCCGGAGGCAGAAGCTATACACCAATTGTCTGGGTCTCCCAATGGAGCGACAAAGAAATAAGAATTATTCTTACCGATAATTCGCTTTCTAGGACCTTCCACGACAGCATAGGAGGTTGTCTCTCCACGCCCTAATTGGGACAGGAAGTTCAAGAGGTTTAAAAGGACCCTCCCACCTCCCACAGCCAGTGTCTTACAAAGAATCCATAGCATATGAGAAGTACTACACATTCAGGAATACATGAATACATAGGGGAGGGAATTACCTGCTGTCGTGGAAGGTCCTAGAAAGCGAATTATCGGTAAGAATAATTCTTATTTCTCTAGTCCCTTCCACGACAGCATAGGAGGAATACCAAAGAATTGATACCTAGGGGGGGACCACAGCCTGCAGGACTTTCCTGCCAAAGGCCAAATCCCTGTTGGAATCCAGATCCAGACGATAATGCTTCGTGAAGGTATGGAGCGAAGACCACGTAGCCGCCTTGCAGATCTGCTCAGGGGAAGCCCCTGCCCGTTCGGCCCAGGAGGCAGAGGTAGCCCTGGTGGAGTGCGCCGTGAATCCAGTAGGTGGAGAGAGATGCTGAGCGAGGTAGGCATCTCTAATTGCCCGCACAATCCAGTTGGCGACGGTACTCTTAGCCACCTTCTTGCCCTTATTGCGGCCAAAGGGCTGGATGAACAGGTTAGAATCAAGGCGCCAAGAAGCAGTAACCTCTAGGTAGTGCAACACTATCCGACGGACATCCAAAGAATGAAACACTTCCTCACCCGGAGTCCGAGGATTCTGACAGAATGAAGGCAGGACGATGGACTGCGAACGGTGAAAATCCGAAACCACCTTGGGAAGGAAGGAAGGGTCCAGCTGAAAAACAATGCTGTCATCTCTGATGGTCAGATAAGGTTCCCTAACAGACAAAGCCTGAAGTTCGCCGACTCTGCGAGCAGATGTAATAGCCACAAGAAAAGCAGTCTTGTGAGAAAGGGAACGAATGTTACAAGAGCACAGAGGTTCAAACGGAGATTGAGATAGTCCTGTAAGGACCACATTGAGATCCCAGCGAGGCGTCAGGACCCTCCGACGTGGACAGAGTCTACTAGCGGACACAAAGAACCGACGGATCCAACGATGATCTGCCAGAGCCGTGTCAAAGACTGCACTGAGTGCTGACACCTGAACTTTCAGGGAGCTGGGCCTAAGACCTAAGTCTAAACCACTTTGGAGAAAGTCCAGAATCTGCGCAATATTAGGCCGAAAAGGGTCAGGAGGCCGAGAACCACACCAGGAGGAAAATCTCTTCCAGATTTTGTTGTATATACTATTAGTCACAGGTTTACGGTTCTTCTGCAGCGTAGCCACAACTTTGTCAGAAAGCCCCTGAGCCTTCAGTGCCCGGGCCTCAGAAGCCAGGCAGCCAAGTTGAGTTTCTGAGGAGCCGGATGGAAAAATCGGACCCTGTGACAGTAAGCTGGGGTCCGAACCTAAGAGGACTGGGCCGTCGATTCCTAGCGTCATGACCAGGCTGTACCAACTCCTCCGGGGCCACAGAGGGGCTACCAGTATAGTTGGGACCCCCTCGTCTCTGATCTTCCTCAGGGCCCGTGCGAGAAGAGGAAGAGGGGGGAACGCGTAAGCGAGGCGAAAGGACCAACTGTGGCAGAAAGCGTCTACCCCTAAAGCCTCGTCCCTTGGGTTCAGGGAGAAATATGTTGCGACCTTGCGATTCTCTGCTGAGGCAAAGAGGTCCACCTCTGGTGCACCCCACCTTGCCACTAGAGAGCAGAACACTGCCTGATCCAGGCTCCATTCCCCTGGATGAACATCCCGACGACTCAGGAAATCCGCCTGAAGATTGAGGGAGCCCTTCAGATGGACCGCAGAAAGGGAGAGCAGAGATTGTTCTGCCCATTGAAAGATTCGGGAGGATACCGACTTCAGGGCGCCTGAGCGTGTACTGCCCTGATGGCGGAGATGTGCCACTGTTGGGACATTGTCTGAATATACCAGGACGTGAGAGTCCCGGACGAGGTCCTGAGCCGCAAAGAGGGCTTCCCTGACTGCCCTGAGCTCCCGGTAGTTGGAGGATTGGGAGCTGACATAAGGACTCCAGACCCCTTGAAATGGGGAATTTGCCACCATTGCCCCCCATCCACGTAGGCTGGCATCTGTGGTCAGTGTAACCAGGGGTTTCTGAGTCCAGGCAACCCCAACCTGCAGGTTGGCGGGACTCAGCCACCAGAAAAGGGATGAGGAGACGGACTCCGAGAGGCGAAACCTTCTGTTTAGGGATGACGGGAGTCTGTCCCAGTGTGCCAGGATATGATCCTGGAGACACCGAGAATGGGCCTGAGCCCACCTGACCGAGGGGATGCAGGATGTCATGGAACCCAGGGCTGACATAGCCGCTCGAAGCGTTGGGCGAGCCTGCCTGCGGAGCTTCGAGATTTTGGATAACAGAGCTATCCTGTGGCCCTCTGGGAGAAAAGATGCCTGTCTGTCGGAGTCCAGCAGCACTCCGAGAAACTGCCGTGTGGAGGAGGGGGTTAACTGTGATTTTTTGAGATTGGGAATCCATCCCAGAGACCGAAGGATTCCCAAAGACCTCTCCACATGGCTCCGGAGGGTTGGAGCAGACGGAGCCATGAGAAGAAAGTCGTCCAGATACGGAACTAGACAGATACCCTGCAATCTTATGAAGGCGACCACCTCTGCCATGATCTTGGAAAAAATCCTTGGAGCTGAGGAGATCCCGAAGGGAAGTACATTGAATTGGAAATGAAGTACTTCTTCCCCGTGAAGCACCGCAAACCTGAGGTATTGTCTGTGTCCCGGATGGACGGGTACATGGAAGTAGGCATCTTTCAGATCGATAGAGGCCATCTGGTGGTGTAGACCTATCAGGGGAATAGCTGATCTCACCGACTCCATCTTGAACCGCCGGTACCTGACCCGACGGTTTAGACTTTTTAAATTGATAATTATACGGACGTCGCCGGATGGCTTCTTGACCAGGAAGAGACGGGAGTAGTGTCCTATCCCTTCTTCCCGACTCGGGACTGGGGAAACGACCCCCGAGTGCACTAACTCTAAAATCTTTGTGTACAACAGAGTCTGTGAACCCGGCGATGCCAGCGCAGTGACTCGGAGACCCGGAAGAGGGGGGGAAAGGAATTCTATGAGAAGACCGTCCGAGATGATCTTCAGAACCCATTGGCAAGAGGTTATGGACTGCCACTGGGTAAGAAACGCTGAGAGTCTTCCCCCCACCCGGGCCGAGTCACTGCTTGTCCTGCTGAGGACGTTGCTGATGTGGAGGGATGAGGATGTTTCTCCCTCTACCTTTGGGATAGCTCCACCTGCCTGCCTTCCCTTTCCCTCTGGGCTGGGAGGCCTGAGGCATCGAGGGACGAAAGGACCGCTTCCTGGTAGGTCTAGGATCGGGCAAGGCCTTACGATCAGTCGCCTTGTCCAGGATATCATCCAGGGCAGGGCCAAACACCAAATCCCCTTTAAAAGGAAGGGAACAAAGCCTCATTTTAGAGGTGGAGTCTCCACTCCAGGCCTTAAGCCAGAGGGCACGTCGGGCAGAGTTAGAAAGCACCGAGGTCCTGGCTGCCAGGCGGACAGATTCCACCGAGGTATCTGCCAGAAAACAGGTAGCCTTCCTAAGCAAGGGAAGGGATTCCAGTAATTCCTCCCTAGGGGTCCCTTGGGAAAGAAGGGAATTTTGTTTACTTACCGTAAATTCCTTTTCTTCTAGCTCCAATTGGGAGACCCAGACAGTGGGTGTATAGCTACTGCCTCTGGAGGCCGCACAAAGAACTACACTTAAAAGTGTAAGGCCCCTCCCCTTCTGGCTATACACCCTCCCGTAGGAGTACGGATTCCTCAGTTTTAGTACCAAAGCAAGAAGGAGGAAAGCCAATAACAGTTTCAAAAACAAATTCAATCCGATAACAAGATCGGAGAACTTAAGAAACAACATGAACAACATGTGCACCCGAAAAACGAAACCCTAAGAACAAATAGGGCGGGTGCTGGGTCTCCCAATTGGAGCTAGAAGAAAAGGAATTTACGGTAAGTAAACAAAATTCCCTTCTTCTTTTTCGCTCCTAATTGGGAGACCCAGACAGTGGGACGTCCAAAAGCAGTCCCTGGGTGGGTAAAAAGATACCACATGAACGGGCTGTCAGACAGCCTCTTCCTACAGGTGGGCCACCGCCGCCTGAAGGACCTGTCTACCTAGGCTGGCATCTGCCGAAGCGTAGGTATGCACTTGATAGTGTTTGGTAAACGTGTGCAGACTCGACCAGGTAGCCGCCTGGCACACTTGCTGAGCCGTAGCCTGATGCCGCAATGCCCAGGACGCACCCACGGCTCTGGTAGAATGGGCCTTCAGTCCAGATGGAATCGGAAGCCCAGCAGAACGGTATGTGTGAAGAATTGGTTCCTTGATCCACCGCGCCAGGGTGGATTTGGAAGCTTGCGATCCCTTATGCTGCCCAGCGACTAGGACAAAGAGCGCATTAGAACGGCGTAGAGACGCCGTGCGAGAAATGTAAATCCTGAGTGCTCTCACCAGGTCCAACAGATGTAAACCCTTTTCAAATTGGTGAACTGGATGCGGACACAAAGATGGCAAAGTGATATCCTGATTGAGATGAAAGGAAGAAACCACCTTGGGAGAAAACTCTGGAATTGGACGCAGTACTACCTTGTCTTGGTGAAACACCAGGAAGGGAGATTTGCAAGATAACGCCGCTAGCTCGGACACTCTTCGAAGAGACGTGACCGCCACAAGAAAAACTACCTTTTGTGAAAGCCGAGAAAGGGGAACCTCTTTCAAAGGCTCGAAAGGCGGCTTCTGGAGAGCAATGAGAACCTTGTTCAGATCCCAGGGTTCCAATGGCCGTCTGTAAGGAGGAACGATATGACAAACTCCTTGGAGAAACGTGCGTACTTTAGAAAGCCGTGCCAAGCGCTTCTGAAAGAATACGGATAGCGCGGAGACTTGACCCTTAAGAGAGCTAAGCGACAAACCTTTTTCCAACCCAGACTGCAGGAAGGAAAGAAAAATTGGCAAAGCAAATGGCCAGGGAGAAAACCCTTGAGCCAAGCACCACGCTAAGAATATCTTCCACGTCCTGTGGTAGATCTTGGCGGAGGATGGTTTCCTAGCCTGTCTCATTGTGGCAACAACTTCATGAGATAAACCTGAGGCCGCTAGGATCCAGGACTCAATGGCCACACAGTCAGGTTCAGGGCCGCAGAATTCAGATGGAAAAACGGCCCTTGAGACAGCAAATCTGGACGGTCTGGTAGTGTCCACGGTTGGCCTACCGTGAGGTGCCACAGATCCGGGTACCACGACCTCCTTGGCCAGTCTGGAGCGACGAGAATGGCGCGGCGGCAGTCGGACCTGATTTTGCGGAGCACTCTGGGCAACAATGCCAGAGGTGGGAACACATACGGTAGCCGGAACTGCGACCAATCTTGAACTAAGGCGTCTGCCGCCAGAGCTCGGTGATCGTGAGACCGTGCCATGAAAACCGGGACTTTGTTGTTGTGCCGTGACGCCATCAGATCGACGTCCGGCATCCCCCAGCGGCGACAGATCTCCTGAAACACGTCCGGGTGAAGGGACCATTCCCCTGCGTCCATGCCCTGGCGACTGAGAAAGTCTGCTTCCCAGTTTTCTACGCCTGGGATGTGGACTGCGGATATGGTGGATGCCGTGTCTTCCACCCACGTCAGAATCCGCCGGACTTCCTGGAAGGCTTGCCGACTGCGTGTTCCCCCTTGGTGGTTGATGTATGCCACCGCTGTGGAGTTGTCCGACTGAATTCGGATCTGCTTGCCTTCCAGCCATTGTTGGAAGGCTCGCAGAGCAAGATAGATTGCTCTGATTTCCAGAACATTGATCTGCAGGGTGGACTCTTCCTGAGTCCACGTCCCCTGAGCCCTGTGGTGGAGAAACACCGCTCCCCACCCTGATAGGCTCGCATCCGTCGTGACCACTGCCCAGGACGGGGGAAGGAACGACTTTCCCTGTGACAATGAGGTGGGGAGAAGCCACCAACGCAGAGAGTCCTTGGCAGTCTGAGAGAGGGAGACAGTCCTGTCGAGGGACGTCGATTTCCCATCCCATTGGCGTAGAATGTCCCATTGTAGAGGGCGCAGATGAAACTGCGCGAACGGGACTGCCTCCATTGCTGCTACCATCTTTCCTAGGAAATGCATGAGGCGCCTCAGTGAGTGCGACTGGCTCTGAAGGAGAGATTGCACTCCAGTCCGTAGCGAGCACTGCTTGTCCAGTGGAAGCTTCACTATCGCTGAGAGAGTATGAAACTCCATGCCAAGATAAGTCAGAGATTGGGTCGGGGTTAGATGAGACTTTGGAAAGTTGATAATCCACCCGAAACTCTGGAGAGTGTCTAGTGCCACCTTCAGACTGTGTTGGCATGCCTCTTGAGAGGGTGCCTTTATAAGCAGGTCGTCTAGATACGGGATGACCGAGTGACCCTGCGAGTGCAGAACAGCTACTACTGCTGCCATGACTTTGGTGAAGACCCGGGGGGCTGTTGCCAGACCGAAAGGTAACGCTACGAACTGCAGGTGTTCGTCGTGTATGACGAAGCGTAGGAAACGCTGATGCTCTGGTGCAATCGGCACGTGGAGATACGCATCTTTGATATCTATTGATGCTAGAAAATCTCCTTGAGACATTGAGGCTATGACGGAGCGTAGGGATTCCATCCGGAACCTCCTGACTTTTACGTGTCTGTTGAGCAACTTTAGATCCAGGACGGGTCGATACGATCCGTCCTTTTTTGGGACCACAAACAGATTGGAGTAAAAACCGTGACCTTGTTCCTGAAGAGGGACGGAGGTCACCACTCCTTCCGCCTTTAGAGCGGCCACCGCCTGCAACAGAGCATCGGCTCGGTCTGGTGGTGGAGAAGTTCTGAAGAAACGAGTTGGCGGACGAGAACTGAACTCTATCCTGTACCCGTGAGACAGAATATCCCTCACCCAACGGTCTTTGACGCGTGACAGCCAAATGTCGCCAAAGTGGGAAAGCCTCCCACCGACCGCGGGTGTGGGAATCGGAGACCGCAAGTCAGGAGGACGCCGTCTTGGCAACGGTTCCTCCGGCTGTCCTTTTTGGGCGTGACTGAGACCTCCAAGAATCTGAGCGTCTCTGGTCTTTTTGAGTCTTTTTTGACGAGGCGAATTGGGACCTGCCCGGTCCTCGAAAGGACCGATAACCAGACTGACCCTTCCTCTGTTGGGGTTTGTTTTGTCTGTGTTGCGGTAAGGATGAGTCCTTACCCTTGGAGTGTTTGATGATTTCATCCAAACGCTCTCCAAACAAATCGGTCACGAGAAAAAGGCAAATTGGTTAAGCACTTCTTGGAATGAGAATCTGCTTTCCAATGTCTCAACCACAGGGCCCTACGCAAAACAACGGAGTTGGCTGACGCCACTGCCGTGCGGCTTGTAGCGTCAAGAACAGCATTAATCGCGTACGACGCGAATGCCGCCATTTGCGAGGTCAATGGTGCTACCTGCGGGGCAAATGCACGTGTGACTGAGTCGACTTGCGCAAGCCCGGCTGAGATAGCTTGGAGTGCCCATACGGCCGCAAAAGAAGGCGCTAATGACGCTCCAATCGCTTCATAGATGGATTTCAGCCAGAGCTCCATCTGCCTGTCAGTGGCATCTTTAAGTGCCGCTCCATCTTCAACTGCAACCAAGGATCTAGCTGCAAGCCTGGAAATTGGAGGATCCACTTTTGGACACTGGGTCCAACCCTTGACCACCTCAGGGGGAAAAGGATAGCGTGTATCTTTAAGCCGTTTAGAAAAACGCCTTTCAGGATAAGCGTGGGGTTTCTGGATTGCGTCTCTAAAGTCAGCGTGGTCCAGAAAAGTGCTTAATGTACGCTTAGGGTATCTGAAATGGATTCTCTCGTGCTGCGAAGCTGACTCCTCTACAAGAGGAGCTGGTGGGGAAATATTTAACATCTTATTGATGTTAAATATAAGATCATTAACTATGGCGTTACCATCTGGTGTATCTAGATTGAGAGCGGTCCCAGGATCAGAATCCTGGTCAGTTACGTCCGCCTCATCACCCATAGATTCATCTCGCTGGGATCCTGACCATTGAGATGAATGTGAAGGCCCGTCATAGCGAGCCCGCTTAGGCTGCCCTGGGCCATCGTCCGAGTCAGAGTCTTCACCCTGAGGTGTATATGCCCGTCCCGGAGCTTGGAGGTAATTCAGCTGAGGGGGACCAGGGGGCAATGATTGCACAGTGTCCGTGGCCTGAAGTACAGGCCTAGCTCGCAATGTGTCAAGAATTTGTGACATAGTGAGAGACATTCTGTCAGCAAAAGCTGCAAACTCAGTTCCTGTCACCTGGACAGCATTCACAGGTGGTACACCCTGGGTCACGTCCAGCAGAGGCCCCGGCTGTGCAAGCGCCGCAGGGGCCGAGCACTGCACACAATGGGGGTCCGTGGAGCCTGCCGGTAGAAAAGTCCCACATGCGGTGCAGGAAGCATATAATGTCTGTGCCTTGGCACCCTTGCGTTTTACGGACGACATGCTGCTGGCTCTCTGCAATGTGAGAGAGTCTATAGCCAAAGGGCGACCAGCGCTATGTAATACCAAGTATTTGTAAAAACAAAATACTAAGAATACTACTGGCACAAGAGGGGGTGAGCCCTGAGGGCTGCTTACCGCCCGCTGAATAGCGGGTAAGAGGCGAAGAATTCCTTGTCTGGGTCTCCCCGGCTCCCCTCTGCAGCTCAGCGTGTCAGCAGGAATGGCTGCCGGCGTCTGTGGAGAGGGGCGGTCCGTGGGAGTTCCCAAACAAAAGTGCGGGAAACAGTGTCCCCTCTGTGCCTATTGTGAGGGCTGGAGTATGTAAAAACGACTCCAGCCCTCAGCGCTGATGCACTGACCAGCGTCCCGCCCCTCTCCTGACTGGCAGGTCTGGGGGCGGGAACGAACGGAAGCAGGCCGCAAAAGCCGGGGACTCGAGTTATCAGCGCGGCCGCCGTAAAAGCGCGGGCCGCGCTGAAGTCCCCGGCGCACCACAAGTGCCAGCCGCGCCGCAGTCCCAGCGGCCGGCGCGACCGATTCCCAGAAGTGTGCCTGCTTCAGCGAAGCTGAATGAGGCCATGGCACAAGCGCCGCAGCGCTGATGTCCCCCGGCGCACTACAACACCCAGCATGCTGCGGTGTGAGCGCCAAATGCACGGGGACACAGAGTACCTTGAGGAAGCAGGGCCATGTCCCTGATGTACTCCGCTCCATCCAGCATCTTCTCCAGGGGCTGTAGATGGAGCACGGTCTCAGTGCCTGGAGACCAGTAAATCCCACTTCACCCAGAGCCCTGTAAAAAGGGATGGGGAAGGAATCAGCATGTGGGCTCCTGCCGCCGTACCCGCAATGGGTACCTCAACCTTACAAACACCTCCGACATACAGTGGGGTGAGAAGGGAGCATGCTGGGAGCCCTGTATGGGCCCTCTTTTCTTCCATCCGACATAGTCAGCAGCTGCTGCTGACTAAAAACAATGGAGCTATGCGTGCGTGTCTGACCTCCTGCGCACAAAGCTAAAACTGAGGAATCCGTACTCCTACGGGAGGGTGTATAGCCAGAAGGGGAGGGGCCTTACACTTTTAAGTGTAGTTCTTTGTGCGGCCTCCAGAGGCAGTAGCTATACACCCACTGTCTGGGTCTCCCAATTAGGAGCGAAAAAGAAATATGAGCCTCCAACTGGTCCAACCACCTAATTAGGGACCTGGATACGCAGGTGGAGGCAATGTTGGCTTGAATAGAGGAAGACGATGCCTCCCAGGACCGCTTCATCAGGCCCTCTACCTTCCTATCCATTTGATCCTTCAGTTGGGAAGTATCCTCAAAGGGAAGAGCCGTTTGCTTAGCTACCCTAGCCACCTGAACGTCTACTCTTGGGATCTCCCAATGTAGTCCCGAAGGTTCCAGAGGAAACCGGCGTCTAAGGTCACTCCGTACCCGCCTCTCAGGACATTCCCATTCCTGAGAAACAATATCCAATATATTGGCATGAACTGGGAATCCCAACTGTTTGACTGACTTCAGGCCAGCAAACATTTCGTCCTGGATTGAAGGAAGAGACTGCACTTCCTCTAAACCCATAGTGCTCCGAACTGCCTCAATAAGATCCCCCAACTCTTCTGAGTGAAAAAGAAAGGACTGGTCAGACCCCCCAGATGGAAATCCTTCATCAGGACCCTCAGAGGTGGAATCAGCGTCCTCCTGATCAGAAGGGGTCGACTGGAGTCTCCTCTTTTTTGGAGGAGAGGGTCCAGTAGCAGGGCCAGGAGCAGGGCCAGGAGCAGGGCCAGGAGCAGGGCCAGGCACAGGGCCAGGCACAGGGCCAGGAACAGGGCCAGGCACAGGGAGAGAAGCCAGTGAGGCCCTAATCTCCTGTTTCATCATGGACCGCAACTCATCTATCAGAGATGGTTGTTCGGCCCTAATAACCTGGTCCGTACATTGCTGGCAAAGCTTTTTATCCCATACTGCAGGGAGCTTCTTTATACAGATGGGACATTTTTTAATTTTGTCCACTCTGTCAGGTCTATCAGGCTTATCGGACTTGTCAGTTTTTTCTGACTTCTCAGGCTTCTCTGATTTCTCATTTCTGTCAGTTTTCTTGGTGGCCTTGTCCTCCTAGAAAACACAGAGCAGAGAGCCATAATCACTGATGAGACCTATGTCCGAGGGACCAGTCCCCTCCATACTCACAGTAGCAGGGGGCACACTGGGTTCTGCAGAGGCAGCTGCAGCGGAAGACATGACAGGGAGCACGGTCTTACCATGATCTGATGTCTTCGTGGCAGCCCTTATGGACAAGGGCCTGCCTCCCCAGTGACGGTGCACGTTTCCCCGCCTCCCGCATCTGGTCCTGGGCAGGTCGAGTCGCAGTCGGCGTGCCTCCACGCTGCCTCCGCAAACCGGAAGCGCTCGACCGGAAGTCCGCAAGACCAGAAGTCCCGCCTCCGGGAGCACTTCCGGATCGCTCCGGCAGCGTGCATGCGGGAGGCGGCCGGCGGCTCAGGGAGGACGCCGGCCGGGGAGCTCAACAGCCTGCATCACCCCTCAGGAGGATCCGGAAGGCTGGAGCAGCGGTCCCCCACAGCGTGAGGGAACAGCAAGGGAGGAGCGGTGAAGGCCCGACCGATGCCGTCCGGCTGAAGGTAATAGGGGGAAAAAAAAAAAATATACTGCAGTTCGCCGGCCACCACAGCATAGGAGAAAAAACAAAACCTCTCCATGCCCCATGGGGACAGGAAAGACACTGGCTGTGGGAGGTGGGAGGGTCCTTTTAAACCTCTTGAACTTCCTGTCCCAATTAGGGCGTGGAGAGACAACCTCCTATGCTGTCGTGGAAGGGAGTAGAGAAAACAGTGTTTACCAAGTACTCCATGTCATATAAATGTATTATTACTGCAGGATATGTGCTCATTTTGCTTCTCGTAGGGTTGATTGTAATATTTCAGGAGTAAAAAATGCCTCCGCTATTGATGAAATTGATGGGCAGGCACAGCCAGCTTCTTCCCAACTTAGCCCATTTTGGCAGAGCTGCCCGAAAAGCCAAAATTGCTACATTTCTGAGTAACTTTGAAATGTCGAAATTTTTGCCCAATACAAAAGTGCTTTATGCTGGTTTTCGGTCATAGACCAAGATGTTTAGGTGCTTCGTTTATACTGTCAGTTTAGGCTTAGGCTACTTTCACACTTGCGTTGGACCGCTTCCGTTGCTATCCACAGCCTTGAGGAATTACGGTAACCATTGCAGGAAACCGTTATATTCCTCAGACTTCTATTAGCTACGGATAGCAACGTATGGTCTTGCGTTGCATCCGCTGCACAACGCAGCGTCGTTATTTTGATGCTGCGTCGGGCGGAGAGAACGCTGCATGTAGCGTTTTTGAGCAGCGCAAACCGTAGGATTTTACTGCGCATGCTCTGCCTCCCTGCACACGGAACCAGGGTAAACATCGGGTTACTAAGCAATGCGCTTTGCCTAGTTACTCTATTTACCCTGGCTACGAGTGCAAGGAGCCAGCGCTAAGCGGTGTACGCTGGTAACCAAGGTAAATATCGGGTAACCAAGCAAAGTGCTTTGCCTAGTTACCCGATATTTACCCTGGCTACGAGTGCAAGGAGCCAGCGCTAAGCGGTGTACGCTGGTAACCAAGGTAAATATCGGGTAACCAAGCAAAGTGCTTTGCCTAGTTACCCGATATTTACCCTGGCTACGTGTGCAGGGAGCCCGACACTTCCCCGCTCAGCTCCACCCCCTCCCGCACTCCACATGTACACACGCATACACACTCACCTGTCCCTAGCCTTGCATTCCTCGCTGCACTGACGTCCTCAGCGCCATGGTCCCGCTCTGCTCCACCCACCCCGCACTCCGCCCCCCCTCACACATTCTCGGCGGCCGAACGATCAGCTGATCACCCAGCGACCGGCTGCTGTGAGCGATCAGCTGATCGTTCACAATAGTCTGCCGCCGGTAAAACGAAAGAAAAAAAATTCCGTTTTGTACGATCCGTTGTGCCACTACATGCAACACATCCGTTGCATCCGTCACACAACGCAATGCAACGGATGCCGTTCAACGCAAGTGTGAAACTAGCCTTAAAGATTCCCCATTTAAAAATTACAAGAATCAGCATTCTCCCCCGGCTACAGTTCTGATGGCGCCCGCTCTCCAATGCTCTGTGTTTTTAGTGCCCCTAAAAGCCTAGTTCCATTTTCAAGCTAAGGACAAACAATCACTTTTTTTCATTATAAGTGATTGGATAAGAAGACATCATGGCTCAGCAACAGGACAAGGTTTGTAGATTTTTAATGTGACGTCTTCCTTGTGGCTGGAATCACACATGCAATTTTTGATGCTGTTTTTTTTTAAAGCCAAAGACAGACATTGATCCAGGACAGAGCAGTGTAATGGGGAATTCACAAAAGGGAGATTTACTGCACATTTATGTGACTCAAAATCAATCCAGCACTAGCCTTGCCAAAAGATCAATGGCTGGAACCTGCGGTGGACACTTGGATTTCTGCTCTGGATATGCAGTTTGATCAGTAGAGCGTTTGCATGAGAATTACCCCTGTTCAACAGAGCAAACTATTACTATTCAGAGAAAGTGAATTGTCGTCGGTTAACACAGATTTCTGGGAAAAATCCAATCATAATCCATGTCAAGTACTTGATGGGTAAATGTATCATAACTTGTTTTTCACTATTTTTATTTCTTTCAAATTATCTTATGCTTTTGGCTGCAAAAACAGCATGAAAGCCAGAATGTATGAATTAGGCCTTTAACTCAATTTGAAGCATACAAACACAAAAGCACAAGAAGTGGTACCAGGTCAGAGGGCACTCACCTGAAGCAGGGCACAGATACAAAGCTTTGGTATAGTGCGCAGCAGTCCAAACTGGCACAGGAGCAGATACAGAAGGCCTGGAGCTAGCAGCAAAATGTTCATTTTAACAGATACAGCTAAGCTGCAAGAAAAGTGGGATAAGATAGGATAAGATTATCCTCAGTGTCTTGAAAAGTTATTCATACACCAGAAACTTTTCAACATTTTTCATGTTACGCTACAAAAATGTAAATAATTGGGATTTTATGTGAAAAAACACCACTAAAGTAGCATGCATTTGTATGTAAAGTATTTTAAAAAATTATACATGTTTTCTACATATTTTAAAAATGTAAATCTGGAAATTATCATATGCATTTATATTCAGCCCCCCTCCCCGAGTCAATACTCGTCACTGCAATTACTGCTCCAAGTCTTTTGTGGTAGGTCTACCAGCTTTGCACATTTGGAGGCTGAACATTTTTGCCAATTCGTCTTTGCAAAATGGCTCTACCTCAATGAAATTGGATGTTCAGCGTCAGAACAGCAATTTTCAAGTGGTCACAGATTCTCAATGGGATCTAGGTCTGGACTTTTACTGGGTCATTCAAGCAGAAATATGCTTTGATCCAACCCATTCCTTTGTAGCTCTGGCAGTATGTTTAGGGTTGATGTATTGTTGGAAGGATTTTAGATTATACATTTAAAGGGAATCTGTCACCAGATTTTTCTATGTAATCAGAGCAGCATACTGTAGGGACAGATACTGATTACAGCAATGTGTCACTTACAGGACTGCTTAGTGTAATTTTGATAAAGTCACAGTCTGCAGAGAGCATATACGCCCGAAAATGGTGCAAGACCGAGCACACGCTGACCCCGCCTGCTCCACTATAGTCAATGGCTCAGTCAACGTATGCGTTCGAAACCCGTTTTGCGAGGGGGGGGTGGACGGATGCCCCGACGGGACTAGTGAGCGTAGGTAAAAGCACAATGTGAAAGCGGCCTTACAAATACTGAGGTAAAAAAAAAAAAAAACACCAGATACTCAGCGTGTGAACATAGCCTTAAGGGTACTTTACACGCTGCGACATCGCTAGCGATGTGAAATTCTAGATCGCAAGTGCGATCTTTCGGGATCGCACATAGGTCATTTTACGCATGTGCGATCTCGAAAGATCGCACTTGCGATCTAGAATTTCACATCGCTAATGAGATCGCTAGCGATGTCGCAGCGTGTAAAGTACCCTTAAGTCCTTTGAATTTAGGTGGCTGTCTGGGTGAAGACACATTATGGCCCTATATTGTTTTTGCACAAGGGCCGTCTTCTGTCTGTCAGTGGTTTCAGTGTAATTACAGCAACATTGGGGCAATGAAGACATTCCATAATTACCTGTAGAAAAAGCAGCCCCAGCTCCAGTGATCCTGTAATATCAGGTTGATGGCAAAAAATAAAATGACCATAGCCACGGGATCATTGAAGAGGCGCAGAAGAAAGATGGAGTGCACGCGATATGAAGCACAACACATGAAGAAGAAAACATACGGAGGTACCTAAGAATTGAGGAACACAAACAGTAAGGTTGCGTTACATCCGCCGCAAATATTTTTGATACGTATAAAGCAAAGTAAGAAGGATTTAAAACTAGAAATGTTAATGGTTTAGTTTTATCAATCACAAAGTGAGCAAGTGAGAAATCAAAATTTCACGTGATATCACTTCTAGGTACACTTATACAATGTCAGGGAAGCTGTGGGGCTATAGTCAGGTGTATGAGTGACCAAAAATCCCAAACAGGTGATACTGCTGGTGTGCCTACACATATAATGATGGTCATTAACTGGAACAGAAACAGCTGTGTAGGAGGTTTAAAGAGGACCTTGACCAAGTTTTTCATGTTGAACCGGGATACACAATGTAAGGCTGGTTTCAGACGTCTGTGTTTAATCAGGTACCAGTCACATGCATGGTTATGGTCACACGTGTGTCACACGTGTTTGCATGCGTGTGACAGGTACCAGAGAAAACACAGGTCTGTGAAATAAAAAGATTTTCCATATTTACCTGCTGTCCTCCGGCTCTGCTGCCTCCCACTCCTGACTGCCGCTCATTATATTCATCGATTATTCACCACACTCAGGAAGCCGGAGCACCGCCGAGGACAGCACCGTGGGGACAGGTGAGTATTCACAAAGCACAGCGACATCCAGGAGTTCATCGGAGTTCCCAATGAACTCTGACATCCTGACGACTCTTGCGCTACAGCTTCACGGGTTCATCAGAGTTCACTGGGAACTCTGAAGAGTCCCCGATGCGGTCTCCGCAATGTTCCGGCTTCTAGGTTCTCAACACACACACACACACACACACACACACACACACACACTGCTGTAAACTCACCCAGGGATGCAGTCCTCGACACTGAAGTCCCCAGCGCTGTCCCCGCTTCCAGCTCCACAGGGCACTGAATATTCAGTGAGTATAATGAGCGGCGATAAGGAGCGGGAGGCAGCAGAGCAGCAGGCAGCAGAGCCAGAGACCGCATCGCTGGAGAGAAGTAAATATAGAAATTCTTTTTATTAAAAAGACCCAGATTTTCTCCGGTATGTCTTACACTGATGTCACACGGATCACATCAGTGTGCGATCCGTGTGACATCCGTACTGCCGGAGATGCCTGCGTGTGTGCGTGCGGGGTCGAGAAAGGTCACACGGTCCGTGTGCAAACACGGACGTGTGAGGCACATCATAGAATAACATGGGTACGTGTGACATCCGTGTTAAAAACAAATGTCGGACATACCAAAAGAAGGGAATTTTGTTTACTTACCATAAATTCCTTTTCTTCTAGCTCCAATTGGGAGACCCAGACAGTGGGTGTATAGCTACTGCCTCTGGAGGCCGCACAAAGAACTACACTCAAAAGTGTAAGGCCCCTCCCCTTCTGGCTATACACCCTCCCGTAGGAGTACGGATTCCTCAGTTTTAGTACCAAAGCAAGGAGGAGGAAAGCCAATAACAGTTTCAAAAACAAATTCAATCCGATAACAAGATCGGAGAACTTAAGAAACAACATGAACAACATGTGCACCCGAAAAACGAAACCCTAAGAACAAATAGGGCGGGTGCTGGGTCTCCCAATTGGAGCTAGAAGAAAAGGAATTTACGGTAAGTAAACAAAATTCCCTTCTTCTTTTTCGCACCTAATTGGGAGACCCAGACAGTGGGACGTCCAAAAGCAGTCCCTGGGTGGGTAAAAAGATACCACATGAACGGGCTGTCAGACAGCCCTTTCCTACAGGTGGGCCACCGCCGCCTGAAGGACCTGTCTACCTAGGCTGGCATCTGCCGAAGCGTAGGTATGCACTTGATAGTGTTTGGTAAACGTGTGCAGACTCGACCAGGTAGCCGCCTGGCACACCTGCTGAGCCGTAGCCTGATGCCGCAATGCCCAGGACGCACCAACGGCTCTGGTAGAATGGGCCTTCAGTCCAGATGGAATCGGAAGCCCAGCAGAACGGTATGTGTGAAGAATTGGTTCCTTGATCCACCGCGCCAGGGTGGATTTGGAAGCTTGCGATCCCTTATGCTGACCAGCGACTAGGACAAAGAGCGCATCAGAACGGCGTAGAGACGCCGTGCGAGAAATGTAAATCCTGAGTGCTCTCACCAGGTCCAACAGATGTAAACCTTTTTCAAATTGGTGAACTGGATGCGGACACAAAGATGGCAAAGTGATATCCTGATTGAGATGAAAGGAAGAAACCACCTTGGGAGAAAACTCTGGAATTGGACGCAGTACTACCTTGTCTTGGTGAAACACCAGGAAGGGAGATTTGCAAGATAACGCCGCTAGCTCGGACACTCTTCGAAGAGACGTGACCGCCACAAGAAAAACTACTTTTTGTGAAAGCCGAGAAAGGGAAACCTCTTTCAAAGGCTCGAAAGGCGGCTTCTGGAGAGCAATGAGAACCTTGTTTAGATCCCAGGGTTCCAATGGCCGTCTGTAAGGAGGAACGATATGACAAACTCCTTGGAGAAACGTGCGTACTTTAGAAAGCCGTGCCAAGCGCTTCTGAAAGAATACGGATAGCGCGGAGACTTAACCCTTAAGAGAGCTAAGCGACAAACCTTTTTCCAACCCAGACTGCAGGAAGTAAAGAAAAATTGGCAATGCAAATGGCCAGGGAGAAAACCCTTGAGCCAAGCACCAAGCTAAGAATATCTTCCACGTCCTGTGATAGATCTTAGCTGAGGATGGTTTTCTAGCCTGTCTCATTGTGGCAACAACTTCATGAGATAAACCTGAGGCCGCTAGGATCCAGGACTCAATGGCCACACAGTCAGGTTCAGGGCCGCAGAATTCAGATGGAAAAACGGCCCTTGAGACAGCAAATCTGGACGGTCTGGTAGTGCCCACGGTTGGCCTACCGTGAGATGCCACAGATCCGGGTACCACGACCTTCTTGGCCAGTCTGGAGCGACGAGAATGGCTCGATGGCAGTCGGACCTGATTTTCCGGAGAACTCTGGGTAACAATGCTAGAGGTGGGAACACATAGGGGAGTCGGAATTGCGACCAATCCTGAACCAAGGCGTCTGCCGCCAGCGCTCGGTGATCGTGAGACCGTGCCATGAAAACTGGGACCTTGTTGTTGTGCCGTGACGCCATCAGATCGACGTCCGGCGTCCCCCAGCGGCAACAGATCTGCTGAAACACGTCCGGGTGAAGGGACCATTCTCCTGCGTCCATGCCCTGGCGACTGAGAAAGTCTGCTTCCCAGTTTTCCACGCCTGGGATGTGAACTGCGGATATGGTGGACGCTTTGCTTTCCACCCACGTCAAAATCCGCCGGACTTCCTGAAAGGCTTGGCGACTGCGTGTTCCCCCTTGGTGGTTGATGTACGCCACCGCCGTGGAATTGTCCGACTGAATCCGAATCTGCTTGCCTTCCAGCCATTGTTGGAAGGCTCGCAGAGCAAGATAGATTGCTCTGATTTCCAGAACATTGATCTGCAGGGTGGACTCTTCCTGAGTCCACGTCCCCTGAGCCCTGTGGTGGAGAAACACCGCTCCCCACCCTGATAGGCTCGCATCCGTCGTGACCACTGCCCAGGACGGGGGAAGGAACGACTTTCCCTGTGACAATGAGGTGGGGAGAAGCCACCAACGCAGAGAGTCCTTGGCAGTCTGAGAGAGGGAGACAGTCCTGTCGAGGGACGTCGATTTCCCATCCCATTGGCGTAGAATGTCCCATTGTAGAGGGCGCAGATGAAACTGCGCGAACGGGACCGCCTCCATTGCTGCTACCATCTTTCCTAGGAAATGCATGAGGCGCCTCAGTGAGTGCGACTGGCTCTGAAGGAGAGATTGCACTCCTGTCCGTAGCGAACACTGCTTGTCCAGTGGAAGCTTCACTATCGCTGAGAGAGTATGAAACTCCATGCCAAGATAAGTCAGAGATTGGGTCGGGGTTAGATGAGACTTTGGAAAGTTGATAATCCACCCGAAACTCTGGAGAGTGTCTAGTGCCACTTTCAGACTGTGTTGGCATGCCTCTTGAGAGGGTGCCTTTATAAGCAGGTCGTCTAGATACGGGATGACCGAGTGACCTTGCGAGTGCAGAACAGCTACTACTGCTGCCATGACCTTGGTGAAGACCCGGGGGGCTGTTGCCAGACCGAAAGGCAACGCTACGAACTGCAGGTGTTCGTCGTGTATGACGAAGCGTAGGAAACGCTGATGCTCTGGCGCAATCGGCACGTGGAGATACGCATCTTTGATATCTATTGAAGCTAGAAAATCTCCTTGAGACATTGAGGCTATGACGGAGCGTAGGGACTCCATCCGGAACCTCCTGACTTTTACGTGTCTGTTGAGCAACTTTAGATCCAGGACGGGTCGATACGATCCGTCCTTTTTTGGGACCACAAACAGATTGGAGTAAAAACCGTGACCTTGTTCCTGAAGAGGGACGGAGGTCACCACTCCTTCCGCCTTTAGAGCGGCCACCGCCTGCAACAGAGCATCGGCTCGGTCTGGAGGTGGAGAAGTTCTGAAGAAACGAGTTGGCGGACGAGAACTGAACTCTATCCTGTACCCGTGAGACAGAATATCCCTCACCCAACGGTCTTTGACGCGTGACAGCCAAATGTCGCCAAAGTGGGAAAGCCTCCCACCGACCGAGGGTGTGGGAATCGGAGACTGCAAGTCAGGAGGACGCCGTCTTGGCAACGGTTCCTCCGGCTGTCCTTTTTGGGCGTGACTGAGACCTCCAAGAATCTGAGCGTCTCTGGTCTTTTTGAGTCTTTTTTGACGAGGCGAATTGGGACCTGCCCGGTCCTCGAAAGGACCGATAACCAGACTGACCCTTCCTCTGTTGGGGTTTGTTTTGTCTGTGTTGCGGTAAGGATGAGTCCTTACCCTTGGAGTGTTTGATGATTTCATCCAAACGCTCTCCAAACAATCGGTCACGAGAAAAAGGCAAATTGGTTAAGCACTTCTTGGAATGAGAATCTGCCTTCCAATGTCTCAACCACAGGGCCCTACGCAAAACAACGGAGTTGGCTGACGCCACTGCCGTGCGGCTTGTAGCGTCAAGAACAGCATTAATCGCGTACGACGCGAATGCCGACATTTGCGAGGTCAATGGTGCTACCTGCGGGGCAAATGCACGTGTGACTGAGTCGACTTGCACAAGCCCGGCTGAGATAGCTTGGAGTGCCCATACGGCAGCAAAAGATGGCGCTAACGACGCTCCAATCGCTTCATAGATGGATTTCAGCCAGAGCTCCATCTGCCTGTCAGTGGCATCTTTAAGTGCCGCTCCATCTTCAACTGCAACCAAGGATCTAGCTGCAAGCCTGGAAATTGGAGGATCCACTTTTGGACACTGGGTCCAACCCTTGACCACCTCAGGGGGAAAAGGATAGCGTGTATCTTTAAGCCGTTTAGAAAAACGCCTTTCCGGATAAGCGTGGGGTTTCTGGATTGCGTCTCTAAAGTCAGCGTGGTCCAGAAAAGTGCTTAATGTACGCTTAGGATATCTGAAATGGATTTTCTCGTGCTGCGAAGCTGACTCCTCTACAGGAGGAGCTGGTGGGGAAATATTTAACATCTTATTGATGGACGCTATAAGATCATTAACTATGGCGTCACCATCTGGTGTATCTAGATTGAGAGCGGTCCCAGGATCAGAATCCTGATCAGTGACGTCCGCTTCATCACCCATAGATTCATCTCGCTGGGATCCTGACCATTGAGATGAATGTGAAGGCCCGTCATAGCGAGCCCGCTTAGGTTGCCTGGGGCCATCGTCCGAGTCAGAGTCTTCACCCTGAGGTGTATGTGCCCGTCCCGGAGCTTGGAGGTAATTCAGCTGAGGGGGACCAGGGGGCAATGATTGCACAGTGTCCGTGGCCTGAAGTACAGGCCTAGCTCGCAATGCGTCAAGAATTTGTGACATAGTGAGAGACATTCTGTCAGCAAAAGCTGTAAACTCAGTTCCTGTCACCTGGACAGCATTCACAGGTGGTACACCCTGGGTCACGTCCAGCAGAGGTCCCGACTGTGCAAGCGCCGCAGGGGCCGAGCACTGCACACAATGGGGGTCAGTGGAGCCTGCCGGTAGAAAAGTCCCACATGCGGTACAGGAAGCATATAATGTCTGTGCCTTGGCACCCTTGCGTTTTGCGGACGACATGCTGTTGGCTCTCTGCAATGTGAGAGAGTCTATAGCCAAAGGGCGACTAGCGCTATGCAGTACAAAGTATTTGCAGGAACAAAATACTAAGATTACTACTGGCACAAGAGGGGGTGAGCCCAAAGGGCTGCTTACCGCCCGCTGAATAGCGGGTAAGAGGCGCAGAATTCCTTGTCTGGGTCTCCCCGGCTCCCCTCTGCAGCTCAGCGTGTCAGCAGGAATGGCTGCCGGCGTCTGTGGAGAGGGGCGGTCCGTGGGAGTTCCCAAACAAAAGTGCGGGAAACAGTGTCCCCTCTGTGCCTATTGTGAGGGCTGGAGTATGTAAAAACGACTCCAGCCCTCAGCGCTGATGCACTGACCAGCGTCCCGCCCCTCTCCTGACTGGCAGGTCCGGGGGCGGGAACGAACGGAAATAGGCCGCAAAAGCCGGGGACTCGAGTTATCAGCGCGGCCGCCGTAAAAGCGCGGCCCGCGCTGAAGTCCCCGGCGCACCACAAGTGCCAGCCGCGCCGCAGTCCCAGCGGCCGGCGCGACCTTTTCCCAAAAGTGTGCCTGCTTCAGCGAAGCTGAATGAGGCTATGGCACAAGCGCCGCAGCGCTAATGTCCCCGGCGCACTACAACACCCAGCATGCTGCGGTGTGAGCGCCAAATGCACGGGGACACAGAGTACCTTGAGGAAGCAGGGCCATGTCCCTGATGTACTCCGCTCCATCCAGCATCTTCTCCAGGGGCTGTAGATGGAGCACGGTCTCAGTGCCTGGAGACCAGTAAATCCCACTTCACCCAGAGCCCTGTAAAAAGGGATGGGGAAGGAATCAGCATGTGGGCTCCAGCCGCCGTACCCGCAATGGGTACCTCAACCTTACAAACACCTCCGACATACAGTGGGGTGAGAAGGGAGCATGCTGGGAGCCCTGTATGGGCCCTCTTTTCTTCCATCCGACATAGTCAGCAGCTGCTGCTGACTAAAAACAATGGAGCTATGCGTGCGTGTCTGACCTCCTTCGCACAAAGCTAAAACTGAGGAATCCGTACTCCTACGGGAGGGTGTATAGCCAGAAGGGGAGGGGCCTTACACTTTTGAGTGTAGTTCTTTGTGCGGCCTCCAGAGGCAGTAGCTATACACCCACTGTCTGGGTCTCCCAATTAGGAGCGAAAAAGAAACACGGACTTCTGACACCAGCCTAATAGTAGCTGCACAGAAAAATAAAATGTGGTTCTTTTTAATCTCTGAGATTTTAGCAATCAAAATATTTGACACCTAATGAGTTAAATATTTTTAAGTCCAATTGGGCATTACCTGAGAGATTTCACTGGAGGCATGTACTTCTTCCTCTAACACTGACTAATTATAAGCAGGCAGCAACACACTGGAAAAGGACCATGCACAGGGTAAAGGCCCTGTTACACACAGAGATAAATCTGCGGCAGATCTGTGGTTGCAGTGAAATTGTGGACAATCAGTGCCAGGTTTGTGGCTGTGTACAAATGGAACAATATGTCCATGATTTCACTGCAACCACAGATCTGACAAAGATCTCTGCGTGTGAGAGGGCCTTAAGACATAATGACAGTCTGCGCTCCTCACTGCAGAGTGATGATGTGCTGGAGCGCAGCAGACCTGAGCGAGATTCATTAACAGCATTAAAAGGGAATGTGTCATCAGGTTTTTAACACCTAATCTGAGAGCAGCATAACGTTGGGGCAGAGATCCTGATTCTACCTGTGTTTTACTTACTGGGCTGCTTAGTGTGGTTTTCATTTAAAAAAAACAACAAAACACTGTTTAATCAGCAGTAGATTATCATTAGGGGACTACTTGGCGTGCTGCCAGGTAGTCCAGCAAATTCATGAGCTCTGTATAAGACCTCCTTCACACGTTCATGGGAAACACGAATGTTTTCAACGGTCCGTGGTGAAGGTGCGTATGTATGTGCTACGTCTGCTGTCCCTGTGCTATCCGGGTGACATCTAGATAGCACACGGCCAGCATGAGTTGGTATAGTTACCTGTCTCTGGTGCTGCTGTTATTTCCAGGTCTGTGGTGAGTGCGGTCAATATGCAATGAGCATAATGAGCGGGCCCACAAGCAACAGCAGAGACAGCAGTGCTGGAGACCGGTAAGTATAACATTTTTTTTTTTATGTGACCTCTTTTCTCTGGTATATGTCACACTGATGTCACATGGATCGGATCACACAAGTGTGCGGTCCATGTGACACCTGTACAGCTGGCAGAAAATAGGCATATCACCATGTGGAGCACACGGACAGGCGTGTGCTCCACATGGACAGTGTCAAAACACAGACGTATGCACAAACGCATTGTTTAACATGTCAACGTGTCAGCGTGAAAATGGACGTCACATATACTGGAGACACGGATGTGAGAAGGAGGCCTCACTGCTAGATCTGCAGCAGAGAAAGAAGGGAATTTTACTTACCGTAAATTCCTTTTCTTCTAGCTCCAATTGGGAGACCCAGACAATTGGGTGTATAGCTACTGCCTCCGGAGGCCACACAAAGCACTACACTTAAAAGTGTAAAGCCCCTCCCCTTCTGCCTATACACCCCCCGTGGGATCACGGGCTCCTCAGTTTTAGTGCAAAAGCAAGAAGGAGGAAAGCCAATAACTGGTTTAAAAACAAATTCGATCCGAAGAAACATCGGAGAACTGAAACCATTCAACATGAACAACATGTGTACCCGAAAAAACAAAAATCCCTAAGAAAACAGGGCGGGTGCTGGGTCTCCCAATTGGAGCTAGAAGAAAAGGAATTTACGGTAAGTAAACAAAATTCCCTTCTTCTTTGTCGCTCCTAATTGGGAGACCCAGACAATTGGGACGTCCAAAAGCAGTCCCTGGGTGGGTAAAATAACACCTCGTGATAGGGCCGTAAAACAGCCCTTTCCTACAGGTGGGCAACCGCCGCCTGAAGGACTTGTCTACCTAGGCTGGCGTCCGCCGAAGCGTAGGTATGCACCTGATAATGCTTGGTAAAAGTGTGCAGACTCAACCAGGTAGCCGCCTGGCACACCTGCTGAGCCGTAGCCTGGTGCCGTAATGCCCAGGACGCACCCACGGCTCTGGTAGAATGGGCCTTCAGCCCTGAGGGAACCGGAATCCTAGCAGAACGGTAGGCTTCAAGAATTGGTTCCTTGATCCACCGAGCCAGGGTGGATTTGGAAGCTTGCGACCCTTTACGCTGACCAGCGACAAGGACAAAGAGTGCATCCGAGCGGCGCAGAGGCGCCGTGCGGGAAATGTAGATTCTGAGTTCTCTCACCAGATCCAACAAATGCAAATCCTTTTCACATTGATGAATTGGATGAGGACACAAAGAAGGTAAGGAGATATCCTGATTGAGATGAAAGGGGGATACCACCTTAGGGAGAAACTCCGGAATCGGGCGCAGAACCACCTTGTCCTGGTGAAACACCAGGAAGGGAGATTTGCATGACAGCGCTGCTAGCTCGGACACTCTCCGAAGAGACGTGACCGCTACTAGAAAGGCCACTTTCTGTGAAAGGCGAGAAAGGGAAACATCCCTCATAGGCTCGAAAGGCGGCTTCTGGAGAGCAATTAGAACCCTGTTCAGATCCCAGGGCTCTAACGGCCGCTTATAAGGAGGGACGATATGACAAACCCCTTGCAGGAACGTGCGTACCTGAGGAAGTCGTGCTAGGCGTTTCTGAAAAAATACAGATAGCGCTGAGACTTGTCCTTTAAGGGAGCCGAGCGACAAACCTTTTTCCAAACCGGATTGCAGGAAGGAAAGAAGAGTAGGCAATGCAAATGGCCAGGGAGAAACTCCCTGAGCAGAGCACCAAGATAAGAATATCTTCCACGTCCTGTGGTAGATCTTGGCGGAGGATGGTTTTCTAGCCTGTCTCATGGTGGCAATGACCTCTTGAGATAATCCTGAAGACGCTAGGATCCAGGACTCAATGGCCACACAGTCAGGTTCAGGGCCGCAGAATTCAGATGGAAAAACGGCCCTTGAGACAACAAGTCTGGTCGGTCTGGTAGTGCCCACGGTTGGCCTACCGTGAGGTGCCACAGATCCGGGTACCACGACCTCCTCGGCCAGTCTGGAGCGACGAGGATGGCGCGGCGGCAGTCGGACCTGATCTTGCGCAGCACTCTGGGCAACAGTGCCAGAGGTGGGAACACATAAGGTAGCCGGAACTGCGACCAATCTTGAACTAAGGCGTCCGCCGCCAGAGCTCGGTGATCGTGAGACCGTGCCATGAAAGCCGGGACCTTGTTGTTGTGCCGGGACGCCATTAGGTCGATGTCCGGCATCCCCCAGCGGCGACAGATCTCCTGAAACACGTCCGGGTGAAGAGACCATTCCCCTGCGTCCATACCCTGGCGACTGAGGAAGTCTGCTTCCCAGTTTTCCACGCCTGGGATGTGAACTGCGGATATGGTGGATGCCGTGTCTTGCACCCACGTCAGAATCCGCCGGACTTCCTGGAAGGCTTGCCGACTGCGTGTTCCTCCTTGGTGGTTGATGTATGCCACCGCTGTGGAGTTGTCCGACTGAATTCGGATCTGCTTGCCTTCCAGCCATTGCTGGAAGGCTTGTAGGGCAAGATACACTGCTCTGATTTCCAGAACATTGATTTGAAGGGTGGACTCTTGCTGAGTCCACGTACCTTGAGCCCTGTGGTGGAGAAAAACTGCTCCCCACCCTGATAGACTCGCGTCTGTCGTAACCACCGCCCAGGATGGGGGTAGGAAGGAATTTCCTTTTGACAATGATGTGGGAAGAAGCCACCACCGAAGAGATTCCTTGGCCGCCTGAGAAAGGGAAACGTTCCTGTCGAGGGACGTCGACTTCCCGTCCCATTGGCGGAGAATGTTCCATTGTAGTGGACGCAGATGAAACTGCGCGAAAGGGACTGCCTCCATTGTTGCTACCATCTTCCCTAGGAAGTGCATGAGGCGTCTCAAGGGGTGTGACTGGCCTTGAAGGAGAGATTGCACCCCTGTCTGTAGTGAACGCTGTTTGTCCAGCGGAAGCTTCACTATCGCTGAGAGAGTATGAAACTCCATGCCAAGATATGTTACCGATTGGGCCGGGGTCAGATTTGACTTTGAAAAGTTGATGATCCACCCGAAACTCTGGAGAGTCTCCAGCGCAACGTTCAGGCTGTGTTGGCATGCCTCTTGAGAGGGTGCCTTGACAAGTAGATCGTCCAAATACGGGATCACAGAGTGACCTTGAGAGTGCAGGACTGCTACTACTGCTGCCATGACCTTGGTGAAGACCCGTGGGGCTGTCGCCAGCCCGAAAGGCAGAGCTACGAACTGAAGGTGTTCGTCTCCTATAACGAAGCGTAGAAAACGCTGGTGCTCTGGAGCAATCGGCACGTGGAGATAAGCATCCTTGATGTCTATTGATGCTAGGAAATCTCCTTGAGACATTGAGGCGATGACGGAGCGGAGGGATTCCATCCGGAACCGCCTGGTTTTCACGTGCTTGTTGAGCAGTTTTAGATCCAGAACGGGACGGAACGACCCGTCCTTTTTTGGCACCACAAACAAGTTGGAGTAAAAACCGTGACCTTGCTCCTGAGGAGGAACAGGGGTCACCACTCCTTCTGCCTTTAGAGTGCACACCGCTTGCAGAAGAGCATCGGCTCGGTCGGGAGGTGGAGAAGTTCTGAAGAATCGAGTTGGAGGACGAGAACTGAACTCTATCCTGTACCCGTGAGACAGAATGTCTCTCACCCAACGGTCTTTGACCTGTGGCAGCCAAATGTCGCCAAAGCGGGAGAGCCTGCCACCGACCGAGGATGCGGAGAGAGGAGGCCGAAAGTCATGAGGAAGCCGCCTTGGTAGCGGGTCTTCCGGCTGTCTTTTTTGGGCGTGACTGAGCCCGCCAAGAATCTGAGCTCCTCTGATCCTTTTGAGTCCTTTTGGACGAGGAGAATTGGGACCTGCCCGAGCCTCGAAAGGACCGAAACCTCGACTGTCCCCTCCTCTGTTGGGGTTTGTTTTGTCTGGGCTGAGGTAAGGATGAATCCTTACCCTTGGACTGTTTAATCATTTCATCCAAACGCTCACCAAACAGTCGGTCACCAGAAAATGGCAAACTGGTTAAGCACTTTTTGGAAGCAGAATCTGCCTTCCATTCCCTTAACCACAAGGCTCTGCGTAAAACCACGGAGTTGGCGGACGCCACTGGAGGGGATGAGGGGGGAGGAAACATACAGGATGCTCCGGCCCTCACATCCGACGTCAGGTCGGCAGTCCCGCCCTTACCCCTGACAGACAGGCCCGGGGGCGGGAGTTTTGCTACTAGGCCGCAATGAAGCCGGGGACTAAATTTAAGACCGCGGCCGACAAGCAGGCGCGGAAGTCCGCCGGTCTTCACAAAACAGCAGCTGCTGCAGCGTCCGGGATGAAGGCGCTCCATGCACAGCCCCCATGGGGACACAGAGTACCTTAGAGATGCAGGGCCCGGTCCCTGAGGATAAATAGACTCCTGTCCGGCAGATTCCCACAGGGGCTGCGGAGGGAGCACGCTCCCAGTAACTGGATGACCGGTCAGGATCCCACTTCTCCCAGAGCCGCTAAGGGATGGTGAAGGAAAACGGCATGAGGCTCCGGCTTTTGTACCCGCAATGGGTACCTCAACCTTAACAGCACCGCCGACGTAGTGGGGTGAGAAAGGAACATGCCGGGGGCCCCGTGGGGGCCCACTTTTCTTCCAACCGATATAACTAAAATGAGAATGCATGAGTGGATGTGTGCCTCCTTCCACACAAAGCATAAAACTGAGGAGCCCGTGATGCACGGGAGGGTGTATAGGCAGAGGGGAGGGGTTACACTTTTTAAAGTGTAATACTTTGTGTGGCCTCCGGAGGCAGAAGCTATACACCCAATTGTCTGGGTCTCCCAATGGAGCGACAAAGAAAATGGAATTTGCCTGAAAGAGTACTTCAAAATATGAAGTGCACAGCAATGTCAAAACACCCTTGCTGTGCACGTTCCATCCCGTGTCAATTTTTTCTTTTACACCTATACATCTACTGATTACATATACACGTACTGTGGGTATGGGTGTCCTGTTCTGTCCAGGACTGAGGCCATCCTGTGCTTGTCAGTTACTTACCTTTTTAGTGACAATGTAGATGCGAAACACCAGAAACAGTGTCAGCAGATAGAGCACAGCAAAGATATACTGAGCCAGCCGGATGTTGGTCCCATGCTCAGTTAGGTAGTAAAATGCACCAAAAATGTACACAAATCCAGCAGGATACCTGTTTAAAAAAATACAAAAAACAAATATCATACATAAGATTCTATTAGAACCTTTTATTTTCTTCCTTTTTCCCCCTTATGACAAGATTGTCTTCTGCAGGCTGCAGTTGCTGGGTCATAACATTAGAGTTAAGGGCTATTTATACGCTGCGACATCGCTAACAATATATCGTCGAAGTTACGGTGGTTGTGACGCACATCCGGCGCCGTCAGCGACATCGCAGCGTGACAGGAGCGGCGAGCAACGAAAGGAAAAACTGCAAAAATTGTTGCCACGTCGCTTCTTCTCCAAATGTTGTTGCTGTTGCATGCCGCTGGTTGTTCCTCGTTCCTGCGGCGTCACACATTGCTGTGTGTGACACCGCAGGAACGACAAACATCTCCTTACCTGCGTCCGCCGGCAATGAGGAAGGAAAAAGGTGGGCGGCATGTTCCGGACGCTCATCTCCGCCCCTCCTCTGCTATTGGACGGCAGCTTAGTGACGCCGAACGAACTGCCCCCTTGAAGGAGAGATTGTTCGGCGCTCACAGCGACGTCGCTGACCAGGTATGTGTGTGTGACGCTGCCGTAGCGATAATGTTCGCTACGGCAGCGATCACCACATGTCACACGTACGACGGGGGCGGGTGCTATCGCGCATGACATCACTAGCAACCGCTGGCGATGTCGCAGCGTGTAAAGTATCCTTTAGAGTCCACCCATCTGGCCAACCAAACTCATTTGCATAGTAAACGGTAAGATTTTATAAAGTTCTTTTAGGGGTCTGCAAGGGGGGCCAGCAACAAGGTGCACCTTCCTAGAATGCAGCCCAGGAGCTGCAGAAGGTGATATTTTTGGTTTAGCAGCTGGAAAGTCACAAATCACAGGAGACTGGAAACTGATGAAGATGGTGGTAGGGGACCTGGATATAATGCTCCACTGTAGCAATGCTTTAAAGGGAACCTGTCACCAGTTTTTTCCCTATAAGGCTACATGTGCAAGCTGCTGCATCTTTTTGTGTTCACAAACTGCAGCCAAAACTGCACCTTGTCAGAGAGAGCCTGGAAATGTCACAAAAATGCTTCTAATTGTAGGTGCGTTTTTGTGACAAATGTTGACAAAAACGCAGGAAGAATGAACATGCTGCATTTTTTTTGTCACAAACTTTTGACAAATAAAAACACTGACAAATAAACTTCAACGTGCGCACAGCAAATCTGACTTCTCATAGACTTTGCTGGGAAGTCAGATGTCAGAAAGTTCTGACAACAAAACTGCACCAAAAAACGCAGCGTGCGCATGTAGCCTAACGCTGAGAGTTCGAACGAGGCTGTCATACAGTTGTACTGAGCTGTGACCCCAATCACATAAGGCTACATGCGCACGCTGCGTTTTTTTCTGCGTTTTTGGCGGCAGTTTTGTTGTCAGAACTTTGACATTTGACTTCCCAGCAAAGTCTATGAGAAGTCAGATTTGCTATGCACACCTTGCAGTTTGTCAGCGTTTTGTCAAAAGTTTGTGACAAAAAAAAATGCAGCATGTTCATTCTTCCTGCGTTTTTGTCAACATTTGTCACAAAAACACAGCAAAAACGCACCTACAATTACAAGCATTTTTGTGACATTTCCAGGCTCTCTCTGACAAGGTGCAATTTTGGCTGCAGTTTGTGAACACAAAAAGAAGCAGCGTGTGCATGTAGCCTTAGGCTATGTGCGCACGTCGCGTAAAAACATGCAGTTACGCTGCGCTTTGTAGCGCAGCGTAACTGCATGCGTCCTGCGTCCCCTGCACAGTCTATGGAGACTGTGCAGGGGCCGTGCGCACGTGGCGTTTAAGAGCGCAGCGCTTCGGCTACTGCCGAAGCGCTGCGCAAAAAGAAGTGACATGTCACTTCTTTCCTGCGCTTTGCCGGCAGCTCCTGCTCTGTCTATGGCAGGAGCTGCAGGCAGAGCGCATGGAATCGGCGCTCACTACGGACATTTCTGCAGCGATCTAAAGCGCACATGTGCTCTTCAGATCGCTGCAGAAATTTCTGCAGGGCTAGTACGCAACGTGCGCACATAGCCTTACATAGAGTGCTTGTGATGTAACTGCTCAGTTCCAGACAGTCAGAAATTAATGTCACAAGATGCCACTGCAGGACCAGAGCGACACAGAAAAAAGGTGAAGCCGCCAGAGGGTAAAAGTATAAGATGGGGGGAAGGGGACTTAGCTATAAAGCACCACTCCAGAGCTGAAAAATACAAAAACACTGGAGTGGTGCTTTAAGGCTATGTGCCCACGGGACTCTATCTGCGGATTTTTCTGCATCAAAATCCGCAGCTTTCCCCTGGAATCCGCACCTTTTCATAGGTGCGGATTTGACACGGATTTTGCGATTTTTTTAAATTCAATTGAATAGACAAAATCCGCACGAAAATCCGCAACAATAATTGACATGCTGCAGATATTTCCGCACGAAAATCCGCAGCGTGGGCACAGCATTTCCCAAATGCCATAGAAATGGCTGGGGAGTAGCTGTGCTGCAGATTTCTGGAAAATCCACGGCAAAATCCACGCATTTTTTGCAGCGTGGGCACATAAACGTTTGTCTACACTCAACAACTGGCAGCTCTATACGGCCGCTGATCGGCGAGGACTTAGTGGCCAGCAGTCATCTATAGCTGATTACACCGGCACACTGCGGTCAGGGATGTGCACTGGGCTGTAATGGATCACTGACAGGCTGCCATCATCTGGTGACTGACCGGACAGCCGGTATAGACGGAAAGAACCGGTGCAGCCAGTGCAGAGGAGCGCTCATAAGAACATGCCAAGGGAAGGTGCCATCACCTCCTACCAGAACCCCCATTAGGCTGATCTGTCACCACGGGCTGCACACATTGCTTATTGCCATGTAACCAGCGATGTGCTGCCAACAATCGCACCGATTTGCTGCAGCGTTTCAATTCCACATCAAGTGTAGATTTTTTTTGAGAACTTTGCCCTACTAACTGCAAGAGCGATGCCATGGAGCAGCCCGGAGGAGGCGAGGGCCAGTGCACCTGGTTACTGCAGATAGTGGCCCGGCATATACGGGGGTCTGCGCCCCTATACTCACACCAGCGGCCCCGTGCCCCCCTGCAGCTTGGTGTAGTCGTAGGTCCCGTTCAGCACGCCCTCCACCTCGTCCATGTAGGCCCTCCAGTCTATCTCTGTGTCTGTGGAGAGAGGGCAGACGGTGACTGCACGGATCACCCGGGGTCGTGCCCCGCAGACCACCCGACCACTCACATGGGACCCTCTGGATGACCCAGTGTGTGACCAGCAGCTCGGCCAGGCACAGGCACACTCCCAGCAGCGCCGTGTACCGGGGGTCCAGAAGAACCTGGAACTTGTTGTCCCACCCCCGGCGCAGACCGTCCATGAGGCCGGAGCGCCCCCCGGCGGGAGCCCCTCTCCTCCGGGCAGTAACAGCCGGAGCCATTACAGCAAGAGTGACAGCTGCACCGGGCCAGCCGGAAACAGGAAGGAGCGGGGCTACACACACAGGACACGTGGAAGCAGGGAGTCACAGAGCGGCACTGCTGATAGGCGCCGCACAAGCCCCGCCCCTGTCCATGACGTCACTCAGCACAGAGCACGCTGCTGATAGGCGCCGCACAAGCCCCGCCCCTGTCCATGACGTCACTCTCACACAGCGCTCCACATGTCTGGCCGGTACAAGAAGTTGGAGTACTGGGACTCCCGGTACGAGGAGGAGGAGCGGCTCCTCACCGGGGGACATGAGTGGTTTGGGGCGTACCGAGACTTCGCACACCTGGTGAGGAGAGAGCTGCGGCCCCGGACTGCAGGACTTGTGCTCGGTATTCCCGCTTACTACCGTACTAGTATACATGACGTGCTATGCCTCTGACCCTAACATCAATGACAATCATATTCACCCAGGTTATCCACATACTGTCCCAACTATGCCGGGGTCAGGGCTCTGCAGCCCCATCTGTAGAGGAGCTGCGCATGCGCAAACCCTACTCTGTTCTATGGGACGATGCCACAGACAATGAATGGGGCAGAGGCCGAGCATGCGCAGCTCCTCTCAGCCATTAGGTGATAGTACAGCAGCAATCAGCAAATTATTCCTTTTCGAATACAAAATAACTTGATTTTTGGGAATAACCATAGTGCGTGCGATGTGAGGATTCAGAAGTCTCCTTGCAATAACAAACAAAATTATTGTCTTGACTGAATATTTAGAACATTCACTATTTTCCTTAAAGTGAATCAATCACCAGGATTTTCCTATATAAACTAAAGCCAGTGCTATACTGGCACTATCAGGCTGATTCTATACATACCTGTAGTGGTCAGATTGGATGTATAGATTTTGAAATACAAGCAAGTAAAGTTATAGAACTGTGCAGCTTTTAGATTGGCAGGAGCTACCGAATAGCTAGTATGTGGATGGGGTTTTGCTATCTATTTCCACTCCTGTCTGCTGCCTTGCCTCTGTAGATGATAGGCCCCCTTCGCACATCCATGTCTCCAGTACGTGTGTCGTCCGTTTTCACACGTACCGGAGACACTGACACGTAGACCCATTAAAATCAATGAGTCTGCGTACACGTGCGTGTTTTCACATGGACCATGTGTTTGTGTGCTCCACACGTAGACATGTCCGTTTTTCTCCAGCAGCACGGGTGTCATACGAACCGCATGTGCTCCGTGGGACATCAGTGTGACATGTACCAGAGAAAACCACGTTTTTGTGAAATAAAATTAATTTCTACACTCTCCTTCTCCAGCCCTGCTATCTCTGCCGTCTCCTGCTTCTGACCCCCGCTCATTATGGTCATCGCATATTCACTGCACCGAGGACTGGAAGCAGTGGGGAGTCAGTAGGGTCGTAGACCGCAGAGTGGAAGACCTCAGCACCACGGACAGCAGCAACCGGGACAGGTGAGCAGAAAGTTCCTGCTCTCCGTGTAGAGTGTTCGTGAGCCAAAATCACAGCACACGGAGGGACATACGCACCTTTTACACAACTGTGCAAAACGTGTGTGTTTTTCACAGATGTATGAAAGAGGCCTTAGGGCTACTTTGCACGCTGCGACATCGCAAGACGATGCTGCGATGTCGAGCACGATAGTCCCCGCCCCCGTCGCAGTAGCGATATTTTGTGATTGCTGGCGTAGCGAATATTATTGCTACGCCAGCTTCACATGCACTCACCTGTCCTGCGACGTCGCTCTGGCCGGCGATCCGCCTCCTTCCTAAGGGGGTGAGTCGCGCGGTGTCACACAGCAGGCGGCCAATAGGGGCGGAGATGAGCAGGATGTAAACATCCCGCCCACCTTTGTCCTTTTACATTGCAGCCGGGACGCAGGTAGGAGATGTTCCTCGCTCCTGCGGCTTCTCACACAGCGATGTGTGCTGCTGCAGGAACGAGGAACAACATCGTACCTGTCGCTGCAGCGGCATTATGGAAATGTCAGACCCTGCACCGATGATACGATAACGACGCTTTTGCGCTTGTTAAGCGAATCAAAAAGGATTTGCACACTACGATATCGACTGCGACGCCGGATGTGCGTCACTTTCGATTTGACCCCACCAACATCGCACCTGCGATGTCGTAGTGTGCAAAGCCGGCCTTAGACTGTATGGGCTGCATTTCTAACACGCCCTTATCACATGACAGAAATGACTCATACCTGGAAGGAGCCCATACAGTCTAGCATCTATAGAGGCCAGGCAGCAGACAGGGGCGGGAACAGACAGCAAAACCCGACCGACATGTTAGCTATTCGTCAGCTGCTGCCAATCCAAAAGCTGTACATTTCTGTAACTTTACTTGCCTGTATTTCAAACACAAAACATCCAATCTGACCACTAAAGGTATGTATAGAATCAGCATGATAGTGCCAGCATAGCACTGGGCCTGGCTTTAGGTTATATACGAAAATCCTGGTGATTAGTGCACTTTAAGCACTGTCCGGCCAATCACAGGATGAAGTTTATTCCCTCCACCTTGTGATTGGCTGCAGCACATGTCCTATGGCATAATCACTGCAGCAAGAGAAGAGGTGGAGGGATAAATTAGCCCTTGTTAAAACAAAACTGTGAGGAATGTTAAGCTGAATATTGTTTCTTCTATTTTTAACAAATTGTGAGTGTATTGTCAATAGCTTTTATTTGCAAAAGTCCCCCTTTAAAATGCTTGGTCGGGAGTGGGGCTGTGCAGAGAAAGTTTTATCTCCTTGGAAAGGTAGCTGGTCCAGCTCTACAGGAGAGACGTTAGGCTAAAATAATAAAGTAGGGACGAATGAAAGTCCCTATTTACCTGACTAGTAATAAATGTCAAAGGTTTAGTGATTGTAGAGGCCCATATTGTGATGGTAGACCCCATATTGGACTTTCTAGGCAGATCACTGTGAAACCTATACCTCTGCGGCAGGAGATCCGGCTCGGTACACGATCTACTCCCACCAGTCACTTTATCAGGTATCTGCTAGTTGGTGGGGGTACTGGTTGTTGGACTCCCACCAATCTGATAGTTATGACCTATCCTAGAACAGGTCATTAATATTTCATTCCTCTCCAGTATAGCCTGTGGAGAGTTCTTCCACACGAGTACAGCAGGATGAAGAAAAAAGGAATTGTCTCATCATTTTCTGTTGGACCAAAAAATAAACTTACATCTTAGAAAACACTCGTTATGTAGTGATTTTATTGAGATGGTGTATATAAACTGAGACACCGCCTAGAGCCAATAGTTTCCATATATATTATTTTATATGTTTATTAGAATACACTGTGATGATCTGCCAATACGATTTCTGCATATTTTGCTGTTTTGTCACTTACACCATTTATTTATTTTTTCTGTGACAGCTGCTACAACCTCTCCATACTGATGGTGCCGATATGTCCGCTCTCTCAAAATAGCGCATGGCCCAAGATGTTTTCCTTTCCCATAGCTAACGTATAGCGGTCATTCTAGTGCTGTCTTGGTGAATGTTTAGCGGTGTCTGCCATAAGAAACATTGAGTCACACACCTAAAAATAGTAGAAGGGTCAGTGACCTTCCCACCACCTCAGGAAATAAAATATGCACAGCAAGGTCTGCTCCAGAAAGTATGCAGGATTATTCTGTGTTACTCGCAAACACCTCAGAACAAATGTCTGCAAATAGAGTTTCTGGTTTAGCTTGTTACCCCAAGTCATATGGCAAGCCTTGTTAAAGGGTCACTATTAACTGTTAGGATTGCTACCCTGATAGTTGGCACTAGAGTTCATGTCCTCTTCCTCTCTGAAGAGGCAATTGGCGTATGTAATATTCCAAAGGAGCATTGCATGGCTTATAAGTCTCCATACACCGGGCATCATAAAATGCCTCTCGAGTGTGCGTATACTGTGCTTTTCCAGAAATAAGACAGTCTTATACTTTTTTTTTGCCCTCCCCCCCCCCCCCCCAAAAGCACTAGAGCTTATTTTTGGAGGAGATCCTGTTTTTGTAGAAACCTAGTTGGGGGTAAGTTTACCCCCACTCCCACCCCCCCCCCCCCCCCCAAAAAAAAAAAAAAAGCAGACACCCCACTTCCCAGGAGACTCTTGCTTACCAGACCTGGACGTCTGCGTAGCTCCCAGGTGCTCCCTGTGATCTCCGGTGGGTGCTACACGCTGTCTACACACACACACACACACACACACTCATTACATCCAGCGTTACAGAATACTTCTGGCCACAGGGAGTGATGGGAGGAAGTCATGTGCCCGGCCCGCAGATCCTGTAAGCAAGCATTCTTGCACTGCCTCCCAGGATTCTGACAGCCAGAAGAAATCGGTGTCGCTGGATGTGGTGAGTATGTGTGTGATGCGATGTGTGTGAGATCGGATGTGTGTGGGTGTGAGATCAGAGGTGTGTGGGTGTGAAATTGGATGTTTGTGTGTGCGATCTGATTGTGTGACGGTGTGAGATCGTGTGTGTGTGTGTGAGATCGGATGTGTGTGGGTGCACTGCAGGTCCTCTGCTCGGCGTCGGGTGTGATTATGGGGTGCCCGCTTTCTATAATGAAGTGTCCTGCAGTATCGAACTTTTTTAGCTGCACGGACACTTCATTATTAAACTGCAACTAGGACTTATTTAGGGTGTAGGGTTTATATTGAAGCCTTGCTCTGAAAATGCTGAAAATCCCTGCTAGGGCTTATTTTTGGGGGAGGGCTTATTTTTGGAAAAACACTTTAGTAGAGTAGTGCTGTAGAAGCTCAATATAGTCTTTGTGCACAACTCTGCCATTTGTGCTAAGCAGTACTAATTGATTACACATAGTCAAGATTTGTCTGCAGTGACTTGATAGACATATTGCCGGACTAGGGAAATGCTGAGAGCCAAGGAGCCAACATGCTGACATTTTGGGCCTGTATACGATCTACGTTTGTATTCTTTTTGTCTGACTAGTAGGTGGTTAGAATTGGCTCCTAAATGTGACATCCTAACAGTTTAGCGTTATTTTCTCTGTCTCCCTGTAGGCTGCGGTACGAGTTCACTGAGTGCCGAGCTGTACAATGAAGGTGTGAGGCCACTTGTCAGTATCGATTACTCCCCAGTATGTATAAAGGAGATGGCACAGAGAAATGCCAATGTGCCAGACATGAGCTGGATGGTCATGGATGCACGGCACCTTCAGTTTCCTGATGGAACATTTGACCTGGTTATTGAGAAGGGAACTCTGGATGCTATGATGGTGGATGAGCGAGACCCATGGAGAGTTACACAGGACACCATTACTCTAGTGGATCAAGTGCTAAGCGAGGTAAGATATCTGATCAGGTTAAGGTGGGATTCACACACGCTGCCGAGCTCGCCAACAGGGTGCAGGGCAAGTTCTGACACCCTGCTCAATATATAGTGAGCGGTGTCTGTTATACTGCACCGCCCCATAACTGGAAGCAAGCAGCTCTAGGAAGATTATAACGTCATTTTCTTCCTGTACCAGCTGCTCCTGTAATACAGGAAAGCATGGTTAAAATGTGATCTACCTGCAGATTATCCATACCTCTGTAGATAAATAGTATTTTTGGAGGTGAAGCACCTTTAATCAAGGGGGAAACAAAAATATTTAAAGATATTAAATGCTGCAAACGTCCACGTAACATCTGACTGAATTAAATGTATACAACCTATTTAAAAGGGGTATTCCCATATCCAAGATCCTATCCCAAAATATAGTAGATATAATATTAGGATTTGAAAATACCTCCAATTATAAATGTAGTATAGTTCCTCTGATAATCTATGTCGCTTACCTCATGTGCAGGGTATTGCATTAGCTTCGGTATCTACGGTTACGACCACTATCAGCTATCTAAAACTATATGAGCGGTTGTAACCATGGATACATCAGTTACTGCAATGCCCTGCACATGAGGTAAGAGATATTTGCTAATATTATTATAATTACCCCTACTACATATTATGATAGAATCTTCGAAATGTGAATAACCCTTTAATGGCAAACTACAGTCAGCATGTGTGAAGGTTCACTAAGGGTGTTGTTCACATGGGAAAGAAATGCTGTGGATTACCTAGTAAAGTACATGGAAAATCCACATTAGTTTATAGCACCAGCCATATGGAGAAGGTAAATTAAACGCTCATCCACACATTCACATCCACCTGAACATATCAGGAAAAGTTTTTTGAAAGTGGACATCTCCCTTCAGGCAGCTTTACATGAAGATAGTAGTGTAGCAGAAAGCTGTTCGAGAAATACTAACATATACCGTATTTTTCGCTTTATAGAACGCACCTGATTATAAGACGCACCCCCAAATTTGGTTAAGGAAAAGAGATTTTTTTTTAATGTTAAATGGGGTCCGTCTTATAATGCCAGTGTCCATTTAACAAATCATAAAGGGTATATGTCCCTCATAGCCCCCCCATCCTAAAATTAGCCCCCTTAATCTGTATATGGCCCCTTTATTTTGAATATAGCCCCCTTGTGCTCGTACACGTCCCCCAGTGATGCCACATGTCCCCCATTGATGGCACACGTCCCCTATTTATGCCACACGTCCGCCTGTGCTGGAACACGTCCCCTATTGCTGGCACATATCCCCTACAGCTGGCACAGGTCTCCTATAGATGGCACACGTCTCCTACAGCTGGCACATGTCCCCCTGTGCTGCCCATGGCCCCCTATGGATGGCACACATCCCCCTGTGCTGCCCATGGCCCCCTATGGATGGCACTCCTCCCCCTGTGTTAGATATGCCCCCCTATGGATGGCACACATCCCCCTGTGCTGCCCATGGCTCCCTATGAATGACACACATCCCCCTGTGTTAGATATCGCCCCCATGCTGCTGCCCATAGTAAAATAAACACTTTACTTTACCTTCTCCAGTGCTGTCCTCCCTCGTGTCTCCCTCCGTGCTTCTGATCTCCTGCACTTCCTGGTTCTCGGTGCCGGTCATGTGATCGGCACAGCAGAGTGATATCATCTCTGCGTGCCTGATCACAGCGGCAGCAGGAGACCGGGAGATCAGCGCTGGAGGAGGGAAATAAAGAGTTTTTTATTTTACTATGGGCAGCATCATGGGGGCCATATCTAACACAGGGGGGGCATATGCCATCAAAGGGGGGCGCAGGCAGATATAATATGCTCCGCTGCCCCAGCCCATCACCACGGTGCGGTTTCAGCACCACAGTGATGGGCTGCGGCAGTGCATATTATATGAGCGGGAGCAGGAGATCTAACGCTGCCTGCCTGCAGCTTTCACCAGCCCCCAGCAGCGCTCCAGAGCTGCCCCCACCTCCCCTGGATTTTAGTAGATATATACCCCCCCCCGTATATTCAGATTATAAGACGCACCCCCTACTTTCCCCCAAAATTCGGGGGAACAAAAGTGCGTCTTATAAAGCGAAAAATACGGTAAATACAGATGATGTTATCTCGCCTAGAACTGCATATATGGCTATGTGCGCATGTCGCGTAAAAACATGCAGTTACGCTGCGCTTTGTAGCGCAGCGTAACTGCATGCGTCCTGCGTCCCCTGCACAGTCTATGGAGACTGTGCAGGGGCCGTGCGCACGTGGCGTTTAAGAGCGCAGCGCTTCGGCTACTGCCGAAGCGCTGCGCAAAAAGAAGTGACATGTCACTTCTTTCCTGCGCTTTGCCGGCAGCTCCTGCTCTGTCTATGGCAGGAGCTGCAGGCAGAGCGCATGGAATCGGCGCTCACTACGGACATTTCTGCAGCGATCTAAAGCACACATGTGCTCTTCAGATCGCTGCAGAAATTTCTGCAGGGCTTGTACGCAACGTGCGCACATAGCCTTATATAGTACATTAAATTTCACAGTTGTGTTCATTGAATTGAATCGCAGCAAAACCCAATATAGTATGCTGTAGGGAAAAAATGTAAACAAAAGCATCCTGTGTTTTTGTTTTTTTTCCATGAATAGTACATGTAAAAATAAAAAAAATTTGTATATATCTTATTAGAGACTTCTGCTTCTTTCTCCTGTTAGATGGATCATTCTAAAATCATGGGTTGAAATACTATGTCCCAAGAATGACAAAAGTATTTTAGGAGTGATACCTTTATAGGCTAACCAGAAAAATTATATTAGCAAGCTTTCAGAGCACAAAGGCTCCTTCTTCAGGCAAATTAAGGCCATATCTCACTTAGCGACATCGCTAGCAATATCGCTGCTGAGTCACGGTTTTTGTGGCGCAACAGCGATCTTTCTAGCGATGTCACTGTTTGTGGCATCCAGCAATGACCTGGCCCCTGCTGTGAGGTCTCCGGTCATTGCTGAATGTCCTGGACCATTTTTTGGTTGTTGCTCTCCCGCTGTGAAGCACACATCGCTGTGTGTGACAGCGAGAGAGCAACGATCTGAATGTGCAGGGAGCCGGTTTCTGCGGACGCTGGTAACCAAGGTAAATATCAGGTAACCAAGCAAAGCGCTCTGCTTTGTTACCCGATATTTACCTTGGTTACCAGCGTCCGTAACTTTAGAAGCCGGCTCCCTGCACACATAGCCAAGGTACACATCGGGTAACTATAAGCAAAGCGCTTTGCTTAGTAACCCTATGTGTACCATGGTTACGAAGCACAGCGTCGTTACACGGGTCACTGGTGGCTGATCTCTGATCACTGTGGAGATCTGCCTGTTTGACAGCTCACCAGCGACCATGTAGCGACGCTCCAGCGAACCCTGCCAGGTCAGATCACTGGTGGGATCGCTGGAGCGTCGCTTAAGCTGGTGTCACACACAGCGACAACGACAACGACGTCGCTGCTACGTCACCATTTTCTGTGACGTTGCAGCGACGTCCCGTCGCTGTCGCTGTGTGTGACATCCAGCAACGACCTGGCCCCTGCTGTGAGGTCGCCGGTCGTTGCTGAATGTCCAGCTTCATTTTTTGGTCGTCACTCTCCCGCTGTGACACACACATCGCTGTGTGTGACAGCGAGAGAGCGACGAAATGAAGCGAGCAGGAGCCGGCGTCTGGCAGCTGCGGTAAGCTGTAACCAGCGTAAACATCGGGTAACCAAGGGAAGACCTTTCCCTAGTTACCCGATGTTTACGCTGGTTACCAGCCTCCGCTCTTGCTGCCAGTGCCGGCTCCTGCACTGTGACATGTGGCTGCAGTACGCATCAGGTAATTAACCCGATGTATACTGTAGCAAGGAGAGCAAGGAGCCAGCGCTAAGCAGTGCGCGCGGCTCCCTGCTCTCTGAACTGTGACATGTAGCTGCAGCACACATCGGGTTAATTAACCCGATGTGTACTGTAGGAGAGCAAGGAGCCAGCGCTAAGCGCGGCTCCCTGCTCTCTGCACATGTAGAACAGCGACGTTATGATCGCTGCTTCTGCTGTGTTTGACAGCTAAGCAGCGATCATAACAGCGACTTACAAGGTCGCTGTTACGTCACCGAAAATGGTGACGTAACAGCGACATCGTTGTCGCTGTCGTTTAGTGTGAACCCAGCTTTAGTGTGACGGTGCCTTTACAAATGAATTACTGAGACCAAATCACAACATTTAAATGAATGTTACAACAGGACATGGGAAAGATGATGCCTCCTAAAGATAAGCCAAGAAAATCAAATTAAGTTTTTTCTTAGACATGCAGATGAGTTGGAAGTGGTCTGTTCAGATCACTTCTGAGGTTCTTCTGGTGGAGGTGTGAAGTGTGTCCATGTAGTGAGTCATAAAACCAGGTGTTAATTGAGTCTTTTTGTTAAAGATCCAAACATCCTTATCAGTTTGAATTCCCACATTTTTCTCTCTCTGTCATCTTTAAAATGACCTTTCAGTATTAGTACTTTTAAATCTGTCATACTGTGTCCCGGTCTGGAGAAATGTTTTCCCACAGGCGTGTCCAGTTCATTTTTTATTGTGTGCCTGTGTAGATTCATCCTTGTTTGTAGTTTTTGTTTAGTTTCCCCAATATATCTTCCTCCAGGGCATCTTGTGCACTGTATCATGTATACCACATTGGAGGATATACATGAAGGTCCATGATCTTGTAGTCCTGATTTGTGTTGGCTATGTGGACCGTATTTGTTGATAAAATGTGGGTACAGGTCTTGCATTTCTTGCCATTACAGGGGAATGTGCCCATCTCTGATGGTGATGAGAGGACACTTCTAACAAGGAGATTCCTTAAGTTAGGGGGCTGTTTGTAGGAGAGAAGTGGTAATTCTGGGAATATTCCTTTCAGTCTGTGGTCCCTGTGGAATATGGGTTGAAGATCAATCAATTTTCCTTAGGATGCTCATGTGGGGATTATATGTGACCACAAGCGGTACCCTATTGTTATCCTCCCTGTTTGTAATCCAGGAGGCTGCTTCGTGGGATCCTTGTAGCTCTGTGGATCTGTTCATCTATTACCAGTGGATGGTGTCCTTGTTGTAGGAATGTATTTCTCAGGGATAGCAGATGTAGTTTTCTGTCCTCATTGTGTGAGCAGATCCGGATGTACCTCAGAGCCTGACTGTAGATGATGGATTTTTATATGTGTCTTGGATGAAAGCTGTTCCATTTCAGATATGCCGGACGTCCTGTAGGTTTATGATAAACTGACGTTTGCATGGTACTGTCTTTGATGTATGTGGTTGTATCCAGAAAATGTATTTGGGACTTGGAGAAGTTGAGGGTGAGTTTGATTTTTGGGTGGAATTTGTTGAAGTTGTTGTGGAAGGTGATCAGATCATCTTTTGAGCCTGTCCAGATTATTATCAGATCATCAATGTATCGGAAGTATGCTACAGGTTTAATAGCACAAGATTCCAAGAATTCCTCCTCTAGTTTAGCCATAAACAGGTTAGCATATTATGGTGACATTTTGCTTCCCATAGCGCTGCCCATACACTGTTGATATATATTATTTCCAAAGGAGAAATAGTTGTGGTGGAGCACAAACCTGATGAATTGCAGAGCTGGTTCCGTGGCCAGATTGTTTTTTTGTTGGAGGAAATATTTGCATGCAGCAATCCCATCTTTGTGTGGGATGTTAGAGTAAAGAGACTCTACATCTATGGTGGCTAATATTGTATTGTATTGTACTGGAAGTGGACCCAAGGCTGACAATTTGCAGAGAATGTCTGTGGTATCCTGGATGTAACTAGGTGTGCTTCTCACCAGGGATTTCAGAGTTTTCTCCACCCAGCCTGAGATATTCTCAGTTAATGTCCCAATACCAGAGATGATGGGTCTCCCTGGATTACCTTCTTTATGTATTTTGGGTAACATGTAGAAGGTACCTGTTTGGGGATTGTCTGGTATTAGATCCAGTAGAGAAGATGACATAGAGCCAAACTCATTGATGATATGTTGGTTCCTTTGTGTATTTTTTGGTGGGATCTTCCTGGAGCGGAATGTAGTATTTTTTATCCGAGAGTTGTCTGTGTGCTTCCTGGATGTAGTCTGTCATATTCATAATTACTACAGCTCCTCATTTGCTGGTTTATTGATGGTATTTTTGTTAAATATTCATGATTTTATGGCTTTTCTTTCCTCCTTTTTAATATTGTGTGGTGCTTTGTGGTGTTTGTCCAAAATGTCAGATTTGACTTTTTTACGGAAAAAGTCTATGTAGTGGTCCAGAGTTTGGTTTTTTCCCAGGTTGTGGGGTCCAGTTTGTCCTCTTCTTCTTCTTTTTTGATGTGTCTTTCACATTGACTTGTGATGTAATATCTGTGTGGTCATGGAAGAATTCTTTTAGCTGTAATTTGCGGAAGAATTGTTCAACATCACTACAAAACCGAGCCGTGTCAAGTTGCTTAGTGGGACAGAATGTTAGTCCCTCTGATAGAACATTCATTTCTACCGTGCTTGGCTCATAATGTGAGGGGTTCACAACAGAGGACAATGTATTTAAATTGTTGTGGAACTAGGGCTTGCCTTCAGCTACATTGAGACCTGCTTTCTTCCTGAGTCTGATGAGTTTCTTTTTCTTGTTGATAATCAGGCTGTATTGTAATTTGTTGTAAAAATCCTGTAATGTGTCCTTAACTAGATGTGATCCAGGTCCTTGTATTCTGTCCTTTCCATGTTGTAAATTGCCTGAAGAAGGAGCCTTTGTGCTCTGAAAGCTTGCTAATATAATTTTTCTGGTTAGCCTATAAAGGTATCACTCCTAAAATACTTTTGTCATTCTTGGGACATAGTATTTCAATTGATTTTTCTGGCTAACACGGTACCACAATATTACCCTGTATTGCACATTGTAAAATCATGGGTAAAATCTGTCTTCACATAAGAGATAAGCTGGTGCCCATAAAGCTTTATGGAGAACTGTAACTGTCGTTTCAAGAGAACTTGCAGTAGAATGTCTGTCTCCTTCTAGCTCCTTCTCCTTCCTCTTCATAGAATTTTAAGGACACCAGCGGTCATCTCTAGTCTCCGTTCTCTGAACATTTTTATTCACTGAAAACAAATATTACCCATTAATTGAGCGTGAAAGATTAATCCAGAAGGTGAAAGAAGCAAATTTCTGCTAATGATACATACCAAAGTTGCTTATTTTCATGTGTACGTGTTATTTATGAAATAAAAATGAAAATAACGCTGATGCTATATGATCCTTTTACGCCTTGGATTTGTGTTTTTCTGTAATGCTCCCTGTCGTGCACTAGGTGGCGCTGTGTCCGTTCAGCAGTTCTGTTACTAGTCACGTGTTGCAGACTGATACCTCGCTTCTTGCTTTGTATGATTGCCGTGTTATATGTTCGTATTTATTTTTCCTCTATCTACATTTGAAAAACCCTACATAACATAGCTCAAGGGCCATGGCGAGTATTATGAGCTGCTTATTAATGTATTGTGACTACATTACAAACACTTTTGTTTCCATTTTTCTGCATGCAGCGTGAAGGACAGCGATGTGCAGTGGCACACAGGTGACGTTTTATATTATCTGTGTCTTGGAAGGTCAAGTTTTGTTAGAAATTTTTTATAAAACACTTTATTTTAGTTTGCAAATAAAACTGTCCAAGCATGAAAAAAAAATATAAAGTACTGATCTTAATGCAGCCAGAAACGTATTGTCATACCATGGATGTGTGTATTCGTCTCCCAATTTACCAACCTTGTCTGTTTATCAGCTCTGATATATGAATATACAATATTACATTAATGCAGGTGGAAGAGAACTCGTCAGCAAGTCCTTTCACTCGCAGGGGGTTGGACCCGATGGCCCTTGAGGTCCTTCCAACGCTACCATTCTATGTTGTTACAGAAGAGTGTCATGGTGTGGCTCTGTGGCCACTTGCCTGCCAATTAAAATTATAACTTTTTTTTTTTTCTTTTTTTCAGAGGTCCAATATGCCAAAGAAATCCAACATGGAAAACATATGCAAAGCAGGCTGGGAGTGCACTGGGGGGTGTCACTGCTGTAAGACTTCTTCTGAATGAACGGACACGCTCCTATTGCCTTTCTAGGTTGATTTGCATATGGTTTCTATCACGGATTTCATTTTATGACTGGCTCATCGGATCTGTATGTGTGTTGTTGTGTTTTTTGTTTTTTATTTTTTCTTCTTTTAAAGGGAGCTAATCATCAGGATTTTCAAATACAGTGCCTACAAGTAGTATTCAACCCCCTGCAGATTTAGCAGGTTTGATAAGATGCAAATAAGTTAGAGCCTGCAAACTTCAAACAAGAGCAGGATTTATTAACAGATGCATAAATCTTACAAACCAACAATTTATGTTGCTCAGTTAAATTTTAATACATTTTCAACATAAAAGTGTGGGTCAATTATTATTCAACCCTTAGGTTTAATATTTTGTGGAATAACCCTTGTTTGCAATTACAGCTAATAATCGTCTTTTATAAGACCTGATCAGGCCGGCACAGGTCTCTGGAGTTATCTTGGCCCACTCCTCCATGCAGATCTTCTCCAAGTTATCTAGGTTCTTTGGGTGTCTCATGTGGACTTTAATCTTGGGCTCCTTCCACAAGTTTTCAATTGGGTTAAGGTCAGGAGACTGACTAGGCCACTGCAACACCTTGATTTTTTTCCCTCTTGAACCAGGCCTTGGTTTTCTTGGCTGTGTGCTTTGGGTCGTTGTCTTGTTGGAAGATGAAATGACGACCCATCTTAAGATCCTTGATGGAGGAGCGGAGGTTCTTGGCCAAAATCTCCAGGTAGGCCGTGCTATCCATCTTCCCATGGATGCGGACCAGATGGCCAGGCCCCTTGGCTGAGAAACAGCCCCACAGCATGATGCTGCCACCACCATGCTTGACTGTAGGGATGGTATTCTTGAGGTCGTATGCAGTGCCATCCAGTCTCCAAACGTCACGTGTGTGGTTGGCACCAAAGATCTCAATCTTGGTCTCATCAGACCAGAGAACCTTGAACCAGTCTGTCTCAGAGTCCTCCAAGTGATCATGAGCAAACTGTAGACGAGCCTTGACATGACGCTTTGAAAGTAAAGGTACCTTACGGGCTCGTCTGGAACGGAGACCATTGCAGTGGAGTACGTTACTTATGGTATTGACTGAAACCAATGTCCCCACTGCCATGAGATCTTCCCGGAGCTCCTTCCTTGTTGTTCTTGGGTTAGCCTTGACTCTTTGGACAAGCCTGGCCTCGGCCTCGGCACGGGTGGAAACTTTCAAAGGCTGTCCAGGCCGTGGAAGGCTAACAGTAGTTCCATAAGCCTTCCACTTCCGGTTGATGCTCCCAACAGTGGAGACAGGTAGGCCCAACTCCTTGGAAAGGGTTTTGTACCCCTTGCCAGCCTTGTGACCCTCCACGATCTTGTCTCTGATGGCCTTGGAATGCTCCTTTTGTCTTTCCCATGTTGACCAAGTATGAGTGCTGTTCACAAGTTTGGGGAGGGTCTTAATTAGTCAGAAAAGGCTGGAAAAAGAGATAATTAATCCAAACATGTGAAGCTCATTGTTCTTTGTGCCTGAAATACTTCTTAATACTTTAGGGGAACCAAACAGAATTCTGCTGGTTTGAGGGGTTGAATAATAAATGACCCTCTGAATAAAATTTTCACTATTTAAAAAAAAAAAAAAAAAAAAAGAAATAACATTCTTTTTTGCTGCAGTGCATTTCACCCTTCCAGGCTGATCTACAGTCCAAATGTCACAATGCCAAGTTAATTCCGAATGTGTAAACCTGCTAAATCTGCAGGGGGTTGAATACTACTTGTAGGCACTGTATATAATCTCTGGGTGGGTATTCAGATGGATTCCCACCCCCTGCCTGTTGTTCCTCCCTCTCTGTTCACTATAGTATTATACAAACTATTCACTTTGCTTAAGGACCTGTGGTGAGGTCATTCCCATGTGACGAGAAGGGGCGGGGCCTCAGCCAACAAAGCTGGATACCAGGTCACATGGGTATGACCTCACCACAGGTCCTTAAGCAAAGTGAATCGTTTTTGCTCAGTTGCAAATGTCACTGAAGAAGCTGCTGATTTTTCAAAGTTCACTTTCTTGTATTTGAAAGCCTAAACATCTGAGTTGACCACTAATGGTATGTATAGAATCAAATGGAGAGGTAAATAGAAAGAAAACTTCAGCTCACCTGCTGCCCAGACTGTTCAGCCTAGCGGGTGCTTAGGATCCTTCGGTTTATCCCAACCGGTAACAGGCAACGTGGAGTGAAAAGAAAAGGATGATCCGGCACAAAATCTCCTTAGGTAAAAACATTCAAAATTTATTGAAGCATCATTAAAAAATAGCGTGAAGACCAAGTATCCACTCAGATGGAAAGCATGGAGGTCATGATAACTTTACGCGTTTCGGACAGTTATAAAAGCAAAAAAAGTCCTTAATCATAAGTGTCTCATGAACACTGCAGAGCTACTGAAATAGACTGATCTGATGAATGAGTAGGAGGGAGGAGTGGAAATATGCTAATTACATGCAAACATCAGGTGGAAGTCAAAGTTAATGGAGTTACTCTTCAGTTAGGGTTATGTGATTAATATATGGAGGAACTACAAGTGCAGGACATAATATACCCGAGCCCTGAGCTCTGACAGGAGGAACTAGGAGTGCAGGACACATTATACCCGGGCCCTGAACTCTGACAGGAGGAACTACAAGAGCAGGACAAATTATACCCGGGCCCTGAGCTCTGACAGGAGGAACTACAAGTACAGGACACATTATACACGGGCCCTGAACTCTGACAGGAGGAACTACAAGTGCATAATACATTAAACCCGGGCACTGAGCTCTAACAAAAGGAACTACAAGTGCAGGACACAATATACACAGGTACTGAGCTCTGACAGAAGGAATTACAAGTGTAGGACACATTATACCCGGGCCCTGAGCTCTGACAGGAGGAACTACAAGTGCAGGACAAATTATACACAGACCCTGAGCTCTGACAAGAGGAACTACAAGTACAGGACACATTATACCCGGGCCCTGAGCTCTGACAGGAGGAACTACAAGTGCAGGACACATTATACCCGGGCCCTGAGCTCTGACAGGAGGAACTACAAGTGCAGGACAAATTATACACAGACCCTGAGCTCTGACAAGAGGAACTATAAATGCAAGACACATTATACCTGGGCCCTGAGCTCTGACAGGAGGAACTACAAGTGCAGGACACATTCTACCCAGGCCCTGAGCTCTGAAGGAGGCACTACTAGAGCAGGACACATTATACACAGGTCCTGAACTGTGACAGGAGGAACAACAAGTGTAAAACACATTATACCTGGGCCCTAAACTCTGACAGGAGGAACTACAAGTGCAAGACACATTAAACACAGCCCTGAGCTCTGACAGGAGGAACTATGAGTACAGGACACATATACATGGGCCCTAAGCTCTGACAGGAGAAATAACAAGTGCGGGATACATTATACCCGGGCCCTAAGCTCTGACAGGAGGAACTACAAGAGCAAAACACACTATACCCGGGCCCTGAGCTGTGACAGGAGGAACTACAAGAGCAAAGCACATTATACCCGGGCCCTGAGCTCTGACAGGAGGAACTACCAGTGCAGGACACATTATACACAGGTCCTGAGCTGTGACAGGGGGAACTACAGGTGCAGGAAACAAAAAATCCCCATAATTATAATACCCCACTAACTCAGGATCATGGGTGCACGGGCGTATCTGTCTGCTAAAAAATAAACCTCAGGTCGGAGCGATAATTAAATCCGTTAGGGTATCTGGAATTTAATTTAAGAATCCACTTAGCCTCCGCCAGTAGTAAGGCTTTAAACCAATCACCTCCACGCGGAGGTCTAGGAATATGTTCAATGCCCGTAATCCTAAGTGTAGAAAAATCTCCTGCATGGTTCTCGATGTAGTGTCTAGTCAATCCTGATAGGGAACGCTTTCTGACAAGTGTAGCATAGTTCAAAGAAGCTTTATCTTGGGCGGCCATTGGAATACGTAAGTGTTCCGAAATTCTTGTCCTTAGGGTACGTGAGGTACAACCCACATAATTCTTACAACATAAAGTACATGTTGCTACATAAATAATGTGTGTAGAAGAACAATTGATGAAAGTCCTGATATCAAAATTTTCCCCATCGCTACCCAAAATGAATTTATTATTAAGCATAAACTTGCAAAGTCCGCAGCGATTGGATCCACATTTGAAGGATCCCTGGATACTGAGCCAGTTTTTGCCCGATTTACCAGATTTCTTGGGGGCATATCTACTGGGCGCAACTGAGTTACCTATAGTATTTGCCTTCCTGGCTACTATGTTAACACCTGATTGAAGAATGTGACTTAAGGTGGCATCCTGACAAAGTAAGGGAACAAAACGTAATAGGGTTTGTCTGATTTTAAAGAAATCTGTACTGAAAGGTGTTGAAAATGTAACACGGTCTCCAATCTTAGGGGGTGTAGGACGGTCCATCAATAATGTGGCCCTAGGTCGATTAGCAGCAATGGAAGAAGCCCTCCTAAGAGTTGAATCTGAGTATCCCCTTCTCCTGAGTCTCCCTTTGATGTTACTAGCTTCCTTATGGTAGGAAGCTTCAGTAGAGCACAAACGTTTGGCTCGTAGAAGTTCCCCCACAGGTAAGTTGTTAATAGTGTGGGGTGTGTGGCAGCTGGTGGCATAAAGGGATGTATTTCCACTAGTGGGCTTCCTGAATAAGGTGGAATGTATCGAGCCTGTGGCTGGTTCTCCAGATAGTAGGACATCCAAAAAAGGAGCTGTTTCCATATATAAATTCATATCGAATTTTAGATTGAGGGAATTATTGTCAAAATATGCCTTGATGTTATTCATGGCCTCCTGGGGGGTATCAAATTGGCCAGTTTTGCAAATTAAAATCTGGTCGTCTATGTACCTAGCGTACCAGACAAGGGTACCCATAAAGGGGTTATTGTCCGTGTAGATGTACTGTTCCTCCCAGTAGGCCATGTAGATATTCGCCAAGGCGCAGGAGAAACTAGCTCCCATCGGGCAACCCGCTACCTGGAGATAAAAATCACCATTGAATTCGAAAAAATTGTGAGTCAGTAAAAAACCCGTCACCATGAGAATGAATTCTTTCACTACATCATCCAGTGGGCTATACTTCTCAAGGTGAAAATAAAGGGCTTGTATGGCTTCCCTGTGTGGAATACTAGGGTATAATGAAACAACATCACTCATAATCCAGTAGGAGTCTTCCGTCCAAGGAATTTTTTCTAAACTCTGCAGTGGATTTTTAGTGTCCCTGATGTAGCCTACAGTGCGTTTCATTAACGGTTGGATTTGATGATCCAACCAACTGCTCAGATTACTCAATAGGGATCCTGTACTGGCTACTATAGGTCTGAGTGGGGGGGAAATAGATTCTTGTGAACCTTGGGGAGGCCTTGAAAAATGGGGCATATTGGGGATTCCACAAACAGGTAATCCTGGATTTTTTTGGTAAAGATGCCCCATTCAAAGCCCCTTAATAAAAGGGCTTGCAGTTTAGATGAAATATCCGATGTAGGGTCACATGAGAGCTTCTTGTATGTAGATTCATCCCTCAAAATCGCATTAATTCCTTTAACATATAGGCCACTGTCAATCACTACCACTGCCCCTCCTTTGTCAGCCCTGCGTATCACAATGTTGTCATTGTTTTTCAGATCCTTAAGGGCTTTCCTCTCTCCAAATGTAAGATTATTATAAGTTTGGGATTTTTTAGACAGTATGCTCCTGACCTCCGTTTCCAAAAGGTCTTGGAAAGTATCCATTAGGGGGGTTCTGGATGCAATTGGATAGAAACTAGGGTTCTTGGTGAAAAAACTAGGGGGTGTTGGTGTTTTGATATGAGAATTGCCCAATTCCTGCAACTGAGTGATCGCAATTTGTTCCTTGAGGCTCAAATGCAGGGGTATGTTGATGGGATTAGTGGCCGCTGGATCCGATGATTCATGCCCTATACCTTCCCTAACTTCATCATTGAAAAAGTGCCTTTTTACTGTAAGATTTCTCATAAATTTATTGATATCGGTAATAGTTTGAAATAAATCAGCTCTACTGGTTGGAGCAAAATTAAGCCCCTTTTTAAGGACATTGACTTGAGTAGAGTCCAAAATAGAGGCCGAAAGATTCAAAACAGTAATCTCCAAGGAATCCCGTTGTTCTAGTTTCTCCAGTATCGGCGCTTCCTGGATCTGAGGTAATATCTCCTTTCCCCTCCATTTATGTTTTCTTCCACCTCTCCGCGATCTATGTTTCTTGCCAAGGAGTTTTTTGACGCGCTGGAGGGGTGACTGCCCCCATTGGACTCATATGAACTGGTGCTGTCATTAGCTGATTCATTTTCCGTGGAGGAAAAATAAACATTCCTTCCTTTCTGCTGTGTTTGACTCTGTTTTTTCAAGATAGATTTTGATTTAGTGTGGAGATGCCAGGTGTAAACCTGGTTAGATTCATAGTCTCTGGTATCCCTTCTATATTTGTTTTGCTTCAAATCCATAATGTCCGACTCAGCTTTATCAATGGCATTCCTGAGTCGTATGTTGAGTCTATCAAAGTCTGTGGGATCATATGTCCCCACCAAATAGGTGTACTTTTTTGATCTGCTCATCGAGATTTTGAATGCGTTTTTGTTCCTCAGTAACAATTAAGTCCATTAACTTCAATGAGCAAGAGGAGAGGACTGAATTCCAGCTGACCATAAATTCATCCGAAAAGGTGAAAGTAGGGGATTTCTTGATTCGCAAACCCCTTGGGATCATACTTTTGTCCATGTATTTGTGCAAAGTCATAGAATCCCACCATGTTTTGAGGCGCTGGATGGAAAGTTTTTCCAAATCCCAAAAGGTAAATGTCGGCTCATTTTGCTGGCGACTAGTTGGTATATTGCCAGGATTAATATGATCAGAAAAAACGTCTTCCAGTCTTTTCCTCCGTTCCTCGCAGTCAAGGAAACCCAGGGTATCCATATTTGGAGAGATATACTCCCCTAGGATCCCCTAATGTAGCTCGCAGAAAAAATGCAATTAAAAATGTGGTATAATAACCTGGTCTTCACTTTGAAATATACCAGAAGGAGGGAGATCCAGTATAACAAATTGTATTAACCGCAATAAAGGCTTCCGATGTATACATATATTGGACACAGTCCGTTATAAGGGCTGCAGGGAGCACGTAAGTATGGGATAAACAAAGTTCAAATGGAGAGGTAAATAGGAAGAAAACTTCAGCTCACCTGCTGCCCAGACTGTTCAGCCTAGCGGGTGCCTAGGATCCTTCGGTTTATCCCAACCGGTAACAGGCAACGTGGAGTGAAAAGAAAAGGATGATCCGGCACAAAATCTCCTTAGGTAAAAACATTCAAAATTTATTGAAGCATCATTAAAAAATAGCGTGAAGACCAAGTATCCACTCAGATGGAAAGCATGGAGGTCATGATAACTTTACGCGTTTCGGACAGTTATAAAAGCAAAAAAAGTCCTTAATCATAAGTGTCTCATGAACACTGCAGAGCTACTGAAATAGACTGATCTGATGAATGAGTAGGAGGGAGGAGTGGAAATATGCTAATTACATGCAAACATCAGGTGGAAGTCAAAGTTAATGGAGTTACTCTTCAGTTAGGGTTATGTGATTAATATATGGAGGAACTACAAGTGCAGGACATAATATACCCGAGCCCTGAGCTCTGACAGGAGGAACTAGGAGTGCAGGACACATTATACCCGGGCCCTGAACTCTGACAGGAGGAACTACAAGAGCAGGACAAATTATACCCGGGCCCTGAGCTCTGACAGGAGGAACTACAAGTACAGGACACATTATACACGGGCCCTGAACTCTGACAGGAGGAACTACAAGTGCATAATACATTAAACCCGGGCACTGAGCTCTAACAGAAGGAACTACAAGTGCAGGACACAATATACACAGGTACTGAGCTCTGACAGAAGGAATTACAAGTGTAGGACACATTATATCCGGGCCCTGAGCTCTGACAGGAGGAACTACAAGTGCAGGACAAATTATACACAGACCCTGAGCTCTGACAAGAGGAACTACAAGTACAGGACACATTATACCCGGGCCCTGAGCTCTGACAGGAGGAACTACAAGTGCAGGACAAATTATACACAGACCCTGAGCTCTGACAAGAGGAACTATAAATGCAAGACACATTATACCTGGGCCCTGAGCTCTGACAGGAGGAACTACAAGTGCAGGACACATTCTACCCAGGCCCTGAGCTCTGAAGGAGGCACTACTAGAGCAGGACAAATTATACCCGGGCCCTGAGCTCTGACAGGAGGAACTACAAGTACAGGACACATTATACCCGGGCCCTGAGCTCTGACAGGAGGAACTACAAGTGCAGAATACATTAAACCCGGGCACTGAGCTCTAACAGAAGGAACTACAAGTGCAGGACACAATATACACAGGTACTGAGCTCTGACAGAAGGAATTACAAGGGTAATTAATGTGTCCTGCTCTAGTAGTGCCTCCTTCAGAGCTCAGGGCCTGGGTAGAATGTGTCCTGCACTTGTAGTTCCTCCTGTCAGAGCTCAGGGCCCAGGTATAATGTGTCTTGCATTTATAGTTCCTCTTGTCAGAGCTCAGGGTCTGTGTATAATTTGTCCTGCACTTGTAGTTCCTCCTGTCAGAGCTCAGGGCCCGGATATAATGTGTCCTACACTTGTAATTCCTTCTGTCAGAGCTCAGTACCTGTGTATATTGTGTCCTGCACTTGTAGTTCCTTCTGTTAGAGCTCAGTGCCCGGGTTTAATGTATTCTGCACTTGTAGTTCCTCCTGTCAGAGCTCAGGGCCCGGGTATAATGTGTCCTGTACTTGTAGTTCCTCCTGTCAGAGCTCAGGGCCCGGGTATAATTTGTCCTGCTCTAGTAGTGCCTCCTTCAGAGCTCAGGGCCTGGGTAGAATGTGTCCTGCACTTGTAGTTCCTCCTGTCAGAGCTCAGGGCCCAGGTATAATGTGTCTTGCATTTATAGTTCCTCTTGTCAGAGCTCAGGGTCTGTGTATAATTTGTCCTGCACTTGTAGTTCCTCCTGTCAGAGCTCAGGGCCCGGGTATAATGTGTCCTGTACTTGTAGTTCCTCTTGTCAGAGCTCAGGGTCTGTGTATAATTTGTCCTGCACTTGTAGTTCCTCCTGTCAGAGCTCAGGGCCCGGATATAATGTGTCCTACACTTGTAATTCCTTCTGTCAGAGCTCAGTACCTGTGTATATTGTGTCCTGCACTTGTAGTTCCTTCTGTTAGAGCTCAGTGCCCGGGTTTAATGTATTATGCACTTGTAGTTCCTCCTGTCAGAGTTCAGGGCCCGTGTATAATGTGTCCTGTACTTGTAGTTCCTCCTGTCAGAGCTCAGGGCCCGGGTATAATTTGTCCTGCTCTTGTAGTTCCTCCTGTCAGAGTTCAGGGCCCGGGTATAATGTGTCCTGCACTCCTAGTTCCTCCTGTCAGAGCTCAGGGCTCGGGTATATTATGTCCTGCACTTGTAGTTCCTCCATATATTAATCACATAACCCTAACTGAAGAGTAACTCCATTAACTTTGACTTCCACCTGATGTTTGCATGTAATTAGCATATTTCCACTCCTCCCTCCTACTCATTCATCAGATCAGTCTATTTCAGTAGCTCTGCAGTGTTCATGAGACACTTATGATTAAGGACTTTTTTTGCTTTTATAACTGTCCGAAACGCGTAAAGTTATCATGACCTCCATGCTTTCCATCTGAGTGGATACTTGGTCTTCACGCTATTTTTTAATGATGCTTCAATAAATTTTGAATGTTTTTACCTAAGGAGATTTTGTGCCGGATCATCCTTTTCTTTTCACTCCACGTTGCCTGTTACCGGTTGGGATAAACCGAAGGATCCTAGGCACCCGCTAGGCTGAACAGTCTGGGCAGCAGGTGAGCTGAAGTTTTCTTCCTATTTACCTCTCCATTTGAACTTTGTTTATCCCATACTTACGTGCTCCCTGCAGCCCTTATAACGGACTGTGTCCAATATATGTATACATCGGAAGCCTTTATTGCGGTTAATACAATTTGTTATACTGGATCTCCCTCCTTCTGGTATATTTCAAAGTGAAGACCAGGTTATTATACCACATTTTTAATTGCATTTTTTCTGCGAGCTACATTAGGGGATCCTAGGGGAGTATATCTCTCCAAATATGGATACCCTGGGTTTCCTTGACTGCGAGGAACGGAGGAAAAGACTGGAAGACGTTTTTTCTGATCATATTAATCCTGGCAATATACCAACTAGTCGCCAGCAAAATGAGCCGACATTTACCTTTTGGGATTTGGAAAAACTTTCCATCCAGCGCCTCAAAACATGGTGGGATTCTATGACTTTGCACAAATACATGGACAAAAGTATGATCCCAAGGGGTTTGCGAATCAAGAAATCCCCTACTTTCACCTTTTCGGATGAATTTATGGTCAGCTGGAATTCAGTCCTCTCCTCTTGCTCATTGAAGTTAATGGACTTAATTGTTACTGAGGAACAAAAACGCATTCAAAATCTCGATGAGCAGATCAAAAAAGTACACCTATTTGGTGGGGACATATGATCCCACAGACTTTGATAGACTCAACATACGACTCAGGAATGCCATTGATAAAGCTGAGTCGGACATTATGGATTTGAAGCAAAACAAATATAGAAGGGATACCAGAGACTATGAATCTAACCAGGTTTACACCTGGCATCTCCACACTAAATCAAAATCTATCTTGAAAAAACAGAGTCAAACACAGCAGAAAGGAAGGAATGTTTATTTTTCCTCCACGGAAAATGAATCAGCTAATGACAGCACCAGTTCATATGAGTCCAATGGGGGCAGTCACCCCTCCAGCGCGTCAAAAAACTCCTTGGCAAGAAACATAGATCGCGGAGAGGTGGAAGAAAACATAAATGGAGGGGAAAGGAGATATTACCTCAGATCCAGGAAGCGCCGATACTGGAGAAACTAGAACAACGGGATTCCTTGGAGATTACTGTTTTGAATCTTTCGGCCTCTATTTTGGACTCTACTCAAGTCAATGTCCTTAAAAAGGGGCTTAATTTTGCTCCAACCAGTAGAGCTGATTTATTTCAAACTATTACCGATATCAATAAATTTATGAGAAATCTTACAGTAAAAAGGCACTTTTTCAATGATGAAGTTAGGGAAGGTATAGGGCATGAATCATCGGATCCAGCGGCCACTAATCCCATCAACATACCCCTGCATTTGAGCCTCAAGGAACAAATTGCGATCACTCAGTTGCAGGAATTGGGCAATTCTCATATCAAAACACCAACACCCCCTAGTTTTTTCACCAAGAACCCTAGTTTCTATCCAATTGCATCCAGAACCCCCCTAATGGATACTTTCCAAGACCTTTTGGAAACGGAGGTCAGGAGCATACTGTCTAAAAAATCCCAAACTTATAATAATCTTACATTTGGAGAGAGGAAAGCCCTTAAGGATCTGAAAAACAATGACAACATTGTGATACGCAGGGCTGACAAAGGAGGGGCAGTGGTAGTGATTGACAGTGGCCTATATGTTAAAGGAATTAATGCGATTTTGAGGGATGAATCTACATACAAGAAGCTCTCATGTGACCCTACATCGGATATTTCATCTAAACTGCAAGCCCTTTTATTAAGGGGCTTTGAATGGGGCATCTTTACCAAAAAAATCCAGGATTACCTGTTTGTGGAATCCCCAATATGCCCCATTTTTCAAGGCCTCCCCAAGGTTCACAAGAATCTATTTCCCCCCCACTCAGACCTATAGTAGCCAGTACAGGATCCCTATTGAGTAATCTGAGCAGTTGGTTGGATCATCAAATCCAACCGTTAATGAAACGCACTGTAGGCTACATCAGGGACACTAAAAATCCACTGCAGAGTTTAGAAAAAATTCCTTGGACGGAAGACTCCTACTGGATTATGAGTGATGTTGTTTCATTATACCCTAGTATTCCACACAGGGAAGCCATACAAGCCCTTTATTTTCACCTTGAGAAGTATAGCCCACTGGATGATGTAGTGAAAGAATTCATTCTCATGGTGACGGGTTTTTTACTGACTCACAATTTTTTCGAATTCAATGGTGATTTTTATCTCCAGGTAGCGGGTTGCCCGATGGGAGCTAGTTTCTCCTGCGCCTTGGCGAATATCTACATGGCCTACTGGGAGGAACAGTACATCTACACGGACAATAACCCCTTTATGGGTACCCTTGTCTGGTACGCTAGGTACATAGACGACCAGATTTTAATTTGCAAAACTGGCCAATTTGATACCCCCCAGGAGGCCATGAATAACATCAAGGCATATTTTGACAATAATTCCCTCAATCTAAAATTCGATATGAATTTATATATGGAAACAGCTCCTTTTTTGGATGTCCTACTATCTGGAGAACCAGCCACAGGCTCGATACATTCCACCTTATTCAGGAAGCCCACTAGTGGAAATACATCCCTTTATGCCACCAGCTGCCACACACCCCACACTATTAACAACTTACCTGTGGGGGAACTTCTACGAGCCAAACGTTTGTGCTCTACTGAAGCTTCCTACCATAAGGAAGCTAGTAACATCAAAGGGAGACTCAGGAGAAGGGGATACTCAGATTCAACTCTTAGGAGGGCTTCTTCCATTGCTGCTAATCGACCTAGGGCCACATTATTGATGGACCGTCCTACACCCCCTAAGATTGGAGACCGTGTTACATTTTCAACACCTTTCAGTACAGATTTCTTTAAAATCAGACAAACCCTATTACGTTTTGTTCCCTTACTTTGTCAGGATGCCACCTTAAGTCACATTCTTCAATCAGGTGTTAACATAGTAGCCAGGAAGGCAAATACTATAGGTAACTCAGTTGCGCCCAGTAGATATGCCCCCAAGAAATCTGGTAAATCGGGCAAAAACTGGCTCAGTATCCAGGGATCCTTCAAATGTGGATCCAATCGCTGCGGACTTTGCAAGTTTATGCTTAATAATAAATTCATTTTGGGTAGCGATGGGGAAAATTTTGATATCAGGACTTTCATCAATTGTTCTTCTACACACATTATTTATGTAGCAACATGTACTTTATGTTGTAAGAATTATGTGGGTTGTACCTCACGTACCCTAAGGACAAGAATTTCGGAACACTTACGTATTCCAATGGCCGCCCAAGATAAAGCTTCTTTGAACTATGCTACACTTGTCAGAAAGCGTTCCCTATCAGGATTGACTAGACACTACATCGAGAACCATGCAGGAGATTTTTCTACACTTAGGATTACGGGCATTGAACATATTCCTAGACCTCCGCGTGGAGGTGATTGGTTTAAAGCCTTACTACTGGCGGAGGCTAAGTGGATTCTTAAATTAAATTCCAGATACCCTAACGGATTTAATTATCGCTCCGACCTGAGGTTTATTTTTTAGCAGACAGATACGCCCGTGCACCCATGATCCTGAGTTAGTGGGGTATTATAATTATGGGGATTTTTTGTTTCCTGCACCTGTAGTTCCCCCTGTCACAGCTCAGGACCTGTGTATAATGTGTCCTGCACTGGTAGTTCCTCCTGTCAGAGCTCAGGGCCCGGGTATAGTGTGTTTTGCTCTTGTAGTTCCTCCTGTCAGAGCTTAGGGCCCGGGTATAATGTATCCCGCACTTGTTATTTCTCCTGTCAGAGCTTAGGGCCCATGTATATGTGTCCTGTACTCATAGTTCCTCCTGTCAGAGCTCAGGGCTGTGTTTAATGTGTCTTGCACTTGTAGTTCCTCCTGTCAGAGTTTAGGGCCCAGGTATAATGTGTTTTACACTTGTTGTTCCTCCTGTCACAGTTCAGGACCTGTGTATAATGTGTCCTGCTCTAGTAGTGCCTCCTTCAGAGCTCAGGGCCTGGGTAGAATGTGTCCTGCACTTGTAGTTCCTCCTGTCAGAGCTCAGGGCCCAGGTATAATGTGTCTTGCATTTATAGTTCCTCTTGTCAGAGCTCAGGGTCTGTGTATAATTTGTCCTGCACTTGTAGTTCCTCCTGTCAGAGTTCAGGGCCCGTGTATAATGTGTCCTGTACTTGTAGTTCCTCCTGTCAGAGCTCAGGGCCCGGGTATAATTTGTCCTGCTCTTGTAGTTCCTCCTGTCAGAGTTCAGGGCCCGGGTATAATGTGTCCTGCACTCCTAGTTCCTCCTGTCAGAGCTCAGGGCTCGGGTATATTATGTCCTGCACTTGTAGTTCCTCCATATATTAATCACATAACCCTAACTGAAGAGTAACTCCATTAACTTTGACTTCCACCTGATGTTTGCATGTAATTAGCATATTTCCACTCCTCCCTCCTACTCATTCATCAGATCAGTCTATTTCAGTAGCTCTGCAGTGTTCATGAGACACTTATGATTAAGGACTTTTTTTTGCTTTTATAACTGTCCGAAACGCGTAAAGTTATCATGACCTCCATGCTTTCCATCTGAGTGGATACTTGGTCTTCACGCTATTTTTTAATGATGCTTCAATAAATTTTGAATGTTTTTACCTAAGGAGATTTTGTGCCGGATCATCCTTTTCTTTTCACTCCACGTTGCTTGTTATGTATAGAATCAACCTGATAGTGCCAGTATAGCACTGGCTTTAGGTTATATACGGAAATCCTGGTGACTGGTTCCCTTTAAAGGTATAATTTTTATTGGTTGACCACTGACTGCAAAGTCATATCACTGCTTCCATATGTAAAAACTGCTGACAGGTTCCCTTTTAATTAAAAAGGGGAAAAAAAAGCATGTGTAACCATAAGAAGGAAGTCTACAAGACCACCCTCTTTTCCATACCTGTCACCTGAAAAGCTGAAAGCTGCAGGAGGTACAGGGGCTCCACTCCTGGGCAGTTGGTAAGACATTGCCTACAGGAGAATAATGCGCATCTTCATACTGTACATACAACACTTTTGGGATTTGTAGAATGAGAGATTCCCAGCAGCCAACATATCTGCATAATCTGTGTGACGCAGTGATGTCACTATGGATCAAAATCTCTTAAGAACTAAGTAATATTGCTCAGCACATAGCAAACATTTCACATACCAGCAGCAGATACAGTTGAAACCAGAAGTTTACATACACTATCTATAAAGACACATCTGCATGTTTTTCTTACAATTTGACATGAAATAAAAATAAACCTTTCACCGTTTTACGTTAGTTAGGATTATCAAAATTATTTATATTTGCCAAATGCCAGAATGAGAGAGTGTTTTTAAGGCATTTTTATTACTTTCAGCAAAGTCAAAAGTTTCCATACACTAAGAGTACTATGCCTTTAAACCAGGGGTGGGGAACATCCGGCCCGCGGGCTGCATGCAGCGCGCGATGACCTTTTCTACGGCCACCGGGCAGATTCCCGGCACTGTGTGCCCACTCTCCAGGGCTGTGTGCAGCTTCGAGAGCTGTGTGTCACCCCCAGTGTTGTGTTCCTCCAATGCTGTGTACGAACCCCAATGCTGTATGCCCCCTAGTGATGTCTGTGGTCCGCAAGTGCTGTCCGTGCCCCCCCATAGGGATGCATGTGCGCCCCGCCCTGTAGGGATGCCTGTTCGCCCGCGCCCCCCCCCCCCCCCCCGTAGGGATGCCTGTGCACCCCCCCCCTTCCCCGTAGGGATGCCTGTGCGTGCCCCCGTCCTGTAGGGATGCCTGCGCCCCCCACTCCGTGGGGATGCCTGCTGTGCGCCCCCCCCCTTCCCTCCCCCCCGTAGGGATGCCTGTGCCCCCCAGCCAAGTTTATGCCTTCCAGTGATGTCTGTACTCCAGCCCATCTTGTGATGTGTATATGCCCCCAGCCCCTCCTGTTATGTGTTTACCCCCCAGCGTCTCCGGTGATGCTTATGCCCCAGCCCCTCCTGTGATATATACATCACATTGGAGATGCTAGGGGCATATACATTACAGAAGGGGGTGGAGCATGTACATCCCATTGGAGATGCTGGGTCATATATATCACATTGGGGGCATACACATCACATTGGAGACGCTGGGGGCATATATATCACAGGAGGGACTGGGGGCATATACATCAAAGAAAGGGCTGGGAGCATATACCTCACAGGAGGGGCTTTGGGCATATACGTCACAGGAGGAGCTGGAGGCATATATATCACAAGAGGAGCTGGTGTGATGTATGTGTCCCCAGCGTCTCCTATGGGATGTATATACAGCAGTCCCAGTGTTTCCTATGTTATGTTTATGCCCCCAGCCCCTCTAGTGATGTATGTGTCTCTTGTGATTTATATACAGCAGTCCCTGCGTCTGATATGTGATGTATATAGTTTACCAATTTTATTATCACAAAGAATTGACTGCGCTCCCGACCGAGACATACCTTGAAAAGGCGTTGTTGTGAGAAGCAACATGATTAGTAAGACCTAACATCACCGCCGCACCAAAGAGATGCAGCTCCAGCCACCACAGTAGGGGTGAGTTAATTGTTTAACCAAATATAGCCGGGTCATTTTCACATTGATAATTTTGTGCGGCTCCCGAAGGTTGATAGAAATTTCCAAATGGCCTTTGGTAGAAAAAAGGTTCCCCACCCCTGCTTTAAAAAATATGGGACAGCCCTTATGATGTCATGTCTTTGGAAGCTTCTGATAGGTTATTGGCAACGTCTGAGTTAACTAGAGACACACCTGTGGATGTATTTTAATGCACACTTGAAACACACTGCTTCTTTGTGTAGCATCATAGGAAAGTCAAAAGAAATCAGCCAAGTTCTCAGGAAGAGAATTGTGGATTTACACACGTCTGGTTCATCCTTGGATGCAATTTCCAGATATCTGAAGATGCCCCGTTCTTCTCTACAAACTATTATATGTAAGTACAAACAAGATGGGAATGTTCAGACATCGTACCACTCAAGAAAAAGACTGGTTCTGTGTACCAGAGATGAAGGTGGTTTGGTCAGACATGTGCATATCAGCCAAGAACAAAAGCGTAAGACCTTATGAAGATGCTGGCGGAAGCTGGTAAGGTTGTGTCATTATCCACAGTGAAGAGTACTGTATCAACATGGGCTGAAAGGCCAATCAGCCAGAAAGAAGCCATTACTCCAAAAGAAACAAAAAAGCCAGATTGTTTGCAAATGCATACAGGAACAAAGACCTTACTTTTTGGACACATGTTCTGTGGTCTGACAAAACTAAAATTGAACTGTTTAGCCATAATAACCATCGTTGCGTTTGGAGGAAAAAGGGAGAAGCTTTGAAGCCTAAGAACACCACCCCAACTGTGAAACACTGGGTGGCAGCATCATGTGGTGGGGTTTTTTTGATGCAGGGGGAACTGGTGCACTTCACAAAAAAGATGCCATCATTATGAAAGAAAATAATGTAGCAATACTAAAGCAACATCTCAAGACATCAGCGAGGAATTTGAAGTTTAGGCGGGAATGAGTCTTCCAAATGGACAATGACCAGAAGAATACTGCCAAACTGGTTACAATGTGGCTTAAGGATAACAAAGTCAACATTTTGAAGCGGCCATCATAAAGCCCTGATCTCAATCCTATTGAAAATGTATGGGCAAAGCTGAAAAGGCCAGTGCGAGCAAGGCGACCTCCAAAACATGGCTCAGCTATACCAGTTCTGTCAGGGGAAATAGGCCCAAATTCCTACCAACTATTGTGAGAAGCTTGTGGAAGGATATCCAAAATTTTTCTTTGTTCTGGCATTTGGCAAACTATAAATAATTTTGGTAATACTAATTGACCTAAATCAGGAAAGGTTTATTGATTTCAGCTAGTGAGAAAAACATGCATGTGTCTGTTTAGACTCATTTAGTCACATCTCTTATGGCTTAATATCTCGGTTATCGCCTTGCACCAATGTTTGATGGTAAAAATAAAACCTGTTGGATTTGAAGACTGTGTGGGTGGTGGCTATGGAGCTCATTACAATGATAATTATAATGTACATTTATAACACATCATTTTCTTGTTTTACATCAATTAGACTATTTCATAGCCAACTTTTCATTTTTTTTCCCTTTAACGAGAAGCTATAATCAGTAAATCACCCTTACGTTTGTCAATTTTTTATTACATGTATTTATTTATTTTTCATTATGGCAGTGTTTTATGGGGTTTTTTTTTTCATGTCCTGATATTTATTAAAACTAAATTTAGTTATTTTTTATTTCTCTGGCAATTTTTTGAAAGGCACTTGGGGCTTTTTCCACTGCAAGATAATTGTGAACGAGCATTGTTAAAAACACTCCTTTTAACAATTATCTTGACATGTTAACAGACTACCGATCACCCAATGAAGGAGCAAAACACTCATCGGGTGAATTGATCTTTTATGCATCTTAAAAGATTGTTCTCGGTAGCGCATTTATTTTCCTGTGTAAACAGGAGTCACATGGTCCGAGAACAATGGCAACCTATGCACACTGAGCGATGTAGTATACGGTAGATCGCTAAGTGAGCATCCTTTGCTACGGTTTGCCTGTGCAAACAAGGATTGAAATGACCGCCGATCCGTAAATGTTTCTCAATCGGCGGTCGTATTGTGCCACTGGTTAATTTATCTAAACTGACCCCGAGACTGATATTTCCTGCCCTTTCAGGAACCGTTTCAGTATGGCTGCTTATCATCTAAGGCAGAATTAAAATGACAAGTAACAGCTCTCTATGCAGATGATAACTAAGGATCCACCATTTACAATCTGCAATGTAACCTCTGACTCTGGTTCCCTTTCCTTCACAATGACCTTTGCACATGGTCATTAGATGCTTGAGTACAAGAAATAGTCTGTTCATTGTGGCTATGTACATGTGTTGTTTCCTGAAACAACTTGGCTTGTCAAAAAAAAAAAAAACACTTGGCTAGTGGGAAATCTGCAAGATTTCTATTATTGTTTAAACTTTTAATACAGCTAACCTTCCCAAAAATACATTTAGGACAAAAACATGATTTAAGAAAATAAATATTCTGATGATGGGTTCCCTTTTTAAAGAGCCCCTGTAAGCAGTATTGTCCCTGTGAAACTCATGATAGACTGAATACCAGTATCTAAACATACCTTTGTGTAGGGTTTTATCAGTAGTATTAATAAGTAAAGTTTTAATGGAGTGCACTGCTGTGCCACATGGTCCCTGGATAGTCCCTAACACTGAACTCTCTCAGCAGTAACTGCTTCTAAAGGCCCTTTTAGTTGTTCCATGATCAGTTAATGAGTGTTCCTAATTACCAGCCCTTCTAAATTTGTCAGCTAATGCCTGATATATCAGCAAAATGCATATGGGAGCATTTGCCCCTCCATAAGTCATTGTTTTCAGCAGCACATCGCAACATGTTGATAGTGAATGTTTGGCTGACGACATAATTCTGTACGGGGACAGATTGAGCTTTTTAAAAAATCGTTTTGTTGCCGGCCCATGTAATCGAGCCATGATTGTATACTATACAATGTGTCCACTGCCATTAACTTGAGAACAGCGGCAGCTATAGGCATAGAAGTGGTGTCTAGGTATAGTAAAGTAGCCATGCGCTACGCAATGAAACCACCTATCGCGCCTCCTGGTGGAAAACAACGGAGTTAGCATTTTTATCTTGAAAACGGAACGAGAGAGGAAAAAAGTGAATTTAAAAATTGTAGGGCATCATCAATTCAATACGAATTGACACCTTGCATACAGAAATTCTATGATATGAAACCCATGACCCCCCCCCCCCCCCCCCCCCAAAACACTGAATGCTGGTCACGCATATGGCGCTCATTTATCTTTGATGCTCAAAGTGGCCCCCGTCTGCTGCAATCCACATCTTCACTCTGGACAGCATACTGTATCTTGCTGCACATTGTGCAATATGGTAGGTGACACGTTTGTACAAGCATCTGTGATACGTTGTCGTAGGTCCTGCAATGTTGGTGGAGTGGTCGCATACACCTGCTGTTTGATGTGACCTCACAGAAAGAAGTCCAATGGGGTCAGGTCAGGTGAGCGTGGAGGCCACTGCACGCAGCCACCATACCCAATGACTTGTAGGAAGGTCTCCATGAGGTATTGCTTCACGTCTGCAGCCTTGAGTGAGTTTTACACGTTCTAGTCATAGCATTTCTGTATGCAAGGTGTTGATTCGTATTGAATTGATGATGCCCTACAACTTTGTAATTCACTTTTTCTCTCTCGTTCCGTTTGAGATAAAAATGCTAACTCCGTTGTTTTCCACCAGGTGGCGCTATAGGTGGTTTCATTGTGTAGCGCATGGCTACTTTACTATACCTAGACACCACTTCTATGCCTATAGCTGCCGCCGTTCTCAAGTTAATGGCCGTGGACAGGATATGGGTGGACACACTGTATATCAATCGGCCATTCTAAATGAGCCCCACGAGGAGAGAGCCGAGGGAATTTCAGGGGGACAACCAGATGCGCAACTCTTCGAGACGTGCTATCAGATTAACACTTCACTTTCTCGTTCATGCTGCTGCTGAAACCCAACACAAAGGTGTAGTGAAACTCCTTCCCAGGCCTCCTATCTAGCGCAGTCAGCGGTTTTGTAGAGTGATAACTGACACCCCATTTAAGTGATGCACTTCTGCTGATGTGACCTTAGGTACATGTTGTCACTGACCTCTAACCTTTTTATTTTGATGAAAGGTGGAGTTCTTGATACTAAACAAATCTGTGGCTCTGTTAGTTTCCATGGAGATGAAGACAGTATTGAATGTTGTCTGCTTAGGTTGTCATGGAAACAAAGCTGCCTCTAGGCATTTTTTTTTTAATTTGGGCATAGACACATGCTTCTCTTTGCCTCCTTGTGAAAATACAAGTTTTATGAGATTCTGGATTCTTTATCCCCAGTCCCTTGACAATCCGTGCTCTGAACTGGCCGCATGTTTCCCAAGTTCTCCATCATATACCCGGCCTTTCCATTAATAATCTCACTCCCGAAAACGTTGGGCTCATTTAACAAACTAAGCAGAATGTAACACTGCCAGTAATGACATTTTATTGTAGATGCATCACTCCATCTCTATTTCTGCATGTGCTTCTCTCCATTTTTCATTGCTTTCTATGCACTTTCTCAGCTTCTGACCTCTCATATTTACATTTCACAGGTCAGTCGGGTCCTTTCCCCCAATGGATGCTTCATGTCAATCACCTTCTCCCCACCACATTTCCGTTCTCGTCACTATGCACAACCTCAGTATGGCTGGTCTGTGTCGTGTGACTCTTACGGCAGAGACTTTCATTACTTCTTCTATGCCATGCACAAGGGGGGACAATTGACCTCTTCAGACCTTGAGAGAGGACGGAGTCTTCATAACTCGCATATGGATCTGGAGCATTTGCCAACTCTTCTAGAATCTGATGATGAAGATTTTCTTAATAACATCCAAATATGATTGAAGACGACTGGGAGGTGTGATGTAGTAACATTAACTAGAAGGGCTAATTGCTTGTATGTAACAATGAACCAAACTTCAATGGTTAAAGGGAGCCTGCCTGCACACTGTGACTGTTCAGACCAAGTACAGACGCTCGGTGCAGTCCTGGCATTCTGCTGTATCCAGGTTTATAAGCCTTTTTTTGGTTGATAGGACTATTCTGCAAAGCCAAGCATCAATTGTAGACAAGACTGGTCCTGTTTTCAGAGAGGACAAATCTTTTCATTTCCTTCATAACTTTTTGAATTCCTGAGGGGGGAATACTTGTCCAAAAGCAAAATTATGAAAACAGTCCAGCCGACTGTACTGCTCTTTTTCCTCTAGCTCCCATAAAAGTGAATGGGAGTTAAGGAAACAGTAGAACAGCAAATACCTAGGTACTATATCACCCTGTGCATTCATTGTGGGCAATATCCCACTAATATATTAGTGCATGCTTTGAACTTATTCTACTCTTCTGACTGTTCTGTTAGCTAGCGCTAATGACGAATCATCGTTGTGAGACTTATACGTGTGTGATGGGGCATTACTGTGTGCATAACCCTTGTGCATTAGGCTACGATCTTCCGACCATGTGTCCAAGCACAGCCTGAAATGCACCCACCAGTCGAAGTTGTTGACCCACGGCGAGTCTCTGCATCGCAGTCCATACTCTGACCATGACACACAATGTGTCAATGTGGCCTAGAGAAACTGAAAATTACTCTGAAAGATGAAGCTACGAATGTAAGATATATTAAAAATATATATATTTTCAATAGATGGTATTTTAAAATGTGCTAAACTGGAAGCCGGGTGTAAGATTGTGTGTTTTTTAACCTGGTGTGAAGTGCTTGCAAAAAATACTGCCTATTATGTTTGTGACAACACCAAAAATGTGTAGGTTTTTATTTGTAATGTTTTATAATTTCACACAATAAAATGTTTTATGAAAGTCCTTCCTGTGTTACTGTTTTCTAAGAGCCATAACTTTAATTTCTCAAGACACCCTCTGTAACAGCACCATAGGAGGCTGATTCCACACCATAATGATGACAGTTAACACAGAGGTTACATAGCTTCTTCTCTCCTTCATCCCACACATTTCATTAAAAACCTGAAAACTGGTGTCATGTCGTTTCTAAATTGACTGTATAAGATCCACCATTCCATTATTAGGATGGGCCTTTATGATGGCAAATGTCGAACTTCAGAATGCCTATTCACATATACCAGAAATTTCACAGATTTGTAATCCTACAAAATTAGTTGAGAAAGTTGACACTAGGTGGTAAACTTTTAAAAATATAACTTTTAAACGTATATGTTGAAATTTAATGTATACAAAAAAAAAATAGTGATTTCAAAGATAGGCCTACCAATATAAACTGCACTGAGGCCAAAAGAGTGTATACAGTGTGTCTACCCATATCCTGTCCACCGCCATTAACTTGAGAATGGCAGCAGCTAAAGGCATAGAAGTGGTGTCTAGGTATAGTAAAGTAGCCATACGCTACACAATGAAACCACCTATAGTACCACCTGGTGGAAAACAGAGTTAGCATTTTTATCTCAAACGGAACGAGATAGAGGAAAAAGTGAATTACAAAGTTGTAGGGCATCATCAATTCAATATGAATCGACACCTTGCATACAGAAAGGCTATGATTAGAACGTGTAAAACTCACAAGGCTGCGGACGTGAAGCGATACCTCATGGAGATCTTCCTACAAGTCATTGGGTATGGTGGCTGCGTGGAGTGGCCTCCACGCTCACCTGACCTGACCCCATTGGACTTCTTTCTGTGAGGTCACATCAAACAGCAGGTGTATGTGTGCCGCCCCCGTGCCAGCAGCCGGCGCTGCTCGGGTCCGGGCCTTCTGGGGTGGTGGCTCAGGGGCCTCCGGACCCGGGGGACTCGCGGACACGCCAAATAAAAGGGGGACGTAGATGTACGGACTAGGCTGTATTAAGTTTGTGACGCCACCCACGGTGTGTGGTGAAGTGGGACACTACCGCTGCTATTGTGGGCACCCGGGGGAGATGTTGTGGCAGCAAAGATGTTAACCCCTCCGTGGGTAGGGATGGTGGCCCCGGAACCCGGTGTCTCTGTGCAGGGTATAGCGACCGCAGGGAGTGTTTGTGTACTCACAGTTAATAAACCACACAAGTCTCTGGTAAACCAAGGTGCTGGTGGCCCGTGCCGCGGCCGGTTGCATTTGGGTCCCCCACCAGGCTGGTGGTCTCTATCCTTTGCTCTGCACTGTTTTGTGTAAGGTGGACTTCCTATCATGAAACTCAGGAGTCTGCTCCCGGCTGGATGTGGCCTAAGGAGCTGTGCCCGCATATGCTGGCCCGTGGGATTTATGGGCCCTGGCGGTGACCTCTTATCCCTATCGGTGGGCTGTTGTCTTCTATGAGGGACTTTGGGTGGGACAGAACCTCTAGTCCTGGCCTCAATTGGTGAATTCCAGTCCGCTTGTTTCCGGTTCTGGCTTCAGGGTCAGAGTATCCCCCTTTGTGCTACGGTTTCTGGGTCGGTTTCCCGTGTCGGTACCGGCAGGCTACAACCCCGTCCCGGTCCACCTCTGCTCTGCCGAGCCATCTTCCCGTCTCCTGCTGACGGAGACCACCCTCTGCCTCCTAGCCAGTGGCACCAGGGCTCCTACCCTGGCACCGTTCAACTTGAACTTTCCTGCTGGAGCTACACTTAGCTCCAGCCCACACTCCTCTCCAAACTGAACTCCAAACTTAATCTGCTTGTTTTCCCGCCCCGGGCTGTCTGGACCCCTGGGTGGGCGTGTCCCAACCGCCTGGTCACGCTCACTGGTGTGTCTGTCTTTCCCTAAGGGGGGGTGACTAGAGTTTCTGGTTAGCTGTATGTTTCCTAGTGAGGGAAGATGTTATGCGGGGGCTTATTTGTGACTACTTGGTTTTGCCAGGGCGTCACATATGTGACCCCTTCACCAACATTGCAGGACCTATGACGACGTATCACAGATGCTTGTGCAAACGTGTTACCTACGATATTGCACAAGGTGCAGCAAGATACAGTATGCTGTCCAGAGTACAGATGTGCATTGCAGCTGACTGTGGTCACTTTGAGCATCAAAGTTAAATGAGCGCCATATGCGTGACCAGCGTTCAATGTTTGGGGGGGGGGCATGGGTTTCATATCATAGCATTTCTGTATGCAAGGTGTCGATTCGTATTGAATTGATGATGCCCTGCAACTTTGTAATTCACTTTTTTCCTCTCTCTTTCTGTTTTCGAGATAAAAATGCTAACTCCATTGTTTTCCACCAGGTGGCGCTATAGGTGGTTTCATTGCGTAGCGCATGGCTACTTTACTATACCTAGACATCACTTCTATGCCTATAGCTGTCGCCGTTCTCAAGCTAATGGCGGTGGACAGGATCTGGGTGGACACACTGTATACTGATGATCAGAATCACTCCTGGGTGTATCAAACTGTGAGCACGATTAGAGCAATATGCTCCAAAAGAAGTCACCAATTACACTGGACTTGCCCGCGTAGGCAAATATATTATAAGGTGCTTGTTTAAAAGAAAGTCCTGTATGACGCTAATACAATGCTATGATGCAGAAAGTGGGATGACCCTTGTGTCTATTGCATCTCAGACATCCTTTAATGGTCAAATACCCGTATTGGCTATCAGATAAACTCACTAGTGATGAGCAAATAGTAAAATATTCGGGTTCGGATTATTCGTAAAAAATACATAGTACTATTCCAGTATTCGTCATGAATAACAAACTTAATGCAAGTCAATGGAAATTGGGTTTGTTATTCGTGACAAATACTAGAATAGTATTAGGTATTCCGTATGAAAATCTGAATATTTTACCATTTGCCCATCACTACTCCTCACCCAATAAACTAGTGGGGTTGATATTAGAATTAAACAATCTCGGTCAATCAATGTGATGAGGCGTCCATCCCAATCCCTTCTCTCCTGTTGTTTAGAACTTAGGGCCTTTTCTTTTGTCAGGTCCAACTGAAGAGATGGTGGAAGTCAAATACATATCTCTCATCAGTAGATACTTAATTTCCAGCACACTACCAGTAAGAATATATTTAGAACGTATGTTTTCCTGAAACATGGCAGAGATGGTAACATTTCTCAGAAACTAGGCTATTAATGTGAAGCCACATCAGGACAATGTTCTGGTAGTAGCTTTATCTTTACCTCTTAACCCCTTACCCACTTTGTACATACTCCTACATGCAAGATCAGCTGAGCCTGCACTGTACCCAGTAGATGCATAAATTTCTGAATACTGCTGCTAAACACTTAAAAGGATATTCTGCTTTTAGAAAAGTGGATCCCAAATATGGACTGTCTTGTAAAATAACAAAAGCAGACTGTATGCACCCTTCCCAGGTCCAGTACCGACTTTCCACTGCTACTCCAGTCTTTGTTATGGCAGTAGCAGTGACACCTTGTCATCAGTACAACATTCAGCCAATCACTGAGTTAAGTGACTGTCACCTTACCTCAGCTGGGCTCAGTGATTGCCTGCATCTGTGTTGTGTACATTTGACACTGCATAATTTTGACTCTATAGGTGTAATTTAGGATGCTGCATGCAGATATTCAAAATCTGAGAGAGAACAAGATGTGTTAAGTGTCGTGTATGTGATCTTGAATTGGTCACTATGTAAAAAAAAAAACCAAAACAAAGCTGAGGGCCTGGTACCTGATTCTGAAACAAAAAAATAGGATGGAGGACTTGATAAACTGCTTGCGCAGGTGAAACATCATAACCACATGAATACATCAAGTGAACCACCATGAATAAGGGAATACACCACTGGAACCACCGTCAGTAAACAAATACAGCACAAGGACCACCATCAGTACGTGAATACAGCATCCAAGTTTGTACAGTGATCAGTTGCTATGTCAGTTCAGTTCCTACAATATACAATGGTATTTATGAACCTACAAATCCTAACATATCTAACACAGGTAAGGAGATACTTGGATTTGTTACCAGTTATCATCAGACTGCAAACCAAACAGTAAGCAAAGTACTGAATAGATGAAGGCAGTATAAAAAATACACTTAAAGCTGGGTTCCTTTTCAATTACATTTTATCTAATTGGAGTTCTCATTTTTTTTACTTCTTCATTTGGTCCAGACGCCATGATGACTTTGGACATCTACAGCTCATCTCTGCAAACTTTCATCTTCATTGGTTTTCTGCTACATATTTCAGAATGATTCCCAGAAAAAAAAGTGTCATTATAATTTTTCTGAATAAAAATATCTGCCCAAGCCTTGCCCCTAAATAATAAACTGTCCCTCACTGTGCTCCCTGAACAAAATATGACTCCCACACTGCCTGTCCTATACTGCATAGCATCCAACCTGTCCTCTGCTATAAGAAATTGCCTCCACCATGTACACCCCTATGACACTATCATTGCTCATGATCTATAACCACCACAGTATCCATCCTTATGATCTCTAAACTTGACACCGTCTGCCCTTATAAATTATAACCTTCCTTTTTGTGCTATTTTATTTTTTCCCTTATTTTTTACCAGGAGACCAATACCTACTTGAGCACAGATACATTAGTCTCTTAATACTAGCCTTTTCAATCTAGAAGAGATTAAGTTTAAAATTATTCCTGTAATGTAAGAGGCATGAACTCCAAATGTAAAAGTGCACTAGTGTATCATTTTTTTAAAAACCTACTAACTACAGCTTCTACTGAGGTAAATGTACTTACAGAGGTCTAATATACTGGCACTCAATTTTGCCTTTGCAGACTGCCACCTGCCATAGTTATATTAGAGGTGTCACTATCCTGGTAGCCAAAACTTCTCAAGTCATATTTAATCCCTACCCACATTAAGACATTGAATTAACGTTTTGGGAAGGGGTCCCCAGGTGTTGAGGGTGCTCAGGAGCTGATATGCCCCCATACACAGTAGATACCAGATATACAATTTAATGCTCTTGATGACACTGCTGAAACGCGCTGTTGTCCTCTGGGCCTTACATTCTGTAACACGTGATGGAAAAATCTACCTTAAAACGAAGTTTGATCATCAGGTGAAGCAAAGCAAAGAGTCTCCAGGTTGGAGAGGATAGTTCATAGTTGGACTAACTAACTAAGATTAAAAAGTAAGGTATTCAGGGAGGGGTCCATCGAAGGAGAGAGCATTCAGGAACTCATACCTTGATAAAAATATCCCTAGGGAAGGTGTATCAGTGAGCAATGAAGAGAGCCATGCCAAAAGAAAATCACTTACCAATCCGGCAAGATCTTCCCTTCTGTAGGAGGTTGACTGTAAAAGATCTAAATAAAGGAACATTCAGGCCACAGTTTCCAATAACGACTGTGACCAATGATGCCGGTGAAAGATGGGGGCATCAAACAATATATCAGGAACTGGACCTCCTGGGAAGGTTCTTGTATTGTTTTTAGAGGATTTTCTGTATTGTCTTGTGAGAACTGATAACCACCTCTGCGATACATACCTCCCATGAACCCCCAGATGTAGTGTGCACCCCCTAAAAAAGTGGAAAAAACCCGTCCACCCTTCCCTGGAAGTGTTCTGTTTATGGCTGGCTGCATGTGGGAGGAGACCCGAAATGCCAATCAGTGACTTCAAATGAAGTTCAGATCAAGTCCAGGTCCAAAACCAAACTTTAAAAAAGTTCAGCTGGACCAGCAGAACCTGAACTTCCTTGGGTCCACTCATCCCTACTGCTGATTCTTCCTCCGCGGTGTGAGTGCGCTGAGCTCTGATTGGTGAGTCAGCTGGATATACTGGCCCAACGTCTGGTCGGAATGTGAAAGAAAAAAAAAAGTCCAGAGGGTGCTTTACACACTGCGACATCGCTAGCGATCTCATTAGCAATGTATCACGCCAGATCGCACATACGATTTGCCGAGATTGCACATGTGACCGGCGCTACAAAAATGACCTATGTGCGATCTCGGCAAATCTTATCTGCGATGTGGCGTGTCACATCGCTAACGAGATTGCTAGCGATGTCGCAGCGTGTAAAGCACCCTTTAGTCCCTGGCGCCGTCCCTCACAGCGGACCTCAAGTGCCTAGTTGCAAATACGGCCCTACAAAGATATTGTGCAGAGTGGTTCAGGCATGGTAGTTACAGTACTGGTAAATGTTACTGAGTGGGGTTCATGAACAGAAATATCTCACATTGTCCCTTCCCAGAGTGTCACCTGAGCTGACAGCAAATGTTTTCAAGCCTGATTTCAGCAAGTCATGTAACGGCTTCAGAAGATGCAAATCTAGAGATATGGTAAATATTTGGTGGACCTATACTAATCCAAAGAGATTCTGAAATCCATTCTATCATCCATTTGGGCATAGACTTCATAAAATCAGAAAGGTTCCATGGAAATCCTAAGTAAATGCATTGATAAAACACTGAATGAATATTTTCTCCTGCATAATTGTGTTATGGCACAGTGCCTATTTCACCAAAGCAAATTTGTCAGAATTCTGGAGTAAATTGCTTTGAAAAGCCGCAACATTTTTGACCAACTCAATTGCACAAAATTGTTGCCACATTTTATGTTTTTGAGCTCAGGCGGGATAGAGACGTGGCATGGACGTGACACCCCAGCTCGTCTTATTCATGACGAGCTGAGGCAGCTACTACCCAGGAAATCTTACTCCAGTGAGGGAACATTTGACTCCTACACACTCTCATCAAGGAAAGAAGAGCCAGCACGATCTGAGAGTGGCACGCATCATATAAAAGTGCAAATTTACAGATTTATTCCAACTGTACTATAATACAAAATGAGATTTTTAGCAAATAATTGATCAATTCTTTGAGCCACCCCTGCCACTTCATGGCAAATCTTGATAGGGGGGGGTCCTACTCTATATTATGTATTTCATGTGCCATGTGGCCTCCTGGAAAAAAAAAACCCACAAAACCCCAAAATTTAAAAGCAGAACCATATACTGAAGAACACATACCTGTAACCTATATATAACCGCTTCCATGTCCCAGCAAGAGGCAACTGCGGCTAAAAGGCTAGCCCAGGTCCCAGCGTATTTACCAAACGCCACAAACACCAGGACTAATATCAGAACTGACCTTCGCAGTGCCAGACCAGCAACTAAAAATAATTCGGAGCAGACCAGGTATTGTGCTTAATTAGCATTGCCTGTGGAAAAGGGTAAGGCAGCTGAATGTGAACAGCTACCAACAGGAGGAATATGTATATTGCAAACCAAAGTCAGGCGTGCATGGTAATGGTGGTCAGCCACCAGACCAATGTAGCATTAATACAACCTTAGGGCTCATGTGTACGTTGCCGAATTTCATGCATTTACGCTGCGTATTGCACCGCAGCGTAAATGCATGCGACCTGCGTCCTCTGCACAATCGCAGCGATTTAGATGCCAAAATTTTGTTCCAAATCGCTGCGTTCTAAGAAGCAACATGTCACTTATTCTGTGCGCTTTGGATGCAACTCCTGCTCTTTCTATGGGAGAGGCTGCATCCGTAGCACATGAAATCGGCATCTATTCTGCAGAAACACTGCATTCATCCGAAATTTCTGCAGGGACATGACGCAACATGCGCATACAACCTAACAGAGAAAGAAGAGCCAGCACAATCTGAGAGTGGCATGCATCATATAAAAGTGCAAATTCAAAAAACACTCTCATCAAGGCCAGCGAGAAATTCACCAGTGTTGACAAATATTTAAAGAGGGCCTTTCATTAGGTTTATTGTTTAGTTAAACTGCGAATCTCCTCCAATTGGTGCTAATCTCATTCTGGAACCATTTTTCTTTTGTCCCTTTAGGCCAGGGGTCTCAAACACGCGGCCCGCAGGCCACATGCGGCCCATCAGGCTGCTTCGTGCGGCCCCCAGGCCCGTGCCCCTGTTCACTATCGCGGCTGGTGCAGGGGCCGCAGCCACTGTCTGCACTTTGTTAGATGAGTGTTTTGCCAGTGCTGCGTTCTCAGAGGTAAGGACTGTGCGCGCGCAGCGCCGGCAAAACATTCATCTGATCTGACATAAATCGCTGCCAGGGGCTACGGCCCCTGCACCGGCCGCCTCAGTCACTGGGGCACGGCCTGCAGACAGCAAGAAGCAGAGATGAGGAGCCGAGGGAACGCGGGACAGGTGAGAAGAATGGTGTTTTTTTATTTTTTGTGTATGTGAAGGACGGCACATTAACCCCTTAGCGACCTATGACGTACTGGGTACGTTATGGCTCCCTGGTACTTAAGGACCCATGACATACCCAGTACGTCATGGCGAGATCGCAGCCCCGGTGGCTGCGATCGCCGTTTGCATTGCCAATAGCAAATACCTTAGATTCGGGGAGGAGGGGACCTCAGGAGGGGTGGTGTCTCCTCCCCGGACCTACGGAGGCTGTGATTGGCTGTGCGGCGTTCGTCAGCCAATCACAGCCACTGTAATGTTACAGCCATTGAAAATGGCTGTAACATTGAAATCCAGCCCTGATCAGTGCAGCTGTAGCACCGATCATTGGCTGGAGCTGGGTGACCTGTGTCTCACCCGCCCCCAGCTCTGATTGGAGAGACTGGCCTTGTGACCGATCTGTCCAATCACTGTGGATCTGGAGCCGGAGACCACCCCCTCAGCTTCACTCCAGCGTCTGTGGGTGGAAGGAAGCCGAGAGCGATCGGTAAATTATAGCGCCCCCTTTCACCCGCCGCCACTGCCCCCCCCCCATTACTACAGGATGGGGACATTACTATAGAATAGGGACAAGGTGGGCACATGTCTATAGAATAGGGACAAGGTGGGCACATGACTATAGAATAGGGACAAGGTGGGCACATGACTATAGAATAGGGACAAGGTGGGCACATGACTATAGGATGGGGACAAGGTGGGCACCTTACTATAGAATAGGGACAAGGTGGGCACATGTCTATAGGATGGGGACAAGGTGGGCACATGTCTATAGAATACGGACAAGGTGGGCACATGTCTATAGGATGGGGACAAGGTGGGCACATGTCTATAGACTAGGGACAAGGTGGGCGCATGTCTATAGGATGGGGACAAGGTGGGCACCTTACTATAGAATAGGGACAAGGTGGGCACATGTCTATAGGATGGGGACAAGGTGGGCACCTTACTATAGAATAGGGACAAGGTGGGCACATGTCTATAGGATGGGGACAAGGTGGGCACATGTCTATAGGATGGGGACAAGGTGGGCACCTTACTATAGAATAGGGACAAGGTGGGCACATGTCTATAGGATGGGGACAAGGTGGGCACATGTCTATAGGATGGGGACAAGGTGGGCACCTTACTATAGAATAGGGACAAGGTGGGCACATGTCTATAGGATGGGGACAAGGTGGGCAAATGTCTATAGAATAGGGACAAGGTGGGCACATGTCTATAGGATGGGGACAAGGTGGGCACCTTACTATAGAATAGGGACAAGGTGGGCACATGTCTATAGGATGGGGACAAGGTGGGCACCTTACTATAGAATAGGGACAAGGTGGGCACATGTCTATAGAATAGGGACAAGGTGGGCACATGTCTATAGACTAGGGACAAGGTGGGCACATGTCTGTAGAATAGGGACAAGGTGGGCACATGACTATAGGATGGGGACAAGGTGGGCACATGTCTATAGAATAGGGACAAGGTGGGCACATGTCTATAGAATAGGGACAAGGTGGGCACATGTCTATAGGATGGGGACAAGGTGGGCACATGTCTATAGGATGGGGACAAGGTGGGCACATGTCTATAGGATGGGGACAAGGTGGGTACATGTCTATAGGATAGGGACAAGCTAGGCACATGTCTATAGGATGGGGAGAAGGTGGGCACAAGTCTATAGGATGGGGACAAGGTGGGCACCTTACTATAGAATAGGGACAAGGTGGGCACATGTCTATAGAATAGGGAAAAGGTGGGCACATGACTATAGAATGGGGACAAGGTGGGCACATTACTATAGAATAGGGACAAGGTGGGCACATTACTATAGAATAGGGACAAGGTGGACACATGACTATAGAATAGGGACAAGGTGGGCACATGTCTATAGGATGGGGACAAGGTGGGCACCTTACTATAGAATAGGGACAAGGTGGGCACATGTCTATAGGATGGGGACAAGGTGGGCACCTTACTATAGAATAGGGACAAGGTGGGCACATGTCTATAGAATAGGGACAAGGTGGGCACATGTCTATAGACTAGGGACAAGGTGGGCACATGTCTGTAGAATAGGGACAAGGTGGGCACATGACTATAGGATGGGGACAAGGTGGGCACATGTCTATAGAATAGGGACAAGGTGGGCACATGTCTATAGAATAGGGACAAGGTGGGCACATGTCTATAGGATGGGGACAAGGTGGGCACATGTCTATAGGATGGGGACAAGGTGGGCACATGTCTATAGGATGGGGACAAGGTGGGCACATGTCTATAGGATGGGGACAAGTTGGGTACATGTCTATAGGATAGGGACAAGCTAGGCACATGTCTATAGGATGGGGAGAAGGTGGGCACAAGTCTATAGGATGGGGACAAGGTGGGCACCTTACTATAGAATAGGGACAAGGTGGGCACATGTCTATAGAATAGGGAAAAGGTGGGCACATGACTATAGAATGGGGACAAGGTGGGCACATTACTATAGAATAGGGACAAGGTGGGCACATTACTATAGAATAGGGACAAGGTGGACACATGACTATAGAATAGGGACAAGGTGGGCACATGTCTATAGGATGGGGACAAGGTGGGCACATTACTAAAAGATGGGGACATTACAAGGATGGGCATAATAGTTTTGGATGGGGACATTCGAGTAGGGACAAGGCTATAGGATGGGGACAAGGTGGGCACATTACTATAGGATGGGGAACATTACTAAAAGATGTTGGCCAAAATTTCTATATAGTGATAATTGTAACACTATTAGTTACAAGAAAGGGATAAAATGTAAAAAAACAAAACAAAATAAGGCATGACTTTTTTACCATTAATTTTTTTTTTTTTTTTTCTTTTTATATTTAACCAAAGAATGTGCACATTTGTTATAATAAACAAGTGAAAAATGTTGAAAATAAGTGATCCAAAGGTGTGTAAAAAAATATATATGGTACCAATAAAAATGTCACTTTGTCCCGCAAAGAATGCGGCCCCCCAAATTATTTTTTTCCTCTGTGCGGCCCATACACCCAGCCGAGTTTGAGACCCCTGCTTTAGACTATGTTCACACTTTGCATTTTTGAAGCTTTTTTTTGGTGTTTATTTAAAATGCAAATTAAAAGCTGCTTTTTACAGTACCTGCAAATGCTATGTAATTTCCGAAATCTCACACAGCAATTACATAGTACATAGCAGGGGCACATATATAAGATTATATCAGCACAGGAACTTTTTTTTTTTAAACACATCCAATTGTGGAAATTATTATTATTCCAAGATCTATTGATTTAAAAAAAAAAAAAACTGTAAAATTAACTTTGTTAGTGGGAGAACCCCTTTAAGACCTGGTTCATACACTGCTATTTCCTTATTCTCTAGGAGTCAAAATAAGGAGTGCATGTTAAGAACGCTAAGTACAACTATTTCCTCTATATATTTTATATCTTCAGCAGCTGCATTTTTTTTTCTCGTGAAATGTGAGTTTTAGAGTGAGAATATCAGTTACTGTAAACTTTAGCTGTCAGTACATTTCACATTTAGAAAAGTAACCATGGTAACTCCATACAGCAGAAGACAAGATTGTCGGATATAAATAGGCTGGTATGCAATATGACTTTATCTGTGCAACAAAAAGTATACTGTAAACTAAAAAGCCTTTCACATATAATATATTTATCTGTGGCGGACACTAAGAGCAAAAGGCCCCTGTGCAAGAATTGTGTATACAACCCCCCCCGAGGCTAAAAGTCACCTCTGGGACACGCAGAGCAGCGTGACCTGGAGAGTCGGGAGCGCTGTGTCATCACTGAGAAAAGGAAGCTAGCGCTGTGTAACGGGGTGCCAGGGGTGCCTCGGGGCTTGTAGTCGTGGCCCCCTTTTCTCTCAGGCCAACCCCCGGCTCCGCCGTCACTATTGGGACAGGGGATTGTTCTGTGGGGCAGAGTGTGGTGTAAAAGAGCATACTTTCAGCCGCAGGAAGACTCTTCAGGCAGGGATCAGATAAACCAGGCGACATCTTTATTGCACAGAGTTTCACAGACAGCTCAATGCACGGATTTTGTAGCGCACGGTCACAATTCCTGTCCGGGGAAATCTTTCCTTGTTGTCTCCTCTAGTGGGGATGTGCCCGGCTACTCCACTTCACCTAGGCTCCCACTCCGGCTAACACAGACTGGACCCACACCAATTCTGCTTCACCATTAAGGACACTTCTTCTCTTCTTCCCTTCTTTCTTTCTTTCTTTCTTTCTTCCCACTCAGCTCCACACTCTGCCCCTGGCTGTTCCTTCTCCCCCGTCCCAGAATCAACTGCCTTCCACACACACACACTTCTCTCCCTTCCCCCTAAGCAACCGGCTCCTCCTCCCTCCTGCACAGTTTCTATGGGGACAGCCGTCCCACCCAGGCTCTAGGGGAAACCCACTAAAACAGTGCAATTACAATAAAACATCAACAGCTTTGTCTACCCCAGCGGGGGTATCTTCAGGGGGTAACACTGCACCTCTTTGTAAGGGGTCTGCCCACCCCTTACATTCCTCCCCTCTTTCTGCCTAAGCCTCCCGGCAAGGCTCGAACCTGTAAAACACAAGTTAGCAGCAAGGCAAACTTTGGATAAAACTTTAAAACCTTCATAAACAAAGTCAACCTCTGAGCGCACAAGTTCTGCGCCCGGAGTCCCTCCTGGGAGCTCCCGGTCTTTGTAGACAGTGTGCCCGGAGGCCGTTACAGCACTCCCGGTCTTGGCTGGTCTTCTGCCCGGAGGCTTTCACAGCACTCCCGGTCTTTGAAGGTAGGAGTACAAACAACAAAGTCTTCCTTAACAACACGGAGGGAGCCCCTGGCTCAGTCCAGCATCAGACTCCTTCCGGGCTCGGTAGCTTAAACATGGTTGCAAACTGTGGAACTTCTCCGGCTCTTTAACAATGCCGGTATTCAACACGAACATGTCCATTACCTCCGGTCATTACGGGTCACTCGGGATGGTAAGCGCGCTGCCATTCGGCCCGCTGAGCCCTCACATAATCGGAAAGGGACTGACCTGGCAAGCGGCGCAGCCTCCGGAACGGTTCGTAGTTGACGGGTGGTTCTGGCGCCTCTGTCTCCGGTTTTGCCTCCTCAACCCCCGACGGGGGTGACGGGGTCGCTGAACGGGACGGCTGGGGACTGCCCATGACAATCACCGGGTGTGTGACCAGACTATGGTGAATTGCCAACACCGCCGGTGTCCCCTTCTCTGGGTCAGCACTCAGTCCTGTCATGACTTCTGGCGATACCGCCAGCGTGTTTCTCGTCCGGGAAATCTCAGCCAGCACCGGTCTCTGCTGGATACGCCTCCGGTATTGGCACTCTTCCCATTCGATTTCTTGCTGCCACTGTGCGGCCTCTTGTGTAGTGGGTATCCGGGTCACTCCTACAGCAAATAGGCCCCGGCATCCCACTTCTCTCCGGAACTTCACCTTTTCTCCCGGGTACAGCGTATAAAGGCGTTGTGGTAAGCCCTCAGTGTCCAGGTTAACCCGGTTATAGAAAAAATGGTCTCCGGTCTCTTCATCCTCAATGAATCCATAGCCCTCCTTCTGGTTAAATTTGACTACGGTGCCAACGGTGCACTGCCGTTCAAACTCGTCGCTAAGGGGACCGGCCATCATCTCGCGGGCCACGGTCTCGGCCAGTAACCTCTCCTGCACCGGATCGGGTTCAGGCGATGGGAACTTTCGCTGAGTCAGGGGCGTCGGCTTCACCGGCTCCCAAAAGAATCCCCACTCGTCTTCTTCTAGCTCCCGGGCATGTTGCTCTTCCGGGGCCGGAACTACTGTGTGGGTTGGCGTTTCTTGCAATGGCGCCGGGGACAGTGGAGATGCTGGAGAAGGTGGAGGCGGTGGAGGCGGGCCTTCTTTTCCCGCTCTTGGATACACTCCACCCCCAGTCTCGCACATCAAATCGACCCGGCCGAGGCGGCTCTTCTTTTTTTCTGTAACGCCGCCCACTTCACATGTCTTCCTCAGCATCCTGGGGCCAGCACCTCCCCTCTTTGAGCGGCGCACTCCGCACTTCTTTTTCTTCACCGGCCAGCCCCAGGCTCTTCTTTTGGCACCAATTCTTCGCGCGTTCACTGTGTCCATAAAGACGACGGCCATCTTGCCGCCATCTTGTGCCCGGTCCAACGCCTTAGGCACCACTTGTTCTTCCCACCATGGGATCGGGACCCTTCGCCAATAATCCGGATCCTGTGCCCTAGGCACCACTTGGTCTCCATCTTCTTGGATTGGGACCCCTTGCATATAATCCGGATCCTGCCGACTACGCCACATGTAACGGGGTGCCAGGGGTGCCTCGGGGCTTGTAGTCGTGGCCCCCTTTTCTCTCAGGCCAACCCCCGGCTCCGCCGTCACTATTGGGACAGGGGATTGTTCTGTGGGGCAGAGTGTGGTGTAAAAGAGCATACTTACAGCCGCAGGAAGACTCTTCAGGCAGGGATCAGATAAACCAGACGACATCTTTATTGCACAGAGTTTCACAGACAGCTCAATGCATGGATTTTGTAGCGCACGGTCACAATTCCTTAACTAGAAAAATATGGTGTGCACTCAGTTATTGGTAAATTGATGGAGGTGCTAGTGAGTGGACCGAGGTCCAGACTATCAAGTACAATGTAGACACTGCACTCTCCTATTCAAAGAACGAGGTATATAAAGACCAACAAAATTGTTTTAGTTCAAAAAAGGTTATTTTTTGTTTTTTTATTTTTGTATTTTCAAAGCTATAGGGCAATAAAGTGACAATAATACATATGGTGGGACGTTTCGGCCACAACACTGGCCTTCTTCACGCCGTATTTACACTGTAAAAAGGGGGTAAAAAATAAGACAAAATCAATATACATGAAAAAGGAGGGAAAAGAGGAAGAGGGGTTTTTTACATATAGATACATATATACATTATTAGGTTATTTCTGTTCATAGTGAAGGATCTTTTTTCATGTCATTGTCAAATCATTGGATGCATAATCTGCAACTTTATACTGTAAGTTACAATAAATGAATGAGTACAAGGTAGAGCAATGGCGACAATAGGAAAGGTGGTAATACAGCACCTACCTCCAAAGAAGTGAAGGAAACTAATCTCCAATAGATGTAAGGAGTGTGTATAGAGAAATGTAGAGTAGGGGAACACCCTAGGTATTATTTTTCTATTTGTCACGGAAGGCAATTCCTGCAAATAAAAGGTAAACAGGGTGAGATTGGAGTCAATGGAACCCATGACTAAGGTGAGTATACCCAGATGAGCATACCTGGTGGATAGGAGGTCTCAGGGTACGGTTATTCTGGAAAGCTCTAGTGAGTATATCAGAGGAGCATTTTAACTTATGGTTTCTGGGAAAAAGGAAGGAGAGTCAGAGTGGATTTTGACAAGGAGGTTCTGAGTTTAATATATATGGTGTTTCGACCAACTACCTTATGGTAATGCACCACCTTAAATCAGTAATTATTGAAGTAGTGTAGAGACCTAGTTTGGACTTAGTATTTTCAGATATGGGATCACGTTTTTTGTCCTGAAAGGCAGAGTGCATATACTATTAGGAGGTGCATTGTAACTTGAAATAAGAGGTTAGCAGGGAGCAAGTGGTACCTTAATGGACTCCACATGTAGAATATAGATATAAGCATGCACTGAAAGGGTCCTTATAATGCGTAATTCCTATAAGGAGAAATAGGCAGAGCTGATTCAGGATAATAAAATGCACATAATGCCACTGGTGTGGAATGTAGGAATATTATACCTTTGAGCCGTCCAGTATATTATCCACCACTTGCAGAGAAGGGGAGTGTGTAGAAAACAACTTGCTATTGCCTAGAGGAGGTAATATGTAACAGGGTAGGCACTAGGACATATAGATCCTGATATTATGGAGCTGTTTAACCCAATCCACATTACCTGTATAGTCCTTATATGGGCGACATGTGAAGGGCGATTTGAGGTGTCCCTCTATAGGATGAAAAATCGGAGTTTAGGGGAATGCAGGCAGTGATGAAGTAGGTGATCTGGATAGACGGGGTGTAGTGTCGCATCCTACCTTGGAAGGCCGTCTTCCCAGACTGTGGCTGCTGCAACTGGGAATTGAATCTGCCGGCTATTTACCTCCGAAAAACGGAAGTGACGTCAGACGCCGGCGCATGCGCAGTAGCGCAATGCGCTCGTATTAGAATACATATCGTACCGTTAGGTCTATAATAGAGGAGCCGGCGCCTGCGCAGTTGGTAGTTTTTTGTACTTAGTAGAATAATCGTGCTGGGAAGACGCCTTTCCTTCTATGTTCATGTTTGTGTGTTAATACAATAGTATGAGGTTACAGGTTAAGAGCGGGGGATAGGAGCTGGCAGGAATAGCACAGAAACAAGTGTCCGTATCAAATTATAAACGGCACATATACATAATAGCAATTGGAAAGCAGGGTACATGCATGCTGCGAGTAGGAACACAGATATAAGCAGTGTGTCGTATTAGTATCGCTTATGTGTTCTCCTTAAGACCTACAAAGGAAAAGGTTAATGCATAACATATAAGGGTCCCAATATGCTACTCAGTGCGAGAACAGTACAGTGTCTATAATCTATCGTGATGCTAAAATATACTTTACCATCTGATTGTGAGTGCGCAGTGAAGGCAGCAGTGGTGGTAGAAATTTTTCTTAGGTTTTCTGTAGGGAATTATAAGAAATCAGCACTTAAGTATGTCATAGAGAACGATTATAGATATGTATACGTTAAGTTGGCCAGTCCATTTCCCTATTCAGCCCTTTGGGTGCTAGGGTTTCAAGTTTATAGATCCAGAAACTTTCCCTTTTTTTCAGTAGTTCTATGTGGTTGCCGCCACGTCTAGGCCTTTGTACTCTATCGATAACCTGAAACCGCAATTGCGCCACACTGTGTCTGGCCTCTTGAAAATGAGAAGGGATGGGAAGCCATACTTTCCCACATCTAATTGTAGATTTGTGGCTGGCAATTCTGTCACCTACATGTTGCGTAGTTTCACCGACATATAGCAAACCACAGGGACATTTGATTAAGTATATCACAAAATTGCTTTCGCATGTGAAGTGTTCTTTAATGTGGAAGCTTTTGCCGGACCTGGGATGTACAAAATGGTCACCCTTGATGACATTCGAACAAGAGGCGCAACTAAGACATGGAAAGGTGCCAGTGCGTTTTGGCGCCAGGAGTGTTTGGGTGTTGGATCTGTCACTGCCCACATCAGCTTTAACCAGGGCATCCTTAATATTTGGTGGTCTCCTTTTACACATTATTGGGGGGAGAATAAATGCTCCTATATCTGGGTACGCCTTTTTCAGCAGAGGCCAGTGTCGATGAATGATGTTGTAAACTAGAGGCATGGAGGGGTGATGTGTATGTACAAATGGAATCCTGTCATACTTAATTGTCTCCTCTCCCAAGGGAGTAGGGAGAAGAGCCCTTTCCTTCTCTGCTCTTAGTAAGGATTCAGGGTAATTCCGTGTCATGAACCTCTCAGTCATCTCTTCCAGTCTTTGTTCTCTCGTGGTATCGTCCGATACTATACGGGTAATTCTTTTGAATTGCGACCTCGGCAAGCTATTTTTGATGGATTTCGGGTGGCAGCTGCTGTACAGGAGCATGCAATTGCGGTCCGTGGGCTTGCGGTATAGGTCAGTGGATAAACGACCAATGTCATCTTTTCTTATATATGTGTCGAGGAAATTAATTTCCCTTGAATGGTAGTTCAGAGTGAATTTAATCTCCGGCCATACGTTATTGATATATTTATCAAAGTTTAGTAGGCTTGTAATGTCCCCCTGCCAGATGCAGAATACATCGTCGATGTAACGGACCCAAAGAAGGGCCAGTTCATCGAATGATGGATAGGAGTAAATGTATCGATTTTCAAAGAAATCCATAAAGAGGTTTGCATACGCCGGGGCTACATTTGATCCCATCGCGGTCCCGTGGCATTGGATATAGAAATCATCCTTGAATAGAAAATAATTCTCATTCAGGACCAGCTCCAAAAGAGCCATGATGAAATCAACTGTGTCCTGTTCAAAGTTAGTGCCATCCAATGCCATTTTCGTGGCTCTGATCCCTTTAGCATGTGAGATAGAAGTATAAAGGCTAGCGACGTCCCATGTACAGAGGAAGTTGTTAGGGGATATTAGACCTAAGCTTCTGATTTTCTGGAGAAAACTATTCGTATCCAATATAAAGGACCTGGTTTTTTTGGTCAGAGGGGTAAGTATTTTCTCGAGGTAGATGGAAAGGGGTGAGAGGATAGACTCAGTGGATGCTACGATAGGCCGACCGGGGGGGTTGGTGAGTGACTTATGTATTTTAGGTAATACGTAAAAGACGGGAGTTATGGGATGTGCTTTAGTTAGGAAGGAACGAGTGGAGGAGTCAATAGTACCTTTGTCTTGATAGATAGTTAGCAAATTCTGAATTTTATGTTGAATTTTGAAAACTGGATCGAATGATATTTTTTGGTAGGTGGAAGTATCATCAAGTTGGCGTTTCACTTCTTTTATGTAGTCATGTGTATTCAGAATCACAATGGCCCCTCCTTTATCAGCCGGCTTGAGGGTTATCATTTTATTGTTCCTCAATGTTGCTATAGCCAGTTTTTCAGATTTACTGATATTGCTGTGTGTCGGGTAAAAACCCAGTTTATGCTCATGAATATTGTCTTTGATATCACGGTCGACCAGTGATATGAAGGTTTCTACTGCGTGGTTGGTTTTAGGTGGCATAAAGGAACTAGGGTTATATAGACCCAGTGTTCTAATATTGGTCTCCTTAGATGGTGCTGGTGGGTTCCTAGCTTGTGAGGGATTAGTGCCAAAGTGAGTTTTAAGTCTAAAATTAGCCTTTATACTTCTATCTCACATGCTAAAGGGATCAGAGCCACGAAAATGGCATTGGATGGCACTAACTTTGAACAGGACACAGTTGATTTCATCATGGCTCTTTTGGAGCTGGTCCTGAATGAGAATTATTTTCTATTCAAGGATGATTTCTATATCCAATGCCACGGGACCGCGATGGGATCAAATGTAGCCCCGGCGTATGCAAACCTCTTTATGGATTTCTTTGAAAATCGATACATTTACTCCTATCCATCATTCGATGAACTGGCCCTTCTTTGGGTCCGTTACATCGACGATGTATTCTGCATCTGGCAGGGGGACATTACAAGCCTACTAAACTTTGATAAATATATCAATAACGTATGGCCGGAGATTAAATTCACTCTGAACTACCATTCAAGGGAAATTAATTTCCTCGACACATATATAAGAAAAGATGACATTGGTCGTTTATCCACTGACCTATACCGCAAGCCCACGGACCGCAATTGCATGCTCCTGTACAGCAGCTGCCACCCGAAATCCATCAAAAATAGCTTGCCGAGGTCGCAATTCAAAAGAATTACCCGTATAGTATCGGACGATACCACGAGAGAACAAAGACTGGAAGAGATGACTGAGAGGTTCATGACACGGAATTACCCTGAATCCTTACTAAGAGCAGAGAAGGAAAGGGCTCTTCTCCCTACTCCCTTGGGAGAGGAGACAATTAAGTATGACAGGATTCCATTTGTACATACACATCACCCCTCCATGCCTCTAGTTTACAACATCATTCATCGACACTGGCCTCTGCTGAAAAAGGCGTACCCAGATATAGGAGCATTTATTCTCCCCCCAATAATGTGTAAAAGGAGACCACCAAATATTAAGGATGCCCTGGTTAAAGCTGATGTGGGCAGTGACAGATCCAACACCCAAACACTCCTGGCGCCAAAACGCACTGGCACCTTTCCATGTCTTAGTTGCGCCTCTTGTTCGAATGTCATCAAGGGTGACCATTTTGTACATCCCAGGTCCGGCAAAAGCTTCCACATTAAAGAACACTTCACATGCGAAAGCAATTTTGTGATATACTTAATCAAATGTCCCTGTGGTTTGCTATATGTCGGTGAAACTACGCAACATGTAGGTGACAGAATTGCCAGCCACAAATCTACAATTAGATGTGGGAAAGTATGGCTTCCCATCCCTTCTCATTTTCAAGAGGCCAGACACAGTGTGGCGCAATTGCGGTTTCAGGTTATCGATAGAGTACAAAGGCCTAGACGTGGCGGCAACCACATAGAACTACTGAAAAAAAGGGAAAGTTTCTGGATCTATAAACTTGAAACCCTAGCACCCAAAGGGCTGAATAGGGAAATGGACTGGCCAACTTAACGTATACATATCTATAATCGTTCTCTATGACATACTTAAGTGCTGATTTCTTATAATTCCCTACAGAAAACCTAAGAAAAATTTCTACCACCACTGCTGCCTTCACTGCGCACTCACAATCAGATGGTAAAGTATATTTTAGCATCACGATAGATTATAGACACTGTACTGTTCTCGCACTGAGTAGCATATTGGGACCCTTATATGTTATGCATTAACCTTTTCCTTTGTAGGTCTTAAGGAGAACACATAAGCGATACTAATACGACACACTGCTTATATCTGTGTTCCTACTCGCAGCATGCATGTACCCTGCTTTCCAATTGCTATTATGTATATGTGCCGTTTATAATTTGATACGGACACTTGTTTCTGTGCTATTCCTGCCAGCTCCTATCCCCCGCTCTTAACCTGTAACCTCATACTATTGTATTAACACACAAACATGAACATAGAAGGAAAGGCGTCTTCCCAGCACGATTATTCTACTAAGTACAAAAAACTACCAACTGCGCAGGCGCCGGCTCCTCTATTATAGACCTAACGGTACGATATGTATTCTAATACGAGCGCATTGCGCTACTGCGCATGCGCCGGCGTCTGACGTCACTTCCGTTTTTCGGAGGTAAATAGCCGGCAGATTCAATTCCCAGTTGCAGCAGCCACAGTCTGGGAAGACGGCCTTCCAAGGTAGGATGCGACACTACACCCCGTCTATCCAGATCACCTACTTCATCACTGCCTGCATTCCCCTAAACTCCGATTTTTCATCCTATAGAGGGACACCTCAAATCGCCCTTCACATGTCGCCCATATAAGGACTATACAGGTAATGTGGATTGGGTTAAACAGCTCCATAATATCAGGATCTATATGTCCTAGTGCCTACCCTGTTACATATTACCTCCTCTAGGCAATAGCAAGTTGTTTTCTACACACTCCCCTTCTCTGCAAGTGGTGGATAATATACTGGACGGCTCAAAGGTATAATATTCCTACATTCCACACCAGTGGCATTATGTGCATTTTATTATCCTGAATCAGCTCTGCCTATTTCTCCTTATAGGAATTACGCATTATAAGGACCCTTTCAGTGCATGCTTATATCTATATTCTACATGTGGAGTCCATTAAGGTACCACTTGCTCCCTGCTAACCTCTTATTTCAAGTTACAATGCACCTCCTAATAGTATATGCACTCTGCCTTTCAGGACAAAAAACGTGATCCCATATCTGAAAATACTAAGTCCAAACTAGGTCTCTACACTACTTCAATAATTACTGATTTAAGGTGGTGCATTACCATAAGGTAGTTGGTCGAAACACCATATATATTAAACTCAGAACCTCCTTGTCAAAATCCACTCTGACTCTCCTTCCTTTTTCCCAGAAACCATAAGTTAAAATGCTCCTCTGATATACTCACTAGAGCTTTCCAGAATAACCGTACCCTGAGACCTCCTATCCACCAGGTATGCTCATCTGGGTATACTCACCTTAGTCATGGGTTCCATTGACTCCAATCTCACCCTGTTTACCTTTTATTTGCAGGAATTGCCTTCCGTGACAAATAGAAAAATAATACCTAGGGTGTTCCCCTACTCTACATTTCTCTATACACACTCCTTACATCTATTGGAGATTAGTTTCCTTCACTTCTTTGGAGGTAGGTGCTGTATTACCACCTTTCCTATTGTCGCCATTGCTCTACCTTGTACTCATTCATTTATTGTAACTTACAGTATAAAGTTGCAGATTATGCATCCAATGATTTGACAATGACATGAAAAAAGATCCTTCACTATGAACAGAAATAACCTAATAATGTATATATGTATCTATATGTAAAAAACCCCTCTTCCTCTTTTCCCTCCTTTTTCATGTATATTGATTTTGTCTTATTTTTTACCCCCTTTTTACAGTGTAAATACGGCGTGAAGAAGGCCAGTGTTGTGGCCGAAACGTCCCACCATATGTATTATTGTCACTTTATTGCCCTATAGCTTTGAAAATACAAAAATAAAAAAACAAAAAATAACCTTTTTTGAACTAAAACAATTTTGTTGGTCTTTATATACCTCGTTCTTTGAATAGGAGAGTGCAGTGTCTACATTGTACTCGGTCACAATTCCTGTCCGGGGAAATCTTTCCTTGTTGTCTCCTCTAGTGGGGATGTGCCCGGCTACTCCACTTCACCTAGGCTCCCACTCCGGCTAACACAGACTGGACCCACACCAATTCTGCTTCACCATTGAGGACACTTCTTCTCTTCTTCCCTTCTTTCTTTCTTTCTTTCTGCCCACTCAGCTCCACAACTGCCTTCCACACACACACACTTCTCTCCCTTCCCCCTAAGCTGCCGGCTCCTCCTCCCTCCTGCACAGTTTCTATGGGGACAGCCGTCCCACCAGGGCTCTAGGGGAAACCCACTAAAACAGTGCAATTACAATAAAACATCAACATAAAACATCAACAGCTTTGTCTACCCCAGCGGGGGTATCTTCAGGGGGTAACACTGCACCTCTTTGTAAGGGGTCTGCCCACCCCTTACAGCTGCACACCAGAAAGAGCAGCGGTAGGTGAGTATATAATCACACTCACACTAAATCACATGCACATACACACATTTAATGAGTACAAAATTTAATGGGAGCCTTCTTTAACAATGTTAAGGTTGTTACCAGAAAACAGATCTACCTCTCCATACTATCCACCTTCGCTCCCACCTCAACATATAGTTCCCCTACTTCTCCATACAATCCCCCATACGCTCCCACTTCTTCATTCAATCCCCCCTAAGCTCCCACATATCCATACTGCCCCAATTCTCCCACATATCCATACTGATCCCCCCTATGCTCCCACTTATCCATGCTGTCCCCCTTATGCTCCCACTTATTCATACTGCCCCACTATGCTCCCACATATCCATACTGCCCCAATGCTCTCATATATGCATACAGTCCCCAAATGCTCCCACTTTTCCATACTGTCCCCCTTATGCTCTCACATATCCATACTGTCCTCCCTATGCACCCATTTTTCCCATACTGTCCGCCTTATGCTCTTACATATCCATACTGTCCCCACTATGCTCCAACTTATCCATACTGTTCCCCCTATTCTCCCACTAATCCATACTGTCCCCCTTATGCTCCCAGTTATGCATACGGTTTCCCCCTTATGCATACTGCCCCCTATGCTCCACTAATCTCCTATGCTCCCACTTATCAAGACTGTCCCCCTATGCCCCCACTGATCCATACTGCCCCATGGTCCCATTTATCCATACTGTTTCCCCCTTCTTCATACTGTTCCTTCACTTCTAAATACTGTGATTCCCAATTTTCCACGTGGTCCACCCACCCCACGCTGCTCTCTCTCACAGTGTCCCATAATGTGCACTCAGTCTCTGGCAGCACTCTGTCGCCTTGTCATTGCCACCTCAGTGGCACAACATGATGTGGTAAGCAGTTATGGTCATTAAACTTCACGCTGATAGTACTGTAGTTCCAGACACATAGCAGTAATGTTTAATGCCCACCAGCCTAGCAGAGGCTGCTCGCTAACATGCACAACTTTTGATAGGCTGGTGGCCATTAAACGTCACTGCTATGCACTGCATGCTGATGATATCAGCGTGTGGCATCTAGCAGTGACGTTTGATGGCCCATAGGCCCGTTCTAACAACCGCGGTTACCAGTCCCCTCTATATCCAGCTTGGGGGCCCATCAAGTACTTGGGGCCCACTGGGGGATCCCCCGCTGTACTGCCAGGCCAGTCAGGTGCTGGTTGTATAGGTTGGTGCAACAGCTGCACCAGCTATATGTCCGCCACTGATTTTATAGCTATATAAACAGATTGGTCTACCGTGCCGGGGTAGCGGGGAAACCCCCGGTATGCCTTGACCTTGTCTTCAATCTAAACTGTCTCCAGCAGCCTGCAGAGCCCCTGCCGGGTGTATCAACATGACCTGCGGCCGCGGTTCCTTTGATACACGTCCCGATAGTCTAAAGAGCCGCTACTGCAAATCATTTTAATACACCCGGCGGGGACCCCTGCAGGCTGCCGGAGCTACAGGAAGAGCTACGGGGGGCAGAGGCGGCGATCATGACCTGGAGAGCTTATGAGCGAAGAGCGTGGCAGGAGCAGAACAGAAAGCTCCTTCTGAGAAGAGGAAATGCATTCAGTGGTTTAGCAGCCAGGACCTGTGATGACTCATGGCCATGTGACCGTGTGGGAGGAGCCGGGCAGGAGCTGCCGAAGGAGATGTGCCCGACGGTAATGAGAAATGAGGGGTGCTTGGGAGGGTGCAGGGTGAGTGGCATATAAGGCGCCAGACTGTGACAGAGGGGTGTTAAGTGATACAGAGTGTGTGGATTATGGGGATTCAGGGTGTTTGAGAAAGGGATAATTTGGGGTACAGTCAGTCTGTCTGAGGTATGCAGGACATGAGGATGCTGGGTGTGTGTGATTTAGGGGTGCAGGGTGTGTGCTCCAGTCCCTGCTGCGTGACATGAGTGAAGTCCACACAGTAAGGGATTAGGGAAAAAGGGATAGCAGCAGTTAAAGCATGGGATGGGATTGGGAAAGCTGGGTGCTGAACTGAGGGAAAGAGGCTCTTTCTCATCACTCAGCTTTCCTATGTTCTGATATCCACCTTGTCCTCAGCTCCCCAGCTCCTAGCTTTCCCATTCTCTGAAGCGCTGCAGAGTATGTTAGCGCTAAGTAAAAATAAAGATTTGATTTGATCATGGGAAAACGGGGTACTGAGGACAAGCTGGCTATCAGAACATAGAAAAGCTGGGTGCTGAGGGAATGAGCCGAGTGTCAGAGTAATTATCCTATACCCCCAGTGTCAGTGTCATTATCCCGTACCCCCAGTGTCAGCATCATTATCCTGTACCCCCAGTGTCAGTGTCCTGTACCCCTCAGTGTCAGTATCATGTACCCCCAGTGTCAGCATCAGTATCCTATACCCCCAGTGTCAGCGTCATTATCCTGTACCCCTAGTGTCAGCGTCATTATCCCGTACCCCCAGTGTCAGCATCATTATCCTGTACCCCTCAGTGTCAGTATCCTGTACCCCCAGTGTCAGCGTCATTTTCCTGTACCCCCAGTGTCTGGGTTATTATCCTGAACCCCAGTGTATGGGTCATTATCCTATACCCCCAGTGTCAGGGTCATCCTGTACCCTCAGTGTCATTATCCTGTACCCCCAGTGTCATTATCCTTTACCCCCAGCGTCATTATCCTGTACCCCCAGTGTCTTGGTCATTATCCTGTACCCCCAGTGTCAGCGTCATTATCATGTACCCCAGTGTCTGAGTCATTATCCTGTACCCCCAGTGTCAGCGTCATTATCCTGTACCCCCAGTGTTAGTGTCATCCTGCACCCCCAGTGTCATTATCCTTTACCCCCAGTGTCATTATCCTGTATCCCCAGTGTCATTATCCTGTAACCCCAGTGTCAGCATCATTATCCTGTACCCCCAATGTCATTATCCTGTACCCCCAGTGTCATTATCCTGTATCCCCAGTGTCAGTATCCTGTATCCCCAGTGTCAGTATCCTGTATCCCCAGTGTCATTATCCTGTACCCCCAGTGTCATTATCCTGTACCCCCAGTGTCAGCGTCATTATCCTGCACCCCCAGTGTCAGTGTCATTATTCTGTACCCCCAGTGTCAGCGTCATTATCCTGTACCCCCAGTGTCATTATTCTGTACCCCAGTGTCATTATCCTGTACCCCCAGTGTCATTATTCTGTACCCCCAGTGTCATTATTCTGTACCCCCAGTGTCATTATCCTGTACCCCCAGTGTCAGTATCCTGTATCCCCAGTGTCAGTATCCTGTATCCCCAGTGTCAGTATCCTGTATCCCCAGTGTCATTATCCTGTACCCCCAGTGTCATTATCCTGTACCCCCAGTGTCAGCGTCATTATCCTATACCCCCAGTGTTAGTGTCATCCTGCACCCCCAGTGTCATTATCCTTTACCCCCAGTGTCATTATCCTGTATCCCCAGTGTCATTATCCTGTAACCCCAGTGTCAGCATCATTATCCTGTACCCCCAATGTCATTATCCTGTACCCCCAGTGTCATTATCCTGTATCCCCAGTGTCCGTATCCTGTATCCCCAGTGTCATTATCCTGTACCCCCAGTGTCATTATCCTGTACCCCCAGTGTCAGCGTCATTATCCTGCACCCCCAGTGTCTTGGTCATTATCCCGTACCCCCAGTGTCAGCATCATTATCCTGTACCCCCAGTGTCAGTGTCCTGTACCCCTCAGTGTCAGTATCATGTACCCCCAGTGTCAGCATCAGTATCCTATACCCCCAGTGTCAGCGTCATTATCCTGTACCCCTAGTGTCAGCGTCATTATCCCGTACCCCCAGTGTCAGCATCATTATCCTGTACCCCTCAGTGTCAGTATCCTGTACCCCCAGTGTCAGCGTCATTTTCCTGTACCCCCAGTGTCTGGGTTATTATCCTGAACCCCAGTGTATGGGTCATTATCCTATACCCCCAGTGTCAGGGTCATCCTGTACCCTCAGTGTCATTATCCTGTACCCCCAGTGTCATTATCCTTTACCCCCAGCGTCATTATCCTGTACCCCCAGTGTCTTGGTCATTATCCTGTACCCCCAGTGTCAGCGTCATTATCATGTACCCCAGTGTCTGAGTCATTATCCTGTACCCCCAGTGTCAGCGTCATTATCCTGTACCCCCAGTGTTAGTGTCATCCTGCACCCCCAGTGTCATTATCCTTTACCCCCAGTGTCATTATCCTGTATCCCCAGTGTCATTATCCTGTAACCCCAGTGTCAGCATCATTATCCTGTACCCCCAATGTCATTATCCTGTACCCCCAGTGTCAGTATCCTGTATCCCCAGTGTCAGTATCCTGTATCCCCAGTGTCAGTATCCTGTATCCCCAGTGTCATTATCCTGTACCCCCAGTGTCATTATCCTGTACCCCCAGTGTCAGCGTCATTATCCTGCACCCCCAGTGTCAGTGTCATTATTCTGTACCCCCAGTGTCAGCGTCATTATCCTGTACCCCCAGTGTCATTATTCTGTACCCCAGTGTCATTATCCTGTACCCCCAGTGTCATTATTCTGTACCCCCAGTGTCATTATTCTGTACCCCCAGTGTCATTATTCTGTACCCCCAGTGTCATTATCCTGTACCCCCAGTGTCAGTATCCTGTATCCCCAGTGTCAGTATCCTGTATCCCCAGTGTCAGTATCCTGTATCCCCAGTGTCATTATCCTGTACCCCCAGTGTCATTATCCTGTACCCCCAGTGTCAGCGTCATTATCCTATACCCCCAGTGTTAGTGTCATCCTGCACCCCCAGTGTCATTATCCTTTACCCCCAGTGTCATTATCCTGTATCCCCAGTGTCATTATCCTGTAACCCCAGTGTCAGCATCATTATCCTGTACCCCCAATGTCATTATCCTGTACCCCCAGTGTCATTATCCTGTATCCCCAGTGTCCGTATCCTGTATCCCCAGTGTCATTATCCTGTACCCCCAGTGTCATTATCCTGTACCCCCAGTGTCAGCGTCATTATCCTGCACCCCCAGTGTCTTGGTCATTATCCTGTACCCCCAGTGTCTGGGTTATTATCCTGTACCCCCAGTGTCAGGGTCATCCTGTACCCTCAGTGTCATTATCCTGTACCCCCAGTGTCATTATCCTTTACCCCCAGCGTCATTATCCTGTACCCCCAGTGTCTTGGTCATTATCCTGTACCCCCAGTGTCAGCGTCATTATCATGTACCCCAGTGTCTGGGTCATTATCCTGTACCCCCAGTGTCAGCGTCATTATCCTGTACCCCCAGTGTTAGTGTCATCCTGCACCCCCAGTGTCATTATCCTTTACCCCCAGTGTCATTATCCTGTATCCCCAGTGTCATTATCCTGTAACCCCAGTGTCAGCATCATTATCCTGTACCCCCAATGTCATTATCCTGTACCCCCAGTGTCATTATCCTGTATCCCCAGTGTCAGTATCCTGTATCCCCAGTGTCAGTATCCTGTATCCCCAGTGTCATTATCCTGTACCCCCAGTGTCATTATCCTGTACCCCCAGTGTCAGTGTCATTATCCTGCACCCCCAGTGTCAGTGTCATTATTCTGTACCCCCAGTGTCAGCGTCATTATCCTGTACCCCCAGTGTCATTATTCTGTACCCCAGTGTCATTATCCTGTACCCCCAGTGTCATTATTCTGTACCCCCAGTGTCAGCGTCATTATCCTGTACCCACAGTGTCATTATTCTGTACCCCCAGTGTCATTATTCTGTACCCCCAGTGTCATTATCCTGTATCCCCAGTGTCAGTATCCTGTATCCCCAGTGTCATTATCCTGTACCCCCAGTGTCATTATCCTGTACCCCCAGTGTCAGCGTCATTATCCTGCACCCCCAGTGTCAGTGTCATTATTCTGTACCCCCAGTGTCAGCGTCATTATCTTGTACCCCCAGTGTCATTATTCTGTACCCCAGTGTCATTATCCTGTACCCCCAGTGTCATTATTCTGTACCCCCAGTGTCAGCGTCATTATCCTGTACCCCCAGTGTCATTATCCTGTACCCCCAGTGTCATTATCCTTTACCCCCAGCGTCATTATCCTGTACCCCCAGTGTCTTGGTCATTATCCTGTACCCCCAGTGTCAGCGTCATTATCATGTACCCCAGTGTCTGGGTCATTATCCTGTACCCCCAGTGTCAGCGTGATTATCCTGTACCCCCAGTGTTAGTGTCATCCTGCACCCCCAGTGTCATTATCCTTTACCCCCAGTGTCATTATCCTGTATCCCCAGTGTCATTATCCTGTAACCCCAGTGTCAGCATCATTATCCTGTACCCCCAATGTCATTATCCTGTACCCCCAGTGTCATTATCCTGTATCCCCAGTGTCAGTATCCTGTATCCCCAGTGTCAGTATCCTGTATCCCCAGTGTCATTATCCTGTACCCCCAGTGTCATTATCCTGTACCCCCAGTGTCAGCGTCATTATCCTGCACCCCCAGTGTCAGTGTCATTATTCTGTACCCCCAGTGTCAGCGTCATTATCCTGTACCCCAGTGTCATTATCCTGTACTCCCAGTGTCATTATTCTGTACCCCCAGTGTCAGCGTCATTATCCTGTACCCCAGTGTCATTATCCTGTACTCCCAGTGTCATTATTCTGTACCCCCAGTGTCAGCGTCATTATCCTGTACCCCCAGTGTCATTATTCTGTACCCCCAGTGTCATTATTCTGTACCCCCAGTGTCATTATCCTGTACCCCCAGTGTCATTATCCTGTACCCCCAGTGTCAGTATCCTGTATCCCCAGTGTCAGTATCCTGTATCCCCAGTGTCAGTATCCTGTATCCCCAGTGTCATTATCCTGTACGCCCAGTGTCATTATCCTGTACCCCCAGTGTCAGCGTCATTATCCTGCACCCCCAGTGTCAGTGTTATTATTCTGTACCCCCAGTGTCAGCGTCATTATCCTGTACCCCCAGTGTCATTATTCTGTACCCCAGTGTCATTATCCTGTACCCCCAGTGTCATTATTCTGTACCCCCAGTGTCATTATTCTGTACCCCCAGTGTCATTATCCTGTACCCCCAGTGTCATTATTCTGTACCCCCAGTGTCATTATCCTGTACCCCCAGTGTCATTATTCTGTACCCCCAGTGTCATTATCCTGTACCCCCAGTGTCATTATCCTGTACCCCCAGTGTCATTATTCTGTACCCCCAGTGTCATTATCCTGTACCCCCAGTGTCATTATTCTGTACCCCAGTGTCATTATCCTGTACCCCCAGTGTCATTATTCTGTACCCCCAGTGTCATTATTCTGTACCCCCAGTGTCATTATCCTGTACCCCCAGTGTCATTATTCTGTACCCCCAGTGTCATTATTCTGTACCCCCAGTGTCATTATTCTGTACCCCCAGTGTCATTATCCTGTATCCCCAGTGTCAGTATCCTGTATCCCAAGTGTAAAAGAAAAAAAGCCTGATCTGCCTATAGAGCAGTGTTGTCAGAATAAACAGGACTAGTAAAGGATTTATCAAACATGTAAAACTAATTTGGAAACCATAGTGAAGCTTTTAGGCCCTGTGCGCATGACGCGTTTTTTGCTGCATGAATTGCTGCAGAAAATGTTCATAACCTTTCGGTAGTCATTCCCCAGCAAAACCAATGGTAAAAAAAATGGTGTGCACACACTGAGTTTTTTTCACCTACAGGTTATGCTGCAGAATTTCTGCAGCATAAAGGAGCATGTCACTTCTTTTCTAAAGGTACCTGTGGTTTTTGCCATAAGTAATGGTAAAATACCGCAGGGACCAACCTGCAGCAATACTGCGGCAAAACTGCACCAAAACAGCAACAAACCGCTGTAAAACCGCACGCAGTTTTTTGGGTGCGGTTTGCTGCGTTTTTTTTTTACCACAGGTGCGGTAATCTTTCAGAGGCTGCGGAATTTTCTTAAGAAAATTACAATTTCTAGTGCGCACAGGGCCTTAAAGGGCCTCTGTCCCCACACAATAACTGTTCACATCCAGTACAAGACACTCATGGCCGATCATTACCTGATAATTATGTAATGTGTGAAGGTGGAAAGAGAAGAGAATTCACCAGAATCTCCAAATGGAAAAGTATATTGGAGTGGTAATGCTTCACACCACCACATATTTAATAGGGGATTTCCCTATATGGGGGAATAGATGGCGGCAGAGGTGGATTAATTTTAGTAAACTTTTCCATGTGAAGATGCTGGATAACATTTTGCTTCTCTTTGAATATTGTTTGGCTGATGGACTCAGTGATTTTTCTATAACAAGGAATGTTCGTGTGTAAGAAAAACTGCGACTGACTGTAAATCACAGATTCCATCATTAACTGCAATAAATAAGATGCTACAACAGATCCTGTGATATATGCAGGCACAACACAGTTCTCTTTTGCGCACTGTGTAGTTTGCTAAAAGGTGCATGTTATAGTGAGAGAAGCCGAAAATGATCAAGTAATAAAAACTTTTACGGTAGTTATAGTGTGGGCCCCTAGAGTCAATTATCCTGGTAGGTCCCTGGCACCCCAGTCCGAACCTGTATATATGTGCCGCCCCCGTGTCAGCAGCCGGGCTGCTCGGATCCAGATCCGCGGTGGCATGAGGGGCGTCCGGACCTGGGGGTCTCGCGGCCACTCGAATAGAAAAGGGGGGGTATTTACAGGGGAGTATTGACGGGATGCCACCCATGGTGTGTGGTAAGGTGGAGTACTACCGCTGCGGCTGGGAGTACCCGGTGGCGATGGAGTGGGCAGCCAGGTGTTTAACCTCTCCACGGGTAGGGGGGAATGCCCCGGGGCTAGGAGATGGTGACAGGGATGTGCTGTTGGGGAGGTAAGGGTCACTTGCATGCTCATTCCAATAACGCTGACACCGACAACTGTAGTAAACCAAAGTTCTGGACACCGCTGCCGCTGAGGGGAAGCATGCCTGGGTCTCGTTGCCATTGGTGTTGCCTGTTGATCTGTGACCTTTCCCTTGGCAATCTGTTTCTCTCTGGTTGGTCCCTGTAGCCTGAAACTAGTCAGGTCCCGCTCCCCAGTATGGCTAACTGAGGGAGCTTGCTCTCAGGGTTCACTTTTGGGATTTCTTGGACCGTATTTGTGGAAAATCCTAGCTCCCTCTCGTTGCACTAGTACCCCGATTTTGGAGCGGGTGGAGAGCGGATTTTGAAGGCTCCATTCTCGTCGGGTAAATTGTCAAGTTGCCTGAAGCTACTCCCTGACCTAGGGTCCACATACCCTGTCGTGCCCTGGTCGCAGCCCGGTGATGGTACAAGGCCGCCGGCTGTCCTCCACGACAATGCCGTGCCCCTTGTCACGATCCCCTGCGACCGGGGGTCCAGCTCCTACCAGGCCCAGACCAACGTCTGCTACCTAGTACTTCCAAGGAGCCCAGCTCCTGACCTCCTCTCACTTTCACCTCCAACTACAACTGAAAAACTCCTGACCTCCCCTTAACCAACCCCCCAAGTGGGCAACCCTATTCCACTCAGGCTCTCCACTGGTGTGTCTGGTGGGTGTGGTGAAGAGTGTTCCTAGGATTTTGATTAGCTGGTCTTTGGTAACACCATTTGGTTAGGGACCCGTAACCAAGGAGGAGGTGGATATTGCACAGAAGGGCAGATTGCACAATACCCTGTGACGACCTGATAGGCCAGGGCGTCACATATATATTATATATACTGTGTGCAGAATTATTAGGCAAGTTGTATTTTAGAGGATTTTTTTTACTATTGATCAACAACTATGTTCTCAATCAACCCAAAACACTCATAAATATCAAAGATTGATATTTTTGGAAGTTGAAGTGGGTTTTTTTTTTAGATTTGGCTATTTTAGGAGGATATCTGTTTTTACAGGTAACTACTACTGTGCAGACTTATTAGGCAACTTAATAAAAAGCAAATATACGTATATTAAAAACGGCACTAAATATGGGAATTATGTGGAGCTGCAGTAGGTCAAGGGAGGGTTGCGTGCAAAACACCCTCTGGATACAAACTAGAAAATAGATAATGAAGACCACTGCGCTACCCACATGTGCATATAGTGGGAGAAACTTATGAAAGTGAGTCAAGAGGCTCCTAGTGACTTCAACCAAAATATGATGATCTGTATATATACACAGTATATGCAAAAAGGTCAGATAAATTAAAAGTCGATTAGGTAAAAATATGGGCAGCAATATTTAAAAGCAGCAAAATAATTAAATACCTGAAATGGTGAATCTGTAGATGCCTTGTTGACAGGTATGGTGGTTTAATCAGTATACCAGTATGGCAGCTGATAATAATTTTAAGAAATAAAATTCAATAAATTGAAGAATGAATAATAAAAAATAGGAATTAAATAGCTGAAGGAATATAGTTGTCCAATTATAACGGATACACCAATGCAAATGTCCAAATCAGGACTTGATGGAGTTAAATGATCGTTGTGATCAAAATGTATACTACTAGTGATGGCTTGTTTGAAAAATGAATGATAATAGGTTGTGCAACCAATTTGGTTGAGCCAGACACTGTTCCGAGAGGTGTACTGTTTTCCCTCCCTGTAGATCTCACATTATATGAGGGACCACAGGTTCTCTATGGGGTTCAGATGAGGTGAACAAGCGGATGATGTCATTATTTTTTCATTTTTTAGACCTTTACTGGCCAAACATGCTGTGGAGTAGTTGGATACATGTGATGGAGCATTGTCCTGCATGAAATTCATGTTTTTCTTGAACGATACCGGCTTCTTCCTGAACCACTGCTTGAAGAAGATGTCTTCCAGAAACTGGCAGTAGGTTTGGGAGTTGAGCTTCACCCCATTCTCAACCCGAAAATGTCCAACAAGTTCATCTTTGATGAGACCAGCCCATACCAGTACCCCACCTCCACCTTGCTAGCGTCTGAGTCAGAGTGGAGCTCTCAGCCCTTTACTGATCCAGCCTCTGGCCCATCCATCTGGCCCATCCCCTAGTATGGCACACCTTGTGCTTTTTGATACTCGAGTAACATTGCAGCTCTGAAATATAGTGAAACTGGTGGCAAATGGCATCTTGGCAGCTTCACGCTTGATTTTTCTCAATTCATGGGCAGCTATTTTGCGCCTTTTTTGCCCAATAACCTTCTTGCGACCCTGTTGGTTATTTGCCATGAAACACTTGATTGTTCGGTGATCACACTTCAAAAGTTTGGCAATTTCAAGACTGCTGCATCCCTCTGCAAGATATCTCACAATTTTGGACTTTTCAGAGCCCGTCAAATCTCTCTTCTAACCCATTTTGCCAAAGGAAAGGAAATTGCCTAATAATTAAGCACACCTTATATAGGGGGTTGATGTCATTACACCACACCCCTCCTCATTACAGAGATGCACATCACTTGATTTACTTAATTGGTAGTTGGCTCTCAAGCCTATACAGCTTGGAGTAGGAAAACATGTATAAAAATTATGTGATCAAAATACTCATTTGCCTAATAATTCTGCCCACATTGTATATTATGGTACGTAACCGTAGAGTGCACTATTCCTATGGATGAAGGCTAGGTTATGGCAGATGTGTGTCCCTTTGGCATCTCTTTCACAGGCCTGTGTCTTGATCCTTTCTTTAATCGATGTAAAGGAAAATCTATCTATCCATCCATCCTTCTGTGTGTCTGTCTACTACACACTGTTTATATACACGCATAAGAAATAATAAGCACTGATATCAGGAAATATAGCCTCAAAGTCTGCAGACCATAGAACAACAAAGATTTATATATTAATCCAAAAGAGAAGCAGTAGAAAGACATACAGTATATCACAAAAGTGAGTATACCCTCACATTTTTATGTACATATTTTAGCTTTTCATGGAACAACACTCTAGAAATGACACTTTGATGTAACGTAAAATAGTCAGTGCACAGCTTGTATAAGACCATAAATTTGGTACCCTCTAAATAACTCTACACAGCCATTAATGTCTAAACCACTGGCAACAAACGTGAGTAAACCCCTAAGTGAAAGTGGCCAAATTGTGCCCAATTTGCCATTTTGCCTCTACTCAGAACAGGCCTCACCATGTCGACCAAAGAAGATGACAGCACGTGTTCCGTGTCATATCCAGAGGTTGTCTTTTCAAAGTAGATGTACAAGTGCATCTCAATAAATTAGAATATCCTCAAAAACTTAATTTGTTTCAGTAATTTAATACAAAAAGGGAAACATATATTATATAGAGTCATTACAAACAGAGTGATCTATTTCAAGTGTTTATTTCTGTTAATGTTGATGATTATGGCTTACAGCCAATGAAAACCCAAAAGTCATTATCTCAGAAAATTAGAATAATTAACACAAAACACCTGCAAAGGCTTCCTATGCATTTACAGTCATATGAAAAAGTTTGGGCGCCCCTATTAATGTTAACCTTTTTTCTTTATAACAATTTGGGTTTTTGCAACAGCTATTTCAGTTTCATATATCTAATAACTGATGGACTGAGTAATATTTCTGGATTGAAATGAGGTTTATTGTACTAACAGAAAATGTGCAATCCGCATTTAAACAAAATTTGACCGGTGCAAAAGTATGGGCACTGTGAGACTGTGACCGGGGTTGTCTATGACGTACGTCTTGCCCCGGTTGTGCTCCCTCCATGTATAGAAAGCAACTCCACTCCAGGGTTTATTGCTGTTTCCCTGCAGGCTGAAAGGAGGGTTAAAAGGAAACAGGAACCTGGGTGTGGGCCCTAGTGTGAGGGAGTGAATACAACTCCCTTAAATTCTGCCAAAGAAGCACATGTGAGCCATTTCTGGAATCTGGCTTGTTGGTTCTGGAGGAGGATATTCCGGAACACGTGTTGTGTGCTGCTTTGGATTTTTGTTTGGACAATAAACCGCGTGCTGTGACCATTGGTGCCTGGATCCCGTGTCTTCTGCCACGCAGCCGACCACGCTACCTCACATATGGTGGAGAATGCGGGCAGTCCAGCCCGGTGAGGTGTAGCATCCATCCCTGGTGACCCAGTAGCGCATGTCCTGGATTCGAGCGGCTACACTACAGCCCAAACCCGGCGGCACCATGGAGGACATACTAAAGCAGCTGGCTCAGGCTAATGCACAGCAACAACAGACCAATGCACGCCTGCTCCGGTCGTTGGATCATCAGCAGCAACAGCACCAGCACTCCTTGCAATTGCAGGAACAAAGGCACCAAGAACAGATGGTCCTCCTGACCAAGTCGATCCGTGCAGCCACAACCCCGGGACCGTGTGACGACAGCAGCGTCCGGAAGGCGGTAAGACAGGCGTTGCAAAAGATGACCCCGGGGATGATGTGGAAGCGTTCCTGGCTGTGTTTGAGCGGGTGGCCGAGCGGGAGAAGCTGCCGACTCCCCAGTGGGCTGAGGTATTGTCGCCCTATCTGACGGGGGAGCCCCAAAAAGCGTACCTGGACCTCTGTACCGAGGATGCCATAGAATATGAGACCCTGAAAGCCGAAATCCTTGCTCGGTTGGGGGTGAATACTTATGTACGCGCTCAGCGGGTAAATCAGTGGTTCTATGAGGAAGTCAAACCCGTACGCTCCCAGGCCTATGACTTGTTGCATCTGGTAAAGAAGTGGTTGCAGCCTGACACTCTGAGCCCTGCGCAAATGGTGGAGAGGGTAGTGGTTGATCGCTTTGTGCGCACTTTACCCGTCACCATTCAACGGTGGGTAGGACAGGGCGACCCAAGTACCCTGGACCAATTAGTGTGCCTGGTGCAGCGGCATGTGGCTACGCAGGACTTGATACGGGACACTGAGACTTTGCGTGCCGCCCGCCGGTCCGGCCCCTCCAAGCCTTGGGCCAAGGACCCACCGCTGACACCGGTGCGGGAGTCCGCTACCATCCCGCTTGAGGCCGCGCCCACCGTCCCTGAGGTCCGGAAGACTATGTACCCTAAACGACAAATTGTCAAGGGGGTTTCCTTCCCTATTAGATGTTGGCTGGTGCCAGTGGGTGGGACATATGGAAGCCCAGTGTCCACTCACCACGGAGCCCATGGATTGTGGGGTTACCCGGCGGGGTTCAATGTATGCTCAGGCGGTGTGTACCGTGGACCTTGTCTCCCCGGAGACTGAGCCCCACTTGTGCCAAATACAGGTGAATGGACGTCCGGTTACAGGCTTGTTGGATTCCGGAAGCTTAGTGACTAGTGATGAGCGAGTATGCTTGTTACTACTCGGTACTCGCACGAGTATCACTGTACTCGGGCTACTCGGCGGGGACCGAGTAATCTCGCGATACTCGTGCTGTACTCGTGGTCTTCATCCCTGCATGTTGGCGCTCTTTTGAGAGCCAGCCCTCATGCAGGGATTGGCTGGCAGACCACTGCAATGCCACAGCCCTGTTAGTTGTGGAATTGCAGTGATTGGCCGGCCCGCACAGCGTGACCGAGCCTTTATACCGGCGGGCGCGCTGTGCTCTGCTCACAGCCATCCAGACAGTCAGTGCAGGGAGAGTGTTGCTGCTTCAGGGAAAGGTTTGCGGCCTTTATAGTTAGTTCCGGAGCAGGGCTGCAAACAGTGTGACCAGAAGTCCTTCTCAGGACATACAGTTGTATACAGGCAGGCAGGAAATAGCCAGGTCGGAGTACAGTAGCAGAGTCCTTCTCAGGACTATTGTTGCTATATACAGGCAGGGTATAGCCAGGTCGGAATCCCGGCTAGTGACCAGAAGAGTCCTTGTCAGGACTATTGTAGCAGTATACAGGCAGGCAGGCAGGCAGGGTATATAGCCATTCCTAGTGGTGACCGTATACCAGCCTTCATCATATCTGGGGCTGGTGTACACAGTCTAAAACAGTCCAGATAGTGTCAGACTTCTCAGTAATTGTCGCTCCTAAAAACCTGTTAGGTTCTTATTGCGTCCGTGCTTGCATTTAAAAACCGCACGTGTGTGCCTGTCGGTGGCAGCGTACAGGTGCACTTGTGTGCGTTTTTCACACACTATTATATAAATGCACTTCTTGCATTTGCCGTAGACATTTAATACTACTAACACCTTTATTACTCCTAGCCTCCCTACGTTCCTTGCATGTCCCATCCCCCCTAATCCTTCATTGACCCCCACTATCTCACTGTCTCTATCTGCTCTATCTATCCCCTTTTTTGCTCCACTACCCTCCCTCCCCCCAGATCCTAGTTTAAAAGCTCCTCCATCCGTCTGACCATTTTCTCCCCCAGCACAGCTGCACCCTCCCCATTTAGGTGCAGCTCTTGACTCGCCCACCCCAGGGCTATGGGACACCCGGTGCCGGGCCGGACTAGTCCGGTGGTAGTTAGTGGTGGCTGGGCCCGGCTCCGTGGCCCTGGTGGGTGTCAGTTGAATATGTGGCTGATGAGTTAAAGTTAATGTTCGTGACGCCACCTGTGGTATGCGGCTATTAAGCCGCCGCTGCTGTGTGAGGCCTCCGGGATGATGTTATGGCAGCAGTGTTGGTACTGCTCCCCACAGGTGGAGCAATGCCCGGGGCGCAGTTGGTGCTTGTAAGTGTCTACGTAGGTGGAATAACAGAGACGAGTCCAAGGTGCAGTTCCAGTTCTTTTACTCACTGTTTCTGTCACACTTGCAAGGACCCTCAGACTGCTGGGACCACTGTCAGGGACCTCCGCCGTATCTGGATGGTTCCGAGCGTGAAATCCGGTTTCCTCTCTTTAGTGTCCCTTTTTCTGCTGACTTCACTAGCCTTGCCTTAGGTAGATGGACTTGGCTTGGCCTCCATTACAGCCTCCAGGCTGGGGGGTCACCTGTCGGCTGATTACCCCTTTTCTGAAGATCTGCTCTGGGTTCTGGCCCTGGGAGCTTGCAATTCCCTGGGCCTCGGCTTTTACTGTCTGGAGACTGTCTTTTCACTCCTTCAGTGTCTAGGGACCGTCCCCTGTCGCAGCTGGTCGCTCCACCGTTGTCACTGTGGAACGGGCCACCGCAGCCTGCAGCTACCCGTAGCGCCTCTGGGCCCTCGGCAGCGGTACCCAACAAGGACTGCTCGTGGCACCTTACAGGACTACCCGTGGCCCTGCGACTCCTTCTTCTCTTCTCGTCCTACATGCTCACTCCTCACTCTCCCACTCCCTGAGCGAACTGAAACTAACTTCACTTTCCTTTCTCTATCTGCTCTCAGTGGCTCCTCCCACCTCCCCAGTTGCTAAGCTACCACCCTATGGGAGCAGGGATAGGTCTTACAGCCCCTCTCAGCATGCAGCATGGGAGGGTTGCCTGCCACTTTCCCTGGTCCTGTGTGTCCCTAGCAATGGGTGTAGTGTGAATTTACCATGGGACCGGAGTTCACTCTCTTCCTCTCCCAGAATGGGGCATCACACCGCAGATGGGGTGCAATGACCTGTGGCGACGGAAGCCTCAGGGGCGCCACACTCCCCCACAGCAAATCCCAGCACGTCCTCGGGCTGAAAAACAACAAAAACATATGAAGAACTGCAAAACATTTTTGGTATGCAATAACATAAACTGTAAAACACTTCTTCCCTTTATGGGAGGCACATATCATGAACGTTGCAAACTTCTTATAAAGAAACTATGTGTGCACTTCCAGTCCATTGCACGGTTCAGGCACATCCCCCATAATTCTGGTAGGGGGCACAACGGGTGCAACTAATTACATTTTTGGCTACTACAAGTCCAGTAGCCCGTCAGTTCGTTTCAAACAAACAAAGTAACATCTTCGACCAGCCATTAAGTCCAATGGCCTGGTTGCATCAGACAGATCAACAACATACCAGCCATTAAGTCCAATGGCCTGGTAGGACATAAAACACATACACCACACACCAGCCACTAAGTCCAGTGGCCTGGTATGACATGACACCTAAACATTCACCGGGGCCCACATTCCAGTTCAGTGGCCCGGTAGCACATAACATGGGGGGTGACGTCTTCAAAAAGAATCAGGGGCAGTACAGCAGGAAAGGGTGTCATCTTCGAAAAGAATAAGGGGCATACAGGGGCTATATACAGTTCAGCATCTCTTCATCTTTACTCTTCATTGCGGGGGTCCTTCTTTGGCCGTGCACCTTGCATCAAACAAGCCATGGAGATCCGGGTCTGTGTCTCCTGCGTGGCTGTTGCAGGCCCGCGGCTCAGTTCTGCGGCTTGGGCCTGCGTTGGGGTAGTGCTGCGGCTGCTGCTGACAGGGGAGACGCTACACGCTGGCATAGTGCGGCGCCACTCCGGTTCCCCCGAGGCCGTCTCCTCCCGGGCCTCCCGCTCCTGCTGGTACTCCTGCACCAATCTCCGGCAGGTCAGCTCGTTTGCCAGTGCGGTTTCCTTGGGGCGCAGGGGCTTTTGCAGTCCCCTTCTCTCTATGGGCACTGCGTCCCAGTGCACTCCCGGGGATGTTGTTCCCAGGAGACTCACAGGGGGACTCGGTAGGGGGCCCACTAGCTGGTTGGGGTCCACCCCTCCCCAGGCTCCGTCTGCGGGGGTTTCGGGCAGGCCTCCGGTGCCCCACCGGGCATCTGCGGGGCTGGCGGGGAAGGCCTGCGGGACAGTGGAGGGACAGGGCGGTGGTGCTTGGTGGGTCAGTGGGTCCGGACGGGTCGGGGCTTCACATTGCTCACCCGGTCGCTGCTCCGCGGTCTCCATCCTGTGGCCCACACTCTCCGGCACCATCAGTGTTTCACTCCGCCGGTCCACCTCTGCTTGCAGGTTACGCAGTCTCCGAGCCAGGATTCGCATTTCCTCCCGGAGCAGGTCCAGCTCGGGATCCATCTTCCCGATCTCAGGTGTACACTCCTGCAGCCTCTCTGCCATGCTGCCGACCAGGGAAACGCTTGCTGGATCACTGCTCGGGTGCTCGACCACGCCACTCGGCTTCTCCCTTTTCCTTCTCGGCGGCGGGGCCGGAGGCTGCACTTGCATCTGGCGCCAGACTGGCGCCCAGCCCATCACGGCCGGCACCGCTCCACTTAGTATCAGGTACATTTTCTTTTTCTTTATCTGTTGGTCGGGCGTTTAAGCTTTTTCTGCCAGCCGGCCAGCTTATTTGGTCGCCGCTTCCTTTTCTTCCGCTTTCTATGGCGGGCACCGCTTCGCGCGCTTTTCTTGGACAAGGGGGCGGGGCTTCTCTTCGCGCCCTTTCTTCTTGCACGCCCCCCTTCTTCCCGCTTTCAGCAGCGCTAATGGCGGCGGTTTCTCAGTAAAGTACACAGTCTGTCACACGGTTCTTCAGGCGCACAGTACCCGGTTAGACCGGGCACGAAATCCTGTTCGTGACGCCAAAAGTTGACTCGCCCACCCCAGGGCTATGGGACACCCGGTGCCGGGCCGGACTAGTCCGGTGGTAGTCAGTGGTGGCTGGGCCCGGCTCCGTGGCCCTGGTGGGTGTCAGTTGAATATGTGGCTGATGAGTTAAAGTTAATGTTCGTGACGCCACCTGTGGTATGCGGCTATTAAGCCGCCGCTGCTGTGTGAGGCCTCCGGGATGATGTTATGGCAGCAGTGTTGGTACTGCTCCCCACAGGTGGAGCAATGCCCGGGGCGCAGTTGGTGCTTGTAAGTGTCTACGTAGGTGGAATAACAGAGACGAGTCCAAGGTGCAGTTCCAGTTCTTTTACTCACTGTTTCTGTCACACTTGCAAGGACCCTCAGACTGCTGGGACCACTGTCAGGGACCTCCGCCGTATCTGGATGGTTCCGAGCGTGAAATCCGGTTTCCTCTCTTTAGTGTCCCTTTTTCTGCTGACTTCACTAGCCTTGCCTTAGGTAGATGGACTTGGCTTGGCCTCCATTACAGCCTCCAGGCTGGGGGGTCACCTGTCGGCTGATTACCCCTTTTCTGAAGATCTGCTCTGGGTTCTGGCCCTGGGAGCTTGCAATTCCCTGGGCCTCGGCTTTTACTGTCTGGAGACTGTCTTTTCACTCCTTCAGTGTCTAGGGACCGTCCCCTGTCGCAGCTGGTCGCTCCACCGTTGTCACTGTGGAACGGGCCACCGCAGCCTGCAGCTACCCGTAGCGCCTCTGGGCCCTCGGCAGCGGTACCCAACAAGGACTGCTCGTGGCACCTTACAGGACTACCCGTGGCCCTGCGACTCCTTCTTCTCTTCTCGTCCTACATGCTCACTCCTCACTCTCCCACTCCCTGAGCGAACTGAAACTAACTTCACTTTCCTTTCTCTATCTGCTCTCAGTGGCTCCTCCCACCTCCCCAGTTGCTAAGCTACCACCCTATGGGAGCAGGGATAGGTCTTACAGCCCCTCTCAGCATGGAGCATGGGAGGGTTGCCTGCCACTTTCCCTGGTCCTGTGTGTCCCTAGCAATGGGTGTAGTGTGAATTTACCATGGGACCGGAGTTCACTCTCTTCCTCTCCCAGAATGGGGCATCACACCGCAGATGGGGTGCAATGACCTGTGGCGACGGAAGCCTCAGGGGCGCCACACTCTTCCCTACCGTAGAGCCTGTAGCCGATTGAGAAGTCGGCCCAGTTCTCCATGAACCCGAACCCTTTCTTCCTGCACCAATTTCTAAGCCTTGTATTTATCTCCCTAAGCTCCCACTGTCTTTCTAGTGACGCTCGTGGCACTGATAGTATTTCTGAAAACACCACCTTGGAGGTCCTGGATTTCAGCTTCTCTCCTAGTTCCCTGTAATCATTTTTAAGGACCTTCCACCTGCCTCTAACTTTGTCATTAGTACCAATGTGCACCATGACTGCTGGGTTTTCCCCAGCCCCACCCAGCAATCTGTCTATCCGATCCGCAATATGCCGAACCCAAGCACCCAGCAGACAACACACTGTTCGGCATTCACGGTCTCGGCGACAGATGACCCTGCCTGTCCGCCTAATTATAGAGTCCCCTACCACCAACATCTGTCTGGCCTTTGCTGCACTTCTATTTCCCTCCTTCCTACAGCAGTCGTTTTTCTGGTTGCTAGGAGCAACGTCCTGCTGTAGTGACCCTAGTCCTGGCCGTAGTGACCCTAGTCCTGGCCCTTCATTCCTAATATCAGCCGAACAGGCATATTTACTAGGTTGTGCCAGGTCAGGACTAGGCTCCCTGACACTTTTCCCCCTACCTCTTCGTCTGTTACCCAGCTACCTACCTCTGGGTCCTGATATTCCCCACCTCCACCCTCCTCCATATCACAGGCCCCAACCAGAAAAAGCTCAGTGAGCTCTAAACTCCTCTCCAGGTTTGCAATGCCCCTGAGTGTTGCAAGCTGCTTATTTAGATCAGTTACCTTGGCTTCTAAATACGCAACGTGCTTGCATCGAGTGCAGACATATTCACCCTCGAATGGCTGCTCAAGGCATGCATATATCTGACAAGATACACACCTGGTAGCATTGTCCATGGAGCACCTTTTAAATGGGGATAAACAGTAAAGTAGAAAAACAAAAAAAACAATGGGAAACGTATCAGGATAAATTCAAACTATGTTCTTGTGTCATACTATGAGATTGTGTTTAAACTATGCCATACTTATCTGCAATCCCCAGACTTTGGTGCAGTACTTCGCACGTTCAGAACCTCGCTTGTTCTGGCTGGTTTATATAGTTCCACAAGGACTACCAGAAGCTTCTAGAAACAGGTGTGGCTAATACTACTAATTAAGTCAGAAGACAAACTTTTTTTTTTTTTCCTTTTTCACAGTAACACAGACAAACAGACACACAATTCCCTACTGAAATTAGGTGATTGCCCGAATCTACCGGGAGAAGGATTGTCTCCGGCGGGCTACTTTCTGGGTCAGGGGCCTGACGTACCGAGGACAGGTCCGCCATTTTGACCCCCAAAAAGGGTGGGGGTTCATCTACGAGCCGGGACTGGAGGCCGAGATATTTGTGTCCCGGAGGGTTGTAGCCCCTCATCTACCAACCGACCATCCAGATAGGAATCTGGAACCCGGAGACATGGTCGGCTACACCAGGCACTGTGGAGAGCGAGGGTGGTTTACCCTTGACGTTAAGAAATGGGTCGTGGTCAACGAGCAGCCATGCCTCGCCTCCCACCGTCATTTGTATGAGAAGGAGTAAAAGGTAGTGGAACCCGGCTACCCCCTTTCCCTGTTGTTTAACACAGATTTCCCCTGTTATTCATGGACCATGGCCTCAGGACTAGCAGAGGCCACCCAAAAACTTTCTTGGGTTATTGTATATATCCCCCATTTGCCTTCTTGTTTCCCCACCACCAGGACTGTAACACCCACTGGAGAGGACTGGTTGGAGCAAGGGCCTGCGGTAGAGTCAGCCGAGGCCCAGTCACTAACAAAACCGGTGGCTAACCTCCAGACCAGAGGGTTCTGGACTGTGGAACTCTTTGGGGTGGACTGGTGGAAAAGGGACTTCAATCCTGTCACCATGGACACTGTAAGGAACTCGGGGTGGTGTGTCAGCATGGCTAGCGGTGGAACCAGGGGTTCAGGTGTTTTGGGTGGCGGGTTGAAGGGAGAAGACAAGCTTATGCAACGTTTAAGAAATGTGCCTCCCTGTAAGGGAAGAAATGTTTTAATGTTTACATGTTGTGTTATGCTTTTACACCTTTTTACATTTTTCAGCAGCAAAAAAATAAAAACCGGTGCCGGACAGCCCGAGGATGGGCTGTGTTTTACCAAGGGGGAGTGTGACGCCCTGGCAAAATCATGTTGTCACAAGAGACTGCATCCATCTTCCAGATGCAGGACTCTCTCAACCACAAAGCCTAGTCCCTCCCCCCAAGGACAATAGGGACACACCAGTGGACTGGGCCAAGCAGATGGTGACACCCACCTAGGGGTCTTGAGGTGTCAGGGGAGGGAACAAGTCACATAAGCTTGGACAGTGGAAGTGAGAGGAGTGAAGTGGTAGTCGGGGGTTGTAGCTCCCAGACTACCTGACTACCTGAGCTGACTATGTGGCAGACGGCAAAGCAGGGCCACAGGCGATGGAGATCCGGTCGCGGGAGACCTTAAGTGGACCGGGGCAGGATTGTAGCCCGCCGGTTCCGACAGCGGGAATCCGGTCCGGAGGCCATGCACAGTCGGGGTACTTGAACCCCAGGGCGAGAACAGCTGCAAGCACCTTGTCAATTAGCCAGCAGGGGACAAGGTTCCAGATCTTGTCCCACGAGTAGCCCACATAGAGCGAGACGGAAGCCCAACGCGGGGGATAGGGCGTCTGCAAGTGCCTGCAAAAATCCCAAGGGTCAGATCTCGCAGGCAACAGCTCCCACAGCAAAGACACCAGGAGTGGACCTTTCCCGTTCCATGCGGACTAGTTAACACACGATTCAAAAGGATAAGGCACTTCTACTGAATTTCTAGTTACCAGGGTGCTCAGGTAGGTTTCCAGACCATATACAGTAGTAATATATACAAGGCACTCCTGAATTCAGTAAATTGATGATTTTTTATTTTTTCATACTCAGTATAGTCAAGTCAAGACGTTGCGGCCCAAACATGGACTTCCTCAGTAACTAGCACCTGAGATGAAGGCAGTATTTGGAATGCTAGCAGATATGTGACTAGGATCTGCAGCCTGTTATTTCTGCCATGGGCAGTTGTAGTAATGCTATTAAGAGTCTCTGTGGTTTGCAGCCTGTCATTAGCAGTATCCACTGCTGTGTGGATACTGCTAATGACAGGCTGCAAACCACAGAGACTCTTAATAGCATTACTACAACTGCCCATGGCAGAAATAACAGGCTGCAGACCCTAGTCACATATCTGCTAGCATTCCAAATACTGCCTTCATCTCAGGTGCTAGTTACTGATGAAGGCCATGTTTGGGCCGCAACGTCTTGACTTGACTATACTGAGTATGAAAAAACAAAAAATCATCAATTTACTGAATTCAGGAGTGCCTTGTATATATTACTACTAGTTAACACACGAGACATCAAACTAGATTGCAGGAGGAAGGGCCCCTGTTCTGTTCACCGGTATGCGGAACCCAAGCACACCCCTCCGGAGGCTACCGGTATCCGGCACTTGTTTTACTACTTGGACTTTGTGTGACTTATTCAAAAACTGTGAATACACCAGTATCATCCGGTCCACCCTGCAGACTGTGCCCCAGCACTGCACTCCACTTACACCTGGGCCCCGGGACAACACCTCCCCTACCCGTGGAGGGGATACTATCCTGCTGCCCCGCTCCATTAGCCCTGGGTGCCCCATACCAAGGCAGCGACGGTGTCACCAAACTATCACCGCAACCCACGGGTGGCGTCACTGACAAACTCTCCCCTGTAAATAACCCCCCTTATTCTGTTGTGGGCCACTGGCTGCTGCAAGAGTCCCTGATCCGGCTGCCACTCGAGCCACAGCCACGATCCTGGATCCGAGCGTCTCGAGTAGCTCCCCACTGGCCATGGCCTGCGCCCCCGCCCGCAACACAAGACAGAGATTGACTCCACTCAGAAGGAGACACCGAAGATCAAAAGCAAAGAGAAACCCAAAGGATCTGTGGCTGGAGCTGAACCTGAGGAGTGTGTAACTCGAGAGGTGGAGCCTTTGGTGAAGAATAAAGATGTATGCAAGAGACCAAAGGAACAGTTTAATGTCACTGAAGGTAAAAGAACCCATGTAGTCTTTAAGTGCATGGTAGATGTGCCAGAAGACTTGAGAGATGCCTGTGCCAGTGAGGCGGTACATGAAAAATTCAAGACGGCCGTAGGAGCCTATAAAGTGTACTTTCCGTAGAGTCTTGTCGGTTGGTGGTGTGCTCTGTAAGTGATGTCACAAAGAAGCTGGTGGCTATCCTGAGTGGCATGCACCTACAGTGTCTTCGCACAAAGTGGCTCATCTCTACAAAGATGGAAGAAGACACCAGACGATTGGAGCATATGAAGCAGCTCACCGCAGCGTTTCAGGAAGTGGTGGTAGTGAAGAAACCATTAATTGGGCTTGCAATAAGAGTGCCGAGAAGTAACATTCAGCAAGCCAGGAAGGTTCAAGGTATTACAGCTGTTGAAGTAGAAGAAAACAGTGGAACATTTCGAATCTATGGGAAAACTGCAGAAGCAGGGAAGACGGCTAGAAGGCTGTTGGAGTTTGTGGAAGAAGTCACACAAGTGCCCAGAGAACTTGTCAAGAAGCTGATTGGCAGAAATGGAAGAGTCATGCAGGAGATGGTTGATACGTCCGGTGTGACGAGAGTAAGACTTGATATTTATAATGAAGCCAGGATACTCTGTGAAGTCGGTATGGTTCCCTGCGTCATTGTGGGAACAAAGGAGTGCGTTGAAAATGTACGAGTTCTCCTAGAATACCGACTGGGATACCTGGAAGAACTAAAGCAATTGAGTCTTGAAAGACAGAAGATTGCAGAAAAAATTTGTCAAGTTAGTGTGAGGTCGCGACCGCTTTTGGGCCAGGGCCCAAAGAAGTGTGGTCCACCTGGTGACTGTGTTGCTTCAGATGGCAAAGGAAGCAGGTCCTGTAGTAAAAGGAGACATTGTTATACAGGACCTAATTATACATCAAGCTATAGACCAGACTCTGAAGGCTTTAAGCCCTCTAAGACAATGTCCGAAGGAAAGAGTGGCGCTTGGGACATGTCTCTAGCCAAAGATGTTATTGGGAAAGTGAACAATCAGAGCAACGGACGAAGATGTCCTAAAAGAAGAGCCCAATATCGATCTGCAAACAGAGAATGCATAGGGTCTAGTTATGGCAGAACCTCAGGGCTGATGTACCCCGACAGTAGCCCCTCTAGTGGACTGGATAACGGAGGGTCAGGCCGCACGGTAGTTATGACTAAGAGAGTGTCTCACTACCACACTGACCGTTGGAGACTGTCATGGAGAGATAGGTCTGACTGGGGAACGTGTTAGAGAAGTGGGTTTCCTGTGAAGGGTTTGGTGACAGACGGTATGTCGAGAACTGAAGCTCAAGGTTATCAAAGAGGGCCCTCTCAACTGGTAGGGCAAGGTGACACTGATGCCCTGTCTCAGGGCCCCTGTAGGGTATCAAGTGTTCAACCCTACGAGTTTGAACAAAGGTGAGGTAGCGACCACCAATGTGGTAAATGGTCACTATATGTCGCAGTGGAGAAGGTCCCTGCGATATTAAACTGAAGAGGTTGCTATGGGACTTGTAATTCAACAAAGACTTGTTTCTGTATATAAGAGTCAGGTTCTCTTTATTAATGCCAGTTTGCTGTGCAAGTATGGAGAATCACAGACCTCCACCTGGGGGTGTGTCCAGTCTGATTTAGGAGACTGGCAGAGTCTGAAATTCAGTCTGAGTTGAGACTGAAGTGAGTGCAGCCAGGCTAGGGCTGTGGCTGCAGGGCCGAACCTCTCCTGGAGGAGAGACAGACAGAAGTCTGAGAGTGTGCTGCACATGGAGGATGTGTGCTGGAGGTTTCAGTCTGTGTGAAGACTGGAGAGAGACTTCTGGAAATCAGTCCAGGTCTGGACTGGGAAAAAGACTGCAGCCTGGCTGAAGAATGCTGGAGGCTGCAGGAAGCAACCACAGTGGGTGGTGTTCGCTGGCAGGAGCCAGAGTGTGGAGACTCCACTATGGACATGGATGTGTTATATTTTCCTTTAAGCCGGGAGAGGCTTTGTTACGTTTTGTTTAGCAGTTTATGTTGAGTCTAATAAATAAACTGCTGGGTTTTATAAGAGACAGTGATACCTGTGTTGCCTAAGCTACCTAGCACCACTGCAAGCAAGTGAAAAACCCAGGTTGCGGGGTGCAACCTTACAGCCCCCTTCACATCTTCGGGTTTCCCATGCATGCGGTGTCTGTTTTCAAAAGTAACGGCATCACTTTAAACACACATTCTAATTAATGTTAATGGAGATCTTCACACCTCCTTGTTTTCACTTGGCCTGTATGTGCATGTGAAACATTTGCGTGTACAGGTGCTCCACATGGACACAAGTCCGTTTTGTGCCAGCAGCATGGGTCCAATACGGACATCACACAAATTAAATCCATTTTTCCGGATGTAATAGAAATATATGTTTTATTTAATTTGTAAAAGCTGTGAAAAGCTAGAAAAATGATAGCTAAATGCTAGATAGAATAGATTGAATAGATAGCATACATAAAATAGATATAGCTATATAGATAGCTAGATACATTGTCCAGCTATTTAGCAGAATTACTAACTAATTTTAAACAAAAAATGACATAGGGTCCCCCCCAAAATTTTCATAACAGCATAGGTACAGCAGCTGTTCTTCACTGGCTGGAACATTGAGTTTTGGAACGTTATGGGATCCTTTTTGGATTACGCTGGACCATGTATTAGGGTTTTTGCAGGGAAATAAATTGGTGAATGAGATTGTCTTTTGACTTGATTACTTTAATCATTTTCTCTTTTTATGCTTTTCAGCTTTGCCTTTGGGGAACATTGTGGGACATCGCTATGGATTACGGTACGGTTTAATTTTTTAATAAATTGGTGAATGAGGGCTGTAGTTGGGTGGTGTTTGTTTAAATAATTTTTTTTTATATTTCTACTGGATTAGTAATGGGGGTGTCTGCTAGACACCCACCCATTAATAATACTAGGGCTTGATGCCAGGCAGCAATTCACAGCTGGCATCAACCCCATATATTACCCTGTTTGCCACCGCACTAGAGCAATGGGAAGATCCGGGTACAGCTCAAGATTTGGCACAACTAATATACACCACCTCTGGGGCTACTGCAAGCTCCTATTTTTAAGCTGGGAAGGGCCAAATAACCATGGCCCTTTCTACCCTAAAAATATCATCCCCCAGTTGTTTGTTGTCCCTTGGCTGGTTTTGTAAAATGTGGGGGGTCCCCTACGCCGTTTTTTGAAATAATAAAAATCAGAGTGGGATCATGTATTCTTCAAAATTGGTCAAGGGACAACTGACAGCTGAGGGTTGCAGCTACTGCTGTACCTGTGCTGGTTATGAAAATTAGGGTATCTATCTATTTTGATACATAAGAAAAATATGTCGCTGTCCAGTTGTGCACGTTTCTTCAGAAGTGTCTTTAGTTCCCTAAAGATGCGGTATATTCTGGTATCCTCCATTTTGATACAAAATGGAGGATATCAGAAGGTATCTATTTATTTATCTAGCATGTATCTATCACTTTTCCGGCTTTGCACATTTTTTACACATAGAAAAAACATTAATTCAGTATCATGCGTCTTTTTCAGGTACCGGTCACACGGACATACAGATGGCACACGGATGACACACAAGGACCCATAGGAGAGCTGACCAAAGGTTTTATAATGTGATATAGCTAACCTCAGATGTACTGTCCTTTCTCTTACACTGACTAATGCAGGTGGTTAGACCAGGAGATCAGAGTTGTATCATTACATATACCATGCCCAATACATCAGCACACTTCAATTAATGTATGCATAAACTGCACTAAAAGGTACTTGGGTAACATTTTTTAATCAAAAAGTGCAAATGACATCCAACCATTTTGAGGTGTGCCTAAATATGGATTGTCAAAAATAGAAGAAAAAAAAAAACAGAAGTTGTGCACTGCACTGCTTACCACTCTGTGGAAAATGCTGCAAGAAAGTCCTTTGGCTCAATTCCATGTAGAACCTGTCTTGTGGGTGCTTGAAGTGCAGATCAGCTGCTGTATCCTCACATTGGACTTTGGCTGAAAAAAACAGCTGACGGCAAGTGGAACTCCTGAACTACCGTGGTGCTATATGCCAAGAAGCCAGAGCAAGTACTAATATCATAAAGAAGAGAAGTTTTGGCAGCAAGGTGTGGACCCGTGAAAGCACCCCTAGAGGTGCGAAACGGTACCGTCGTCCTTGTGCTCCGCTCCCCCTGCTCCCTCATGTTTGTATCACCTGTTTGCAAAAAAGAAAAATAAAATAGATTTCTTGACACCGTAGAGTGCTGCCAAAACCTCTCTTCTTTATGATATTAAATATGGATTGTCCCTATGACCAATGTCCTACCCTTCCATTTGCCAAGGCAGGCTTCATCTGACTGAGAAGTTAAGGTGTTATTAGACAGTATGCTTTATTAATGATAGTGATTGACAAGCTAATACTTATTGTGCTGTTATCGTGCATACAAGCCCATTACTGCAAAAGCAAATGTTTGCTCGAAAGATCGCTGTTGCGGTCTATGGAAAGTTGCTAGTCTTTCACAAAAGCATGTATTACAGCTTTTAGCGACTTATTAAACAGTGAAATTTTATACCAACATGCAATAATTTTTAAGCAAGTTAAAAGATCAGGTTTTGCAAGAACTGATGAATATTACGATCGCTACCAGCTATTACACAATGCGAATATCACTGTCTTTTGCACAATATTGCGATTTTTACACGTGATTTTTGTCACGTCTAATAAGGGCTCTTGAGAAGCTAGGAAGGGGCTAATCAGTAAGTGAAAATAAATAACCACAAACATTGAAGAAATCCTTTATTTGAAATAAAATATAAAAAAATAACCACCCTCTTTCACCTCTTTATTAATCCCAAGAGGGTGGGTTTTCATGTATTTTTTTTTTTTTTTTTTTACAAATAAAGAATTTTTTTGGTGTTTGTGTTTATTTATTTTCTCTTACAGATTAGATAGGGGGATCTCAAAGATGCTTCACATTACTAATCTAGGGTTTAGAGGCAGGCATTGCACCAGGGCAATCGGGATGAGCCGGGTAAAATTCCGGGATTGTCGCATCTAATGGATTTTTCAATCCTGGGCGACTGCAGGCTGCTATTTTTAGGCTGATGTAGCCCAATAAGCATAGGTCTCCCCAGTCTGAGAATACCAGCCCCCAGCCGTTGGGTTTATTATGGATGGATATCAATATTGTGGGGGACTGCATACCATTTTTAAAATTATTTAAATCATTTTTTAAAAACGCCACATGTGGTCCCTCTTATTTTGATACACAGCCAAGATCGGGGGCTACAGCCTGTAGCCGTATGCATTATCTGTGCTGGGTATCATAATATGGGTGGACAGTACACCAATTTATTTATTTATTTATTTTTACACCAATATCGACACACACAGCATCTCTGATTGAAAGAAGTCAGGCATGCTGTCACACAGGGTGGGGGTGCATTTGACTGCAAGCAATCATAGACGTGGGGACTGCCGGTGAGCAGGGTAGGAAAGCAGTGCATATGCATTAACTTAATGAGCTGCCCCAGAAGTAGCGTTAGAGCCGCTCGGTGACTGGTAAGTATAAAGCGTCTGCTTTAACCCCACTATTCCTTCTACTACCATTTTTAAGCTTCTGATTCGGGTTCCCATAGACTTATATGGGGACCAGCGTCCAGCTAGATATCCGGGATCATTTTCGGTACCGAACCAGGTTTATTTTTTCAACCCGGTCAGACCAGCCAGTCCCGGGTATTTGTCAGTCTGCCCATTACTAATCATGAGTAATGTTTCAAGGGCTTTTATAGAATCAAATATTACATTCATATTGCCATGTAGATACTAGAGAGAAAGTATTCTTCACTCATAAAAGAGCTTTTGACATACTTTTCCTCGGCAGCGTTGTCCTAATAATTTCTAAAGTACCTTTTGAAAAGCAGTGCAAATATCTCACAAAGCCAAATTAAATCATACTCTGTCCTGACCTACTAATAATGAGCACATAAGCTGCAAGAAACAAAGTATACTCTTTCTTGATTGGTGGGGGTGGATAGAACTTTACCAATCCCTGTAAACCAAGCTTTCCACCATTAGGGCTATAGTGTTTGGAGGAGACTTAAAAGAGAACCTGTCATGTCACTTGAACCACAGACAGCTTAAAATTCTAACACAGCCTTTTATTAAAGAGAGATATATTTTTTATTCAGTGAAATTCTGAGAAATCATAAATTTCTCAACAATGAAATTACAACACCAAGAAGGAAATGTCATAAAATGATGGAAATCACGGCATCAATAGACATGGTAATGATAACAGACATGTTTATGGTTCGTCAAGCACCTTTAGTCATGACTAAAAGTGCTTGATGCATCACAAACTCGTCAGTGTTTTATTTTTTTAATACAAGCTGATAAAGAAGATTTTTATGTCTGTGGAGCTGGATTTCTCCTCTTTGAATCAAGTATGAGCCCCATGCTAAAGAAAACCCACAATTCAACACCTTGGTATGCTATCAGTGTGTGCATTTATGGTTGAAAAATGTTCTACCATGCTGAATGCACTTGGGCACATAAAACATCTGCTACTGGCAGCTCCCTTTGCAAGTGCTAACCAATGTTCTAAATTGGCTCAATGGAAGACAAGTCCGTAGACACTGCAGGTCATAGTAGCACGCCTAGGCCAAACAGACTGATCACAGTAGCATGGGTAACATAAGGCATGACATTGTCGTGTTGAAAAACAGGTCCTGTAATACTTTAGAAAATGTCTGTTCCATTATTTCCATGACCAAATCAATTCGACTCCAAGATGTTAGTGTACCTAGATTTACCTAATTTCTCTTTATACCCATGAGGAATTACATTAAAAAAGAGAGGTTGAGGAAGATAGCAAGCCAGGGGGCTGAAAGTTGAAAGTTCCTTTTCAGGCCTCTGAAACTAATCTGAACTACTTAATCTGTTAATCCTGGTGGTTGTATCCAGTTAAGAGTGAGAAGGTGACTGATCACATTGAAACACAACATTAAAGACATTTCAATTTTTAGTTTTGCCACTTTCTAATACATTGGTGCTTTTGGGACTCCCGTGGATACATTCTTTGGTTATTGAGTGGTTATCTGAACCAAATCACCTGGAAGGGATCATCTTGCTTTCAAAATTGCCTTAAACCTCACCCACCTTTTTTAAAATTCTTCTCTGCTTCCATTTTGACCAACTTGTCTGCTGCTTACCAGGACTTAATAGATGTCTTTTCCAAGCAGAAGGCTTCAACAGTTTTCCCACAGTATTAATTTGCCTGCTCCATATCTCTTCTTCCAGGTATTAAACCACCCGTAGGAAGAATTTCTCCAAGACACTGAGGATATGTACACTAGAAAATTGAATCTGGAAAGGGGGTTTGTTATGGAATGTGTTGTGAATTAGATAAAACTCCAATATCACTGGTCAACGGTTAGCATCTTCTCTATGAGTACATAAATTAGCTAGAAGCCTACAGGGAGACCAAATGCTCTTTGCGTGTTTCCTTGCTAGCAAAGGCATGCTAATATATATATATATATATATATATATATATATATATATATATATATATAGATATACAGTTAGGTCCAGAAATATTTGGACAGTGACACAAGTTTTGTTATTTTAGCTGTTTACAAAATCATGTTCAGAAATACAATTATATATATAATATGGGCTGAAAGTGCACACTCCCAGCTGCAATATGAGAGTTTTCACATCCAAATCGGAGAAAGGGTTTAGGAATCATAGCTCTGTAATGCATAGCCTCCTCTTTTTCAATTTTCAAGGGACCAAAAGTAATTGGACAAGGGACTCTAAGGGCTGCAATTAACTCTGAAGGCGTCTCCCTTGTTAACCTGTAATCAATGAAGTAGTTAAAAGGTCTGGGGTTGATTACAGGTGTGTGGTTTTGCATTTGGAAGCTGTTGCTGTGACCAGACAACATGCGGTCTAAGGAACTCTCAATTGAGGTGAAGCAGAACATCCTGAGGCTGAAAAAAAAGAAAAAATCCATCAGAGAGATAGCAGACATGCTTGGAGTAGCAAAATCCACAGTCGGGTACATTCTGAGAAAAAAAGGAATTGACTGGTGAGCTTGGGAACTCAAAAAGACCTGGGCGTCCACGGATGACAACAGTGGTGGATGATCGCCGCATACTTTCTTTGGTGAAGAAGAACCTGTTCACAACATCAACTGAAGTCCAGAACACTCTCAGTGAAGTAGGTGTATCTGTCTCTAAGTCAACAGTAAAGAGAAGACTCCATGAAAGTAAATACAAAGGGTTCACATCTAGATGCAAACCATTCATAAATTCCAAAAATAGACAGGCCAGAGTTAAATTTGCTGAAAAACACCTCATGAAGCCAGCTCAGTTCTGGAAAAGTATTCTATGGACAGATGAGACCAAGATCAACCTGTACCAGAATGATGGGAAGAAAAAAGTTTGGAGAAGAAAGGGAACGGCACATGATCCAAGGCACACCACATCCTCTGTAAAACATGGTGGAGGCAACGTGATGGCATGGGCATGCATGGCTTTCAATGGCACTGGGTCACTTGTGTTTATTGATGACATAACATCAGACAAGAGTAGCCGGATGAATTCTGAAGTGTACCGGGATATACTTTCAGCCCAGATTCAGCCAAATGCCGCAAAGTTGATCGAACGGCGCTTCATAGTACAGATGGACAATGACCCCAAGCATACAGCCAAAGCTACCCAGGAGTTCATGAGTGCAAAAAAGTGGAACATTCTGCAATAGCCAAGTCAATCACCAGATCTTAACCCAATTGAGCATGTATTTCACTTGCTCAAATCCAGACTTAAGACGGAAAGACCCACAAACAAGCAAGACCTGAAGGCTGCGGCTGTAAAGGCCTGGCAAAGCATTAAGAAGGCGGAAACCCAGCATTTGGTGATGTCCATGGGTTCCAGACTTAAGGCAGTGATTGCCTCCAAAGGATTCGCAACAAAATATTGAAAATAAAAATATTATTTTTGGGTTTGATTTATTTGTCCAATTACTTTTGACCTCCTAAAATGTGGAGTGTTTGTAAAGAAATGTGTACAATTTTTACAATTTCTATCAGATATTTTTGTTCAAACCTTCAAATTAAACGTTACAATCTGCACTTGAATTCTGTTGTAGAGGTTTCATTTCAAATCCAATGTGGTGGCATGCAGAGCCCAACTCGCGAAAATTGTGTCACTGTCCAAATATTTCTGGACCTAACTGTAGATATAGATATATATATAATACTTTGGTAGACTGGACGTTTTCAGCCCATACCAGGAACAAAAAATGGCACAATAGACGTGCAATATTTCCATGCCATATCTATAATAATCTTATGTTAACACAATCCACAGATAAATCTGTGATTGATGGACATGATCGCTTCTGTAGTTCCAATCACCAGGATTTTCGCTCCTTGAGCAAAACACACAATGTAATATCAACCTAAACTTAGAAATCTCATTGTCATGTTTGATATGTCGAAGATAGAAAAAGTATTATTGGATATATGGTGGTCATATTATTGTACTAAGGGGTTCCTGTGTGAAAATATGGCTTATATTAGGATTATGTCCTGCACCAATTTTTCCTTGAAAACAGTTAGCTACCCTCCTCTCACCTGACCAGGAGGAGGGGAGAGGGGTGTGGATGAGACCCATTAAAATCTCTCATCCAGGTAAAACTCATTGTCAGACCCAACAATGTGAACTGTAGATCTGTCCAGATTTCTACGGCAACTCATCTGCCAGAAGGTCTCACTGATCCAATCCGTAAGATGTTTCTGTATAATAGTCCTTCTATTTCTGTACTGCTTTTGCCTTTTAGAAATGATTTTTTGTTAATTCATCCTTTTCTAACTTTGTAAGCACTGAACCCTTTTTCATATGTTAAGATTAAAATTTAATCTTTAAATTTCTTAAAGGAGTATTCTCAAGTTGTCTCTTGAGCTATGCATTTTCCTTTGTTTCCTTGCTTCCTGGTTTCTAGCAATTCGGGTATTTTTTGAGAGACAGCTTTGCCAAACAGTAACACTGTAGTATTAGGAGATCTGTCTATATTTAAACATAGAGATAATAGAGCTTATGGACAAGCACATAACTCTACTGGTGAGCAGAAGCAAAGAGTTGTGCTTAGGAGACATGCTCTGAAAACTGGGGGGCTGGTGATTTATAACTGTATTTCCTCAGAAGATGAGAGAGAGTGGAGGGAGTTGATCAGCCAACTACTATATAGAAATCAATAGAGTATGTGTATGTTAAGAGTTAGGCGGGCTTTACACGTTGCGACATATATCGTCGGGGTCACGTCGTTAGTGACGCACATCCGGCGCTGTTACCGACATCGCAGCGTGTAAACCCTAGGAGCGACGATTACCGATCGCTAAAACGTCAAAAATCGTTGATCGTGACACGTCGCTCCTTTTCATAATATCGTTGCTGCTGCCGGTATGATGTTGTTTGTCATTCCTGCAGCACCACACATCGCTGTGTGTGACACCGCAGGAACGACAAACATCTCCTTACCTGCCTCCACCGACAATGCGGAAGGAAGGAGGTGGGCGGGATGTTTGGTCCGCTTGTTAAGGACAAGATTATGAACTATTAGGAGTATATATGAAGATATCTAAAAACCAGGATTTAAGATGCTGTTTGAGACTGTGTACCCCACCTAGTTCTGCATTCAGACATAAGACTCAGACAGTCTGGACTTTTCATGTGATGAGTGAATCATGCTGACATTGCTTAATATAAATGAGGAAGCAAACACATTACAGTATATTGTATATCACAGAATAAGCTGTTCTATTTTATCCAATAGGAGACGTGTTACGTATTATTGGTTGCTAGCCAATAATTCCCTTTAAATGTATTTTCCACTTCCGTATTAAATCAGTCTTACTTTCTATTCATATCCGAGTACGTCTCTGGTGTGTATGAAAGAGAGTGGTATGCATGCTACCACGAGTGACTCATAATTTGGACTGCAGACAGTTTAAGGTAGATGCATGATTAGATTGCATCACAGTAAATTTATGGCCGACATTAACAGTGGCGGCCAACGAACCTTAGGACGGAGTCTGGATGACGGACGGCCATGCTGACACCTTGATTCGAAAGGCAACTACGCGAGAGGGGATGGAGATGCGCACTCCAAATGCAGGTGAGAAAATTTGTGTAATCTCACCTTGCAAACCTCATGCGTGTACTTGCATTTCGAAAGGGGGGTTGGGCTGTCCCAGTCTAGACACCTAATGACCGCCATCTCGCATGAGATAAGTCGTCCTAAGAGATCCCACACCAGGGTGGTCAGGTTCACCTTAAGCTGTCTGTATAAATGTAATTCTAAATCACGTAATGTAATGTGGTTTTGGGTTTTTGTCTGCTCTTTGGAGAAAGCAGAAGTTCCAAGTTTCGTTTTTCTCTGAGTTAACGGTAGAGGAAAATGAGGAAGTTGTTATATACGCTGGTTATATGGATATATATATATATATATATATATGGTTATATGTGTGTGTGATACAGGTGAGATCAGCCACCTGGATGGTATATATAGTGTCCCTATTGTTATGTCATTGTGTTTACCTGTGTCTACCTGTTGAAATGTGCTTATTTGCAGCAGGCTGGCTGCCTGAAACAGGAAGTCCTGTGTGCTTTGTTCGTATGGCAGAAAAGAGGAAGTGTCACGATAATGTACTTTGAAGCAGTTTTTCTTTGAGTGAAAGAGAAAATTGAAACTTGTAACTAGTTAACTGTTTGTTGTGAGGCACACGGTACAAGAAGGTACAGTGCCATATACACTGGTGTGTGACGTGTCCGGTCGATAGTCAGTAGTTGATAAGGCTGAGGGCCAGGTACAGAGTTATGGTAAGAGTCCTGACTGTATCCTGGTACGTCTCCCACAGAGAGGAGACGATAAGGGGGGTTGACTTTGGTTTTGGCCAGTACAGAGTTATGGTAAGAACCCTGACTGTATCTGATGGAATTTGATGTGTTCTCCACGATCCTAGGTAGGAGGAACATTGGCAGAATCCCTTGACTTTGGTCTTAATCAGAATTATTGAGTTATGGATGGACTGTCCTTATGTGTATGTAATGTAATGTGAACAGAGGTTACTAGTACTTGAAGTAATATATAGTGAGGGTGAATTTAGTTCCTTATCACCCACGTGACACTTCTTACTGGTGGAGGGAACACAGTAGGACAATATGTTTGTGTTGTGGACTGAGATAGAAATCTGTGTATTCTGTGGATGTTAAAAACGTTAAAAATATGAAGTCGCTCCTCAAGGTGGCAGGGATCACTGCCAAGAGAGAGAGATTAGAGGAGCAGGAATAGAAAGATGCCTTGTTAAATAAGCGAGGGGTTTTGAAGGACAAAGATCTCCTTATGGATGCTGAGGCATGGTATAGAACATCTAAAGATGTTAAAAAAACAAATTGGCATGGAAAGAGGAATGTGATGGAGATGGCAGATATTTCTATATTGCATCAGCTCAGAAAATGACACCTCAGGAAGTGGCCAAGCCCATTAGGAAACAATGCCCCCCTCCTCATCAGTCGTCCCCAGTGGGTTGTCTAACGCCCTCCCTAGCCTCCCCAGACGCCATTTCAGGTTGGTCCGCACCTAGTTCCCTTTTCCAGCCATCTTAAGTCCCAAGGCCACTGGCCTATTTGTGGCTGGAGCAACCGAAGCCACCGAGGGGGGGTGCAGGAAGATGACAATGGTTTAACAATGATCCACCCCACCACCAAAACTGTCCCCAGCAGAGACCAAATCCACAATCTCCAGCTATAGAAATAAACCACAGGTGCTGTCCTTATTTGAGGACGTCAGCCCACACATGGCATCGCACCATTATTCCTATAGTCCCGGACAAGAACGCCCTAAATATGTGACATGGAAGCCTCAGGAGGCTGCAGTCCTTGTGAAGGAACACTGAGATATATACTCCGATGAGTGACGTGTCATCAATAATTGATGTTTGATAAGGCCTTGGACCTGGTCTTTGTGGATAGAAGATTTGAAAGGGGGGGTTTCTATGTACAGGTGCAGTGTTATCGAAAAGGAGGGTGGAGAAGCCCTGACTGTTACCTGGTTCGGTTTTCCTGCTAAGCAGTGAGTTGAACGTTGTATGCGTACTCACTGGTGTTGTTTTAGTGGATGTCAATGTATTCTTACCTAGAATTGAATACATTGGGGAAGAACCCTAAACTTTGGCCTTAATCAGAATTATTGAGTATTGGATAGACCGTCCTCATGGAGGTGTATGTATTGTGAATTCTCTCCCTGATCCTGATTTGCATCACATGCCTTTCTATAGGAAGATGTGCCAAATCCAGAAAACCCACTCTGCCACATATGCTGATTTGTATGGGCTCACCCAAATTAAAGCTGGGGATTCTTTCTGCCCAGTAATGGAACCAGGTTTGCAGGTTTACAGTGAGGGTGAGTGTACCTTATTATCACCCAAGTGACATTGGTGCTCTAGTTTTTCCTGGAAGATGTTTGTATGTATAATGTACGCAGTTTTTGGTGTGAAACACCGTAGGGTTGAAATTGGGGGAAAAAAAAAAAAGAAGTGTTAGTTTCTATTTTATCTTCTGTGACGTTTACTTGTAAGTGACACACGTATGTTGAAAAAGAGAATTCTCCCAAGGGGGGGGGGTGGTGGGGGAGATTAGATGAGAATTGATTGAAGGTACAGGATGTTTTATTGAATGTCAATATAGTGAAAGTATTGAGATGATTTGAAGAGATGTAATTCTGAATCTAGTAACTACACTATGTGTATTTTACCTGTCTGTGAAAATAAGATGATATAAGCTGATATATAGGGTGGACTTGTGTGCTGTCTGTGGAGCACTGTGTCCTGTTTCCTGTCCTGAATGTAGATTTCTTTCTGTCACTCTGTGTTTTGCCCAGCCCTGGGTGGGGTATGGTATGGGGATAGTTATCAGGATCTGACAGGAGATAGGGATATGCTGGAGGCTCGGCCCTGACCACCATTAGGTCTACCGTCGAGATGAGGGCAAGTACAGGGTCCCTAGTTACCCTAGTCAACCCAGGGGTCCCTATATAATCCATATTCCCAGTGACAGATTGAATACCTCCTGAATGTAGATGTCACAATCCATGTCACTCCCTCCCAGGCCTCTGCAGATGCCATTTTTGGCCAACACCTTCTTCCTCTTTTAGCGGTTGTTTCTTATCGGTAATTATCTTTAGCAGCCGTTTTAACTCAGACACTACATAGTTCATCTATAAACGACATTTTAGTCCAGCCGACACCCAGTTCCCTATTTTTGTTTCAGCAGCCAAAGCCACTGCTCTGTTTATTGCTGATGCAGCAGAGGCTGCAGAGGGGGGACATAGGGCCTGAAACACACACTCCATTTTTGGTCATATATGCAGTTGTGCCCCATTGTGTTCCCACTAATGAACCTTAGCAGAGGATATCCCTGATAGTCCTGTGGAAACCTTTTCCCTTCTCTTTTGCATGTTTGTTTTTGCTGTACCTAGTATACAATTTATTAGACCATATAGACTGCTCACTATTAGTCCTGGTGGACAGTGAATATTTTTCTGCCTATGGCAGTTGCTGCTTAGCCTAGTTTTGAGATATTCTCACTTGTACGTTATCCTGCTTGGTATCTTCCACAAGAGTTCCCTGATAGAGAGGGTGGAGGATCATGTGCTCCTAAGGGGACTTTGATCATCAGGAGTTGGCATATATTAGAGTTTTTGTTGGCAGCACCCAGTAATCCTTTGTGTCTTAGTTTACAGGGTCTGACAGTAGATAGGGATACGCTGGAGGCTCGACCCTGACCACCATCAGGTCTACCGTCGGGATGAGGGAGAGTGTAGGGCCCCCAGTTACAGGGTCAGCACAGGAGACGTAGAGTAGATACGCTCCACTGTTGTTTCTAGTTGTGTATATGTAGTCAGGGGGTGCTGCTTGTTAGTTTCCAAACACATTTGTGCTCTTTTCTCTTTCCCTGGAGTTTTAGGGGATCTTAGTTTTTAGAATTTGAGTGCTCTCCTGATCCCAAGTTACACCCATTGCCCTTTCTTTCAAACCTGGGTATAGTCCTTTGTATCAGGTCTCCAAGAGCCCACATGCAAACTACAGCTGGTAAGGACCAAGACACCCTCCTTCAAGTGGCAAGATGTCTGGAGATGAATCTAGCAGCTTACAAGATCACCCCACATACAGATGTGCTGCAGTCACAGTCACCTGAGGCACAGTCACCTGCAGAGTATCATCACGTCATCTCCAGCCCAGAAGTTATTCTACCTGTTTGCCATGGAGGAAGACAGCAGCCCTTTGACTACTACTACTCAGCCAGATTGAACACCTACCTAAAGCACCAGTGACAAACTGCTCCCTGACAAAGTCAAAATCTCCCGGTGTAGGGTCCTTAATCCTGCTAAACTTCTCCCTCTTCCAAGGGGGGAGTGTCCCACCTCTGACACCTTGGTGGAAGAGGTAGTCGACTCTGGCATAGCTGAGGAAACTCTGGATTCGATACAGTGACGGATACACCTTTGGACCCTGTCTTATCCCCTTTGCAGATGTGCATCAAGAAGACGGTTCCACATGGATATAGTGGTGGTAGCAGAAGACGCTGTGCTGATAGAGCAGTCTCTACCCGCATGCCTGTCTGTGAAGAAGCAGAGGTATGGACTCTCGCTGAAGCCTGAAAGATGGCAGCCAGCTTCTACTCTGTATGGAAGACAAGGGACTTGATCACTGCCAATGGAACTGTACGCCGCCATGAGGCCATAGAAGAACTGATGGAAGCTTTGCTATTGCCAGACAGAGTCACAGTGAGCAGGGTTGAGGCCTACATTGGAGGAGTCAAGGGAAGCAGTAAGAAGTGCCCTCACTGACAGAACATCCAAAGAAGCCCCAAGACCACTTACCAAAGAAACAGTCAGTCAATCTGTGTTTTTTGAATGACCCCAATGTGAAGAAGAAAGGAAAGATGGAAAGTCTTGAGAAAACATTGTCCTGACCCTACAAGAGCAAGTCCCAGAAGAAGAGGTGGACTGAGATAGGGTGCAGCTGTGGGCTCCCGGAGACCATGGAAAGTGGCTAGTGACCTGCTTTTACTGCCAGCCAAAGAGATATGGCAGGCCTTAGACACAGAACTGACTCTACACACCCCATACCAGCCACAGAATAGAGGGAAGGTTGGGAAGATGGGGCAGTGTAGAAGGCAAGGGCATGGGAGTCTTCCCCTTGAATTGTTCAGTGTCAGACACACCCCAGCAGGGACCACTAGGTTGAGACCCTATGAAATCCTGTTTAGAAGTACCCCCAGATACTTCAACTAAGCTTGTTGCTTGTTTAACTAAACATTTGCCTAATATATGTTTTTGAGTTTTCTCCTCCAGATCCAACCAGATCTAGATTTCTCTCTTTTCTCTCTTTCTCTCTCTTCTTTTCTCTCTCTCGTTCTCTTCCTCTCTTCTCAATCTCTCTCTCTCATCTCAATCTTCTCTCTTTTCTCTCTCTCTCTTTTTCTTTCTTATGAAGATCCATGCATCCCACTACAAAAGATGGCGGACCTGGGACCAGGAGATGGATGTCTTCCCTCTTCTACCCGATACTTTGTGCCAAGAAGATGATATTCAAGCCTGTGGCCCAAAAGATGACTGTGCATCCCACCTTTGATGATGTCCCACCATTACCGACTGAGGACTGAGGAGCATGAGACTTTGGTTGAAACCAACCCTGATAAATATGAGCTAATTAGAGGACTACGTCCATGTTCCCCTTCCTGAATAACGTGTGCCAGTGTAACATAGCCATGAGGACAGTCTAGAGAATACGGTCAGGATCTGGCTTCCTATGCATAGTCTGTTGGGTGGGAAGATTCATCCACAAGGGATGAGGTATCTCGAATGTGAGTGAGGTAACCATCGGCATTAGGACAGATCAATAGACTTGGGAAAGTAAGGAAAGACTTTTGGCTATCTCCAAAGGGGGGACTGTTAAAGACAAGATTATGAACTATTAGGAGTATATATGAAGATATCAAAAAACTAGGATTTAAGATGCTGTTTGAGACTGTATACCCACCTAGTTCTGCATTCAGACATAAGACTCAGACAGTCTGGACTTTTCATGTGATGAGTGAATCATGCTGACATTGCTTAATATAAATGAGGAAGCAAGCACATTACAGTATATTGTATATCACAAAATAAGCTGTTCTACTTTATTTCATAGGAGACGTGTTACATATTATTGGCTGCTAGCCAATAATTCCCTTTAAATGTATTTTCCACTTCCGTATTAAATCAGTCTTACTTTCTATTCATATCCGAGTACGTCTCTGTTGTGTTTGAAAGAGAGTGGTATGCATGCTACCACGAGTGACTCATAATTTGGACTGCAGACAGTTTAAGGTAGATGCATGATTAGATTGCATCACAGTAAATTTATGGCCGACATTAACACGCTCATCTCCGCCCCTCCGCTACTATTGGCCGGCCGCTTAGTGACGTCGCGGTGACGTCGCTGTGACGCCGAACGCACCTCCCCCTTGAAGAAGGGATTGTTCGGAGGGCACAGCGACGTCGCCGACCAGGTATGTGCGTGTGACGCTGCCGTAGCGATAATGTTGGCTACGGCAGCAATCAACACATATCGCATGTGCAACGGTGGAGGGTGCTATCGCGCTCGACATCGCTAGCAATTGCTAGCAATGTCACAGCGTGTAAAGCCCGCCTTAGACTCTCTTCTGGAATGTAACTACTGTGCACACTTAGCCAGAAAATCGAATTTAGGCTCCATGGAAATAAGCTATACACGATAAAAGATCTCACAGCAGGAGAATGACAGTAGAAAGAAAAAGCAAGTCAATTGTAAGCTTGCTTATTTTCATCCTGTATAACTACTTAAAACAATTTAAGAACTTGAGATCACGCATTTAACCTCTTAACGTACCCATAACCTCAGAGAGGCTATTTCCTGTTTGCATTTTATCCAGTGTATTCTAGAATGCAAGCAGTGTACCTGTCTGATACTTGGGAAAGTTGGGTGTGCATGTGTACTGGTGTGTTAACCAACAAAACAGTAAGTAGTGGCAGTAGGAAGCGTGGTATAGATGTGTTAACGGGCTGTGGGGTAAGCTTAGCTTACTGCCAACTCATTGTGATGGATGATTGGACGAGTGAGTTTGAGTTTTATGTGCAGCAAGTGCACGGTGTTTGTGTCCGGATTCATCCAAATATCTTCCATACTTCTCCAGCCAGTGCAGGCTCCTTCTTTGTAGAGTATACTGTACATTAGGGGTCTCTATAATATCCCTATGAGGGACTGTTATCCATTTCATCATATATCTGAGCTGTTTGATCAGATTATGGGTGCTACCATCATTTTCACCAAACTAGAAGTGTGCAGCTAATAATCTAATCCGCATTAAAAAGGGAGATGAATAGAAGCCAGCATTCAACACCTATGATAGTGATTATAAATAAATATTTAGCCATGCCTTTCAGATTATGCAATGTACCAGCTGTGTTCCAGCATTTTGGTAATTTAATATTTTTTTTATGTCTCTTAACAGTATGTCTTAGTCTATCTCAATGACATCCAACTCTTATCCAGAGACCTGGACTCACATCATCCTCCTGTCTGCTCTGCTTTGCAGATTTGCAGAGACTGTTACAAAACCAACTCTTCCAAGCTGAAAAACCATTTTTTTGAGCATTATGAACTGCCATTTCTTGGTCACATTATCTCTTTTGGAAATCTGCTAATGGACCCTTAGGGCGGCTTTGCACGTTGCGACATTGCACGTGCGATGTCGATGGGGTCAAATCGAAAGTGACGCACATCCGGCGTCGCAGTCGATATCGCAACGTGTAAAACCTTTTTGATACGATGAACGAGCAAAAAAGCGTCGTTATCGTATCATCGCTGCAGCCTCTGACATTTCCATAATGCCGGTGCAGCGACAGGTGCGATGTTGTTCCTCTCTCCTGCGGCAGCACACATCGCTGTGTGTGAAGCCGCAGGAGCGAGGAACTTCACCTTACCTGCCGCCGGCTGCAATGAGAAGGACGGAGGTGGGCGGGATGTTTACATCCTGCTCATCTCCGCCCCTCCACTTCAATTGGCCGCCTGCCGTGTCACGTCGCTGTGACGCCGCACGACCCGCCCCCTTAGGAAGGAGGCGGGTCGCCGGCCAGAGGGACGTCGCACGGCAGGTATGTGCGTGTGAAACTGCCGTAGCGATAATAATTGCTACGGCAGCTTTCACTAGATATTGCACGTGCGACGGGGGCGGGACTATCGCTGCAGCATCGGTAACACATTGTTACCGATGTCGCAGCGTGCAAAGCCCGCCTTAGAGTGGATGTCTGTTCTTTTGCTGTAATATCAGTGGTATCTCATCATTTTTTAAAATCTAAAAATTCTCCCTGTGGTTTCTTCTCCAAGAAGTTCTCTCCAGAAAAACAGAATTACTTTGTAAAAGAGCCATAACATATAACTGAACTTCAACATAATGTTTCCTCAATTTCTACTTTTTTCAGTTCTTCACCTAAAGGATGTTCTCTTGTCTTATCTTGGGCTTATTGTCCTCACTTCTCCATTTACCCCGGTGAAAAATATAATGAACTCCATTCCCGTCTCTACTGGTGGCCTAAATAGAAACAAAATGTCAAAGAATTCATGGCATCTTGTTCTCAGTATGCACAGTTGAACTCCTTAAGTCAAGTGATTTTTGGTCCTTATTTACCTTTTCCTATAGAGAAAGAACTCTCATCTGAAATTTCTATGGACTTTCTTGCAGATTCCTCTGAGGCACAAGGATTTACTACTATCTGGATCATGGAGGACCAATTCTCCAAGATATCTAGTCTTGTTCCTTTGCCAATACTTATATTTGCTCCACTGCTGCTCCTAAGGTGTTTTGAGCATGGTGTGTAATTTGCTTTTTGGTTTTGAAGTATGGCCTGCAAGAATCTGAAAATCTGCCTGTTATCCTTAAAATAATGGGAAAATTGAGAGAATGGAGCAATTTCTGTGAATTTCCAGTCTGTTTGTCAGTGTCAGTGTCCAGAGCCTTGTCTTCCTCTTCTGATTGCATCAAAAAGTCAATGTCCTGCTTTGAACAGTACGTATGTCTCAGGAAATCATAATATTTGGACGTAGGAGCAATCCTATTTGGCAGTAGCAGTGGCTAACGAGAAGAAGACTGCTGGTGAACCTGTTTCTAACTTACTGTATCTCTAGGTAATAAAGTTTGGCTTTCCACCAAAAACATCCATTTCAAGACTAATAAGAAATCAATCGGGTCACTTTCCATCTGAAATTACCTTTTTCATTAAAAATTACCAATACTACGGTATTTGTCTCCTTATTACTTCCTCTTGTCCACAATAAATTCTCTCTAAACGGTGCTTTACACGCTGCAACATCGCTAGCGATAGCTAGCGATGTCGTGCGTGATAGCACCGGCCCCCCGTCACTCTTGCGACATTCGGTGAACGCTGCCGTAGCGAACATTATCGCTACGGCATTGTCACACGCACAAACCTGGTCTGCGACGTCACTGTGACCGCCAAACAATCCCTCCTTCAAGGGGGAGGTGCGTTCGGCGTCATAGCGACGTCACTGCGGCGTCACTAGGTGGCCGGCCAATAGCAGAGGAGGGGCGGAGATGAGCGGCCGGAAGATGCCGCCCACCTCCTTCCTCATTGCCGGTGGACGCAGGTAAGGAGATGTTCGTCGTTCCTGCCGTGTCACACATAGCGATGTGTGCTGCCGCAGGAACGACGAACAACATCGTACCTGCAACAGCAACGATATTAAGGAAATGAACGACGTGTCCACGAGCAACGATTTTTCACATTTTTGTGCTCGTTGATCGTCGCTCATTTGTGTCACACGCTGCAAAGTCGCTACCGGCGCCGGATGTGCGTCACTAACGACGTGACCCCGACGATATATCGGTAGCGATGTCGCAGCGTGTAAAGCACCCTTTACTGTCAAGAGTCAGATGGTTCCTGATTCAGATCCTGCAATGGAATATGAGATCAATCAAATTCTTGTCTGTAAGAAGGAGTCATGGGAATCATTTTTACTTGTCAGACTGGAAGGGATAGAGAATGAAACATACATGCAGTGTCCCTAAAAAGGATATGAAGTCCAGATAATAATACTGTGGAAAAACAAAAAAGTGCAATAGGGTCTTACCCACTAAAGAAATCGAATCCCGCAAGGGTTAAGATACCACTCACCTATTCAGGTTGTGAGAGTCACAACCCCTATGAAGCGTGTGTAATGGTGGTATCAGCAGCAGCCCCGAGGTGTAGAGGCATAATACAGTAGAAGAGGAAATCGGGTATAAGCCATGCTAATACTCCACGGAGATGTTAATATAATATTCCTTTATTATTGTATAGGTTGACACATCAGGACATAAAAAGGAACAGTGTGATATCGGCCCCAAGGAAGCCTCCCTATATACAAGTAAACTGCCATGTCAGAGGACCGCCCGCTACAATTCCAATCATGGTGAGATGCTCAACTGTTACAATACCGGTCATGTATACATACAATTGTTTACAGAAAAATAAATAAAGGCATACCCAGAATTACATGGATTCAAAAATATTGCATAAAGAAATGTAAACATTTCAATAAACAATCAATTATTTCCATTTACATAAAAAAAGGGGGGAACGGGAAGCCCTGGGTCTAGAACTCAAAAAAGAGAGTGTGGATTCCAGATCAATCATGGAAAGTCCACAACCCTATAGTAGCAGAAAACAGAAAAGCGACTGAGAAATATATAGATAATGTAATGACCTGGGCCCCGAACGTATTTGGCAACACATTTGGCAGCGGGATCGAGACACACACAAGCACTTTGTCACTTAAATAATCCAGGTGATTTATTCACATTCTCATTAACCGCACCAGTTCACATAACACAAAGTAGCCTTTCCTTGGCTTTTTACTAAGAACAGATACTTATCTGTACATTCTCTTTACTTCCATGGATATGTCCAGTTCATAGAAACATTTATGACCCCACAGTCTGTTTCTACCGCGGATCTGTCCGCACACACTCTGGCTATGGCTCTGCCGGAGTATGTCACTGAAGGTTTCCACACGACCTTAACACATTAACCTCTGTTAGTCACATAAGCCCCTTCCTTAGGGTTTACCTGCTGGAAGCTCTGTAGGCTGTAAATCTGGCTCCCTCGAGTCCAGATGTCCAGGGAGATTCTCTCACTGGGCTCACCAGCCAGGTCCTAGGAACTGCTCCGTTCAGTGGCACCTGCTGAGGGTGCAGTGCCTCAGGAGACTCTGTAGCTCCCTGGATTTCTCAGAGCCCTTGCTGGCTCTGCAACCCAAAACTCTCTTGCACATGTGCTCCAACCAAGATGGCTCCCACCAGCACATGGATATCATGTGACAAACGACAGCTCTACAGCTTGCAAGCCAAACACATCCATGGGCGGGGTATGTGGATGGCCAGACCCACCCATTTCTCTGGCCATCCATGATCCTGGGCCCGATGAACACCATGATAAGAACCTGTGGCACTACAGGTACCAGCACGGAGTTCCAGAATGATATCTCTTCTGTGGTACATACCGACCATTCACAATCAGGCCGGTCGCCATCTTACAATAAATATAGCCATATAGCAGAGGGGCCTTGAAAACGGGGTACATTATGAAAATAGACATAATGATGATTTTATGAACAATATTTAAAAAATATTGTTATTTGAATAAACATTAAAAGAAAATTAAAATGTGTATTTAGTTTTTGTCAGAAAGTGTGCAAGTGCAAGAGTGCAATAATAAGGTGTGTGATATAAAAATAGAGATTTATAGAATTATACAAATTATAACTCTGATTTTTATTTGGATAAATATAAAAATTAAAAATGTCCTGCAAAAGGTAACCAGGGATATAATGTAGAAAACACTAGTAACCCCTGAAGGAAATTACTGAGATGCCATAACGTCAATAAAACAATTCTTTATTATTATTACCATTAAAACAGAATAATGACAATATTCGCTTAGCAAAAGTAGGGCAATGAAAATCACAAATACATCCCTCCTAACAGGGGGAGAGGTTGGTACAAGCACATCAGCGCGATTGGTATAAGTTATACAGATTTATTAACCAAAATGGTATTGTTACCCAGCAAAACAAGTGCAGCCTATGTCCAAGCTGTAATTACCATTAATAATGAGTTTATCATCACAATATGAGCTCAAGAGTCAGCCCTTTAATACAACAATAAAGGTAATTTGGTCCATTTGCGCTATAAGAAAAAGTGATCTGCAGGGAAATACTTTACAAATAGTAAAGGGATTTGTTCTATTTAGGAACACCCAGAGAAATTACAAACAAAGAAGCAACTACCGGTACTTCCCCACCGCTAAATCACTTTGCTCAGATAGACCATCCCAACTAGTGCATTGGAAATAGACATAGGATTATCAGACCAAGGTTACATTAATCCGGTAAAGTAACAAACATAGTAACAGATATAATCACAAACCTGACCAATAAAAGCACGATGTGCCAACGCCTCGACGCGTTTCACCTACTGCTTCTTCGGGAGGCAGGTGTACATAATGTGGTAACGGAAGGTCTATATATACCGCTAAATCCATATAATCATATACAGGTGTCTCAGAATCTAGACGCTAGTACACATGCGGTCTCGGCTCGGGCGCCGCCGTGACAGTGGGATGCACCAGAAGTGACCCAGTGCTTGTTCCAGACACGTCAGGAAGCCGCCCACCACGGCGACCATGGCAACGCGATGCCACGGCCACCGCGCATGCGCGGCCACCCGCCTCTTGACCGTACTAAAGCACTGGCAATCCACCGCCCGACATTGCTGTGCACAGCATGTGTAGCGTTACAGATTTAAACAGGCATTTTTTTCATAAGAGTGGCTACATATAACAGAGCAAAAGTCACAGTATGTATAAGGCTGCAAGTTTAAACAATGCAGCAGGCATTTTGCTCATAAGGATGGCCCATATAGCAGGACAAAGATCACAGTATATATAACGCTGTAAGTTTAAACAGTATAGCAGGCATTTTGCTCGTAAGTATGGCCGCATATAACAGGACAAAGATCCTACAATATACTTAAAGGGACAGAACTCAATACAATACAGTCATATGAAAAAGTTTGGGCACCCCAATTAATGTTAACCTTTTTTCTTTATAACAATTTGGGTTTTTGCAACAGCTATTTCAGCTTCATATATCTAATAACTGATGGACTCAGTAATATTTCTGAATTGAAATGAGGTTTATTGTACTAACAGAAAATGTGCAATCTGCATTTAAACTAAATTTGACAGGTACATAAGTATGGGCACCCTTATCAATTTCTTGATTTGAACACTCCTAACTACTTTTTACTGACTTACTAAACCACTAAATTAGTTTTGTAACCTCATTGAGCTTTGATCTTCATAGGCAGGTGTATCCAATCATGAGAAAAGGTATTTAAGGTGGCCACTTGCAAGTTGTTCTCCTTTTTGATTCTCCTATGAAGAGTGGCATCATGGGCTCCTCAAAACAACTCTCAAATGATCTGAAAACAAAGATTATTCAACATAGTTGTTGAGGGGAAGGATACAAAAAGTTGTCTCAGAGATTTAAACTGTCAGTTTCCACTGTAAGGAACTGGAAGAACACAGGTACAGTTCTTGTTAAGCCCAGAGGTGGCAGGCCAAGAAAAATATCAGAAAGGCAGAGAAGAAGAATGGTGAGAACAGTCAAGGACAATCCATAGACCACCTCCAAAGACCTGCAGCATCATCTTGCTGCAGATGGTGTCAATGTGCATCGGTCAACAATACAGCTCAGTTTGCACAAGGAGAAGCTGTATGGGAGAGTGATGCGAAAGAAGCCTTTTCTGCAAGCAAGCTACAAACAGAGTCGCCTGAGGTATGCAAAAGCACATTTGGGCAAGCCAGTTACATTCTGGAAGAAGGTCCTATGGACTGATGAAACAAAGATTGAGTTATTTGGTCATACAAAAAGGCGTTATGCATGGAGGCAAAAAAACACATCATTCCAAGAAAAGCACTTGCTACCCACAGTAAAATTTGGTGGAGGTTCCATCATGCTTTGGGGCTGTGTGGCCAATGCCAGCACCGGCGGGAATCTTGTTAAAGTTGAGGGTCGCATGGATTTAACTCAGTATCAGCAGATTCTTGACAATAATGTGCAAGAATCAGTGACGAAGTTGAAGTTACGCAGGGGATGGATATTTCAGCAAGACAATGATCCAAAACACCGCTCCAAATCTACTCAGGCATTCATGAAGAGGAACAATTACAATGTTTTGGAATGGCCATCCCAGTCCCCAGACCTGAATATCATTTGACATCTGTGGGATGATTTGAAGTGTGCTGTCCATGCTCGGCGAACATCAAACTTAACTGAACTGGAATTGTTTTGTAAACAGGAATGGTCAAAAATACCTTCATCCAGGATCCAGGAACTCATTACAAGCTACAGAAAGCGACTAGAGGCTGTGGTTTTTGCAAAAGGAGGATCTACAAAATATTAATGTCACTTTTATGTTGAGGTGCCCATACTTATGCACCTGTCAAATTTAGTTTAAATGCAGATTGCACATTAGTTAGTACAATAAACCTCATTTCAATTCAGAAATATTACTGAGTCCATCATTTATTAGATATATGAAACTGAAATAGCTGTTGCAAAAACCCAAATTGTTATAAAGAAAAAAGGTTAACATTAATAGGGTTGCCCAAACTTTTTCATATGACTGTATATAGTTCCAACCACAACCATTCCCTACTAGCAATTAACCTCATAAATACAGGCTTATCAAAGTATACCATTCCCTATTAATTATGGAATAGTAAAGAGTGTTTTATTCCCACATGAATACACCCATTCTAACTGACCATTATCCACCATCCTACAGGTAAGGAAAAAGAAAAGTCAGAAATAGATATTTTTTTCTTAATTAAAATTACAACATGGAATCAATAGTAATATATATATAGTCCATGCCCACTAAGAGGCGGAAACAGGGGCGGACTGGCTCACCAGGAGGTCGTGAGAACCCCCGGTGGGCCCCTGCTATTGATAGCCTCACTCCCTAGGCCCCGCCCCCTACCCCCCCTGGGCCCCTATGGATATGTGAGAGAGGCCCGGCCGGTAATTTCACTAATCATATCGGCACATTGCCGATATGATTAGTGACAATCCCATTCCCTCTGCAGCGGCAAGCAGGGAGAGCGATCTCTCTGCTCTGCCTGCTGTCACTGTCAGTGCCGCTCTGACTCTCTGCGCAGAAACACTGCAGGAGGAGGCAGTCTCAGAGTGATGACTGCTTCCTTCCTGTGCAGGTGCTGTCAGTATCGCGCTGCGGAGGACGGACCCGGCATCACCCCAGGCCAGGCTGCAGGAGCAGCAGCACGTGAGTATAGAAGGCGGGGGCCCAGGGGGGCGAGCAGGGGCCCGGGGGTGTGTGCGGGGGGCTCTTTACCTTACCAGTCACCTGCCTGGGGCCAGCCCCAGGCCAGGGGTCCCCAGACAGTGCTCTAGCCGCCTCCACCATCCCATCTGTCCTGCTGCTGGGGGCCTGTAGTGCAGCTTCTCCCCCCCCCAGTATGGTGCCCTCAGGCAGCTCCCAGGCCACAGGGCATCACAGGCCTGAGAGGGCCCCAGCACCCAGCCTTTCAATCGTAAACTTCAGTGATCGTACAAGTTCTGTACGATCACCAAAGTTTTCGCAGTTGCAGGACCTTTAGTGACATCACATGTGTCATGTGACTCACCAAAGGTCCTAGAGCTGCACTGCGGGAGTCTCAGGCCTGCACAGACAGTGCCGGTATTCAGATGTATGCGCGTCTTTCAGGCGCGCATACAGTTGTGCAGTGCAGCCGGTAACAGGAGGCAGAGCAGCGCTGCTCAGCCCCGCACCGTGACGTACCGTCATCGCCGGGGCTGCAGAGGAGCGCGCCTCAGTCCTGCACCGACATCATCATCCCCGGGGCTGCAGGAATGAAGAGGAGGACGCGCAGGCACAGGTAAGCGCTCCAGAGGAGCCGAAGATGTACTTTTATATGAGGGGCTGTGGGTGGGGGAGGAGCAGTGTTATTTTACAAGGGGCATTAAGAAGCGGTGGGGGACTTTATGGAGCATATTATGGGTCAGTGGGGCACATACTAGGGCAGTGGGGAATATAATAGGGCAGTGGGGAACGTAATAGGGCAGTGGGGAACATAATAGAGTAGTGGGGAACATAATAGGGCAGTGGGGGACATTTTAGTGCAGAGGGGACATTATAATGCAGTGGGGAACATAATAGGGCAGTGGGGAACATAATAGGGCAGTGGAGAACATAATAGGGCAGTGGGGACACTATAGGGCAGTGGGGGACACTATAGGGCAGTGGGAAACATTATAGAACAGTGGGGGACACTATAAGGCAGTGGGGGACATAATAGGGCAGTGGGGGACATAATAGGGCAGTGGGGGACATTATAGGGCAGTGGGGGACATTATAAGGCAGTGGGGGCATTATAAGGCAGTGGGGGACATTACAAGGCAGTGGGGGACATTTTAAGGCAGTGGGGGACATTTTAAGGCAGTGGGGAACATAATAGGGCAGTGGGGGACATTATAGGGCAGTGGGGGACATTATAAGGCAGTGGGGGACATTATAAGGCAGTGGGGGACATTATAGGGCAGTGGAAGGACATTATAGGGCAGTGGAAGGACATTATAAGGTAGTGGGGGACGTTATAAGGCAGTGGGGGACATTATAGGGTAATGGGGGCAATTATGAAGCAAATTGGGGCATTATAGGTCAGTGGGGGACGTTATGAGGCATCAAAGATTGTGGAAGGCAGCATAGTATAATAAGGAGTGGGGAATTTATACAGGGATGTAGTTGGGGGAGATATTATAGAAAGGGCAAATTTTTGGGGGACATTTTGGAAAGGTGCACTTTGTGGGGCTATTTTGGAGAGGAGCAGTGTGTGGGGGATATTTTGTGCAGGAAGCAATTAACAGCCCCTTCTGATTCCACTTGTTTCCCCAGACATTATTAAATAAAAGGGGCCAGGATGAGGGACATAATAACTATTTGGGGCCAGAATGAGGGACATACATTATTAGTTGATGGTGGCACGTGGGGCATAATTACTGTAGGGGCAAATTAGGGGACATTATTACTGATGAAATATAAGTTAATTTTGAGGATACTGTCTCCAATGGGGGAACAAGAGTCTGACGTGGTGTAGAAACTGGGGAAATAGTGAGGAATGTGCTCTGGGAGTGATCAGCTATAGATGACTGTAATTTTCTGCAGAGTCGCGTCATGGCAGGAAGAAGTCAGCGCCAGATGAAGAGAAAAAGCGAAGATGAATTAAGTCAGCTAGAGACGTCACTGGTAAGTCAGTGTATTGAACACACACACACACACACACTATACTGTAAACTGTATACAGAGCTCCTGTGTATAATGTCACTGGTGAGCACTGTATTACCTATACACTATATACAGAGCTCATGTGCATTATGGCACTGATGATAATATTAGTGTTATTAGCATTGTAGTTTTCATGATCATTATTATAATATTATATGTCCTTGTGTGGTAGTAATATGTCGTCTGGTCATGTTGTACTAATATTTGTCTTGTGTGTGGTATTATTTGGTCATTATGTGGTGTGGTAATAGTGTCACGGTATTTCTCCCTTGTATGTGGTTGTATTCGGTCACTATGTGGTCTGATTATGGTGTGACGGTATTACTTTCTTGTATGTAGTTATAGTCGGTCATTATGTGATGTGGTTATAGTGTTGCGGTATTTCTCCCTTTGTTTGTGGTAATATTCGGTTACTGTGTGGTCTAATTATGATGTGGTGGTATTACTCTCTGGTATGTGGTTGCTTTTGATCACTATGTGTTGGTAGTATGTTATCTGGTCATAGTGTCGCGGTATTTCTCCCTTGTATGTGGTATTATTCGGTCACTTTGTGGTCTGGTCACGGTGTGGTGGTATTTCTCCCTTGTATGTGGCTGTATTTGGTCAATGTTTGGTGGTAATATGTGGTCTGGTCACGGTGTGGTGGTATTTCTCCCTTGTATGTGGCTGTATTTGGTCACTGTTTGGTGGTAATATGTTGTCTGATCACTGTGTGGCCATATTTATCCCTTGTATGGGTTGTATTCGGTCACTATGTGGTGGTATTTTCCCCTTGTATATGGTATTATTGATTTTGGTATAGTGAATTGTATTGTGTATGGAGGTCACTTTTTCTGTCTATAAAGGGGAGATTATTTCCAATAGAAATTAAATACTTAAACATTTAACCCCTCCCTGTCCTGTGACTATTACACTGCAGTAAATATGCACTTACAGAGGTTCTCCAGTGAAAACAAGTAATCACCTTTACTAAGGCCACGTTCACACACTGAGTTTTCAGTGAGTTTTTTACCTCAGTATTTGAAGCCAAAACCAGGAGCGGTAAAATCAGAGAAAAAGTGTAATAGAAGCACGAGCACCACTTCTGTATTTATCACCCACTCCTGGATTTGGCTACAAATACTGATGTAAGACACTGACCAAATACTGAACGTGTGAACGTGGCCTAAGGATAAGTGATAACTTATTCATTTGTGTGGACCGATTGCTGGGACCTGCACCAATCGTGCAACTTTTATCCCCCATTACACTGGAGCTCGTGTCCGACTCGCCCACTGACCCATTCATTCCCTCAGTGGCTGCGAGCGCTGCGCTTGTTATTATCTGGCTGCTCCACAGAGGATGAATGGAGCTGCGGTCACACACCCTACCCCACAGAGGATGAATGGAGCTGCGGTCACAGACCCTACCCCACAGAGGATGAATGGAGCTGCGGTCACAGACCCTACCCCACAGAGGATGAATGGAGCTGCGGTCACAGACCCTACCCCACAGAGGATGAATGGAGCTGCGGTCACACATCCCACCTCACATAGGATGAATGGAGCTGCGGTCACACACCCCACCTGCTGCTGCAAAAAGTCCCCGAATCTTCCGATCGGTGCGGTTTCCACTGGTCTGGTTCTACCGATCAATAAGTTATCACCAACCGAACCTGTGGATCGGTGATAACTTGTTTTCACCAAAGACCCCATTACTGCAAACTACTATAATTGTACATCCCAGTTATGGTGCACAATATAGATGTGCAGGAGCCGCCTGTGTATACAGTCAAAGCAACACAATAATGGGGATAATGCTAATGGGTGTTTATATTTATCTGTAGGGTGGGCCCCTGGAGTCAATTCCCCTGGTGGGCCCCAGACACCCCAGTCCGCCCCTGGGCGGAAATAATCATGGGCTCAGCATGTCAAGAAATTTTTCACTTCAGCATTCCAAGATCTTCTTTATATATTCATCTTTATTGCTTCCCATGTGTCAGGATAAGTATTCAGTCCACCCCATGATTATTATTTGTTAACCACAACCAACTAGAGGTTGGTCTCCACATTATGTACACCTGCCTCCCGAAGAAGCAGTAGGTGAAACGCGTCGAGGCGTGGTGGCTGCTGGCACATTGGTGCTTTTAATGGTCAGGTTTGTGATTACATCTGTTACTATGTTTGTTACTATACCGGCTTAATGTAACCTTGGTCTGATAATCCTATGTCTATTTCCAATGCACTAGTTTGGATGGTCTATCTGAGCAAAGTGATTTAGCGGTGGGGAAGTACCGGTAGTTGCTTCTTTTTTTGTAATTTCTCTGGGTGTTCCTAAATAGAACAAACCCCTTTACTATTTGTAAAGTATTTCCCTGCAGATCACTTTTTCTTATAGCTCAAATGGACCAAATTACCTTTATTGTTGTATTAAAGGGCTGACTCTTGAGCTCATATTGTGATGATAAACTCATTATTAATGGTAATTACAGCTTGGACATAGGCTGCACTTGTTTTGCTGGGTAACAATACCATTTTGGTTAATAAATCTGTTTAACCTATACCAATGGCGCTGATGTGCTTGTACCAACCCCTCCCCTTGTTAGGAGGGATGTATTTGTTATTTTCATTGCCCTACTTTTGCTAAGCGAATATTGTCATTATTCTGTTTTAATGGTAATAATAATAATAATAAAGAATTGTTTTATTGACGTTATGGCATCTCAGTAATTTTCTTCAGGGGTTGCTAGTGTTTTCTATATACATAGGATGCTGTCTAAATGGGTAGCAATATGTGGTTATTGTGGTTTTTCAGGGATATAATGTGTCAACGGTGCAAGGGGAAGAAGGGAGGACATTGAAGAATACAGCGGAGCAAGAGAAGCGAGTACCAGAACATAGTGAATCTGTGCATGTGTCAAGAGGTGACAGAAGTTCAATACTGTGGGAAAAGCGTTGAACTTATATTACCTCTGCTCAAGCGCATTAGTGTTTTTTCCCACGGTATTGAACCTCTTGACACATGCGCAGATTCACTATATTCTGGCACTCTTCTTGCACCGTTGTATTCTTCGATGTCCTCCCTTCTTCTCCTTGCACCATTGACACATTATATCCCTGGTTACCTTTTTCCAGGACATTTTTTAATTTTTATATTTATATTTATCCAAATAAAAATCAGAGTTATAATTTTTACAATTCTATAAATCTCTATTTTTATATCACACACCTTATTATTTCACTCTTGCACTTGCACACTTTCTGACAAAAAGTAAATACACATTTTAATTTTCTATTAATTTTTTTTCAAATAAGAACCTTTTTTAAATATCGTTCATAAAATCATCATTATGTCTATTTTCATAATGTACCTCGTTTTCTTGCAAGGTTCCTCTGCTATATGGCTATATTTATCTATATTTTGTCAGTTGCTTTTATGTTCTGCTACTATAGGGTTGTGAACTTTCCATGATTGATCTAGACTACACATTCTCTTTTTTGAGTTCTAGGCCCAGTGCTTCCCGTTCCCCCCCTTTTTTTATGTAAATGGAAACAATTGATTGTTTATTGGAATTTTTACATTTCTTTATGCAATATTTTTTAATCCATGTAATTCTGGGTATGGTTTTATTTATTTTTCTGTAAACAGTTGTATGTATACATGACCGGTATTGTAACAGTTGAGTGTCCCGCCATGATTTGAATTGTTGCGGGCGGTCCTCTGACGTGGCAGTTTACTTGTATATAGGGAGGCTTCCTTGGGGCCGATATCATACTGTTCCTTTTTATGTCCTGATGAAGGAGATGGATGTCTCTGAAACGTGTCGACCTATACAATAATAAAGGAATATTATATCAACATCTCCGTGGAGTATTACCTAAAAAGGATATGAAATGTTTCAATTTATCTTAGGGTATTTCATGCTAAACATCCTCCTTTTGTCATTGACCCTAAAAGGCAGTGTACTGTTATTTATTGAGATGAATGGACCGAAGGAAGTTCGGGTTCTGCGGTTTCAGACAGACTTTTTATATAGTGTTCTGTTCTGGACCGGGACTTGGCCTGAACTTCCTTGAAAGTCACTGATTGTCAGTTCAGCTCTCCACCCACATGCAGCCAATCATAAACAGAACACTTCATGGGGGGACAGTGGTGTTTTTACATTTTTTTTTTTTTTTTGCTTGTACACACTACATCTGATAATGCTGATTTAAACCCCAGTGCAAGGCTTTCAAACACTGCAAGTGGCTCGCACTGGGCCGAGCACAGTAATGAAGTCGTTTGTATACGAACTCCAAACTTGAACACTGATTTTCTTGTAAAATCTGTGTTCGGTACTGTGATGCCCCTGGACTATCAGGTCATCACAGGGTATTGCACAATCTGCCCTCCCATACAGCATCCACCTCCTTCTTGGTTTTGGGTCCCTAACTACATGGTGTTGGCTACATCAGCTAATCAAAAACCCTAGATACACCCTGCACCACACCCACCAAACACACCAGTGGATGGCTTGAGTGGAATAGAGTCGCCCACCTGGTGGGTTGGAGAAGGGGTGGCAGGAGTGTTAGAAGTGGAGAGTTGAGCTTGGGAAGTGAAAGTGAGAGGAGGTCAGGAGCAGGGTTCCTGGGAAGCAATCTAGGTGGCAGACGACTAGAGGAGCTGGAACCCCGGTCGCAGGGGATCGTGGCAAGGGGTACGGATCTGTCGAGGAGGATAGCCGGCGGCCTTGCACCATCACCGGGCTGGGATCAAGGCACGACGGGGTACGTGTACCCGAGGTCAGGGAGTAGCTTCAGGCAACCTGACAATTTACCCGAGGAGAACGGAGTCTTCAAGAGCCGTTCCCACTCGCTCCAAAATCGGGGTACTAGCGCAACGAGGGAGATAAAACTTTCCACTGAAAACGGTCCAGAAAATACCAAGCGTGAACCCTGAGAGCAAGCTCCCACACTTAGCCATAGTGGGGAGCGGGACCCGGCAGGTTTCATACTACTGGGACCAACAGAGAAGTAAACTTAGTGCCAGGAGGTAGGTCACGGATCACCAGACAGCACCATTGGGGACGGGACCCAAACTAAGCTCCCCTCAGCGGCAGCGGTATCCAGAACTTTGGTTTGTCCAGTTGTCGGTGTCAGCTTAATGGACTGAGTACGCAAGTGACCCCTTTGTATCCAACGGCACTCCCCCTCAGCATTACTGAGTCTCGGGGTATCCCCCCTACCCATGGAGGGTCACAACACCAGGCTGCCCCATTCCATCATCCCCGGGTACTCTCAACTGCAGCGGTGGTACTCCTAATTACCACATACCATGGGTGGCGTCCCAAACTCTAATACATCCCCTGTAAATACCCCCCTTAATTTGAGTGGCCGCACGACCCCCGGGTCCGGAGACTCTCGAGCCACCGCGGATCCGGATCTGAGCAGATCGGCTGCTGGCACGAGGGCGGCAGAGTACAAAAAACAACTTTAAAGTTCAGGTTTGCTCATCTCGTTATTCGCCTTTCCCAGCTCCAGCACTGGCCCCTACTCCCTTCTCATATGGCTATCTCCCTTTGCGGAAGTCCACATCTGGTTTCACTGGTAACCCAGGAAGCTCTGCTGATATCACTATTATAGGTTTTTTAAGGCCGGATCAAGCAAAGGCCTGGTACAAAGATATTAAGTAACACTGTCCAGCTTCCTCAGGTTTGTCAGCAGTTTGTTACTACTTCACTTAGCTCTACTTCACCCAGGTGACTAATCACTTCCTTTGCTACTCCTGACTTCCAAGCTACCGCCACTGTTATTCCTGAGCTTAACCTAGCTTACTATATTTTGTCCACACCTAGAGCTCAGCATTTGCATATACTACATTGCTATCCTGATGTTAACAATTTCCTGGCTACAAGTCCAAGTTTGCATACATTGCTGCTATTAATCATTTTCCTGCTGGAATATATCAGTTTGCATTTACTTCTCTTTTCTACCTGTGTTTAACCATTGTCCTGCTGGAAGTTTCCAGACTACATTTCTGTGATTAACAGTATTTTTGCTGGAAGATACCTGTTTCCTATACAGTTAGTATTTCTGTATGTATCCGCATTCATGGCTCTGCTTCATCTGTGCTACCTGCTCTGCTTGTTTGTTGCATACACTGCTGTCCTTGTCAATATTACGCCAGTGAGTCATGCTTCACTGCATCACTGCTTACTCTCCATTTTGCTCACTCTGACATACTGCTTAGAGATGTCACTTCACCAGGTGAGTCCTTAAAAAAATTAGGATTTTCATTGAATGCATTAAATTAACAAGGGTTCTCCTTTTTTCAGCAGCTCCTTCTACTATGGCTGCTATAGGAGCATCCTGGGCTGGAAACTCTCCTCCTTTACAATTGTGCCATACAAGGGCACTTACAAATGGTTTTGGGTGATTAATGGATAACATTGTGGTCTTGATAGAACTTTTAAATATATTCAGTTATCATTTTTAATAGTTACGCTCAAGGTGCCCAGGCACATGAATGATGGCACTTCACATGGAAGTATGCCCTTTTATGGAATCTTCATTTATAGATTCTTTATTCGATAAACATATATATATAGCATCAGCATATTTGTCAGGGATTTATCACTGACGCATCATCCATTATGAAGTCACTCACAGGGCTTGAAATATTAAACCCTTTACAGTCTGGTAACAAGCAGCATTGCAAATCATATTAAATACATTTGCCACCAGACAGGACCCTATTAATTTGAGCACCTCTACAATGCCTTATGCTTCAAAAGGATATTTCCCAAATCAAAATTTTATTTATTTTATTTATTATTTGATGTCCATAGTGGTCAGCCCTCTAGTGATCCTGAGATTCCGAGAACCAAGCTTTACAGAGTCCTCTCTTGAATGGAGCGAAGTGACACATCCTCTTGACCAGTGCTCCATCACTTATTTATGAGACTATCAACTAAAACCGAATACAAAGCTTATTTGAGAGGGGCTTTAAAACAGGGGGTTAGTAGGTCTAAGACTAAATTGAGACAGTTCAGAGTGTTTCTCAGGGAAAAGATCCAAACCACGGAGCTACAGTATATAAGCTCAGTGTCGACTCAGAACTTGTTGGAATGGAAAGAAGCACAAAGTGTATGATACACATATCAAGGAAAGGGCTAAGAATAAAAGGATGTTCTCACAACACAGATTTTTTGAGGAGGGTGAGAAGGTAGGACATCTATTGGCCGTTATAGCGAGAGCACAGCAGGGAACTCTTTCTTGGGGCCATAAGGGATAGCACAGGTATGATAGTTAATCAATCAGACCAGATACTAAATGTCTTCTCAAACTTCTATCAGCAGCTATATAGATATAAATTGGGTTTTGATAAAGACCAAATTAATACCTATTTAGAGGATATTCCTCTCCTCGAGCTTTCAGAGGTAGACCATAAATACTTAAATGGCCCATTGCAACTAGAAGAACTGCAACTAGCAGTAGCTTCCTTGTGTAACAATAATCCCCAGGATCGGACAGTCTCCCCATGGAGATATACAACAAATTTGGGGATATACTGTTACCACAATTCCTGAACACATTTCAGGAGGCAACTAAAGTGGGTTATTCCCCCCCATCAATGGTAGAGGCAATAGTTGTGGTTTTACTTAAACCAGGTAAAGATCCCCTGCTCCCTGACTCGTACAGTCCAATCTCCCTGCTTCCAACAGATATCAAAACAATAGTTAAGGTCCTTCCTGTCAGACTAAATATGGTGATCTCCTCCCTGATACACACCAATCAATCCAGCTTTATGCCTTTTAGATTTATGGTGGTAAATGTACGACGCCTCCATCTTAATCTACAACTTCCAGTGGACAATCTGGGAGATAGAGTCATTTGCTAGTTCGACGCTGCTAAGGCGTTCGACTCCATTGAGCAGGATTTTAATGGGCAGTCCTTAGTAAATTTGGTCTAGGCACAGATTTTATATCCTGGATAAGGTTGTTGTAGGTTAGACTCACAACTACGATCATATTTAATGGGCTGCATTCTCCAGCATTTTGCTTAACTAGAAGTACTCGACAGGGGTGCCCACTCTCACCCTTGCTATTTGCGATGGCCATAGAGCCTATGGCAGCGATCATAAGTCAGCACCCACATATAGTGGTGTTCAAAAGGGGGGAACATGAAGAAAAGGTAGCGTTATACCCTGATGATACATTACTCTTTCTAGCGAACACCTCTATTACATTACTCATTGCAATGAAAACGATCCAAGAATTTGGGAAATACTCCGGGTTAACGATAACGATAAATTGGGGAAAGTCGGTCTTGTTCCTAGTAGATAACATTGGGAACACTCCGCAACATGCCTCCTCAGGACTACAGATTACCTCACAATTTAAGTAGCTGGGAATTAATATTACTGCTAGAGTGAATGACTATGAAAAACGTAATTTAACCCCGTTTCTTAAAAGATTTAAAGACAAAACTGACTGGACTCAGCTGCCTCTGTCTGTGGTGGGGAGCACAAATTTGATCAAAATTATCTGGGTGTCTCAATTATTATATGTCCTACATAAATCACCACAGTAGATTCCCCAAAGATACTTTCACAAGGTCAACTTAATCAATCTGAGGAAGGCAAAAACCACGAATCAAACTGGAGACATTAGAAAGATAAACAAAGTCGGGGTTTGGTGGTTCCTAATCCGTGGGCATATTTTGCAGCGGCTCAGTTTCAGCACATTCGGGGATGGGATGACCCGGGGGGAGGAGGACCACAAAGATTATTACTGCAACAACATTTTAAATTGTACCGTCTCTATGAAACTTTGGAATCGGGGAGATTGAGGTCTTCGTCAGAAACTGCTTCTACTTTGCTATTGATACATAAGCTATGGGAAAAGATTAAAAAGACACAGGACATTCAGAGGGCTTCCCAGTTTACCTCTATTTGGGAGACCCCGTTGCTTCCTAATTTAAACAAATTAGAGGGGTTTGAGGGATGGCGCATGAAGAGGCTGACCAGACTGATACAAATGTTAGATGGAGAAGGGATTAAAGCATTCTCTCAACTACAAACTGACTTTGGGCTACATAATAGAGAATTCTATAAATACTTACAATTAAGGCATGCATACCTAGCAGAAAGTTTGGTTGCGGGTCAAATGATACAATATAACAAGATAGTACAGAGAATAGCACTTGCAAGTGGCTCATCTGGATTAATATCAGCGCTGTATAGTGATATATTAGATAGAATACTATTGAAAGATACAATGCACTCTAAAGAAAATTTGGAGCGGGAGATAGGTCCTCTTGAAGATAATCAATGGGGCGAAATACCAGGAAGAATCCCTGACCTATCCTTGGGAGAAGCTCATAACTCTATGTAATACACCAAGTATATAGAAGGCCTAAATCTGTTTTTGAAACAAATTAGAAGGCAGGAGAAAAGCAGGTTTAAATACCGTGCCAAACCACAAGAGTCCAGAGGGTGTTAGTAAATCCCTTTTTTATTTTCTCAGGTCTACGCGTTTCAGGGACATATCCGTCCCCTTCCTCAGGAAAATGTACAGAGAATACTATAGCAAGAGAGGGGCCGCAGGCTCCTATATATATATGTCAGAAAGAAACCACGTATACACTAACTACGTCATCCTCCCCGTGACTCATAGGCACGTGAAGTACCGTATTTTTCGCTTTATAAGACGCACCTGATTATAAGACGCACCCCCAAATTTGGTGAAGGAATGGAGAATTTTTTAATAAATGGGGTCCGTCTTATAATGCCAGTGTCCGTCTAACAAATAATATAGGGTATATGTCCCTCATAGCCCCCTCATCCTAAAATTAGCCCCCTTAATCTGGATATGGCCACCTTATATTGAACACGTCCCCCAGTGATGTCACATTTCCCCTATGGCTGGCACACATCCTCTATGGCTGGCACACAGCCCCTGTGGCTGGCACACAGGCCCACTGTGGCTGGCACACAGGCCCACTGTGGCTGGCACACAGGCCCACTGTGGCTCGCATACAGGCCCACTGTGGCTGGCATACAGGCCCACTGTGGCAGGCAGACAGGCCCACTGTGGCAGGCAGACAGGCCCACTGTGGCAGGCAGACAGGCCCACTGTGGCTGGCAGACAGGCCCACTGTGGCTGGCAGATAGGACCACTGTGGCTGGCAGACAGGCCCACTCTGGCTGGCAGACAGGCCCACTGTGGCTGGCAGACAGGCCCACTGGGGCAGGCAGACAGGCCAATTGGGGCAGGCAGACAGGCCCATTGGGGCAGGCAGACATCACCCTCTGTTACATATCGCCCTCATGTTGCTGCTTTTAGTAAAATAAACTCTTTCCTTACCTTCTGCAGCACTGTCTTGTCTTGTGTCTCCCTCCTCGGGGTTGAGCTCCTCCAGTGTCTCCTGCACTTCCTACTTCCTGGTTCTAGTGCAGGTCATGTGATCGGGACAGCAGAGAGAGATATCTCTGCGTGCAAGATCACAGCAGCAGGAGGGAGACCGGGCAGACGCTGGAGGAGGTGAGTAAAGAGTTTATTATTTTACTATGGGCAGCAGCACGGGAGGCTATAGCTAACACAGGGGGAGGGGGGATTCTGTGCGATCAAAGGTAAGCACAGGCAGATATAATATGTGCAGCTCCCCCAGCCCATCAGCGCGATGCAGTTTCAGCACCACGCTTCTGATGGACAGCGGTTGTGCATATTATATGAGCGGGAGCAGGAGATCAAACCCTGCCGCTCCCAGCTTTTCCTGCCCCCAGCAGCCCCCAGCACCGCTCCAGAGCTGCCCGCACCTCCACTGGACTCCTGTATATATATATATACACACACCCCTCCCATATATTCGGATTATAAGACGCACCCCCTACTTTCCCCCAAAATTTGGGGGAACAAAAGTGTGTCTTATAAAGCAAAAAATACGGTAATCGATAAAGTTGTGAGCATTGACAAAAAGGAAATAGAAAAACAAGAGAAGAGAAAACAAGAAAAAAAGAAAAAGGGCAGAGCAAAAAACGTCGATCATTCCATTGAGAAATAGTCATTGAGAGAAGATCAATGGTGATTATTGGAGTGAAGTTAAAAATATGAAAGAAAAATTAAAAAAAATTTTTTTGAAAAAAAAAATTATTTTGTGTTTTAAAAAAGAAACAATGAAAATAAAAATGAAAAATAAAAAATGAATTGAAATGTAAAAATTAAAACATGACTCATGTCGTTATTTATATTTCTGCATTCATGAAAAAAGAAAAACAATAAAAAAATAAAAAAATGAAACTGGATGTAAAAATATCTGTGACAATGTGCGATAAAATGTGAATTTATGTTTAAGAAGTGGTTTAAATTGCACCAAATGTGTATGGCTGGTAATGGGGGCCCACTGTAAATGATGACTAACAAGGGCTCTACAGCAAAAAAAGTGTTCAGAACAGGAGCAGAAGAAGCCCACATGGAAGGTTACTGGAGGTTGACAGCGTGGGAAAAAACTAAATGCGCTTGCGCAAAAGGTGATGTGAGGTTATAGCCGTGTGGAGGAAAAGGAGTGGAAAGCACAAAGGGTAACTTAAGGTTGATACCATGGGAAAAATGCTAAATGCGCTTGCACACGAGTGTGATGCTAGATTCTAGCCGTGTGGTGTCAGAGACTGGGTGACGGTGTCATAATTATACATGAGGGATTGGGATGTAAAATAAATTATGTATTAGCTTGGAGGAAAGGGGTAAAGAAACTGAGGACTGGAAGAGGTGCATGAATGGAAAACAAAAGAGACGGGACTCTGTATAATGATAGATGAAAAAGTGTATATGTATTTTTGAGCTAGGGGCCAGACCGGATTCCTCCTGCCTTCGCTGTAAGGCAGACTCTGCTGCCATGCTCCATATGCTGTGGTCATGCCCTAACCTGGAAGTATTCTGGAGAGGGGTAGTTGGAATTAACAGAGTATATCTGACTGACCTAAATCTCACACCCTTATTGTGCATATTGAGGCCTAAGACACACATCCGTGCCGCCGGTACGTGTTTGGCAGTTTTTTCACGTACCGGCGGCACGGAGACCTATGTTTTCATTATTGTTTGGACACATGTAAGTATTTTGGAACGGAACGTGTGTCCGTTCCGTACTTATGTGCGTCCGTGATTTTCTCACGCTGACATGTCAACGTATTCTCCGGCAGCACGGGTGTCACACGGCCCGCACCCGTACCACACGGATGTAGTGTGGATGCGGTTCCGTGTCACACGCGCCGGAGAACACGTGTCATTAATTTAAAAATAAAAAAAACATATACTCACCTCCACCAGCCCCGCAGATTCTTCCGCTGCAAAATGTTCCTGCCGGCCGCCGCTCGTTATGAGCGTGTAAAGGAGGTGGGCGTCCTGTCACGGGCGCTAATTTCCGCCCCTCTGCTCGGCCGGAAGCAGCGTCAGCGGGGAGTGGGCGGGGCTGGAGCCGAAGATCAGAACCCTGGACAGCAGCGCGGACCACGTGAGAATGCAAATTACCGTGTGCTATCGTGGACCGCACGTACCCGAGACACGTACTTACCACACGCAACATGCAGGGAAAATACGTGTCTGGCGGCACGTGTGTGTTTTTAACGGATGTGTGTTGGAGGCCTGAGATATATTGAAGACCTGACTGTAGATGAAAAGGGAAAGCTAGCAGTATCCCAGATGTTATTCATGTCTAGAAAATTGATCGCACAATACTGGATCTCAGACCAAACTCCAACTATATCAGAATATATTAACAAAATAAACTGGGTGATAAACTTAGAAAAGGGGATATACTTGCAAAGGAATTGTATTCTTAAATTTGACAAAATATGGGCCCCGTGGAATGATGATTTGGGTATAGCTTCTAGGGATCTGTTTAGGTTTCGCCTTGGCCTGTTCTACACTGAAGCTGGAAATTGAACCCTGTTGAATGTACTCGCAAAATGTTATAGTGAATCATTTGCTTGAAGCTCCGTCGTTGCTAGCACTGCACAGAACAAATAGCCGATGTTGGAGAAATTATACTAACCTCCATTTGCTTGTTTATCTAATATCTGTTTTCTCTTTCAAAAGAGCTGTGACTCTTCAATACATTTTAAAAGAAAAAAGGTTTTGGTACTATGTCTTCAATACATGTCTTGAGTACTTATTGAATTTTTGCTGGGTGGGTGGGATGGGAGTTTTGGGGTTTGGTAACCCTGTATTTGTATGTTAATTATATTTTGATATTTTGAATAAAAACATTTTGTTGAAAAATAAACTAATACAGCGCTTGGCTAAAACTACAGTCTTTAAATTTTATCAAAACTAGTTCCTATTAGTATTCTATTTGGAAGAGATCAATGTAAAAAGGCCATGATTGTTTCCCATGCTGACTGGTTATATGGTCTGTTTTTTATCATGCGGTTTTTGAAAGCAACTTCCAAGATACACTGGATTTGTGGTTGACTAAATTTGATGCCACTTACTTCAATATGCACTTTTATCCCATTTGGAGCTTTAAAGAATGTCTTCAAGGTTTCTTCACATGTCCATGAGCTGTTGCAATACCATACACTGTATAGGCCAGGAAGGTAGCTACTGTGCATGCTCTAGGATGCTCACTTCCGACAGACTCCCCCCATACTAGCAGTGAACATATCAAGAGACAGCGGAAAGGTTTAGCCACCACTGTTAGTCTGTTTTGTTGGCTGTATTCATATAGAATCAAAAGGAGAAATAATATATTGAGGAATTCACATATCAATTTTGCAGTACAATTTTGGAAAGTATAACCATTTGAAAAAATCATTATATTTAAGTTCTCGCACACATTTATTAGACTTGGTGAAATGAGAATACCCTTTTAATAAAAAAATCTTAACCCTCTATGAATCGCTATAGCGTAATTGAACGCGTACTTGCAGAGCTATCAGTCACTGTAGCTGTCAGTCACTAGTTTCAAATGTTCAGCATTTGTACATCTTCATTGTGGACAGTAGACAGTATAAGTTTTTTATGGTTTTATTATAAAATTACTACCCAAACTATATGCTAGAATAATAGTCGTGACTTTCATATGTGGCAAAGTGACCTTTGTTAACTCTGTACCCCCTATATCTATATCTACATCCCTGTGGGATATCTATATGCATTGCACCCATAACACATTTTAGATGTCAATCTTTAAGGCAACACATAAAAAGTAATAGAAAATGTAATCTTATTTTTCTTCTTTTCTGTCAAACACCACCCTGGATGTCATTTTTGTCATTTTTTTATATATTGTGTAGGTGTTGAAGAGATCACTGGTATTAGTCATGTTCTTTTTAGATAAAAAAAAGACAAATGTTACACATGCAGCTTTAAACCAACTTTTTACTTATAGTGAATGCCCGGATTTTAAAAATATCTTAACATTTACCACTCGTTCTGTATCTATAGATGAAGCTAAAGCTGCCGTCGCTGGGAAGTTATATAAATAGACAAGTTTACGTCTCTTCTTCCCATTTACTTGCATTATGATGATAGGCTAGTCTTAGAAGCTCAACTCAACCTTTAGTATTAACCCTATGCAGTTCATCCAATTGTAGATTTTACTACAGTAACTTCTTAATGAATTTCTGTATGTGAATATAAAATTATTTGTTAGAACTCTGTACCTTGAGTTATGTGAAAAAAATATGAATTTGCTGGGGATATTAGATATCGTAAAATTGTTTAAAATATGTTTCAGTTTGTTTGATTTTTTTTATTGCAAGTTATAATGCAGAATCTCTTTATCTTTCTTATTTTTGTCTCTTGCCAAATCTTTCTTATTCCATGACATTGTAAAAGATTTGGGCTAAAGGGGGCTTTACACACAACAACATATCTAACAATATGTCGTCGGGGTCACGGATTTCGTGACGCACATCCGGCGTCGTTAGCGACGTCGTTGCGTGTAACAGCTACGAACGTCTGTTAACAATTAAAAATACTCACCTAATTGTTGATCGTTGACATGTCGTTCATTTTCAAAATCTCGTTGGTCGTTGTGGACGTAGGTTGTTCGTCGTTCCTGAGGCAGCACAAATCGCTACCTGTGACACCCCGTGAACGACGAACAACAGCTTACCTGTGTCCTCCGGCAACAAGGTGGGTGTGTCTTTAATACGGCTCCTCTCCGTCCTTCCGCTTCTATTGCTCGGCTGCTGTGTGACGTCGCTGTGACAGCGCACGAACCTCCCCCTTAACGAAGAGGTTATTCGCCGCTCCACAGCAACGTCGCTAGGAAGGTAAGTATGTGTGACGGGTGTTAGCGATATTGTGCGCCACGGGCAGCGATTTGCCCGTGACGCACAACCGACGGGGCGGGTGCTTTCACGAGCGACATCGCTAGCGATGTCGCTGCGTGCAAAGCAGCCTTAAGACTAAGACACATAAAATACATTGGTGTCAGGTTTCCCAAATCAAGACTACATTCATTTACAGTGATTTGTTAACCAGCATAGTGTATGAACCATGTTCATTGCAGCTAGTTATACCTTCTGAATAATTCTATTTGGCATCGTATAGCTAGTGGGAAGAAACAAATGTACCAAGAAGCAGACTTTGTGAACATAAGGAGCTTTGATACAGGTGGTGCAGTTGCTGGTTGCTATGTTCGGCAGGATGTACAAGTATAGATTATAATAGTTTCTTTTATAATCCTCACTTATAAACTATGATATTTATTTTGAAAAACAAGCATTAATCTGATCATTACCTTTTTCAGCTGTCTGATGGACAGCATTCCTGGTCTCTTACTCCTACATCAGCCTGAACAGTATGAAGAAGAAATACTGTGACATTTTCCTAAAATGAACAACATTCAAAAAATGACTCACTTGAACATTGAACATTTTTTATAGTTTCCTCCTGTCCCAGGTGTTACCTCTGACCCACTTGTATACCTACTCAATGTTTTCCACCAAGCTGCTCCTAGATATATAGACTGCACAAAAAAAATGTCGTTGCTGTCCGGTCGAATGACCAAGTGCTATACAACATAGGACCCTGCTGTTAAATTAAATAATTGACCAGCAACTTAAAGTTTGGGTGGAAATTGGTCTTCCAAAGGGACAATGACCTGAAGCATACTGCCCAATTGGTTACAAAGTGGCTTAAGGATAACAAATTCAATGTTTTGGTGTTTCCATAATAAAACCCTGATCTCAATCCTATTGAAAATTTATGGGCAAAGCTGAAAAGGCCGGTGTGAACAGGACAACCTACAAACATGACTCAGTTACACCAGTTCTGTCAGGAGGAATGGGCCCAAATTCCTACCAACTATTGTGAGAAGCTAGTGGAACGATATCCAAAATGGTTGACCCAAGTCATACCATTTAAGGGCAATGGTACCAAATACTAATGAAATGTATGTAAACTTTTGACTTTGCAGAAAGTAAGAAAATGCCTTACAACATTCTTTCTTATTATTCTGGCATTTGGCAAATATAAATAATTTTGGTAATTCTACTTGACCTAAAATGGGAAATATTTATTCTGATTTCATGTCATATAGCGAGAAAAACATGCATATGTGTCTTTATAGAGAGTGGATGGAAACTTCTGGTTTCAACTGTATTGCTCTTCTAAGCTCTCCTGTATTCTTTGATGAGAGAACTGCTACCAGAATCCTGTGGCAACGGCTTATCTAATCAAGAAAAAAAGGATCAGCAGTCAAAACTGTCATCTGTTGGAGGCCCCCATACACATTACACTGTCAGTTGAACCTATTGATAACGGCAGGTTCAGCCAACATTTGCCTAAAATGCTCATACCAATCCGTAGCATATGTGGACGCTCTTATTCTTTGCTTTACCATTTACATGAATAGGTGTCAATGAAGACATTTCTGTTCCTCTTCTTCTACAATCTAATTTTTTTCCCTACTATCTAGTAATTTACAATTTTTTTAAAAAGTAAATTGTGAAGATAATTCTTTGGCAGCACAGTGGCTCATTGCTTGTCTCTCTTGCTTTGGGCTCAAACCCCACCAAAGATAACTTCTTCAAGTTCAGTAACAATAAGAAGAAAAAAGCTGGTCCTGCACCACCACACTGCGCCTCGCACAGATGCCAAGAGGGAGGAGATTAGTTCAGGTTGCTCCACATAGATCACTGGCCGTGGGTGCTCGTTGGTAAAAGAAGTAAATTTCTCATATAGCCATCAAAAGAGTAGGAAAACAACGGCACATACTATCAGGTTCCAGAAGAAATGTTCTTTATTTATTCCAAGGGTGCAGGTAAAAAGCAGGAGGAGAGCTGGGTGCGGGTCCCCTCAGGACAAGATGACGGCCGTTTCATGCTAATCAGCACTTCTACGGGTCCATAATTCTTTGGCAGCACAGCGGCTCATTGGTTGTCTCTCTTGCTTTGGGCTCAAACCCCACCAAAGATAACTTCATCAAGTAGTTTGTATGTTCTCCCCATGTTTGCGCGGGTTTCCTCCAGGTATTAATTTCTCCCCACACTACAATCGAATACTGATAGGAAATTTAGATTGTTAGCCCCAACGGGGACAGTTATGATGTCCGTAGAGCTCTGTGGAATTAATGGCATTATATGAGTTAGTAAAAAAAGAAACTCTTTTGTTGTGTAAATGTAACCAAATATAAGCTTTCTGTAAAACACACAGACGCACACACACACACACACACACATATATATATATATATATATATATATATATATCTCTAATATATAAAGCTGAGTGTATGTGTGTATGTATGTATGTATATGTGTATGTGTGTCCGCTAAAGGAATTCGCACTGTTGCATTTACAGTCACGAAATTTTGCACAGACACTCCATGTGACTCAGGGAATGTCATAGACTATGTTTGGACGGGAACATTGAACCCCGTGCTTTACAGTTACGCTCCAAAAAACCTGCCCCCATTAAAGTCAATGGAGCTGCGAGCTATTATATTATTAATAGGAGCTGTGAGTGGTTGCTATAGGAACAAAATAAATTGTTAGAATAAGAAGCTTATGTGGGAGGTAATAAGATGTCGGTGGGGAACCGGATAGAGAGACAGAAAGAGACAGAGAGAGAGTCAGACAGGGAAAGAGACAGACAGGGAAAGAGACAGACAGAGAGACAGACAGGGAAAGAGATAGACAGGGAAAGAGACAGCCAGACATGAAGAAAGACAGGCAGACAGGGAAAGAGACAGACAGAGAGACAGACAGGGAAAGAGACAGACAGGGAAAGAGACAGCCAGACAGGGAACAAGACAGACAGGGAAAGAGACAGACAGAGAGACAGAGACAGACAGGGAAAGAGACAGCCAGACAGGGAAAGAGACAGCCAGACAGAGAAAGAGACAGGCATACAGGGAAAGAGACCGACAGAGAGAGAGACAGCCAGACAGAGAAAGAGACAGCCAGACAGGGAAAGATACAGCCAGACAGGGAAAGAGACAGGCAGATAGGGAAAGAGACAGCCACAGAGACAAACAAAGACAGACATGAAAAGAGACAGCCAGACAGGGAAAGAGATAGCCAGACAGGGAAAGAGACAGCCAGCCAGGGAAAGAGACAGACAGACAGGAAAGAGACAGCCAGACAGGGAAAGAGACAGGCAGACAGGGCATGGAAAGAGACAGACAGAGAAAGAGACAGCCAGCCTAGAAAAGAGACAGGGAAAGAGACAGACAAGTAAAGAGACAGGGAAAGAGACAGAGACAGATGAGGAAAGAGACAGATGGGGAAAGAGACAGACAATGAAAGAGACATACGGGGAAAGAGACAAAAACGAAGAAAGAGACAGACCTGGAACAAGACAGACGGGGGACAAGACAGATGGGGAAAGAGACAGACGGGGAAAGAGACAAACCTGGAACGAGACAGACCAGGAACGAGACAGACGGGGAAAGAGACATACGGGGAAAGAGACATATAGGGAAAGAGACAGACCTGGAACGAGACAGAGCTGGAACGAGACAGACCTGGAACGAGACAGACGGGGAAAGAGACAGACAGGGAAAGAGACAGACGAGGAAAGAGACAGACGGGAAAAGAGACAGACCTGGAACAAGACACACCTGGAACGAGACAGACCTGGAACGAGACAGACAGGGAAAGAGACAGATGGTGAAAGAGACAGACGGGGAAAGAGACAGACTTGGAACAAGACAGACCTGGAACAAGACAGACCTGGAACGAGACAGACAGGGAAAGAGACTGACAGACAGATAGATGGAGACAGACACAGAGATAGAGAGAGACAGAAAGACATAGAGATAGAAAGAGACACAGAGATAGAGAGAGACACAGAGATAGAGAGAGACAGACAGAGAGACTGATACAGAGACAGACAGAGAGAGTGATACAGACAGACAGATAGAAACTCGAAGAGAGACAGAGAGACAGTTACTATCCCGTTACGAGACAGTTACTATACATATGCTACAGCTACCATATATATATCTATATATATATAGATATATATACTGCTCAAAAAAATAAAGGGAACGCTAAAATACCATTGTGTTGTTTAAGTGTTTCCTTTATTTTTTTGAGCATTATATATACTGACCATTACTCTACTTATTTACATGTGGGAGGTCCGCAGACATTTACTATTCTTTAAATGCTAATTATATTTAAATTCCCATAAAAATTGTAATCCATAGCAATTACATTATATTCCTTCTACCATATCTTCAGCTATTCACCTAGTCCCCCATTGTTGTCTTTCGCACCTGAAATACTGGCTCTTTTGATGAAGGCACATCTCCAAACCCTGAGCCCAGCAGACAGCAGTATACTGCAAATTTTAAGCTATAGTGCCCTGCTACTATTTATATCGTACAGCTGAATTATTACATAACGGCTCATCATGTGTTGTGTGGGTGTACATCTAGGATGAGTGTTATTCAGTTTAGTAGCTGGTAGCAGTACAAAGTAAGAAAAGAATTAGTAACACTATTAATAATTGCTAATGCATTAACATTTTAACATCATGCATAACAATTTGAAATGCCTTTTCAAATACACTTGTAAATTACCTGTGGAGAAGATGTGAAGCATTTTTACTTCGTGTTTCTATACTGAACCTCCATAAAATGCATTTAACCCCTTACCTCTAAAGCCTGTTTTCACCTTCCTGACAGGCTACATTTTGCAATTCTGACCAGAACCAATTAATGTGGTAATAACTCTGGAACGCTCCAACATATCCTAGTGATTCTGATTTTTCGTGACACATTGTACTTCATGACAGGAGTAAATTCTGGTCGATACGATTTGCTTTTATTTATGAAGATATCAAAGGTTTGACAAAAAATTAGAAAATTTTGCAATTTTCAAAGTTTGCATTTTTATGCCCTTAAACCAAGTAGATATATTACACAAAATCATTAATAAATAACATTTCCTACATGTCTACTTTACATCAGCATCATTTTTGAAACATATTTTTTTCGTTAGGATGTTAGAAGGGTTACAAGTTTATCATTAATTTCTCTTTTTTCCAACAAACTGTATAAAACCAATTTTTTAGGGACCACTTCATGTTTGAAGTGACTTTGAGGGGCCTATTTGACCAAAAATACCGCATTTTTCGGACCATAAAACGCACTTTTTTCCCCCCAAATGTTGGGGGGAAGTGGGGGGTGCGTCTAATGGTCTGAATATAGGGCTGCGGCCGGGAATGAGGGTGCTGCGGTGGAGCCGGTCATTGGTGGCACGAGCAGGCTGTAGCAGCCTGCCGTGACCACGTGGGCCCGCTCATTGCATATGCACGCCCATCATTCCGCCCATCATCTCTTAGCGCTGACAGGTGGGCGGACGGTGCGCGCATATTAAACAGCCTGCTGTGATCAGCCCTGGCAACTACAGCCTGGAGTGATCATGTGTGGCTGTATTCACTGCTACCTGCACAGCATCATCAGCACTGGGTGCAGTGAATCAGTACGGCATAATCACCGGCCACTTCCCTGCAGCACCGCAATCTCCTCCAGTCTGCCGGTCAGCTGATCTGTGTAGGGAGCGGTGAGCACAGCGATGACGTCATCGCTGTGAGCGTCGCTAGTCACGCAGGTCAGCCGGCAAACAGGAGGACGAGCGATGCTGCAAGGAAGTGACCGGTGACGGCTCCACACAGATCAGTGGTACTGCTGCCGCCACAGACAGTGGGAGGAGCAATGCTGCATGGAGCGAGGAAAGGTGAGAATAAACGTTTATTTTTTTTGTGTGATACAGGATACATGCCATATATCAGGATGGATGGGGGTATATAGCAGAATGGGGCCATATAGTAGGATGGATGGGGTATATAGCAGGATGGATGGCGGTATATAGCAGGATGGATGGGAGTATATAGCAGGATGAATGGGAGTATATAGCAGGATGAATGGGAGTATATAGCAGGATGGATGGGGTATATAGCAGGATGGATGGCGGTATATAGCAGGATGGGAATATATAGCAAGATGCCAGTATATAGCAGGATGGGGGTATATAGCGGGATGGGAGTATATAGCAGGATGCCAGTATATAGCAGGATAAGGGCATATACCAGGATGGGGTATATATACAAGGCAGGAGGATCATTACCAGGATGGGGTACCTTAGCAGAGAATTTGGGGACATTACCCCCATAACAGTGTCAGCAGCAGATCCTCGCCCCATAACAGTGTGTCATGACCACATTTTTTGCTTAAAATTTTATTTTCCTCCTCTAAAAACAGGGTGCGTCTTATGGTCCGGTGCGTCTTATAGTCCGAAAAATACGGTACACCAAAATTACACCATTTTAAAAACTGCACCCATCAAAGTACTCAAAACCAAATTCAAGAAGTTTATTAACTTTTTAGGTGCTCCACAGGAATTAAAGCAATGTAAAAGGAAAAAAGGAAAATGTTAATTTTCTGAAGAAAAATATTTCTTAAGCCCAAAACTTAATTTTTACAAGAGTAACAGGAGAAAATGAACTGTACAATTTGTTGCGCAATTTGTCCTGAGCCCATCAATACCCCAAATGTGGTGAAAAACTACTGTTTGGCCGTAAGGCAGGACTCAGAAAGGAAGGAGCACCATTTGACTTTTGAAGCCCAAAATTGGATGGAATAGATGGAGGACACCATGTCAACATTAGGAGAGCCCATGATGTGCCTTAACACCCTCACAAGGGACCCCATTTTGAAATATACACCCCTCAAGGAATTTATTTAGAGGTGTAGTGAACACCTTAAACCTACAGGTACGTAACTGAATTTTATAATGTTGAACCAGGAAAATAAAAAATTACATTTTTCCCACTAAGATGTTGCTCTGGCCCCAAATTTTTAATTTTCAGAAAAGGTAATATGAGAAAATGGACAGTACAATTTGTTACACAAATTTTCTTGAGTTCGCCGATATAGAGTCAAAAACTACTTTTGAGGCCTGAAACACACATCCGTTAAAAACACGCACGTGCCGCGAGACACGTATTTTCCCTGCGTGTTGCGTGAGGTAAGTACGTGTCTCGGGTACGTGCGGTCCACGTGTGTTCTCCGTGTGCTATCCGCGATGGCACACGGAGAACAGGTAATTTACATACTCACGTGGTCCACGCTGCTGTCCAGGGTCCTGATCTTCGGCCCCAGCCCCGTCCACTCCCCACTGACGCTGCTTCCGGCCGAGCGGAGGGCCGGAGATCAGCGCCCGGGACAGCACGCCCACCTCCTTTACACGCTCATAACGAGCGGCGGCCAGCAGGAACAGTTTGCAGCGGTAGAATCTGCGGGGCTGGTGGAGGTGAGTATTTGTTTTTTTTATTTTAAAATTAATGACATGTGTTCTCCGGCGCGTGTCACATGGAACCGCAGCCACACTACATTCGTGTGGTACGGGTGCGGGACGTGTGACACCCGTGCTGCCGGAGAATACGTGGATATGTCAGCGTGCAAAAATCATGCACACACCTAAGTACGGAACGGACACACGTTCCGTTCCAAAATACTTACGTGTGTCCATACAATAGTGAAAACATAGGTCCACGTGTCTCTGTGCCGCCGGTACGTGAAAAAACTGCCAAACACGTACCGGCGGCACAGATGTGTGTCGGAGGGCTGAGGCACAGTGCAAAACTCAGAAGGGAAGGAGTACCTTACTGGAGTTCAGATATAGCTGGAATAGTTTGGGGGTGCCATGTAAAAGTGGCAGAGACTCTGACCTGCTGGAAAAACAGACCCCATAAGTCACCCCATTTTAAAAACTACACTTATTAAAAACTACACCCCTCAATAAATTAATCTAGGGTTGTAGTAACTATATTGATGCCACAGGTGTGCCACAGAATTTTATACCATTGGGCAGTGAAGAGCAAATAATTACATTTTTTTTTCACTAAAATGTTGTTTTAGCCCCAAGTTTTTATTTTTTTCAAAGGCTAAAAAGAAAAAAATGGACCGCACGGTTTCTTGTGCAATTTTTCCTGAGTGCGCCAATACCCTACATGTAATCGGGAACTACTTTTGAGGTAAAGTGTAAAGCTCAAAAGGGAAGGAGTGCCATATTATAGTACCATGTCACATTTGCAAAACCCCTGAGGTGCCAGAACAGCAAAAATACCCTATAAGTGACCATTTTACAATTGCACTTCTCAATGAATTCATGTAGGGGTGCAATGAGCATATTCACACTGCAGATGTGTCACAATACTGGTCAGTGAAGAAAAAATAATTACATTTTAACTACTATAATGAGGTTTTAGCCCCAGATCTCCAATTATCCCAATGGGAAATAGGTAAGAAAAACCCCATAATACATAACATAATTTCTGCTGAACGTGACAATACCCTACATGTGAATGTACAGTGCTGTTTAGCCTGAGGATGAGACTCGACAGATTTTCCTAGAATTTTTCAGACTATAAGACCATAGGACGAGGAAAATAGGAAAATAAAATTTTAAGCAAAAAATGTGGTCATGACACACTTATGGGGCGAGGATCTGCTGCTGACACTGTTATGGGGGTAATGTCCCCAAATTCTCTACTAAGGTACCCCATCCTGATAATGATCCTCCTGCCTTGTATATGATCCCCATCCTTGTATATATGTCCCTCATCCTGGTATATATTCCAATCCTGCTATATACCGCCATAATGGTATAGCCCCCATCCTGCTACATAGCACCATTCTGGTATATGCCCTTATTCTGCTATATACTGCCATCCTACTATATACTGCCATCCTGCTATATACCCCCATCCTGCTATATACCCCCATCCTGGTATATGCCCTCATCATGCTATATACCCCCATCCTGCTATATACTGCCATTCTGGAATATGCCCCCATCCGGCTATATACCCCCATCCTGCTATATACCCCCATACATCCTACTATATACTCCCATCCATCCTGCTATATACCCCCATCCTGCTATATACCCCCATCCTGCTATATATCCCCATCCATCCTGCTATATACCCCCATCCATCCTGCTATATACCCTCATCCTGCTATATGACCCGCTACATGTGGCACAGAAAAAATAAACATTCATACTCACCTTTCCTCACTCCATGCAGCATCGCTCCTCCTCCTGTCAGTGCTGGCAGCAGCACCGCTGGAGTGTGGAGCTGTCCCCATTCCCCTGCAGCATCGCGATCTCCTGTCTGCCTGTCAGCTGACCTGTGTGGAGACTAGCGGTGCGCGCAGGGATGACGTCATCGCGGTGCTCACCGCTTCTACACAGATTAGCTGGCCGGCAGACAGGAGGAGATCGCGATGTTGCAGGGGAACGGTGACGGGTGAGTATACTTATTCACTGCCCCGCGCTGATGATGATGCACGGGGGAAGTGAATACACCCGCACATGATCACTCCAGACTGAGGTTGCCAGGGGTGATCATGCGGGCCGGCTCTTTACTATGCGCGCACCCCCCGCCCATCATCCCGCACACCTTTCAGCGCCGGCTTCAGCACTGAGGGATGATGGGCGTGCATATGAAATGAGCGGTCCCACGTGGTCACGGCAGGCTGCTACAGCCTGCTCTTGCCACAGATGACCCGCTCCACCTCAGCACCCTTATTCCCTGCAGCCACATTCAGACTACAAGACGCAACCCCCACTTTCACCCAATATTTGGGGGGGGAAAAGTGCTTCTTATAGTCCGAAAAATACGGTAGTTTGTGGACTCCATATACAGAGCCCATATGTACCAGAACAGCAAAAAAAACACCCTCAAGTGACCCCATTTTGGAAATTTCTCCCCTCTGGGAATTCACCTATAGGATTAGTGACGATTTTGTCTCTGTCTGTTTAACCTTCTAAATGACGCAATCAATTGCAATTGCAGCATTTAGCAGGCTGGGAGAGGCAAAGTGCTCCGTCTACCATCTGATCGGGACCCCAGCGACGGGGGCCATGATCATGGGGGGCCCAATTGTTGCTATGGCAACCCAATGTTGTCACGGTGACCTCCAGGTTTGCCATCTACGGCAAGCCTGGTCACGGACTAAGAGTCTTCTATCAGTGCAGCATTTCAGGTAAAATGTATTGCAATACTGGTGCTTTGCAATACATTATACTAGCAATCAGAGTAATAAAGGTTAATGTCCCATACAGCAACTAAGTAAAAAAGTTTAAAATAAGAAAAAGTAAAAATTAAAAAAATCAGACAATAAAGAACCAAAAAAATATAACACCAATATTTATGTAAAAACAAAACTAAGCAAAAAAGTACACATATTTGGTATCACCGCGTCTGGAACAACACGATCTATAAAACTATCCCACTGGTTAACCCCTTCAGTGAACACTGTAAAAAAAAGTAGCAAAAACTTTTCTTAAAAGTGTAAAAGCAGCAAAACATGAAAAAAAAATGTAGTATTGCTATAATCATGCTAACGCAAAAAGTAAAGCTGTCTTCTCACTTTTATGACACAGTGAATTGCGTAAAAAACACACACACAAAACAATTCCAGAATTGCTGTTTCTTTTCTTGATTCTACCTCAGAAAAAGCGATCCAAAAATATTTTGTGGTCAAAAATGGTACCAATAAAAACTCATCCCCCAAAAAACAAGCCCCCACATGACTCTGTTGGCGGACAAATAAAAAACTATAGCCCTCAAAATTCAATGATGCAAAAAAACTTAATAGTAGGTATTCATAAAGTTGCTTTTTCACTGATACCATAAGCTGAATGGCGTAAAAAATAGTAATGAAGCCAAATCTTCAAATGCTGTTGATTTATTGATTCTGCCTCCTTAAAATCGTAGTAAGGATCAGCTCACATTTATCTTGTATGCTGAGCGCTTACACCAGAGATTGCATGTACATCTCTGAAAAACATGATAATTTTTTATACCTTAAACCAGAGAGTTATGTCACATATAATAGTTAATAAATAACATTTCCCTCCTGTCTACTTAACATATTTTACAGCGCAATTTTTGAAACATAATTTTTATTTGTTAGGAAGTTAGAAGAGTTAAAAGTTTATCAGCAATTTCTCATTTTTCCATCAAAATTTACAAAACCATTTGTTTAGGGAACATATCACATTTCAAATGACTTTGAGAGTCCTAGATGACAGAAAAACCAAAAGTGACACCATTCTAAAAACCGTACCCCTCAAACTTTTCAAAACCAACATCCAAGAAGTTTAATAACCCTTCACATGCTTTACACTTGAATTAAAGCAATGTGGAAGGAAAAAAAATAAACTTACTTTTTCCTAAAAAAAATGTCACCTTATCCCCAAATTTAGCATTTTACATGGGTAACATGAGAAAATGGATCATACAATTTGTTGTGTAATTTCTCCTGTGCTTGGAAGGGAAGGAGCACAAAATTGTCTGGAATAGATAGAGGATGCCATGTCGCATTTCCAGAACTAGACTCCTCAAGGAATTTATCTATGTTGGTGAGCACCTTGAACCTGCAGGTGCTTCACACAATTTTATAACATTGAGCCTTGAAAATGAAATAATACATTTTTGTACCTCAAAAATTTTACTTTTTTTCATTTTTAGGAGTGTAACAATAGAAAATGGACATGCAGTTTGTTGTCCAATTTCTCTTGTGTAGAGAGATACTCCATATATGGTGGCAAATTAGTGTTTGGACACACGGCAGGGCTCGGAAGTGAAGGAGCGCTAATAAAGTTTTGGAGGTCACAATTGTCTGTAATAGATAGCGGCCCCCATGATGTGTTTGCAGAGTCCCTGATGTGCCTAAACAGGGAACACCCCCCACAAGTGATCCAATTTTTTAAACTAGACCCCTCAAGGCTTTTATCTAGATATGTGCTAAGTACCTTGAACCCACAGGTGCCTCACAGAATTTTATTATTGAACCGTGAAAATGAAAAAATACATTTTTCCCACAAACCGTTTGTTTAAGCTCAAATTTTTGATTTGCACAAGTGTAATAGGAGAAAATAGACTGCAGCAGGGCTCGGAAGGCAGGGAACACTATTTGAAGGGAAGGTGTGCCATTTTGGCTGCAATAGACTGCGGATGCCTTGTCACATTTGATGATCCCCTGACTGCCAAAACAACAGAAACCCCCCCACAAGTGAACTTGTTCTGGAAACTACACCAATCAAGGAATTCCTCTCAGTGGATAGTGACCAAATTTAACCCTCAGGTGATTCACAGAGTTATTTAACTTTGGGCTGTAAAAGCAAAAACTTACCATTTTTGCCACTAAAATGTTGCTTCGGCCCCAAAGTTTTAATTTTTAAAAAGGGCAATAGGAGAAAATGGACCATACAATTTATCACACAATTTCTTCTGAGTTTGCCAATACCCCATATGAGGTCGAAAACTACTTTTGAGTCACAGTACAACGTTCTGAAGGGAAGGAGCGCAATATTCAGTTCAGATTTAGTTTGAATAGTTTTAGGGTGCCATGTCACATTGGCAGTGCCCCTGAGAGAAGAAAAGCAGATCACAAAAAGTGATTCCATTTTGCAAGGTACACCCCTCAATGAATTCATCTAGGGGGTACAGTGAGCATATTAATACCACAGGTGTCCCACATACTTTTATATCATATTGGGCGGTGAAAAAGAATAAAAGTATGTGGGACACCTGTGGTAACAGAGGTAGATTCTCAGGAAGGCCGATGTGCACAATATAGATTTAAGAAAAACATGGATTTCTAGGAAGTAAGATAGGATCGCATATATTAAGTTATTTTCTAAGTTATTTTCAAATTTCTAAGACCTACATATCCATATAGACAGTTTATGGAGGTTGATCCTACTTACAGATTTCCTTTACGGATACCTAGCATGTCAGAAATATGAAGAAGTTAGAGTTATGCTGTTTACTGTATTATATTTAAGAATGCAGAAATAAAATACAGGAATCACCCTTAAGGATGATGCCAATTTCGACCTTAATGATCAGACCAAATTTTAGAATTCTGATCACTGTCACTTTTATGAATTAATAACTCTTTAACGCTTCAACGCATCCCAGTAAATCTGAGACTTCATGATAGTGGTAAATTTAGGACGATATTTTTTGTCACCTTATCCCCAAATTTAGTATTTTACATGGTTAACATGAGAAAATGGATCATACAATAGGTGGCGCTGTGCTAGAGTTTGTCTCCTTTACTGGAGAGACAATTTGTTGTGTAATTTACACAGGGGGTACAGTGAGCATATTAACACCACAGGTGTCCCACATACTTTTATACCATATTGGGCGGTGAAAAAGAATAAAAGTATGTGGGACACCTGTGGTGTTAATATGCTCACTGTACTCCTAGATGAATTCATTGAGGGGTGTACCTTGCAAAATTGAATCACTTTTGGTGATCTGCTTTTCTTCTCTCAGTGGCACTGCCAATGTGACATGGCACCCTAAAACTATTCAAACTAAATCTGAACTGAATATTGCGCTCCTTCCCTTCAGAACGTTGTACTGTGACTCAAAAGTAGTTTTCGACCTCATATGGGGTATTGGCAAACTCAGAAGAAATTGTGTGATAAATTGTATGGTCCATTTTCTCCCATTGCCCTTTTTAAAAATTAAAACTTTGGGGCCGAAGCAACATTTTAGTGGCAAAAATGGTAAGTTTTTGCTTTTACAGCCCAAAGTTAAATAACTCTGTGAATCACCTGAGGGTTAACTTTGGTCACTACCCACCGAGAGGAATTCCTTGATTGGTGTAGTTTTCAGAACAAGTTCACTTGTGGGGGGGGTTTCTGTTGTTTTGGCAGTCAGGGGATCATCAAATGTGACAAGGCATCCGCAATCTATTCCAGCTAAAATGGCACACCTTCCCTTCAAATAGTGTTCCCTGCCTTCTGAGCCCTGCTGCAGTCTAATTTCTCCTATTACACTTGTACAAATCAAAAATTTGAGCTTAAACAAATGTTTTGTGGGAAAAATGTATTTTTTCATTTTCACGGTTCAATAATAAAATTCTGTGAGGCACCTGTGGGTTCAAGGTACTTAGCACATATCTAGATAAAAGCCTTGAGGGGTCTAGTTTAAAAAATTGGATCACTTGTGGGGGGTGTTCACTGTTCAGGCACATCAGGGACTCTCCAAACACATCATGGCGGCCACTATCACAGACAATTGTGACCTCCAAAACTTTATTAGCGCTCCTTCACTTTCGAGCCCTGCCGTGTGTCCAAACACTAATTTGCCACCATATGTGGAGTATCCCTCTACACAAGAGAAATTGGACAACAAACTACATGTCCATTTTCTATTGTTACACTCCTAAAAATGAAAAAAAGTAAAATTTTTGAGGTACAAAAATGTATTATTTAATTTTCAAGGCTCAATGATATAAAATTCTGTGACGCACCTGCAGGTTCAAGGTGCTCACCAACCTAGATAAATTCCTTGAGGAGTCTAGTTCTGGAAATGTGACATGGCATCCTCTATCTATTCCAGACAATTTTGTGCTCCTTCCCTTCCAAGCACAGGAGAAATTACACAACAAATTGTATGATCCATTTTCTCATGTTACCCATGTAAAATGCTAAATTTGGGGATAAGGTGACATTTTTTTTAGGAAAAAGTAAGTTTATTTTTTTTCCTTCCACATTGCTTTAATTCAAGTGTAAAGCATGTGAAGGTTTATTAAACTTCTTGGATGTTGGTTTTGAAAAGTTTGAGGGGTACGGTTTTTAGAATGGTGTCACTTTTGGTTTTTCTGTCATCTAGGACTCTCAAAGTCACTTGAAATGTGATATGTTCCCTAAACAAATGGTTTTGTAAATTTTGTTAGAAAAATGAGAAATTGCTGATAAACTTTTAACTCTTCTAACTTCCTAACAAATAAAAATTATGTTTCAAAAATTGCGCTGTAAAATATGTTAAGTAGACACGAGGGAAAGGTTATTTATTAACTATTTTGTGTGACATAACTCTCTGGTTTAAGGTATAAAAATTAAAAGTTTAAAAATTGCAAAATTTTAGCCAAATGTTGATATTTTCACAAATAAACTAAAATATTGTGCTAAATTCAGAATCACTGGAATACGTTGAAGTGTTCCAGAGTTACGACCACATAAATTGACATTGGTCAAAATTGAAAAAAAATGGCCTGGTTAGGAAGGTGAAAACAGGCTTGTGAGTGAAGGAGTTAAGATCTATGGGCCAGACACAGATCTCCCTGAGAATCTGTTTCCAAAACTTATTTGAAATGAAAGGGAGTGTTACCGGTTTAAGCCATGTAATGACTGACGGTCTGCTTTACTGATCTTCATGTTTCAGATTGGTAACAGAGGTAGATTCTCAGGAAGGCCGATGTGCACAATATAGATTTAAGAAAAACATGGATTTCTAGGAAGTAAGATAGGATCGCATATATTAAGTTATTTTCTAAGTTATTTTCAAATTTCTAAGACCTACATATCCATATGGACATGTGAAGCCCCACAGGTGTAGTGTCGGTGCATTACCTTCAGGGACTCCACTCGGCTGGATCTGGTCACAGGTAGGAGATCTTCTTCTTGTCGTGACGCCACTCTCAGTATTGCGGCCAGTAGGGACCGCCACTGCAGGTTGAGGGACGCCTGGGGCTGATGGTGAGTGCAGTTAGTTGGAATAGCCTCCTGAGAGTGAGGCAAGCCCCAGGGCCCTGTGTAGGTGCGTAGAACCACAAGGCGCAGAATAACTCCACACAGGCAGAATGTCTTTCAGGGTTTTTACTCACTTCAGGTGGCAGGGTGAGTAACCCGGGCGTAGCTGGGATGAACCAAGTGGGAACCAGGTGTCCTTCAGGCTGACTTGTGAGGGTGACTACTAACTCGCCTTCCTTAGCCCTTGGTGGTTTGGGGTAACCCCGACTTTGAGTCCCTATGGGGGTCACCCAGGGAAGATGCTGAAGCCTCTCTCCCCTTCGTTTGCCGTGTGCTTGTCGCCTGGGCCAGGCCACTCCAGCTGCTTGCCTCCTGTGACCTATGGGCCCTAACTGTGGCTACGTGGCTGCGGCTTTTGTGGTGTTGTGGCGTGGGCTTTGAGAGCCCCACACCGGCAGGTTTAGCAAAAGAAAGCTGGATCTATCTCCGCTTCGGGATCTGCCGCCCGTTTGGGCCTGGTACTCCCTAGCAGTCTCCTTACTTCCCACTCTGTGCTCTCTCTTTAGCTGGAGATGGGTTTCGGGTAGCCCTCCTAGGTGACCGTTCTCCCCCGTCGGTAGCCACTGCGCGGACGCTGTCAGACTCCAGCAGCCCAGGGGAAGGGGTCAGCTCTCTTCGGAGCTCCCTGGACTCTGCTCTGAACCGGCTCACATCTGGGACCTTCACTGCTGCTCCTGTCAGAGCCTCACTTTCCTGCTCCTCACTCCTCCACACTCTGCTACAGACTCCAGACTGTTTACTCCTCCTTCTCTTTCCCTTTTGTGCCTGCCTACGCCACCTAGCAACCAGACTCTCTTTCCACACCCCTTGAGAGGAGATGGAGGCTTTTGGCCCCCTCCACTATTCCAGTGAAGGTGAAGGCTTTTCCCCCTCCTGGGATCCCCAGGGGTCCTCTCATGGGTACATGTGTGAGACCTGATCACTATGCGCCTGTGTTCCACACCCCAGTCAGCCTTCTGGATTACCTGTATTGTACTGTCCCCAGCATGGGTGCAGTACTCAGTGGTGCCTGACCAGGTCAGGGGCGCCACATTCCCCCTTAGTTATCACCAGCACGTCCTCGGGCTGCAAGACAACATTTTAAAAATGCATAAAACATTAAAACATGTAAAACATTTAAAAGCACCAGGTACCATACATCACCACCCTCCACCCACAAGTCCGTTAACCCACCCAAAACCCTTTCACGTTGGCCGCGACTTCAGCCACTTCTGGCAGGATGTAGAGGCGGCTTTCATGGGCTGGTGGTCTTCAGGGTATACCTAGCCTGGTGGATCCGCGCCTTCAGCCGCTTCTGGCAGGATGTAGAGGCGGCCTCCACAGTTGGTGCTGACCAGGTACCCTCTTTGTGGTGGAGAGCCAGGCCCCATAAACAGGCATGCTCTCTGGTCGCAGGTAAGCCAAGGCCCTATATACGGACGGGCTCCCTGGTTGCAGACGAGCCAAGCCCCTAAACAGGCTGACTCTGGTGGTGGTGGTGCCCTCTGGTGTAACTATTTACACTGCGAGAGTTTGTGGCTATAGCCAGTTCATAGCCTTAAGGTTTATTGTTTTCTCACAATAGTTTTTGTGGGCACATGCTTAAACGTAAACGTTGCAAAACAAACTTTTCAAAACTTTAACTTTCTAACTGCTGACTTCTTACTTTCCTTTACTCCTCCATACCAGGGCTTTGGCCTGTTGGGCTGCGGCACCTGTTGCTTTCTTGGCCTCTTTCTTCATCTGTTGTTGTCTCATCTGCAGGTTCCTTGTCTCTGCTTTCTCTATCTTCATCTGTTTCCTTTCCTGTATCTGTTTCTCTTTCCTGTAGCATGGGGTGGCTGTAAGGTTTGCTGGTACATAGTGCTACGTCAAGCGCGTACAGTCCTCTTTCGCCTTGATGCATGGTAAACTGTACTGAATCCCCCATCTTTAGGTTTCTGCCAGGGTGTCCTCTAGGCAGATGAGCGCTCACATCTCTTCTGTTGACAAATATCCCTTCTTTGATACCAGGGGCTACAATAAAGCCATATCCGCTTTTCAAGTTAAAGTCCTCTACTACTCCTCTGCAAAGGGGTCCTCTGACCTGGGCTTTGGACCTTCTCAGTAACCTTTTCTCCTGTAGGTCTCTGGCTGTGACTTCTCTCTGCTCTGGAGACTGTGGTGCAGGGGACAGCGTTGTTCTGTTGCGACGCCTTGTCTTGCGGGCTGGGTTCTGCTGGGCTGTTACCTCAATGCCTGCAGGGCCCCAGGTGAGGTTTCTGGGCTGGTCTTCGTCAGCAGACGGTGTCAAGTCCTCCTCATCCCAACGGGAATAGGGTAACATCTCCGGCTCTGAGTATTGCTCCACTGCCGGTGGCTCCGGAGTCAGCTCCTCAGCTTCCTGGCCTCCTCTCCCCCTTAGTTCTTCTTGGCACTCCTTTGGTGGCAGTGCTGGGGATGGGCTTTCTTCGGCAGGCTCAGGCAGGGGACTCTTTGGCGTGGTTGCTGCAGGGGTTGCCGGAATCCTCTTGGGGGTGTGCGGAGGGAGCAGATACCGATCCACCATCTCTTGTGGGAACTGGGCCTCTAGGTCAGCCTTCAGCTTCCAGTATTCGGGGTCCTCCCCTATCAGGGTCTTCCTAGCAGGGACCTCTCTGGACTGGGGAGCGGTGTCTGCTCTGGCCTTGCAGGCCGGGGTAAATGATGAGGTAATCTCTTCTTGGCGGGCCGCGCCTGGCATGGCGGCGGCCTGGTCTTGGCGGGCCGCGCCCGGCATGGCGGCGGCCTGGTCTTGGCGGGCCGCGCCCGGCATGGCGGCGGCCTGGTCTTGGCGGGCCGCGCCCTGTTTGGCGGCGGCCTGGTCTTGGCGGGCCGCGCCCTGGATGGCGGCGGCCTGGTCTTGGCGGGCCGCGCCCTGGCTGGCGGCGGCCTGGATCTGTGTCGCTGTTGCAGGGGGCTCTGTGCAGGCTGGGCTGGACGTCGCTGCAGCAGTCTGGGCTTGGCGGGCCGCGCCTGGCGTGGCTGCGGCCTGGTTCAGCACCTCACTTGCGGCGCGGACGAGCGTTGCTGCGGCGGTGGGGTCTCGGCGGGCCGGGCCTAGCATGGCGGCGGCCTGGGTCAACGTCACACCCGCGGCATGGATGAGGGTCGCGGTGGCAGCCGGTTCTTTGCGGGCCGGACTGGGCGTTGCTGCAGGGACCGGGTCTTGGTGGGCCGAGCAGGGCATCGCTGCGGCGGCCGGGGCTTGGCGGGCCGCGCCTGGCGTGGCTGCGGCCTGCTTCAGCGTCGCCGCACCGGACGCCTCTTCGGGGACCGCGGGCGTAGCAGCAGGGGTCGGGGCACTTGCGCTGGCCGGGGCATCACTCGACTCACCCACCGGTGGCAGCATCGGGGTCTGCGTCATCGCCGTCCTGTCTGGCACTCGGCGCGCGGCTCTCCTTTCATAGGCCCGAACCGCCGCGGTCATCTCCAGCATTTCCATCCGTTCTTCCCGGATCTGCTCCACAACCCGGGTCTCCAGTCGGTCGCAGAACTGGGCCAGCTCCCGATACCACCAGGCAGCGGAGCCCGGTTCTGGATTTCTGCGGTCAGACGCCATTTCTTCTGCGCCCTCTTCTGCACGACTCTCCAGCTGTGGACTCGCCGTTGCCTCTGATAGCAAGCTGTTCAGTTTCTGCTCTGCCTCTTTCAGCAGCTCCTCTCCCAGCAGCAGGCTTCTGGCTTCCTTTCTGTCCCGACGTCTCTGGACGCTTCCACTCTCATAGCTGGCAAGGTCAGAACTCTGCAGGGGATCTCTGGGTAGCCACACCTCTTCGTGGGCGGTAACTTCTCCCAGCGCGGGCTGCTGTTGTTTTTCAGCGCGCTTTTCATGGTGGCAATATGGCGGCGCTTCCAATTTTTCAAGCGGACCGCCCAGGCACATGGTCACCTGTCTCAACAGGTCTAGTCCTTATCCTGTTCGTGACGCCAGTTGTGAAGCCCCACAGGTGTAGTGTCGGTGCATTACCTTCAGGGACTCCACTCGGCTGGATCTGGTCACAGGTAGGAGATCTTCTTCTTGTCGTGACGCCACTCTCAGTATTGCGGCCAGTAGGGACCGCCACTGCAGGTTGAGGGACGCCTGGGGCTGATGGTGAGTGCAGTTAGTTGGAATAGCCTCCTGAGAGTGAGGCAAGCCCCAGGGCCCTGTGTAGGTGCGTAGAACCACAAGGCGCAGAATAACTCCACACAGGCAGAATGTCTTTCAGGGTTTTTACTCACTTCAGGTGGCAGGGTGAGTAACCCGGGCGTAGCTGGGATGAACCAAGTGGGAACCAGGTGTCCTTCAGGCTGACTTGTGAGGGTGACTACTAACTCGCCTTCCTTAGCCCTTGGTGGTTTGGGGTAACCCCGACTTTGAGTCCCTATGGGGGTCACCCAGGGAAGATGCTGAAGCCTCTCTCCCCTTCGTTTGCCGTGTGCTTGTCGCCTGGGCCAGGCCACTCCAGCTGCTTGCCTCCTGTGACCTATGGGCCCTAACTGTGGCTACGTGGCTGCGGCTTTTGTGGTGTTGTGGCGTGGGCTTTGAGAGCCCCACACCGGCAGGTTTAGCAAAAGAAAGCTGGATCTATCTCCGCTTCGGGATCTGCCGCCCGTTTGGGCCTGGTACTCCCTAGCAGTCTCCTTACTTCCCACTCTGTGCTCTCTCTTTAGCTGGAGATGGGTTTCGGGTAGCCCTCCTAGGTGACCGTTCTCCCCCGTCGGTAGCCACTGCGCGGACGCTGTCAGACTCCAGCAGCCCAGGGGAAGGGGTCAGCTCTCTTCGGAGCTCCCTGGACTCTGCTCTGAACCGGCTCACATCTGGGACCTTCACTGCTGCTCCTGTCAGAGCCTCACTTTCCTGCTCCTCACTCCTCCACACTCTGCTACAGACTCCAGACTGTTTACTCCTCCTTCTCTTTCCCTTTTGTGCCTGCCTACGCCACCTAGCAACCAGACTCTCTTTCCACACCCCTTGAGAGGAGATGGAGGCTTTTGGCCCCCTCCACTATTCCAGTGAAGGTGAAGGCTTTTCCCCCTCCTGGGATCCCCAGGGGTCCTCTCATGGGTACATGTGTGAGACCTGATCACTATGCGCCTGTGTTCCACACCCCAGTCAGCCTTCTGGATTACCTGTATTGTACTGTCCCCAGCATGGGTGCAGTACTCAGTGGTGCCTGACCAGGTCAGGGGCGCCACAGACAGTTTATGGAGGTTGATCCTACTTACAGATTCCCTTTACGGATACCTAGCATGTCAGAAACATGAAGAAGTTAGAGTTATGCTGTTTACTGTGTTATCTTTAAGAATGCAGAAATAAAATTCAAGAATCACCCTTGAGGATGATGCCAATTTCGACCTTAATGATCAGACCAAATTTTAGAATTCTGATCACTGTCACTTTATGAATTAATAACTCTTTAACGCTTCAACGCATCCCAGTAAATCTGAGACTTCATGATAGTGGTAAATTTAGGACGATATTTTTTGCTTTTATTTGTGAACAAATCGGTAATTTGGTGAAAATGTTGAACATTTCACTATTTTTAAAATGTGAATTTTTATGCCCTTAAACCAGAGAGATATGTCACACAAAATAGTTAATAAGTTGCATTTCCCACTTGTCTACTTTACTTCAGTGCAATTTTTGAAACAAAATATTTTGGGGTTAGGAAGTTAGAAGGGTTCAAAGTTCATCAGCAATTTCTCATTTTTTCAACAAAATGTACAAAATATTTTTTTAGGGACCACATCACATTTGAAGTGACTTTAAAAGACATAGGTAATAGAAAATACCCAAAAGTGACACCATTCTAAAAACTGCACCCATCACACTGTTCAAAACCACATCCAAGAAGTTAATTAACCCTTTAGATGCTTCACAGAAACTAAAGCGATGTGCAAGGATTTTTTTTTACATTTTACCTAAGAAGTTGCTGTAGCCCCAATTTATTCACTTTTAGATGAAATAATACAACAAAATGGACTACAAAATTTGTTACCTAGCTTCTTCTGAGTGCACTGATACCCCACATGTGGTCAGAAACTTCTGTTTGGACAAATGGGAGGGCTCAGAACAGAAGAAGCAATATTTGAAGTTTGGAAAGAAAATTTGGCTGAAATAGATTGCAGGCATCATGTTGCATTTGCAGGGCCCATAAGGTACCTAAACAGCAGAAACCCCCCAGAAGTGACCCTATTTTGGAAACTAGACCCCTCAAGGATTTTATCTAGGATAATAGTGAGCATTTTGAGCCCACAGGTATGTCACAGAATTTGAGAACATTAGGACGTTATATTGAAAATCTTCATTTTTTTCACAAAAATGCTGCTTTAGCATCAATTTTCTCATACCAAAAACTGCACACCACAGTTTGTTACACACTTCCTTATGAGAGTGGTAATACCCCATATGTAGTCAGAAAGTTCTGTTTGGACAAATGGTAGGCTTCAAAAGGGAAGTATAACCATTTGAAATTTGGAAAGCAAATTTGGCTCTAATTGGAATAGATTGTCATATTTGCAGAGCCTTTTTGGTTCAAAAACAACAGAAAAAAACCATAAATGTCTTCTTTGTAAAGTATACCCTGTAATGTTTTTATCTAGGAAGGTAGTGAGTAGTTTGATACCATTTCCTATGCAGCTGATGCAACACACACAAGTGCCTATAATATATGGTGCACCATTTGGTCTTTAGGGTAAAATTGATGGAATTCTAGGACCCATTCAATACTTACAGATACATTGAGTTACCAAACAAGAAAATCCTTCCAGGAATTATAACTCATAAAATTTGGCATGCCCCTAAAAACTTTTTTTGCTAATTATAAAACTTTGTCTTGGCATCCCACAATTGCATATATTGTAGAAAGAAGTGAAGGGCAAATGGCAAAATGTAGAGGAAAATGCAGCTGACTGTGTGGCAAACCTGAGTTTGTACCAAAGATGAAAGAACACCATCAGGGCGAAAATGACAGGTATATCTTTCAAAGAGACTGGTCGTACCACGTCTTCTTAGCTCCATCAATCCCTATATGAGGGACAAATGTGCCAGGCGATGTGGTACACCATAACAGGTTCCTGCCCGCCATGGTATGTTTAGCGCCCCTGACTAGGTCAGGGTACTGCAGGGAACTGCATACTGCCACCATGGTGCAGGACCTGCCCTCCATGGTTCCAGGTTCCCATCAACAGTGTCACTGACATCCGCACTACAAATCCCAACCACACCTCACACCAGGGCTGGACAGACACACCAGTGGGTTGGTCAAGTTGGAGCATGGCCGCCCACCTAGGGGTCAGGCAGACTGGTGGGAGGGACTGATTCAGTTTGGAGTTAGCTCTCAAAGTGAGAGGGAGAACAGTGGTAGCCCTCAGAGACAGAGGAGTGTGGGAGTTGGAGCTCCCAGGGAGGCGACAGGTTGGGTTGCAAACGGTGGTCCAGAACCACAGGAGTCGGGGACCAGTATTAGGCACACTGGAGAGAAGTGTGACAGATGCAGTCTAGGAGGACTGTTGGCACTAGAAAGCCCAGCAACCTTATCGGTACCAAGTACGGCGGGGTACAGGACCCTAGATCGGGGAGTAGCTTCAAGCAACCTGATAATTAACCTGTGGAGGATAGTCTCTTTATGAACTTTCCCCAAGAGCTCAGAGATTGGAGGCATCAACACAATGCAGGGGATAGAGTTCTCCAAAACACACAACCCACTAAAATCCCAAGTGCCAGCTACAAAGAGCACAGCTGCCATACACACAGGTAGCGGGGCCCCAAAAGCTTCAAGCCAAGAAGCCACAACTGTAAAACAATTTGTGCACGGAGGCAGAGCTCCGGACTTACCAAGTGACACTGGTGAGAGCGGGACCTGGACAGGCTCCCTGTTACGGGGGGCTGTCTGATAATAACCTAAAGGAGTATCAGACAGTCAGGGTCCACCGTGCAAAGACTCTGCTGCAGACTATGGCAGAGTGCAATACCTCTGTTAACTCACAGAAGGATATAATAAGGAAGTAAAGCAATTCCTCCCTTACTTGGAGGGTGTGTGGAATGATGTCTGTTAATAATCACAGAGACAAAGGCAATGTGTGCGAAATGGCACCTACCTAGGTCCGCTCTTCTAGTGGTGCAAAAGAGACGAACAGCAGCGTAAGCCGCACAAAGCTCCTACCTGCGTTCGCTCCACTAGTGTGCGAGGACACGAACCACTAGATATGGCACCTGCCTAGGTCCGCTCTTCTAGTGGTGCAAAAGAGACGAACAGCAGCGTAAGCCGCACAAAGCTCCTACCTCTGTTCGCTCTCCTAGTGTGCGAGGATACGAACAACTGCCAGACGCAGTATAAGGAACGTTACCCTAGCGGCAACGTCCACCTACGAGTCGAACCACAAGGCCCAGCCAGACCATGTGCCTCAGGCACCTGCCTATGTCCGCTCCCCTAAGAGGTAAGGATACGGACAGCAGCCGAAGCTGTAAGGTATAAGAACGCTACCCTGCCGGTAGCGCTCACCTAGCATAGACAGAGGAATGCCTAGAGGAACGCGCACAGAGCGTCTACTCTTATGCATGAACCAAGAGGACTGAGCGCCATGTGGCGTGTGTCAGGGTCTTATATAGACTCTGTGCCTCATCCAAGATGGAGGACACCAGAGCCAATCCGCTGCCAGAACGACAGGAGTGACGTCATGCTGGCCTATTACCGAGCAAGGCGTCACAAGCACATGACCAGCGACCAATCGGCATAGAAGGTGTCAGAGACATGTGACGTCGTGTCAGCGATGATGTCACCCGCACATGTGCAATGGCTCCAAGATAGGACTTAGTCTCCGGCGCTCGCACATGTGCAGTAGCAAGAAATCTGAACTTAGTCTCCAGCGCTCGCACATGTGCAGTAGCAAGAAATCTGGACTTAGTCTCCAGCGCTCGCACATGTGCAGTAGCAAGAAATCTGGACTTAGTCTCCAGCGCTCGCACATGTGCAGTAGCAAGAAATCTGGACATAGTCTCCAGTGCTCGCAGCAACCGTAACACTCCCCCTGTAGAGACTGCGGTGCCCAGAGACTTTGGTTTACCATCTGTGTGAGTGTCTGCTTTAAGGAGGCTTTACACGCAACGACATCGCTAACGGGATGTCGTTGCGGTCACGGAATTCGTGACTCACATCCGGCCTCGTTAGCGACGTCGTTGCGTGTGAAACGCACAAACGACCGCTAACGATCAAAATTACTCAAATATCGTTGCTGTTGCAGGATGCAGGTTGTTCATCGTTCCTGCGGCAGCACACATATCTATGTGTGACACCGCAGGAACGAGGAACAACATCGTACCTGCGGCCACCGGCAATGAGGAAGGAAGGAGGTGGGCGGGATGGTCCGGCCGCTTATCTCTGCCCCTCCGCTTCTATTGGGCAGCTGCTGTGACGCCGAACGAACCTTCCCCTTAGAAAGGAGGCGGTTCGCCGGCCGCAGCGACGTTGCTAGGCAGGTAAGTATGTGTGACGGGGACTAACGATGTTGTGCGTCACGGGCAGCGATTTGCCCGTGACGCACAACCGACAGGGGCAGGTGCTTTCACCAGCAACATCGCTAGCGATGTCGCTGTGTGTAAAGTGGCCATAATCCACCTGATCTAACACCACGACTACTGCAGTGAGTAATCTAACCCCTGCTCCCTGCTTCCCAAGGCCAAGCAAGCTACCCGTACGCCAAATCCCCACCATCCAGGGCCTTCCCTACCTGCGGAGGGACTGACATCTGGCTGCCCCATACCATCTGCCCCGGTACTCCCATCGGCAGTGGTGGTACTCTCCTTTACCGCAAACCGCAGGTGGCGTCACGAACATTTATCCCCTGTAAATACCCCCTTTACAACTTGAAGTGGTCACGAACCCCGGGTCCGGAGACCCTCAAGCCACAGCAACCCCGGATCCGAGCAGTTCGACTGCTGCAGGGGCGGCACATAGGAACCGCTCTGTGCACAGAACAACCAGTCCCCTACAGAATTCTGAAAGTATTTTCCTGTTCAGGAGGTTTGGCAACAACCATGTAGTAAAGCCCATAGTGTATGAATACGGAACAGCCTCATTGTTAGAGATCATCCAAGAAAATTATTGTGCCCACATCACCAGTATAATTATTTACTGTATTTTTTTGGATTATAAGATGCTCTTTTCCTCCCAAAAATTTTGGAGGAAAATAGGTGTGCGTCTTATAATGCGAATGTAGCTTACTGGGAGGTTGAGAATGGGCACTGTGCTGGCTGCAGGGCACAGTGCTGGCTGTGCTGGCTGCGGTGGGGGCTGTGTTAGCTGCGGTGGGGGCTGTGTGGAGCAGGGGGTGCGGTGGGTGAGATGCTCTGTCGGCGGTGCAGGCTTCAAATAATGGCGCTCTCGGCTCAAAATCCCATTTGCGCACGCAATGTGTCCAGCCCATTGATCTTCCAGTAGCGGACTAAAGGGAATGGTGCCTGGAGGTGGCGCGTGTGCAGATGAGAACTCGGCTTGTCGTTGAGCCGAGAGCTTAAACTATACACATGCCGACTCCAGGCACCATTTCTTTGAAGCTCGCACCACTGACAGAGGATCTGTCACACCCGTCGCACCGCCCTGCTCTACACAGCCAGCAAGGCGCCAGCACAGCCTCCACAGCGAGCACAGTCCCACCTCCCCTACCGCAGCCAGCACAGCCCCCACTGCAGGGCCGTCGGCATCGCCCTACTCCAGCACCGCCCTTGCCACCTGTGACCCCGGTCCACCACCGCTGCCGACCCCCCTCTGGTAAGACACTACCGGAATATAAGACGGACCCCTTTTTTTTTTACCTTTTTTATCTCTTTGGGATGCTTCTTATAAAACGAAAAATACGGTAAGTAATATTAACGCAAATAAAAGTTTTGTGTAGCAAGAAATAGTCATAGTAACAGTCAATCTAAGACAATTGGTAAATAAAAATATTTGTGAATGATCAAGTCCTGGAAAGTTGTCAAATGATCAGACTTTTCAAGATTTGTGGGGTCCACATTCTGGAATATGCAAACGTGGGTATGTGAACCAGAATTTGTCTGAATAATAGTTTGGTATGTGAGTGATCAAATCCTGGAATTAATTGTGAAATGGGGTAAAATGTGTTTTACTAATTAATATATTCTCTTTATTACTAGTCCAATAAAAATTACCCTCTACTATCTACTGGGGCCAACTAAACAAAAATTATAAAAGTAAATTGTTTGAAGAAAAAAAAAGCAGCTACCAAACAATTTAGTGTAATTTATGAAAAATTAATAATTGTCGGATGTGTGGTAGGTTTCAAAACGGGGAGATACAAAGGCCTGATTGGGAAGGGTACATGGGACAGTAGTACTGGGAATTGCTCCTTCTGACGGGCTTTATAGAAACCCGGCATCTTTTTTGGGGATACCTTTGGGTGGGGGTGAAAGGGATGGGGATAATGAAATGGCGTTTGGACAGTCTCTGGACATCCTCTGACTTGAAGGATGCCTCCTGTGCCGTCGAGTCAAAAATGAGACTCTTGATAATTATCTACTGGTTTTGGAAGAAAGAGAGTGGTCTTTACAACTTTTTATAAAGGATGAAGCTGTTATAGGTAGCAATCTGGATGAGGTTGATTGCTACCTTATTGTACCAGGCCCTTGACCAGATAAGGCTGAAGCACCTGTTTTGACTGGTCAACGCCACCCATAAACTTATTATAGTCTGTTATGCAGAGTGGTTTCCACTTGTCTTTGATCACACTCTTGTCTCTGCCCATCACAGTGGTGTCCGCATGCAGGGTGGTCAGCATGTATACGTCCTTCTTGTCATTCCATTTCACTGCAAGATGATGGTCACTTGACAGTGAGCATGACGCACCCTTCTTCAAACAATGGGACACAAACTGTGACGATAACCCAATTCCTTTTTTTCTGATTGTTACACAGGTCCCTGTATTTGCAGAGTGGAGGGATTTATATAGGGGGATACTAGTGTAATAATTATCAGTGTACCAGTGGTCCTCTTTCTCAAGCGATGGGGTCATTAGCTCCCAGACAATTTTACCTGACATGCCAATTGTCTGGGGACAGATTGAATGGTTAATTTGGCGGTCCCTACCTTCATACATGAAAAAGGTACACTTGTACCCGCTTGTGCTTTCACACAATTTATATAATTTTTTCCATAGTTGGCACGTCTGGAGGGGATGAAGTGGCGGAATGACAGATGGACCTTGAAACTCATCAAGGAATTGTCTATGGTACCATTTTGGTCAGGGGTATACAAATTTAGAAAGGAATCTTTTAGGAGAGAAATTAGGGTCTCAAATTGTGAAGGCCGTCATAATTTGGGTTATTTCTTGAGGGGTTTGGGAATTGTCGCTAAAATGGAGGAATCATAAAAGGGTCTTATATTGGGATTGGGTCATGATGGCAAATACAGGGGTGCTGTGGACAGTGTTTGTTGCTCAGTAGGAGCCTAGACTGGTTTTTTTTTACTAACCCCATGTTTAGGGTAATGCCCAAAAATTTTCTTAGTTCGGGGACGTTTGTGGGGATTCAGAAATGTGAATGGATGGAGGTGAGATTTTGGGATATATAGGTGAAGCCAGACATTTACATACACTATCGAAAGATACACATATGCATGTTTTTTATCACTATCTGACATGAAATCAGAATAAACCTTTCCTGTTTTAGGTCATTTAGGATTACCAAAATTATTTATACTTGCCAAATGTCAGAATAATGAGATAGAGAGAATGTTTTAAGGAATTTGTATAACTTTCTGCAAAGCAAAAGGGTTGCATACACTAAGAGTACTATGCCTTTAAACAATATGGGACAGCCCATATAATGATGTTATGTCTTCGGAAGCTTCTAATAGGTTTATTGGCAACATCTGAGTTAATTAGAGACACACCTGTGGATGTATTTTAATGCACAACTGAAACACACTGCTTCTTTGTGTAGCATCATGGGAATTCTCTTCCTGAGATCTTGGCTGATTTCTTTTGACTAATAAATCAGCCAAGATCTCAGGAAGAGAATTGTGGACTTGTACAAGTCTGGTTCATACTTGAGGGCAATTACCAGATACCTGAAGGTGCCTCATTCATCTGTACAAACAATTATACACAAGTGCAAACAAGATGGGAAAGTCCAGCCAACATACCTCTCAGGTAGAAGATGGGTTCTGTATACCAGAGATAAATGTGCTTTGGTCAGACATATGGATATCAACTCAGGAACAAAAGCAAAAGACCTTGTGAAGATGCTGGCGGAAGCTGGTAAGATTGTGTCATTATTTACAGTGAAACGAGTACTGTATCAACGTGGACTGAAAAGTAACTCTGCCAGGAAGAAGCCATTACTCCAAAAGAAACATAAAAAAGCCAGATTAATGTTTGCAAATGCACACAGGAACAGAGAGGTTAATTTTTGGAGACATGCCCTGTGGTCTGACAAAACTAAAATTCAACTGTTTGGTCATAATGACTATTGTTACGTTTGGTGGAAAAAGGGAGAAGCTTTGCACCCTAAAGCGGGCTTTACACGCTACGACATTGCTCAAGTGATCTCGTTGGGGTCACGGAATTTGTGACTCACATCCGGTCGCTTTAGCGATGCCGTTGCATGTAACACCTATGAGCGATTTTGCATCGTCGCAAAAACTTGCAAAATCGCTCATCGGTGACATGGGGGTCCATTCTCAAATATCGTTACTGCAGCAGTAACGAAGTTGTTCCTCGTTCCTGCGGCAGCACACATCACTCCGTGTGACACTGCAGGAACGAAGAACCTCACCTTACCTGCATCCCGGCCACAATGCGGAAGGAAGTAGGTGGGCGGGATGTTACGTCCCGCTCATCTCCGCCCCTCCGCTTCTATTGGGCGGCGGATCAGTGACGCTGCTGTGACGTCGCTGTGACGCTGAACAAACCGCCCCCTTAGAAAGGGAAGGTAAGTCCGTGTGACGGGTCTGGGCGATGTTGTGCGACACGGGCAGAGATTTGCCCGTGTCGCACAACCGATGGGGGCGGGTACGCATGCTGGCGATATCAGTACCGATATCGCAGTGTGTGAAGCGGCCTTTAGAACACAATCCAAACTGTGAAACATGGGAGTAACAGCATCAAGTTGAGGGGTTATTTTGCTGCAGGAGGGATCAGTGCACTTCACAAAATAGATGGCATAATGAGGAAAGAAGATTATTTGGCAATACTGAAGCAACATCTCAAGACATCAGAGAGGGACTTAAAGCTTTGGTGGAAAAGAGTCTTCCAAATGGACCATGACCGGAAGCATACTGCCAAACTGGTTACAAAGTGGCTTAAGGATAACAAACTCAAAGTTTTGGAGTGGCCATCACAAAGTCCTGATCTCAATTCTATTGAAAATTCATGGGCAAATCTGAAAAGGCAGGATTGAGCAAGGCAACCTACAAACATGGCTCAGTTACACCAGTTCTGTCAGGGGGAATGGGCCCAAATTCCTACCAACTACTGTGAGTAGCTTGTGGAAGTTTAAGGACAATGGTACCAAATACTAATGAAATGTATGTAAAATTTTGACTTTGCAGAAAGTAATAAAAATGCCTTAAAACATTCTCTCTCATTATTCTGGTATTTGGAAAATACAAATAATTTTGGTAATCCTAATTGACCTGAAACGGGAAAGGTTTATTCTGATTTCATGTCAGATAGTGAGAAAAACATGCATATGTGTCTTTTTCGGTAGTGTATATAAACTCCTGGTTTCAACTGTATGTTGACGGGCATATAATATATTAGTTTGATGAGCAATTAACCCCTTCACGACCTTGGACGGATCTATCCGTCAAGGATCGTGTCCCGTTAAGCCCCGCCCCCTGCCGCGGGCAGGAGGCGGCGGTTGGCACACATATCAGCTGTTTTCAACAGCTGACATGTGTGCCTGCTAGCCGCGGGTGGAATCGCTTCCACCCGCGGCCATTAACCCCTTAAATCTTGCTGCCAAAGTCTGGCAGCAAGATCTAAATGCGCACGGCCATGTTTTTTACTTACCGCCTCCCCCACCGGAAGTCACGTGCGTTATCATGTGACTATCGGTGGTTGCCATCGTAGCACAGGGTCATGTGATGACACCTGCAGGTATGATGTTTCACTTTCGTTTTCCCTCGGCCGAGAGCAGAGGGAAAAACAAAGTGACTGAATCTGCTGTTTACAGCTGTATAGCTGTGATCAGCAGATAGATAATAGCGATCGGATTGCTGATCGCTATAGCCCCCTAGGGGGACTAATAAAATTAAAAAAAAAGTTAAAAAAAAAGTTTAAAAAAAAAAAACAAAAAAACCCCTAAAAGTTCAAATCATCCCCCTTTCCCCCCATTGAAAATTAAAGGGTTAAAAAATAAATAAATATACACATATTTGGTATCGCCGCGTTCAGAAATGCCCGATCTATCAAAATATGAAAATCAATTATTCTGATTTGTAAACGGCGTAGTGGCAAAAAAATTCCAAACGCCAAAATTACGTTTTTTTATCGTCGCAAGTTTTACGCAAAATGCAATAACAGGCGATCAAAACGTAGCATCTGCGCAAAAATAGTACCATTATAAACGTCAGCTCGAGATGCAAAAAATAAGCCATCACTGAGCCATAGATCCCAAAAAATAAGAACGCTACGTGTTTCGGAAAATGGCGCAAAACGAGCACCACTTTTATTGGACAAACTTGTGAATTTTTTTTAACCCCTTAGATACAAGTAAACCTATACATGTTTGGTGTCTACAAACTCGCACCGACCTGAGGCATCACACAGATACATCAGTTTTATCATATAGTGAACACGGTGAATAAAACATCCCAAAAACTATTGTGCGATCACACTTTTTTTGCAGTTTTTCCACACTTGGATTTTTTTTCCTGTTTTCCAGTACAATATATGGTAAAACCTATGATTTCATTTAAAAGTACAACTCATCCCGCAAAAAACAAGCCCTCATATGGCAAGATTGACGGAATAATAAAAAAGTTACGGCTCTCGGAAGAAAAGGAGAAAAAGACAAAAACGCAAAAACGGAAAGTGCCCGGGGGCTGAAGGGGTTAATTGGAGGACTTCTGGGGTAATAAATATTTGGAAAAATTTAAAGGGGGCAAAATGTATGACTTCTACATTTATACTGGGGGTTGCTAAAAACGGGGGGATTTGTGGGGAAAAGGACAGGTGAGGATACCACAGTGGGTGGGGAAGAGCACTACTTGGGCCTGCCTCTGACATTTCAGCAGTAACGACCGACTCCACTACCATCAGGATGTGGGATCCCATAGATGAAGCCGAGTCGTCACTGTCTGAAAACTCTATTTCATTGGTGACTCTGTATCCGAGCCTAAATTGCTGGAGGTAAGCAGCGTGTACACCTGCTCGGTGGTGAATTTTCTCTGCGCCATTATTTTTGACGCTGCCTAACTGAAAAAAAAAAACTAACACTACGATTATTTTTTTTAGATTTTGTTTTTTTTAAACCCTAATCCTAACGCTGCTCTAAGAAGGAAAAATAAATATTCTAAAATTAAAAAAAACTAAAATAAAATTTGAACTAGGGAGATGACACAAAGGGGATGCTCAAGGAGGTGATGAGGATATTGGGGAACAATTTAGATTGATTTACAATAACTTTGATATTTTTTTTCACAATCAGCAGATGTAGTCTCTCTCTCTCTTCTCTCGCAGATCAACTACAAGGGAGAGAGGCAGAGCCAAATGCCATTTCTCTAAATATTTTGTGTGTTTGATCAATGTGATAGGATATACCACAGTGATCAAATATCAGGAACCAATGAAATTGGCTACTGACATCACTAGGTTAAGGGAGGCAGACTTGAGCGGGTGCAATGCACAAGCGCTCGCCATTTTACAGGGAAAGCAGAAGGATGACCGGTTGTGACCAGAGGGCGACAGTTCTTTCTCATTTGATGTGTTTGATCACATCAGATGAGAGACAAACCATTGAAAAACAGCATTTAGTATTACGCAATGTGATCGCCGTTATTTAGAAAAAGACATCTTGGACCGTGAGACCCCGGAAATTTTCTTACTCTGGGGTGTGCTATACCTTTATTTCTGAGCTCTGTTAAACAGTGGCACTGAGGAATAAGGCCCCTTAAATGCCGTCGTTAAAAGGCGTATTGATGGTCGATAAGGGGTTACAACACTTCATGAGCTGGACCATTTTCCATTTTGAGGACAAATATTTTTCACCTGAACACTAGTGAGGTTTCCCAGTGGTCAACAAAATCAGTGAGCTGGCAACCTCCTTTTGAACCGTATTGTACATTTCTATACTTTTGGCAATAGTGTTCCTGTTCTCTTCCCCTCTAGAGAAGCAATTTGAATTTTTAAATTCCTAGAGGAGCGTTGAATGGCCTATTAGTCTCCCTGAGCAAACTTGGTTCTCTCCATAAGGAGAAAATAAACTCTTAGACTGTTTATCAGAGAGCTCACACTCAACCAACCCAACTTTACCTTTCAGGACTTGTGCACACAAGCGTATAAATTGGATAAGCACAATGTGAGAAAATCCCGCATTGCACTCTGACCAATGTTATACAATGAGGCAGAGCAGATCTGCAATTTTTTTCTCATGTCGGTATGCAGCGTATTTCAGATCACATGCACCCATACAAGTCTATGGTGGGTGCGTGTGACACATCGACTGCAATTGGATGACGCTCAAGTGCAGTCCAATAAATATAGAAACAAGCACTGGAGAATATGGAGAGATTAATCTCTCCTTCGATTCTCGCATGCAAGAGAATCAGAGCACAGTGAATGACACACGGCTCACGCTCACAGTAGAGCTCATTAGGATATTGCATCCGATGCTCCCGTATCGGATGCTATATGCTAGTGGACTCTGAACATTAGACTCCTGATACCTGACTAACAAAGATGAGGTACCGAAGGGTCAAAAAAATGTTTGTTTTTTTACTTAAAGAACTAGTATATTAGTCAAGAAAAGATTTTTGAGAGGGATACTTTGGACATTATCTCAGGCCATGAGACTCCCGAGAGTACCATCTAAGTTAAAGTGGGCATCAATTACATCACTTTGTTTTGGGCACTTAAGAATTTACTTTGATCGCTTCTTAATTAAACCCTTTGTAATTTGGCACTACATTGATGATATGTTGTAAGAAGAAAATGGGACAAGAAATAATCAAGTAGTAACCCTGGCTGAAGCCAAATCCACATATCTCTAATTATAAGCAACTCAACTCAAAAACAGTATTTCACCATAGGTGTGCTGAGTGCTTTAAATAAGCAAGACAATTGCCACATGAAGAAGATATTGTGGTGGGATTAAGCACACAAATGTGTGTGTAAAATATAGCAAAATAAAGGCAAACTTCACACTAAGAAATACTGCCCAATTACAATGTATAAAATTACAACGTTATAGCAGGGATGGGCAATTAATTTCCTGAGGGGCCACATAAGAGATTGTGACTGATGTGGAGGGTTGAACCAATAAGCTGAAATTAATTCTGCTCAATATTAATATTATCATACTGCGTTTTTCCAAAAATAAGACACTATCTTATTTTTTTTTTTGGCCTGAAATAAGCACTAGGGCTTATTTTTGGGGTAGGGCTTAGTCTTGGGGAAACACAGTAATGGTTACTTTATTCCCCCAAAAAAGCAGACCCCCCCTTCTCAGGAGAATCATACTTACCAGACGATGGACGTCTGCGTGGCTCCCAGGTTCTTCTACGATCTACAGCGGGCGCTCCCAGCAGGTATGCTCCACGCCGTCCTCGCCTGCTTCTGGCCGACACACTCACATACATCAGATTGCGCATACACACACACACACACACACTCATACACACATCAGATCACACACACACACTCACCACATCTGGTGATAACGACTGCTTCCGACCAGCAGGGAAAGATGGGATGCAGTGTAGTGGAATGCATAGAGGACCTGCGGTGGAATGCATTGATGTGTTCCACCACAGGTCCTTCATATGTTTCTCCACAGGTTCTCACACTCCACTGTACTGCGTCCTAGGTTCCCCTGCCGGCCAGAAGCAATCGGTATTGCCGGATGTGGTGAGTGTGTGCAATCTGATGAGTGATTGTGTGTGAGATCTAATGTGTGATTGTGTGTGTGATCTGATGTCTGTGTGTGTGTGCAATCTGATATGTGTGGGTATGCGATCTGATTATGTGTTTGATCTGATGTGCATGCGATCCGATGTATGTGGGTGTGCGTTCCACTGCAGGTCCTACCATTCGGTGTCTGGTGAGTATGATTGCAGGGTCTTCTTTCTTCCCTCTTTTGGGGGTGTCCGCTTTCTATAATGAAGTGTCCTGCAGTATTCTGTAACTTTTTTAGCTGCATTGACACTTCATTAATCAACTGTGACTCAGACTTATTTTCGGGATAGGACATATATTTAAGCCTTATACCAAAAATGATGAAACTTCCTGCTAGGGCTTATTTTTGGAAAAACACGGCATTAATTATATTTATTATTTTATAGTAATAGTAATTGTATCAGTTAAAGGAGCTGTCCACTACTAGGACAACCCCTTCTGATTCTACTTGTTTCCCCCAGTTAAAATTAAAGACCCTGTACTCACCTCCCGTACTGGCGCCATTCCAGTCGGTAATCACGGTTCAGTTCTCATATGACATTGTGATGTCACAGGAGCCCTGCATCCAATCACTGTATACTTCTCTCTCCCTGCCTTTGGACCAAATGAGGTAATCGACAGAAAGTGACCCTGCGGCTGCCACTCACTTCCTGTTGATTACTCATTTGGTCCGACTTCCCCTTATATACCACATGACCCCACACACAGAATCCATATATAAAGTATGAGCCTCCCCACCACCTCCTATATACAGTATGAACCTCTACATAAACCCCTATATACAGTGTGAGCCCTCAACATAGCCTGCCTTTACACAGGATGAGCGCTTACATAGTCCTCTATATAGCGTGTGAGCCCACACATAGACCCTCTACACTGTTTGCAGAATTATTAGGCAAATGAGTATTTTGATCACATACTTTTTATACATGTTGTCCTACTCCAAACTGTATAGGCTTGAGAGCCAACTACCAATTAAGTAAATCAGGTGATGTGCATCTCTGTAATGAAGAGGGGTGTGGTGTAATGACATCAACACCCTATATAAGGTGTGCTTAATTATTAGGCAACTTCCTTTCCTTTGGCAAAATGAGTCAGAAGAGAGATTTGACGGGCTCTGAAAAGTCCAAAATTGTGAGATGTCTTGTAGAGGGATGCAGCAGTCTTGTAATTACCAAACCTTTGAAGCGTGATCACTGAACAATCAAGTGTTTAATGGCAAATAGCCAACAGGGTCACAAGAAGCGTGTTGGGCAAAAAAGGCGCAAAATAACTGCCCATGAATTGACGAAAATCAAACGTGAAGCTTCAAGATGCCATTTGCCACCAGTCTGGCCATATTTCAGAGCTGCAATGTTACTGGAGTATCAAAAAGCACAAGGTGTGCCATACTCAGGGACATGGCCAAGGTAAGGAAGGCTGAAAAACGACCACCTTTGAAACAAGAAACATAAGATAAAACGTCAAGACTGGGCCAAGAAACATCTTAAGACTGATTTTTCAAAGGTTTTATGGACTGATGAAATGAGAGTGACCCAGATGGATGGGCCAGAGGCTGGATCAATAAAGGGCAGAGAGCTCCACTCCAACTCAGATGCCAGCAAGGTGAAAATGGGGTACTAGTATGGGCTAGTATCATCAAAGATGAACTTGTGGGACCTTTTCGGGTTGAGGATGCAATGAAGCTCAACTCCCAGATGTACTGCCAGTTTCTGGAAGACAACTTCTTCAAGCAGTGGTACCGGAAGAAGTCGGTATCGTTCAAGAAAAACATGATTTTCATGCAGGCCACTGCTCCATCACATGCATTTAACTACTCTGCAGCGTGTCTGGCCAGTAAATGACTAAAAGATGAAAAAATAATGACATGGGCCCCCTTGTTCACCTGATATGAGCCCCATAGAGAACCTGTGGTCCCTCATAAAATGTAAGATCTACAGGGAGGGAAAACAGTACACCTCTCGGAACAGTGTCTGGGAGTCTGTGGTGGCTGCTGCATGCAATATTGATCATAAACAGATCAAGCAACTGACAGAATCTATGGATGGTAGGCTGTTGAGTGTCATCATAAAGAAAAGTGGCTATATTGGTCACTCATTTTTTGTGGTTTTGTTTTTGCATGTCAGAAATGTTTATTTCTAAATTTTGTGCAGTTATATTGGTTTACCTGGTGAAAATAAACAAGTGAGATGGGAATATGTTTGGTTTTTATTAAGTTGCCTAATAATTCTGCACAATAATAGTTACCTGCACAAACAGATATCCTCCTAAGATAGCCAAATCTACATGAACCTATATACATTATGGGCGGCACGGTGGCTCAGTGGTTAGCACTGCAGCCTTGCAGCGCTGGGGTCCTGGGTTCGAATCCCACCAAGGACACCATCTGCAAGGAGTTGAGGAGGATGTTCTGTTGAGGTTTCCTCTGTGTACTCCGGTTTTCTCCCACACTCCAAAAAACATACAGATAGGGAATTTAGGTCGTGAGCCCAATGGGGACAGTGTTCCTGATGTATGTAAAGTGCTGCGGAATATGTTAGCGCTATATAAAAATAAAGATTGTTTTGGTTTTTTTTTATACATGAACCTCAAATAGCCTCCCATATTCATTATGAGCCCTCACATAGCCTCCTGTATAATTTATAAGCCCTCACATAGCCTTCTGTATATTTTATGAGCCCCACATATCCTTCTAAATACAGAATTAGCCCCATGTAACCTCCTATATACATTATGAGCCCTCACTTAGCCTCCTATATACTTTGAGCCCTGCTATATACTTTTTGAGCTCCCAAATTGCCTCCTATATACTTTATGAGCCCCATATAGCCTCCTATGTACAGCATTAGTTGCACATAAACCCCTATATACATTAATAGCCCATGCACACAGGGCCGTATTTGCCACTAGGCACCCGTGGTCCCGTGCCTAGGGCGGCATGTTGCGGGGGGGCGGCACTTTCTGGCAGCAAAAAAAAAAAAAAAAAAAAAAAATATATATATAAATTTTTTTTTTTTTATACATCCCCGCCCCCCGCCCCTCCCTCCGTTGCACTTCGCTGTGTTCTCGGGGGGGAGGGGGGGGGGTTGAGAGGGAGAGGAAAGGCGCACTTCTGTCTCTTTAAATACACGGAGGGCGCCAGGCATAGTGAGCTGATTAACCCCGGAAGTTCCATCGTCTGCACTTCCGGGTCAGAGGCGCGCGGGGCGCGCCAATCAGCTCACTGCCCCGTGCTGCAGCGTCCAATTCTGCAGACATCACACGCCGCGGAGGAGGACGCGACTGGAGCTGGAGCCAGCCGGCAGAGGATAATAGCAGAGCAGGGCAGCAGGCACCGGAGCAGGTATGCGTAAGGCAGAGCCTAGAATGTATGGGCACCTTACAGGTTAGTTGATGATCGTTGCGATGCCTCTTTTTGGCTGGGGGGAGGCTGGGAAAAGAGAGAGGCTGGGAAAAGAGAGAGGCTGGGGGGAGGCTGGGAAAAGAGAGAGGCTGGGGGGAGGCTGGGAAGAGAGAGGCTGAGGCTGGGGGGGAGGCTGGGAAGAGAGAGAGGCTGGGGGGAGGCTGGGAAAAGAGAGGCTGGGGGGAGGCTGGGAAAAGAGAGAGGCTGGGGGGAGGCTGGGAAAAGAGAGAGGCTGGGGGGAGGCTGGGAAAAGAGAGAGGCTGGGGGGAGGCTGGGAAAAGAGAGAGGCTGAGGCTGGGGGGAGAGAGAGGCTGAGGCTGGGGGGGAGGCTGGGGGGAGAGAGAGGCTGAGGCTGGGGGGGAGGCTGGGGGGAGAGAGAGGCTGAGGCTGGGGGGAGGCTGGGGGGAGAGAGAGGCTGAGGCTGGGGGGGAGGCTGGGGTGAGAGAGAGGCTGAGGCTGGGGGGGAGGCTGGGGGGAGAGAGAGGCTGAGGCTGGGGGGAGGCTGGGGGGAGAGAGAGGCTGAGGCTGGGGGGGAGGCTGGGGGGAGAGAGAGGCTGAGCCTGGGGGGAGGCTGGGGGGAGAGAGAGGCTGAGGCTGGGGGGAGGCTGGGGGGAGAGAGAGGCTGAGGCTGGGGGGGAGGCTGGGGGGAGAGAGAGGCTGAGGCTGGGGGGGGAGGCTGGGGGGAGAGAGAGGCTGAGGCTGGGGGGGAGAGAGAGGCTGGGGGGGAGGCTGGGGGGAGAGAGAGGCTGGGGGGGAGGCTGGGGGGAGAGAGAGGCTGGGGGGGAGGCTGGGGGGAGAGAGAGGCTGGGGGGGAGGCTGGGGGGAGAGAGAGGCTGGGGGGAGGCTGGGGGGAGAGAGAGGCTGGGGGGGAGGCTGGGGGGAGAGAGAGGCTGGGGGGAGGCTGGGGGGAGAGAGAGGCTGGGGGGGAGGCTGGGGGAGAGAGAGGCTGGGGGGGAGGCTGGGGGGAGAGAGAGGCTGGGGGGGAGGCTGGGGGGAGAGAGAGGCTGGGGGGGAGGCTGGGGGGAGAGAGAGGCTGGGGGGGAGGCTGGGGGGAGAGAGAGGCTGGGGGGGAGGCTGGGGGGAGAGAGAGGCTGGGGGGGGAGGCTGGGGGGAGAGAGAGGCTGGGGGGGAGGCTGGGGGGAGAGAGAGGCTGGGGGGGAGAGAGGCTGGGGGGAGAGAGAGGCTGGGGGGGAGGCTGGGGGGAGAGAGAGGCTGGGGGGGAGGCTGGGGGGAGAGAGAGGCTGGGGGAGAGGCTGGGGGGGAGAGAGAGGCTGGGGGGGAGGCTGGGGGGAGAGAGAGGCTGGGGGGGAGGCTGGGGGGAGAGAGAGGCTGGGGGGAGAGAGAGGCTGGGGGGAGGCTGGGGGGAGAGAGAGGCTGGGGGGGAGGCTGGGGGGAGAGAGAGGCTGGGGGGAGAGAGAGGCTGGGGGGGAGGCTGGGGGGGAGGCTGGGGGGGAGGCTGGGGGGAGAGAGAGGCTGGGGGGGAGGCTGGGGGGAGAGAGAGGCTGGGGGGGAGGCTGGGGGGAGAGGGAGGCTGGGGGGAGAGAGAGGCTGGGGGGAGAGAGAGGCTGGGGGGGAGGCTGGGGGAGAGAGAGGCTGGGGGGGAGGCTGGGGGGAGAGAGAGGGGGAGGCTGGGGGGGAGGCTGGGGGGAGAGAGAGGCTGAGGCTGGGGGGGAGGCTGGGGGGAGAGAGAGGCTGAGGCTGGGGGAGAGAGAGGCTGAGGCTGGGGGAGGCTGGGGGAGAGAGAGGCTGAGGCTGGGGGAGGCTGGGGGAGAGAGAGGCTGAGGCTGGGGGAGGCTGGGGGAGAGAGAGGCTGGGGGAGAGAGAGGCTGGGGGAGGCTGGGGGGAGAGAGGCTGAGGCTGGGGGAGGCTGGGGGGAGAGAGGCTGAGGCTGGGGGAGGCTGGGGGGAGAGAGGCTGAGGCTGGGGGAGGCTGGGGGGAGAGAGGCTGAGGCTGGGGGAGGCTGGGGGAGAGAGGCTGAGGCTGGGGGAGAGAGGCTGAGGCTGGGGGAGAGAGAGGCTGAGGCTGGGGGAGGCTGGGGGAGAGAGAGGCTGAGGCTGGGGGAGGCTGGGGGAGAGAGAGGCTGAGGCTGGGGGAGGCTGGGGGAGAGAGAGGCTGAGGCTGGGGGAGAGAGAGGATGATGCTGGGGGAGGCTGTGGGAGAGAGAGGCTGATGCTGGGGGAGGCTGGGGGAGAGAGAGGCTGATGCTGAAGGCGGGGGAGAGAGGCTGCTGCTGGGGGAATGGGAGAGAGGGGCTAATGCTAGAGACAGAGGACAAGGGTTGAGGGATAGTGCAATGACAAAATCGATGGGGGGAGTGTAAGGACTCAGAATGAGAGGGGGCAGCATGTGTGGGCTCAGTATGGAGTGGAGCAATGTAGGGGAGTCAATATCAAGAGTGGGGTAGTGTGTGTGTGTGTGTGGGGGGGTCTCAGCATAAGCGCTAGTGTGGTGGTCTTAGTATGATGAATGGGGCAGCATGGAGGTGTCATTATGGAAAAGAGTAAGGCAGCATTAGGAGCTCATGGAGAGGGGCAGCATGCATGGGACACTGTGAGGAGGGGGCAGCATGCATGGGACATTGTGAGGAGGGGGCAGCATGCATGGGACATTGTGAGGAGGGGGCAGCATGCATGGGACATTGTGAGGAGGGGGCAGCATGCATGGGACATTGTGAGGATGGAGCAGCATGCATGGGACACTGTGAGGAGGGGGCAGCATGCATGGGACACTGTGAGGAGGGGGCAGCATGCATGGGACACTGTGAGGAGGGGGCAGCATGCATGGGACATTGTGATGAGGGGGCAGCATGCATGGGACACTGTGAGGATGGAGCAGCATGCATGGGACACTGTGAGGAGGGGGCAGCATGCATGGGACATTGTGATGAGGGGGCAGCATGCATGGGACATTGTGAGGATGGAGCAGCATGCATGGGACATTGTGAGGAGGGGCAGCATGCATGGGACATTGTGAGGAGGGGCAGCATGCATGGGACATTGTGAGGCGGGGGCAGCATGCATGGGACATTGTGAGGAGGGGGCAGCATGCATGGGACATTGTGAGGAGGGGGCAGCATGCATGGAGCATTGTGAGGAGGGGGCAGCATGCATGGGGCATTGTGAGGAGGGGACAGCATGCATGGGACATTGTGAGGCGGGGGCAGCATGCATGGGACATTGTGAGGAGGGGGCAGCATGCATGGGACATTGTGAGGAGGGGGCAGCATGCATGGGACATTGTGAGGAGGGGGCAGCATGCATGGGACATTGTGAGGAGGGGGCAGCATGCATGGGACATTGTGAGGAGGGGGCAGCATGCATGGGACATTGTGAGGAGGGGACAGCATGCATGGGACACTGTGAGGAGGGAGCAGCATGCATGGGACACTGTGAGGAGGGGGCAGCATGCATGGGACATTGTGAGGAGGGGGCAGCATGCATGGGACATTGTGAGGAGGGGGCAGCATGCATGGGACATTGTGAGGAGGGGGCAGCATGCATGGAACATTGTGAGGAGGGGGCAGTATGCATGGGACACTGTGAGGAGGGGGCAGCATGCATGGGACATTGTGAGGAGGGGGCAGCATGCATGGGACATTGTGAGGAGGGGGCAGCATGATGTGAGGACAATGTGCAGATCATATTTCATAATTGAGGAAGGTGTGGTGGGTATAATTTATAAGGGAGGGCAGTGTGTAGTTTATTAGGGGCAGTGTGACAGTCACAGTATATAAGTGGGGACGGTGGGAATATTTTATACTCATGCTATGTTTTGATGTGCCTGTGGTGATCCCCATTGGGGGGGGGGTTAGTGCCCTTTGTTTCTCATTTATACTTTTTAAAGTGTTTTACAAAGTAGATCTGCCTTAAACAGATGTCGAGTGCGAAAACTCAGTTTTACGTTGTCACTAAGGGGCGCGACCACTTAAAGTGCCTAGGGCAGCACGAAGGCAAAATACAGCCCTGCATACACATATGGAAAAAAACACATACTCTGGTCGCTCCCATTCCCCACAGTTTATGTGATATACCAACAAAAAAGTAGAAAGTGTTTTTGAAGTGTAAAGGAAATGATACATGGGTTTCTAAAGATTTTAAAAATATAAATCCGAAAATTGTTACTACTTGCATTTATATTCAGCCCCTTGTAGTGTGAGTGTTTGTGAGGGTCTTGTAGTGCCCCTGAACCCATCAGGGTGCGACAAGGTTCTGCATCCCCATCAGGATGCAGGGCCTACCCCCTTAGGGACCCAGAACCCCAGTACCGGTACCACCAAAAACCCAGGTAATCCCAGTTTTTTCCAACAATCCCCCATACAATGGTACCTAGCTAGGGTGGGACCATGGATGGCCACCTAGAGGTAGAGCCACTCCAGTCCACTAGTTGACCAGGTGGGAGGGGAACACTGTGGAGAGTAGTTGGGAACACAGGAAGTCAGTAGTCAGTCTAACTAAAGGAGTCTAAGTGAAAGTGTGAGGAAGTGAAGTTACTCCCTGACTCGGTTTGACGGTGATCTGGTACCGAGGAGAGGTAGTTGCCAAGGGAGTACGGTGGAGTACTCCCGGAACTACGCACTGACAGAGTACAGGACAGTAGGACAGGAAAGAGCTTCAAGCCAACCTGTTAACACTTGCACAGCAAAGGGGACCATCAAGGACCTTGCTGACCCTAAAGAATCCGAAGACTCAGTAGCAAAGAAAGAGATGGGGACAGGACCAGAGACTCCATCCCCACAGGGTTCATGCTACCGTCAGGCGGACAGAGGTGGACAAACCACAAACCGGGGACTCCCAATGTTCCATTCCATGGGGACCCATTTACCAGAGACAGGTTCAGGTGAAGAAGGGGAGAACCAGACTAGCACTTGGACGAAGGGGACCTGGAGGCGAAACCAACTGGCTTCGGCCAACCAGTTAACACCCGAAAAGTGAGTAAACCAGTTGCACTGAATACCTGTCTGGACTCGTTCTTCCGACGTCTACTGTACAATACACCTGCTGGGGTAACACCCTACTTGCGGAGGGCCCAAATCATCAGAGCTGCACATTCCATCAGCCCCAGCAAAACTTGCAGTGGCGGCTCCCTACACTTATTCGCATCACCGCAAGTGTCGTCACAAATAACTTTATTCACAAATTGCCTGTAAATATTTCCCATTACAAAAAGGGCCCAGGGCACGGAACCGAGAACGGCCACCACCGTGACACTCCCAATAGAGACACTATCTGGAACCGAGGACCCGATATTCCTAAGAGCTACAGGAGACTTCGAAATAAAATCCTTAGTGACTAATTGTCACCAGAAATCACCTAATTAGTAAATTGAGTGCACCTGTGTGTAATTTATTCTCAGTATAGCTATAGATTTATGGCACAACTGCAAATCTACATGGTTGTCCACCTAAACTCACATCCCAAGCAAGGAGAGCACTAAATAGAGAAGCAACCAAGAAGCCCTTGGCCATGGAGAGATCCACAGCTCAAGTGGGAGAATCTGTACGTTTAGTATTTGGTACAGACATTTTTGCACTATTTCTGTATCTCTTGGCAGGAAAAATAGAGAGGCAAAAACACATGCTTTTTGACATGTTTACGGTGGGTTTTTGACCCTCTTATTTGGTGCAGATTTTTCCAATTCATTAGAGTGGATGAAATCTGCAGCAAGAATTGACATGCTGCAGACTTAAATCTGTACCAAATGTGTGAGGAGAAAATACTCAAGGTGTACATTAGACTTCAGGATTTTCATTCATATTGATGGCATCAGTATTCCCTTAAGGTTTTATGACAAATCTGAACTCAAAAACACACTGAAAATGAGATAAAAATGTAACGTGTGCACACAGCCTTAGGCCTCTTTCACACGTCCGTGTCTCCGGTACGTGTTTGGTCCGTTTCCTCACGTACCGGAGACACGGGCACATGTAGACCCATTAAAATCAATGGGTCTGCACTCACGTGCGTGTTCTGCCATGGACCATGTGTACGTGTGGAGCATATGTGTGCCCGTGTGCTCCACACGTAGACATGTCCGTGTTTCTCCAGCATCACGGGTGTCACACGGCCCGCATATAGACCACATGGAGGTGTTCCGTGTGACACGCACCGGAGAAAACACACGTGTCTGAGAAAAAAATAACAAATCTTTACTCACCTTCTCCAGCCCTGCTGTCTCTTCCGCTGCTGTCACTTGCTTCCGACCGCCGCTCATTATGCTCATTGAATATTCAATTCACTGCGGCCGGAAGCAGCAGCAGCAGGGAGTCGGCAGGACCGGAGACTGAAGATCAGCACCACAGACAGCAACGCCAGGGACAGGTGAGCAGAAAGTTTCCGTCCTCCGTGTGTTATCACGGATAACACGGAGAACACATGTGTGCCATAAACACGGCTCACGGAGGGCAAAACGCACCTTTGACACGTCCGTGAAAAACGTGCGTGATTTTCATGGACGTGTGAAAGAGGCCTTAGTCGTATACTCCACAAATTTGGCCTTTATGGCAAAGTGGCAAGAAGAAAGCTATTTTTTAAAGCAAAGGATAAGAAGTCCCATTTGCAGTTTGCAAAAGGCCATGTAGGGGACACAGCTAGCATGTAGAAGAAGGTGCTCCGGTCATATGAGACCAAAGTAGAACTTTTTGGGCTAAATGCAAAACGCTATGTGTGGTGGAAAATTAACACTGCACATCACCCTGAAAACACCATTCCCACATGGTGGTGGCAGTATCATGTTGTGGAGATACTTTTCTTCAGCAGGGACAAGGAATCTGGTTGATGGGAAGATGATTTGAGCTAAATACGTACAGGCCAATCCTGCAGGTAAGCCTATTGGAGACTGCAAAAGACTTGTGACTGGGGTGTAGGTTCACCTTTCAGAAGGACAAGGATCCTAAAGATACTGCTAGAGATACAATGCATGGTTCAGATCAAAGCATATTCATGTGTTTGAATGGCCCAAGTATTGACTCAGTGAGACTGAATACAAATTCGCATCGCAATTTTCAGATTTATATTTTTAAAATAAATAGAAAACCATGTATGATTTCATTTACACTTCACAAATACATTCTACTTTGGGTTGGTATGTCACATGAAATCCCAATAAAATACATTTAAAGCATTGGTCCGGTCTCTAAAATGTATTTTCTAAATATTTTCTAAATATCTATTCTTACACCATAAGCATTTTTGCTATTTGCTTTATTACACAATACCCTACACTTCTCCCTATCTAGCTCTTAATCCCTAAATATGTTGTTTTTTTACTGCACTTTCAGTGACGTTTAATTTGAAAGATGTCTCAAAAGGTACTCAATCCCCCACAACATCTTTTGCCTCTCCTGGAACAGGAGGTCACAGGGGTTGATTCTGTCATTACTAGTTTCTTGCATCACCATGCTCTGACTATGTCCTGGATCCATGGCGATAAACGCAGTGGGACATGTGAGTGCAGCTCCAGCACTCTGCTTCTATTGTCACTGACGTAGCTTCTATGGAGAAAGATTTAAAGGGAACCTGTCAGCAGAAATTTTGCAATAAACCTAAAAGATTCCCCTTCTGCAGCTCCTGGGCTGCATTCTAGCAAGGTTCCTGTTGTTATTGTGCCCCCGTTGAGACCAAAATAAATACTTTATAAAGTCTTACCTTTTTGTATGCTAATTTTTTTTATGTACATAGGGGCAGGGTCTCTTGCGTCCGTTAGTCGCCCTCCTGCCGCTTTACGCCGTCCCCATCGCTCATTTCCATAACTGAGGACGCCGCCCAGTGCTCCCGAGGTCTGTGTAGTGTGACCGCTGGTGACGTGATTGCGCAGGCGTGAGATTATGGGCGGCGCTGTGATTGTCATCAGCAAGTACCAGCCCATAATCTCGTGTCCGCGCTTTTCACTCTGCCTCCACCGTTATGCTGCTCCGCTCCTCCCATCTATTTCCTGCTCCAGGGAAAGATGGGTAAGAGGTGACGTGGGTTCATCTGGCCAGCGCTTGCGCAGAACGGTGGAGGCAGAGGGGAAAGCGCGGGCAAGAGATTATGGGCGGGTACTTGCTGATGACAATCACAGCGCCTGGTGTCCTTCACTTATTCTATCTCCACCCCTGACATGTTCTTTCAAAGAAGCTATTGCAGTGGAGATAGGAGCACAGCGTCAGTGCTGCACTCACGTATCCCAGGGCATCTATCAACATTGATCCAGGACATCTTCAGAGGGTGTTGATGCAAAAAACTAGTAACTGCAGCGCCGAAGACTAGTGATGTCCTATTCCAGACGGAGTGATAGATGCTATGGGAAGTGAGTGCAGCCCCAGCCTCCTGTAACATCACGTGTCTCCTGTAACGTCATGTTTGAGACACCTATAAAATGACATGTTACATGAAGTGCAGTAAAAAAAACAACACATTTAGGGATTAGCTGGATAGAGAGACATGTAGGGAATTGTGTAATAGAGCAAATTACAAAAGTGCTTAGTGTGTAAGGGTAGATATTTCGAAACTACATTTTAGGTGCTGGAATAAACCTTTAAGTTTGTGGGTGTAACATGAAAAATGTGTAAGCGTTCACAGGGTATGAATATTTTTTCAAGGCACTGTATGTAGTAACTTTGATTCTGGTAATGCATTGCCATATGTATGCCATAAGTTTGGTTCTGGTAATGTAATCAAATTTGTAAACTTGATCCTGTTAGTATATCTGTGCAATAAGCTTGGTTCAGTTACTGTACCTATATAGTAACCCTTATTCTGTTACTGTAACTATCCAGTGTCAGCTATTTGCTGAAGAGGTTTCTATATAAGCACTGATTTATTAAACCCTACTTATGAAGATTTTTGTGTAGTCGACTACTACGAGATTTCTATTTAGAATATTGTTGCTTTAAGGCTGAGTCAGACATCTATTTATAAGGTTATTATGTCTAATTAAGAGCCCTGAACTACAATGCGCCCAGTACGGTTAATGCAAAACAATAATTATAATAACAATTCCTGTTCCTGGTCTGTTACTAAACTCGAACATGTATCTGGGATTATATACATATAAATTAAAAATGTAAACAATACTGTAGGTCCAATAGAAGCTCAGTGACGTCTTTTAACATAGATAAAAAGTCACCCAGGGAAAAATTTGACAGCCAACCCCATTATGGGACAAGTTATACCTATAGTCTTCAGTAATTTAGGGCAGAATGAAACATCTGCAAACATGGGACAACAGGGGATATCTGCCATGTGGGAAGGATACACAATATATCTTAATTTCCTGACGTACACCCGGCCAGAAGAAACTATCAATTGGCCTAGACAGGAGTAATTCGTTCCAGGCATTATACCATAGAAAATGTTCTGCTGTGTCTTGTGGGTCCCCAAGTGTCATACAAGTGGGTTTATAAGTAGGGATGGGCGAATATCACAAATATTCGGCAATATTCGGTTTTGCGAATATCCGACGAATAGGTCGCCGCTATGCGAATATTCGATGCGCAATGTAAGTCTATGGGAAGCCCAAATAGTTGCTATTCGGCAACTATTTGGGTTTCCGATAGACTTACATTGCGCATCGAATATTCGTAAATAGTCGAATAGCGGCGATCTATTCAGCAAACATGGGCGTTGCCGAATATTTGAGGTATTTGATCATCTCTATTTATATGCTATATCAAGAACCATATTCTTGTACATATTAGGTAACTGGAGGTATTCCACAATTTGTTGTAAGATTTGATGGCTCAATACAGGAGATCACTATTCATGGCATAATATGGACTTTGTCAGTGTCTGGTTCCTGCAGTACTCTATTCAAAACTGAGATATTTTTGCCAAGGATTTTTTAGAGTTACAATTCATTTAAGCACTATCACAATTATCACAGAAATTTCTTGCTCAGACACATTTGGACAAGGACTAAACTGTTTTCTTCTCCAGGAAAGTCCGGTAGTAAAATCATCTATGCTATACATTTATTCCATTCACAGAAGATGGCATGCGTTCTTTGGGAGATACTATGCTCACTTCAGTGGATTTTCCTTTTATTCCCAAAACAAAGGGACCTTATTTTTTAGTATTACATCCCCCATTCTCATGATTGTTCGGAATCTTCATGGACACTAACATCAGTAACTTTTCTGTTGTAAGTTGGTCTCTAGATACCAGAACCAATGTTCCAAGGCTACCCGAGTCCAATAAGACTTTAGCAGGTCAGTCTCTAGCCCCGAAGTTGAATCACAAACAGGTTTGGGAAAGAATGAATGATGCCAGTAAGCATCACAATCCATGGGCACAGAGAAAATGGGGCAATGTACCTTATTGCCAGAAACAGGGCATATAAAGGGGCCAAGCTACAATACCAGACAACAACTGATTTTGGACACAAAAGTTGCACTGTTTCAATTAAGATTGTGATTCATATATCTATGTTTGAAGCCCAAAGAGAACACAAATCTTACAGCTAAAGAAAGAAAGATCTAATCTCAATATATAAACGTGTAACTTAACATCAGAAGTGTAGTCATGCCACTTGTTCACTTCAACCTGCTATGGCCAAAAGGTAGGTAGATTTAAACTAACCATGTTCTTATTCTCTATCATTGTATTTGGACATCATAGAGGTGGTACCCAGCTTGGGACTCTATAAGCCACAATGGAGAACTGCTCTGTAGAAGAGGCTCCTGTTCTGGTAGACTGGAATAATATTTGTGTTTCATGGATTCATCTGTATGGCTACAACAGAGCAACAGCCAAAGGAGTTATTTCCCATTAAAAGCCATTTAAGGAAAGTTTAGCGGTTTCCTTGAGAAATAAAATGGTCAGGTTTACGTGCACTAATGTGCAATGTTGATCCAAAGATCCAATAATAGCTAATATCTTGCCATTTTCTTTCCCCGAAGGTGCAGTGGGGTGGAAGGACACAGTGACGATCCTTATTGTGTCATCTTAAGAATTTACCACCAATGTAATATCTTTCACTATACCTATTGCTCCCGCTAGCCACAAACTTACCACGGTATGTAGTCTATGGAGGGCATGATTTAATCACTGGAAATTAGTAGTCATCTGTTATGTGGCTGACACTTTCCTGTTCACTACCTAAGGGCACGCTCACACGAGAGTGAAAAACGGACGAGTGCAATGCGAGAAAATTTCACATTGCACTCTGACCAATGTTAGTCAATAAGGCAGAGCAGTTGGTCAGCTTTTCTTGTATCCAGATTCTGGGTGTGAGAAAAGTCGCAACATGCTGCAAATTTCTGCGAGAGCCGTATCACTCGCACCCTTTCAAGTGAATGGGTGCGAGAGAAACATCGGCCTGCACTCGGATGTTATCCCAGTGCAGTGTGATATACACACAGGCTGACAATGGAGGAGATGGGGGGATTAACCCCTCCCTCTCCTCCGCAGCGCCCGCCCTCAGCTTCACAGCTGTGACCCGATCACAAGATCGGGTCACAGTTGCATGACAGTCGGCTCACGCTCGCAGCAGAGTCGGAGCCGGGGGTCATTAGCATATTGCATCCGATGCTCTCGCATCGGACGCCATACGTTCGTGTTAGTCCAGCCTAATCCCTAGTCTTATACAGTTACGACTATCAGCCTTGTTCTTCATTCCCTCTTTGCGATGCACCTTTCTAACAATTGTATGTACTATCATATTTACTTAGATTTATGTATGTTATGGGCCATTGTGCTCACCTCCTTGTGTCCTGAGATCTATCGCTTCTCAGGTCGTGTTGTGATATTTTTGGTAAAATCATGTATATTTTTCACTAAATTGCTATGGCTTGAGGAAGAGTTGACTAGTTCAAGAGGTATGACTTGATGGCTTCTCCCCACCTGCTCAGCTGGACTGAAAGGTCTCTTCAAGGAACTTGGGGCAGGTTTCTATGCTCCTGCTGTCCCATCTGTCAAACTGACAGGCAAAATATAAAGTGTAGGCTTTGAGTTCAGGGCATATAATTCCCTCTACAATGCATGCTGGAACTGTGTAAGGCCTCCGACACACATCCGTGCCGCCGGTAAGTGTTTGACATTTTTTGCAAGTACCGGCGGCACGGAGACACGTTCAGCAATGCTACCCTATTGTAGCAGGCACACACATGTTAAACCACACGTAACGTGTGTCTGTGTGCGTTTGTATATGTATGCTTTTTTCTACACGCTGACATGTCCACGTTTTCTCCGGCAGCACGGGTGTCACACGGCCCGCACCCGTACCACACAGATGTAGTGTGGATGCGGTCCCATGTGACACGCACCGGAGAAAACACACGTGTCAGTGAAAAAACCCCAAAACATTTACTCACCTTCTCCAGCCCTCCTGTCTCTGCCGCTGCTGCCACTTGCTGCCGACCGCCGCTCATTATGCTCATTTAATATTCACTTCACTGCGGCCGGCAGCAGCAGCAGCAGCGGGGAGACGGCAGGGCTGGAGACCGAAGATCAGCACCACGGACAGCAAAATGGACCACGTGAGTATGCAAATTACCAGTTCTACGTGTGCTATTGCGGATAGCACACGTAGAACACACGTGGACCGCACGTACCCGAGACACGTACTTACCACACGCAACACGCAGGGTAAATAAGTGTCTTGCGGCACGTGCGTGTTTTTAACGGAAGTGTGTTTCAGGCCTAAAAGGGAGTCCTAGTACCTATAGTTCAGACATAGCTCTGAACTTTATGATTAATTCCTGGCTATATTAGACATGTTTTTCCCATCTAAAGCAGTTTTAGTTTCTTGAGGGGATTAGCGCAGGTTTTGGATAAGGTATACACTTTACCTGAACTTTATAATGATGCATTGTCCACTAGAAGAGATTTTTATTCTACATGACTAAATATAAGCAATTTCCAGAATAAAAATCAGAGAGAGAAAACTGATTTAAATAATAGGTCATTTAATGATTAGACATTGGTATATCAATAACCTACACTAACTTCCATTCATTACAAGATAAATATTGCAATGTACCTGGAAATTTTAAAGTCTAAAGGCCGCTTTACATGCAACGACATTGCTAACGAGATATCGTTGGGGTCACGGAATTCGTGACGCACATCCGGCCTCGTTAGCGACGCCGTTGCGTGTGACACCTATGAGCGACCCCTAACAATCAAAAATACTCACCTAATCGTTGATCGTTGAGACGTCGTTCATTTTCCAAATATCGTTGCTGGTGCTGGACGCAGGTTGTTCGTCGATCCTGAGGCAGCACACATCGCTACGTGTTACACCCCAAGAACGATGAACAACAGCGTTCCTGCGTCCTCCGTCAAAGAGGTGGGCGTGTCGTTAATGCGGCTGGTCTTCGCCCCTCCACTTCTATTGGCGGGCCGCTGTGTGACGTCGCTGTGACGGCGCACGAACCTCCCCCTTAAAAAAGAGGTTGTTCGCCGCCCACAGCGACGTCACTAGGAAGGTAAGTATGTGTGACGCGTAGCTCGAATATTGTTCGCCACGGGCAGCGATTTGCCTGTGACGCACAAATGACAGGGGAAGAGGGTTTAATTTCATTAATTTACATAGAATAGCATTAGGAATAGATAATTGGCTGATCTTACCTTACTCGCCTCTCTTCAGTAGAAATACTAAATTAAAGGGAATCTGTCACCAGATTTCTGCTCCCCCATCTGAGAGCAGCATAACGTAGAGACAGAGACCCTGATTCTAGTGATGTATAACTTACTGGGCTGCATTCTGCAGTTTTGATAAAAATCACTGTTTTATCTGCTGCAGATCTACCAGCTCTTTGAATACTGAGACCAGAATAACACTGCCCCGACACCACTGGAGGGCAGCTTTCTGTGTATACTGTGCATAGACAGAAAGCTGATAATCAGTGGTGTTGGCAATTGGTCTACATGGCAGCATGTTTACTAGTCCTCTAGTCATAATCTCCTGCTGATGAAAGTAATTTTCTAAAAACTACAGCAAGCAGCCCAGTAAGCGACACATCGCTGGAATCAGGATTTCTACCCCTACATTATGCTGCTCTGAGATTAGGTGGCAAAAACTTGGTGACAGATTCCCTATAAAGAAGACCTTTCCACCTGGTTAAAAGTGTGCCATGTTTGCAATAATTCATATTCCTGCTGCTCTCCTGTATATTCTTTTTGTTATCAGCCATATGGTTCCGGAGGTGTGGGCCTTTTTATTTACAGCTAATTACTATGGTCTTTACCAAAGTGGCATAACTCAGATTCTCCAAGGCTGCTTTACACAATTAACCTGTAAGCCATGCCCACTTGGTAAAGACTATGAAATGAGCACTAAATAAAAAGGCCCAAATGTATGTTGGATTTAAAAAAAAAACAAACAACCCCAAAAACATAAAACAATAAATGAATATTCAGATATTCATGGAAGCAGCATTAAGAAAATATTAGCAAAAACTGGCCTGGTGACAGGTCCTCTTAAAAGGCCCCATTAAAGGTAACATGTCAAGTCAGGACTAGTCCAGTGGGGGGTGATCTGACGCATAGGTATGCCCTTTCTATAGTATTACCATGATGCAGAGTCTAAGGGTGGGAGGTATAATAATAGGATCTGATGCAGTACTAGTCCAGTGGGGAGTGATCTGACGCATAGGTATACCCTTTCTATAGTATTACCATAACGAAGAGTCTAAAGGGTGCTTAACACGTTGCGACATCGCTAGCGATCGCTGGCGATTTTGCGTGCGATAGCACCCGTCCCCGTCGGTGGCACGATATGTGGTGATCGCTGCCATAGCGAACATTATTGCTACGGCAGCGTCACACACACATACCTGTGCAGCGACGTCGCTGTGACAGCCGAACAATCCCTCCCTCAAGGGGGAGGTGCATTTGGCGTCACTGCGACGTCACTAAGCGGCCGGCCAATAGAAGCGAAGGGGCGGAGATGAGCGGGACGTAACATCCCGCCCACCTTCCGCATTGCCAGTGGAGGCAGGTAAGGAGATGTTCGTCGTTCCTGCGGTGTCACACATAGCGATGTGTGCCAGCAGCAGCAACGATAATAAGGAAATGAGCAACGTGCCAACGAGCAACGATTTTCACGTTTTTGTGCTCGTTGATCGTCGCTCATTGGTGTCACACGCTGTGATGTCGGTAACGGCGCCGGATGTGCGTCACTACCGACGTGACCCCGACGATATATCGTTACCGATATTGCAGCGTGTAAAGCACCCTTAAGGGAGGGAGGTATAATAATAGCATCTGATGCAGGACTAGTCCAGTGGGGAGTGATCTAACGAATAGACATGCACTTTCTATAGTATTACCATAACGGAGAGTCTAAGGGTGGGAGGTATAATAATAGGATCTGATGCAGGACTAGTCCAGTGGGAAGTGATCTTACGCATAGGCATGCCCTTTCTATAGTATTACCATAACGGAGAGTCTAAGGGAGGGAGGTATAATACTAGGATCTGAGGCAGGACTAGTCTGGGGCTGAGACTCCCTGCCACACTAGTCCTCGCTCATTACCAGATGCCAAGATGTTGAATAAAAGCACATGTATAACAGACATTAGTAAGACACAAAAATCTCATCAGAATAAAAAAATCAGCATGCACATCAATATGGTAGAGGTTCGGCACAGTTTCCCTTCTAAGACCCTTGTATTATGCAATAATCTAGTTGCATTGAATATATTGACTACTTTATATAAACTCAGCATTTGTTAGGCAAAGTATTCACAGCAGCCACTCTATCACATCCCTGAATGCTGGATTGTTGTATAGTGGAATAGAAGGGAAAAAGCACTTTGGCACCAAAAGATACTCTCTTGATTGAAATGTTTTGCTATGTGAAACTAAACAGAACCAATTGTTAAATATGGTTTGAGGCATTTTAGGTCAATGAATCACACCAGTTTTGATGGAATTATGAATCCTTGACCCTGCCAGAAGAATATTTCTTCATCTGTCCAGGTAATAAAGCTCAAAACATCTCCAAGCAGAAATGAGCAGAAATGTTGCCACCTGGAATTGCTATGATATAATCCAGCCCTTAAAAAGGACCTGTCACCAGGTCAAAAGTAGCAATTTTTTCTCTCATTTTATAAACGCTGCTCTTTTAAGTATTTAGGGTTTGTTTTGTGTTTTTTTTTAGTATATATTCTTTATTGAGAATGCTTCTTAATAGTACAGAAATTACGTAAAAAAAACAACAAGCATAAACATTTGTTTAGCATAGGGAAAAAGAAGAAAGAAGGGGGGAATAGAAAGAGGAATACATAAAAGGGTGGAATCATGGGAGGTGAAGGAGAGGAGAGGAGTTGGGGTTGGGGGAAAGGGAAAGTTCCTACCCGTCTAATGAAGTGTGTGCCTTTTTACCCTGCTATGTGTTTTAGAGTGTATGAAAGAAATTTTTAAGTCTTAAGTGTCCATGAACAATATGGTAGATAGATATATCTGTTCATTTTTAAATCCGAGATGGTAACTTTGAGTGTGTAAGAGTGTCAAGAAATTTTTACTGACTTTTGGTATCGGGTCCATTTTTCCCCAAGATTCTAAAAGTTTGGCGTTTTTTGTGGAGTGATGTAGGCGGGATTTCTCGTATATGTTTATAAGATTCCATTCATTGAACACTCGATTAGGCTTGGTGCATCTTCGTCTTTCCAATGTCTGGCTATTAAGAGTTGTGCAGCATTTATGAGATGAAGAATTATCGAGCGTTTGTTTAGATGTGGTTTGTATAGGTCTAGGTTGAGAATGATAAAATCTGGGTTAAAATTGAGTTTTGTTTTAAGAGCATTTTCTATGTGTTGTTTAATAGATGCCCAGAATTTTCCGATTTTTTGTGCAATAGTACCAAATGTGTAGAGGGGTGCCAATCACTTGGTTACATCTCCAGCATTGTGGTGAGAGGGATTTGTCGATTTTATGAAGAATATCTGGTGTTTTATACCACCTTGAGATGATTTTGTAATTGAGTTCTTGGTACCTGGATGATATACCACCTTGAGATGATTTTGTAATTGAGTTCTTGGTACCTGGATGATATACCACCTTGAGATGATTTTGTAATTGAGTTCTTGGTACCTGGATGATATACCACCTTGAGATGATTTTGTAATTGAGTTCTTGGTACCTGGATGATATTGCAAGATTGTGTGCATTATTGAAAATAATTTGGATTTCGTTAGGGTTGAATGTGGTATTTAGCTCAGTTTCCCATTTATTGATACAAGATGGTTTTTCTATGTTGTTGTATAGATACATGTAAATTTTTTATATTAACCTATTCTTCCCGTGAGCACTTAGCAAGAGGTCTTGTTGAGGAGATAGGTTTGAAGATGAGATGTCCGGGATATAATACGAGGCTAGGTCTTGTATGATTAAAACGACTTTATCGTTAAAATCTATTGAGTTGAAGACCAGTTTAAGGCTAGTTTCACACTTGCGTTGTGCGGGATCCGTCGCATTGCGTTGTGTGATGGATGTAACGGATGCGTTGCATAAAGTGGCACAACTGATGTGACGGATCCTGCAAAACAACAGAATCCGTTGTAGCTTTTTTTTCAGCGATTTATTCAACTGAGCATACGCAGTTGTGTAAAGACGGATCCGTCACAGGAATCCGTCAAATGACGGATTCCGACGAATTCCGCCACCATAGGCTTTCATTATAAAAATGACGGATGCCAACAGAATCCAGCACATTGCATTTTTTTGACGCTTTGGGAAGCGCAGAAAAACGCTACATGCTGCGTTCTTTCCGCCCGGTGGATGCAACGCAGCGTCGGCCAGCGGATGCAACGCAGGACCATCAGTCGCAATGCGTCGTCCATACAAGTCTATGGGAAGCAGCGGAATCCGTCAACGGATTGCGCTGTTTTCCAAAACGGCGGATTGCGACTGAAGGAAAAAAACGCAAGTGTGAAAGTACCCTTAATTTGTTTGTTTTTAATGGTTAATGGTTCTGGATTATATCTCCTAGTGTTAAGTCACAGGAATTTTTCAGTCACTTGATTTTGCTTTTTAGTAGTCTAAATTTGTAGGGGATTAAATATTAGATAGGGGTTGCTTTGTAGATATTTGGTATTAGTTCTAATTTTTTATTGAATTTATGCCAAAGCCTGAGTGTTACTTTTGTGAAAGGGTTCAGTATGTTTTTGTATTTAAATTTGTTGTGGGGTGTCGGCCATAGAAAATGGGATAAACCCCCTTTCAGATTACTTAGTTCTAGGGTGGTCTTGTTTGTTTTTTACATCAGCCATACGGTTTTTAGTTACTGACAATTTTTTTAGGTGTTTTTGCAAGGAGGCATGGTTTACATAATCTCTGGGGACGTGTCTTTAGTCTGCTCTGCATTATTGCCCTGTGGGCACCACCCCCCTTAGTAAAGACCATGAAGAATAGCAGTGAATAAAAAAGGTCCATAATTCAGGAACCAAAATAAAATAAAAAAAGGAAAACTCTGGACAGCAGCAGGAATAAAATAAGAGTAAAAATAGGTCACTTTGGACTAAGTGACAAGTGCTCTATAAAGCACAGATCAAGTGATATGTAGATAGGTGTTAAAGGGAACCTCTCGCCAGGTTTTTCCCCTATGAGCTGTGGTCACCACTAGTAAGCCCATATATACAGCATTCTAGACTACTGTATATAAGAGCTCAGGCTGCTCTAGAACGTAAAAAACACCTTTATAATACTCACCTATGGGTGTCGCTGCTCTCCATCCGCGACTGCACAGGATAGAGGAGGTGCCGAACAGAGAGCAGCTACGCCGATCAGACCAGACCGCTCCCTAGGTTAGTATTATAAAGGTGTTTTTTACGTTATACAGAGCGGCCTGGGCTCTTATATACAGCATTTTAGAACGCTGTATAAGGGCACACTGGTGGTGGCCGCAGCTCATAAGGGTAAAACTTGGTGACAGTTTCCCTTTAATAAGAAAGGGGACATTTGAAAAATAGATGAATCAGTTTTAGTGTATACTCTATGATAGATACCCAGAAATTTTTCGGTATACATAAATGAATTTTTTCTACAATTCATCATTGCTGAAGGGGGTCGTACCAGATGCTAAAAACAGAGGTTCCATACTTTTTCTGGAAAATCATTTGAGGAATAAGGGAACAAAATCTATACATGCTGGCAATAATTGCATTTATGGTTAGTAGATTTTTCTTTCTGATCCCTTGAACGAGTCGCCCAATGTTGAATGCTTTCTGCTTACCTTATGAATTGATTTTGACTTTCTCAATCCGCTTCTTTAACCAGCAGATCAGTGGAGACACAAACACACTAGAGCTCAGTGGTGATCAGTTTATTTCTTTATTCACCAAATACAGTTGAAATGGTATTAATGTACAATGAGTCATTCCCAGAATGGCACAGCATTGCCTTATTCGAATCAGAAAATGGTGTATAATCATTGAATCTAAAGTCCATGCACAGGTTTTAGAAGGTTTAAAAAAAAAAAAAATGAAAAAAAAAGTAGAAAATTAAAAACACAACTATTACGTCCCATAAAAGAGGCGGATAACAGCTGTTACTTCACATTCAGAGACTGAGTGGATTCCTGAAACCATCCCTTGGTAAAAGATAGTATAAAATTTTCAAGCCACATTATTTCAGCCAGCCAGAAACCTTTATATCATAGGTCACCACCAGCAGTGATTGTAGACGGAGATGGTAGTGCCACCACCAGGATGTGTGACATATGCCTACCCTTGCCATCAAGTGCTGCACACTGACAGGACTAACATGTCTCTGGTTCCAACTCGTAAATACAGATCCATAAAATGCGTCACGGCTGATACTCTCCAGAGTGAAAACTGTAGTGAAAATTTTGTACAATACAGTTCTTTCCGTATCTGTATTTGCAATAATTAAGATTGGTAGATTGGGTATAACTGGTGCCTCTGACATTAGAGGCCTACTGCAAATACCAAATGAGGATACTCACACAGTAGCTGAATAAATATGTCTGTAAATACGTATGAAGGTGAAATCGCATTTTGAGGCAGCTATAACTTGCATGGTACAATATATCAGATAGAGAAAGTAATTTAGTACAATCTCCCTAAAGGAATCTTGGATATTCTCTTAACGTAACCTAAAATAACAGGATGACATTACTTGGGAATTCCTAGAAACGTTGACAATGTTTTTGATATTGTCAATGATACATCTCCAATAACATATTAAAGGGAATCTGTCAGCAGTTTTGAGTGCACTAAACTGGTATCATATAATCACACCTATGTTATCGATCATACTTGTGAATACAAAGTTTTAATCAAGTAAATATGAGTTACCAAGTCTCCACTGGGCATTCCTTACCAAGTCTCCACTGGGCATTCCTTACCAAGTCTCCACTGGGCATTCCTTACCAAGTCTTCACTCGGCGTTCCTTACCAAGTCTCCACTGGGCGTTCCTTACCAAGTCTCCACTGGGCGTTCCTTACCAAGTCCCCACTGGGTGTTCCTTACCAAGTCTCCACTGGGCGTTCCTTACCAAGTCTCCACTGGGCATTCCTTACCAAGTCTTCACTCGGCGTTCCTTACCAAGTCTCCACTGGGCGTTCCTTACCAAGTCTCCACTGGGCGTTCCTTACCAAGTCTCCACTGGGCGTTCCTTACCAAGTCTCCACTGGGCGTTCCTTACCAAGTCTCCACTGGGCGTTCCTTACCAAGTCTCCACTGAGCGTACCTTACCAAGTCTCCACTGGGCGTTCCTTACGAAGTCTCCACTGGGCGTTCCTTACCAAGTCTCCACTGGGCGTTCCTTACCAAGTCTTTACTAGGTGTTCTTGAACCATGGAAATATCCTGGCTTCTTGGCTGTAAACACTTCTCCAACCCTTCCCTTCTAATCTTGGTTAATACATCTTGTGGTCTCATGTGTCCTACAACCTGACCGCCAGAAGACCTCTAGAGCTATCAATCAGGAGCAGATAGGTGGGATTGTGGAGTTTTGCAGTGTAGAAGCCAGGACACTTCCCTGGTTTAGGAATGCTCTAGTTTAGGCTATAGTGTGGCTACAGCTGTGATGTTGGGCTTGTTTTATAGCCTTATGCTTAGGTTCAATAAAGGCAAGGGTCGCAGTTCTAGTTGCAACCTAGTCCAAGCAGTTTGAAGCGATATCGGTAGATATTTGAAGCTTTAACTTCAGCCTGTGCTACTAATGGCATCATACTATGTCCTACCTATCAGGAGACTGCTGGATAAGGGGTTGACAAAAAATTGCAGCTTAGAAACCATGGTTAAGAAAACTCTTCCTCCTAACGGCTCTAACTTAGGACAGATAGTGACTAGAGCTGAAATCTTGTTTTAAAGCCTTTTTCTTGACCCTGAATTATGACTCAACGAAAGATATACTGTACATTAATTTAAGCAGGTAAAAGTTGAAGCTGCATATACTTGCAGATTTCATTTCACTCATATAACTAAAGGTGCTTTACTAAGTCCCAATCCAACCACTAAAGTCGTCAATTAAAAGCAAGAAGGTGGGAGAGATTCGTAGCGAGGTTAAGACAGTTCCTTGGTTCAGGAACACCCAGTGGACTTTTGAGGACTCTTCAACATAGAAAGAGTGAATCTTATCCTACAAGTATGATAAGAAACATAGCTATGATTAAATTTGGTTTCTCAGGACGTATCGTTGGGCACATAATGCGTCAAAACTGCTGACAAATTCCCTTTAAGTTTATTTTTCTATCAAGTAAGTTTTTATAATATGGCCCTTTAACTACTTGTCAAAATCAGACCAAATAGAGTTGTACCGCTGAAGAAGTGGGGTAAAGTAGTCCTACTAATCTATAGCTGATTGTCACCTGACCTTACCCATCTAACGCTGCCCGGAAGTAGTGTGGCCTAACTCAGAAGTGCTGTTTCAGATAGTTGTCATTAAAAACATGTATGTCTAATAAATATATGTTTCCATACATCAGTTTTTTCCATGTTGCAATGTAGAAATACGTGCAAACATTTCGAATCTCTAGCTCAAAAACTGAATGACACTGAATGTAAAAGAAATACTTGCTACATATGCGATATGCAGATTATGTACAGGAGGAAAACGATCCAGTGTAAACATTTTTCATACGTGAAATGTGCAGCATATTTCTACATATGCACTTAGGTAAAGCTGGCACGTATATAATATATATCAAGTTTAGCGCCATATAAAGCATTGTATACTTATTTAAACATATACTATATAATACATGTATAAGGGACACATATCCGACATGGAACAACATGTCCTAGTAGCAAGCAGCATATTGATGTAAAAATTCCATTAAACAATGGCAAAACATACCATCAGCAGGTTGGCTCAGTTCTTACACATTCATGGTGGTGGCAGCAGTATGTTACATAAATGCCTGATAAAAGCTCCCCCCTCCTCACGTTACTGCACTACATTGCCATCCAGTTGACGCCAATCACTCTGCGTCCAGACGTTGACTGCGTCTCTGATGTGACATTGCACAGTCACCAGCATGTATCAGAATTCATATTAACAAAGAGTTTATAAAAATACAAATGTAAAGGGTTCCTGTTAAAAAGGAGCGTGCTGGGAAAGGGGTGGGATCCAGGATGGATTCGGAAGCTCATGCAAGAGATGGAGCAAATTAAGTCTTATTCTTGCTTGGGTTTGGACAGCAAAAGGACGGCCTGTGCCTGCTCTGCGCCCTCCAGCTGCTCTGCTTCCGACCTGCTGGTTTCTTGAACATGAAGGGCAAGATGAATGGGAAGATGGGTGCTTGTCCAGTCTCTTATTGTTCTGATGCTGGTTTACTGGTTGACTGGAAGGGGCATGGCATTATTAATCACAAATCATCCTATATATATATACCTATATATACACATGACCAGATATATTTATATATATATATAGATATATAAACACAGCTGCGCAGATGGGTTCCCTGTGGGTCCACAAATACGCACACAGCTAAAGATTATTACTTCACTAGAGACACATATTGTCAGAATAAAGTGCATTTCTAATAACCTACTGCCCCTGGGATGTACATTGTGAGTCAGGAGGAGGAGGCAGCACCTGGCAAGGTTTGGAGTTGATAGGCACAAACTCCATGGTGCTCCAGTCTACAAGCACCTTCTTGGCACACAGGCAGATGCTATGGACAACAACACCCATTCTGCAATCTGGGGTTGGCTTTTAACATGGGTTGAGAGACTCATCACTGCCCCCAGAGCCCAGAGTGAGGGACAGCGACAAGGGGTAAAGGAAGGTGCTGAAATGAACATCTCCACATTGGAGGTCATTGGCGTGGTCTGAGTGGAGTGGGGAGCCAGATGGCACCATCAGGAGACCTGCAGAGGGTCTGGATCAAGGTGGAGGGTGGAGATTTGCCAGCAGCCTCAAAGCCTTTCCTTCTTCTCCATGTCCACAAACATGCACAGCCAAAAGTGCTTACAAATCAGGGTGGAGAGCAGCCACTTCCACACCTTATACTCCGGAGGGAGACTTGTCCGACACCCCCTTCAGCACCTCGTCTATTCTGTCATCTTCAATAACAACTGAAGAAAGGGAGAAACATGGGGTTGGGTATAAACAGGCAGAGTGTACTAAGAAAGGTGATAGTGGGAAGGAGAGATGACATGGAGAGACATGAGATGCAGAGAAATAAGATGAGGAGGAGGTGAGGGCTTGAGAAGCAAGGAAAACAACATGTGCATTCACTCCTACACTGCAGTTGGCTGGAGTCTAGCAATGCACACACTTATGGACACAATGATGCATTCACGTGTAAACAGAAACAATTGCATAGCTCGATACAAAAGATGCATATATGTACAGCCAGGAAATTGTGCACTCACCTCTTCAAGACTAAGACCTATACGAGTCCAAGACTGTTTTCATACCTGATCAAAACCCTACAAACTATGTAAGAAGCATTCGTGCCTCCGTGGACATAGTCCACTGGTAGTTACACATTCTCCGCCAGCGTCTTGATAATCTCCTCCAAATTGGATTATGCTCCAATGCTTATGATAAGAGCATTGGTTACTTACTTTAGCTCCTGATATTAATAATAATAATCTGCAGAAGCAAGTTATTGGATGAACTTTACAGAAAGGTGGCAACTGAACAACTAACCTGGACTACTAGGAGGTGGTCTACCCTTGAAGGATATATAAAGATGACATATCCATCATCTACATGTGATTTCACGTGTTTGCACTTCACAGTGCTCTCCGACTATATTCTTTCATGGATGGCTCTGATGCCTAAAATGGGGCGCTAAATAAATTGGTGTCTATAGGAGCCTTGCTCGCCTCTTACATCCCAAAATGGGGGCTATAGGGACCCTGATCCTTAATGGTTGCTACATCCCTGGGTTCCTTCAATATTTTACAATGAGGGCATACATTAGAGAAGCTACAATGAAAGCGAGGTCTGACTGGCCATTGGGATAAATGGTGCACAAACTAGTGGGCTGAATACATAATGCATCAATGTGCTCTGTACTGGGCACTTAAGTCGAATATTTTGGAAATATTTTCTCCCCTAGATTCGCTGTGATCAGTTATTTTGCCAATTCCTTTTAAGCCACCGCATTGTTAGAGCCCCCCAGAAATGCATCATGTAATTTTCCTTGATTTCTCATCCATATACAGGATGGATAATCTGCAATAAAGACAGCCGTCCTATATGACTTGATGAAATGTAAGGATCTATGGCAACTCCTGAGGTTAGCTATAGCGGCATCTAAAATGGCACCATATCCATCCTTCCCCTAAGCGTATAGAGCAATGCCATTCTGCGTGTCGTCAGCTATACAGATAGAGATTAGATCCATAGACAGCAGTCCGCAGGGTTAATGGTCTTGTATGGGTTTGGTCACCCCCCCCCCCCCCCCCATGTAGAAGGTGAGAGCACAACTTCTTAACACTTCATTGGAAAACAAACAGCACCTCACAGACACTACTGGTAGCAGAAACTGCCCACTTCAGGCGGGCGACAGCGGACACTGCGTATGTGTGCATCTCTGTGTACAGATATACAGACCACACGTATGCACACAGAATATAGATATATAGGCACGCTCTGAGATCAGTACCTTGGACAGTGTCAGCTCCAAGAGAGAAGAATGCACAACAAAACAAGGCATTATAGGTGTTAGCAGGCGTATTGTACATAGTCAGCTCAACATGTTCATCTACCTGTCTGCATCCAGAGCTCAGCACTGGGCACAATGACATCCCCATGAAATCAGCCCAGTATGATCGGATGACAGCTGGATGATCATTTCATTATATGTCTGCAATGTGCCCCCTCCCCATTCATTTCATCCACATACGCATGCATTAGAGAACCTATAGAGCGGTCAGTAATGAGGGTTCAAGCAGCGATGCCCCCTTTATTTCAGATCCATGCAGATTCCCAGCAGATGTATACACAGTATATGGTCTCATGAGAAATCACATATGGCATGTAGCTACAAGTGTGTAATGATGGCCAGAGCTGCTTGCTCCCATGGTGTTCCAGGTGGGTATGCCGCATACATGACTGGCAGCTGCTGATGGGCACTGGGTACAGGTATTACAGTATACATGGCTGTTCTACAGTGCCACTATCTCCTCACCAGTGATGGATCCACACACCCCAGTCACCCCATGGCACACAGACTCCATGATGTGGGGAGGGAGAGGGTGATGACATGGAGGAGACAGTATCGTGTATGTATGGATGATGTGCTGCTGCCTGTGATGGTGTCTGTGCGCCCTTCCCCTCTATGAGTCCATGATGTCTTATGACTGGCACAGCCCTGGCCATTGAAGCCTTCTTACCTCTCTTGGCTCTCCCAATCTGCCCCAGTTTGGGGGGTCTCTTCTGCTGGTTCCCCCCATAGAAGGCGCTGGTGTCCTGGAGACGGCAGCTGAAGGAGATCTGCCCCACCTCGGTGTCAGAGCCGTAGTGCCCCATTTTATCCTCGCTGTAGGGGAGAATCTCAGACATGGTGGCGGCACCAAACCCGGGGATTGCGGCGGGAGGACTGGGGATCCTGCGGCGGCTGCACGGGCGGGCACACAATCCTTCTGTCTGAGGCTATGGCAGACTGCGGAGGAATACGGGCGGGGACCCGGGGGTGTACACTGATCCCCCAGCTCCTGAGTACACGTCTGAGGAGAATCTGAGCGCTTCTACATCATAAAGGGGAGCAGTGTCCCGGTGACGTCATGTGAGGGGGTGTGTGACATCAGGAGGCGAGTGCGGAATAACAATGACACTGCAGCAAAACAAGGAATCAACTTCACAGAAACAAACCCCAGAGAACAGGGGCGGGCGGGCGGGATCCTGGGCGGGAGGGGTCTGCCGGAGTGTCCTCGGGAGAGGGGACCCCCGCCTGCCGTGTACATGTGCTGACCGCCGTGCTGGTGACACAGGGGACTGCCATACATTGTCACATAGCTGAAGATGAGGCTTAGCACTCACAATTCGGGCATTGGCTTCATATTCCGATACCACAGTACACAGCTACAGTCATGTGTGAAAAATGCTGCAAATTGAGAATAATTTCAGTCATAGAAGTGTTAATAGTTTAACAAAGTGAATGAGCAAGAGAAATGTAATGAAGTCAATATTTGGGGGTGAACCTCACTTGTAGGTACAGAGGGAAGCTGTAGGTTTATAGCCAGGTGTACGAGTGACCACATATACCACACAGGTGATGATGACCATCATTGTATGTGTAGAATGAAACAGCCATTAAAGGGGTTGTTCCCTTGTAACTAAAGCTCCCCCTGACTGCAGTTCGCTGTAAAAACAAACCGTGCTGTACTCACCGTCCCCAGGTCCACCAGTGAGTCTCCACCACTATGACGGGACGTCGACAGCCAGTCAGTGAGCTCAGAATCACTAGTGGGGTGATCCTGTGTAGACATATCACCAGTTGTCATGGATGTGTCATGGCCTGTCACGGAGGTGTCATGGCCGGCTGCAATTCCAGGGGCAGCGAGTGCTAGAAAATCCCAGAGATTGGCAGCACATGTTGTTTTTTGACAGTTCTCTGTTTCTACAGCTGCGGACTCTATGACCCTGGGTAGTGGTGTACCGCCAATAGAGGCAGGCTACACGTCTGCTGTGGGGTCCATGAGTCAGTATGGCCAGGGGCCAGCGCTGGTACCGGGCCGCCCACTGAGGATCGCACCTTGTAGATACCGTTACAATTGAAAGCAATGATGAGAGATGGAGCGGAGCAGTCCCTGTCTGATCATTCTCTCGCTGTGTGTGCGGCGCTTTGACTTGTCAGCACAGCGGAGCGCAATGACGTCACTACTGTGCACCGCTGTGCTGAGATGTGCACGGAGTGGCGGAACAGTGGACAGGACTCATGCTGAGGAGACCTGAGCTGAGGGGGAACGAGGAGAAGAAGTATATATTAAATCACGGTAGCCAAACAGGTGCATTAAACGATATAGCGGCTGTATGCTACTACATGAGGGTGCATAATACTATATGGAGGCTGCATAATACTTTATGGTGGAATATGGGTCTGCTTAATACTATATGGAGGAATACGGGGGTTGCATAACACTATATAGAGGACTATGGGACCTTCATACTATTATATGGAGTAATATGAGGCTGCATTATATTATGTGGATCAATATGGGGGTCATTATATTATGTGGAGGAATATTGGTGTGCATTATACTATACGGAGGACTATGGGAGTGCATTATACTATATGGAGGACTATAGGGGAACATTATAATACATGGAGATGTCACTTCTCTGCTGTCCAGAATCCCAGAGTGCCTATCGGCTATATCTTCCTTCTTCTCCTCTCGCTTCCTAAAGCTCAATGTGGCCAAAACTGAGCTGATCATCTTTCCTCCATCTCACCTACACTCTCTACCTGATCTATCTATTACAATAAATAACATCACGCTCTCCCCAGCACCCAAAGTTCGGTGCCTCGGAGTGATCTTTGACTCTGCCTTGTCCTTCATACCACACATTCAATCCCTCACCACCTCCTGTCGTCTTCAACTCAAAAATATTTCCAGAATCCGTCCCTTCATCAATTCTCAATCTACAAAAATGCTAGTGCATGCTCTCATAATCTCCCGCCTCGACTACTGCAACATCCTCCTATGTGGTCTCCCTGCTAACACGCTCGCCCCTCTCCAGTCCATCCTTAATGCTGCTGCCCGACTGATCCACCTCTCGCCTCACTACCACCCCGCTTCTCCTCTCTGCATGTCCCTTCACTGGCTCCCAATCTTCCATCGTATCCAATTCAAACTACTAATACTGACTTACAAAGCCATCCACAAATTGTCTCCTCCATATATCTCTGAACTAATCTCTCGCTACACTCCAAAACGTAATCTCCGGTCCTCCCAAGATCTCCTTCTATCCTCCTCTCTCATTCGCTCCTCATGCAACCGTCTCCAAGACTTCTCCCGAACATCCCCAGTCTTCTGGAACTCGCTGCCTCAACACGTCAGACTATCTGCTACACTTGCAAACTTCAAACGGAACCTAAAGACTCATCTGTTCAGAAATGCCTATAACCTTGAATGACCTCACTGCCCCACCACCGTGCGGAGCTGCCGCCCCACCACCGTGCGGAGCTGCCGCCCCACCACCGTGCGGAGCTGCCGCCCCACCACCGTGCGGAGCTGCCGCCCCACCACCGTGCGGAGCTGCCGCCCCACCACCGTGCGGAGCTGCCGCCCCACCTACACCCCACCTACTGTCTCCTCCCCATAATCCTATAGAATGTAAGCCCGCAAGGGCAGGGCCCTCTTCCCTCTGTACTAGTCTGTCTACTGTAACTTGTATATGTATTTTGTATGTAACCCCCTTCTCATGTACAGCACCATGGAATCAATGGTGCTCTATAAATAAATAATAATAATAATAAATAATAATGGAGGACTATGGGGAGCATTATATGATATGAAGGACTATGTATGGTGCATTTTAATATATAGAGGACTACCGGGAGTGCATTATAAAATGTGAATGACTATTGAGTGCATTATAATATGTGGAGGACTATGGGGTGCATTAGACAATATGGAGGCCTATCTGGGGCCTGTTATTCTTTATGGAGGACTATGGAGGAGCATTATACTATATAGAGTACTATATGGGGCCCATTACTATATGGAGGACTATGTGTGGGCCATTATACTATATGGAAGGCTTTGTGTGGCCATTATTTTATTTGGCGGGCTATGAGAGAACCTTTATACTTTGTCTACAGTTATTTGAGGGCCATTATACTATATGCAAACAATTATACAGTGTGAAGGTTTATGTGGAGTCTCTCATACTGTGCAGAATGCTGTGTGGGGGCCATTATACTATTTAGAGGGGTAGCAGGGGCTATTATACTATATGTAGACCCTTTATACTGCATGGAGGGCTGTGTGGAAGTCACAGTTGGGGATCTTACTGTATCGGCTGGGGGTCAATATTCATTGTCAGGTTAGTTGAAGGGGGTTACAGTAGGGTTATCATAGTGTGCATGTGGAGAATACTGTGGAGGAATTTACTATGGGGATCATACAATGTTTGTAGGGCACTTTTGTTGCCATCATACTGTACTTTATGGATGCAAAAAACGGGGAATCTAGGGGCTTCAATAGGAGGAAAATTACTTTGTAGGGACTGTAAAGTTGTGAAGTAGGCCCTTCTGTGACCCAGCCAAATATTATTTATTTTTTTTTTTTTTTTTGAGGGGGGGGCAATTAGAATGTCTGCTATGCGGCCCCATGATTTCTGTGTACGCCCCTGACCCTGGGAAACTGTGAGTTTTTCCTCTCAGTTGCCAGCCTCTCACTTCCTTTATTCACCTCACCCTGGGGTGGTTTGAGTGCAGTTTAAAGTTGTTCCTGGCTGTGGTCTGCAGCGGTCATCTCCTGTTGCTCCAGAGACTTCTGTGGTATCTGCTTCTCAGATAAGTGCTTGACTTTTGCTATCTACCTGCGCTCAGGTGGTAGCATTCGTGTTTCCCCTGTATTGTTTCCTTTTGTCTCCCTTAAGAGTTAGGGGTGTTGACAAGTGCTCATACCCGCCATCCTAAACTAGGGCCCGGGTTGCCTATGGTCAGGTATCCAACTCAGCGACAGATGCGGAGCCTGTATAGGGTCCGTGAGTGCTGTGAGGGTGAGCTGCAGGTTGTTGTCAGGGGTCAGCCCTTCCCCCATCCCAAGTGATAAGGCATTCCTTTCCCCTACCATTTATATTGTACTATACGGCCAATATAGTTTCCATCCTTGACCGTGACACCAGTAAACTGTAGCCAGGAGGGAAATTTATTTGAAAAAGAAGAATTTTGAATTAAACAGAAACAGCTGTGTAGGAGGCTTAAAACTGGGTGCAGAACAGTCAAAATCTAGAAAGTTTCATATCACAGGTCACACACCATGGCAAGACTGAGCTGAACCAGACAGAAGGTAGTTATATTGCATCAGCATGGTCTCTTCCAGGCAAAGATTTCAACACAGACTAAAGGCCGCTTTACACGCTGCGATATCGGTACCGATATCGCTCGCGTGGGTACCTGCCCCCATCTGTTGTGCGACATGGGCAAATCGCTGCCCGTGCCGCACAACATCGCCCAGACCCGCCACACGTACTTACCTGCCCGGCGACGTCTCTGTGACCGGCGAACCGCCTCCTTTCTAAGGGGGCGGTTCGTTCAGCGTCACCGCTGACGTCACTGAACCGCCGCCCAATAGAAGCGGAGGGATGGAGATGAGCGGGACGTAACATCCCGCCCACCTCCTTCCTTCCGCATTGTGGCCGGGAGGCAGGTAAGGAGAGGTTCCTCGTTCCTGCGGTGTCACACGTAGCGATGTGTGCTGCCGCAGGAACGAGGAACAACTTCGTTACTGCTGTAGTAACGATATTTGAGAATGGACCCCCATGTCACCGATGAGCGATTTTGCACGTTTTTGCGACGATGCAAAATCGCTCATAGGTGTCACACGCAACGGCATCGCTAATGCAGCCGCATGTGCGTCACCAATTCTGTGACCCCAACGACTTCGCATTAGCGATGTCGTAGCGTGTAAAGCCCCCTTAAAGCTTCCAGGTTTCTTTTGAAAAAGCACCAAAAATATGGTTAATGTTGAAGACAGTAAGATGCAGTGGTCGGCCAATTAAACTTAGTGCGGCAGATGAAACACATCATGCTTTCTTCCCTTCAAAATTAGATTTCTAGCAGTGCCATCACCTCAGAGCTGGCAGCAACCAGTGGGACCCTGCTACACTCATCTTCTGTTTATAGAAGCCTGGCCAGAAGTGGTCTATATTGTAAGAATTATAGCCAAAAAGCAATACTTTCAACATGGAAGAAGGCCAAGTGACTCAACTATGCACAAAAAACATAAACCCGGGGTTCAGAAAAATGTCAGCAGATACACTGGCAGTTGAATCAAAATGTGAAATATTTTGCTGTAACAGGAGGCTATTTGTTCCTGAAGGGCTGGAGAGTGGTACGATGATTATTGTCTGGGGACAACGCTGAAGCATGGTGGAGTCTCCTTGCACATTCGAGTCTGCATTTCAGCAAATAAAGCTGGGGATTTGGTGAGGGCTAATGGTGTCATCAAAGCTGAGACATACAGGAAGATACTTATCAGTCATGTAATACGGTGTCATCAGGGCAGCATCTGATTGGATCCAAATGTATTTTGTAGCAGGACAACATACATACAGCCAATATTCTTAGGCTATGTGCACACGCTGCGTTTTTTTGACACTGTGTTTTTGTGCGTTTTTGGCCGCTAAAAACGCTCAAAAACGCACCCGCGGCAAAACAACGCATGCGTTTTTACTGCGATTTGGTGCAATTTTGGCTGCGTTTTGCTGCGTTTTTGATCTCTGCATTTTTCCAATGCATTGCATGGGGGGAAAACGCAGAAAAACGCAGGAAAGAATTGACGTGCATTTTTTTTAAGCTCAAAAACGCAGCTTAAAAAAAAAGTTGTGTGCGGACAGCAAAAATGAAAACTCATAGACTTTGCTAGGGAAGCAAAGTCATGCAGTTTTGAGGCCAAAAACGCACCCAAAAAACGCGCAAAAACGCCGCGAAAAACACACTGTGTGAACTTACCCTTAAATGGGTTGAGCACTCATAGGACAACCCCTTCTGATGCCACATGTTTCCCCCAAGTAAAATAAGAAAGTCTATACCACCTCCAATGCTGCGCTGTCCAGTATTGCCGCAGTTCGCGTTCCTGGGGCTCATGTGATGTTGTTACATCACGCGAGACCCGCATTCAATTAACGCCGACTTCTATATCCCCGCCTTCAGATCAAATGAGTTAATCAACACAAAGTGAGCTTTGCATCTGCAATGACTTCCTGTTGATTGCTTGTGTGGCCCGAAGGCTGGGAGACAGAAGCCGATACTGATTGGATGAGGGACTCGCGTGACTCGTGTGACATCATAACATCATGTGAAACCCAGGAACAAGAACCGCAGCATCGCTGGAATAGCTCCAGTACGGAAGGTGAGTATAGGCTTTTTTATTTTACCTGGCTGAAACATCTGGGATCAGAATAGGTTGTGCTAGTAGTGGACAACCCTTTAAAGAACTACAGTGCATTGAAAAAATATTCATACACCGTGAACTTTCTACATTGCTTAACTATACACCCTAAAACTTAAATGTATTTTATTGGGATTTTATATGATATACGAGGGGCTGCTGATAAGTTTTTGGCTTTGTAATGTATTTTTTGTTTCTATGGTAACCAATGTTACATCACATGAAAGCCTTATGTGTCTAATATATGTTTTCAAAATTTTGTGTTTGTTGCTTATGGCAACAGTGTTCTACGCACGCGAAAAAACAAAATGGCGGAGTCTAATGCGATATTCACAGCAACTGAGAGCAGAGGAGTGATAAAATTCTTGTTTCTGCAAGGAAAGTCCACGAAGGATATTCATGGTGATGTCACAGACATTGGGGGATCAATGCCCTTCATATTCCACAGTTAAGAACTGGGTTGCCAAATTTAAAACGGGCCACTTCAGCACCAATGATGAGTAACGTCCTGGACGACCGAGAGTGGTTGCTGTTCCGGAGATCGTTGATACTGTGCACAACCTCATATTGGAGAATTGACGAATTTCAGCTAAAGCAATAGCAGACATCATGGGGATTTACCGTGAACGTGTTTGTCGTTATTCATGAACATTTGGACATGAGGAAACTATCTGCAAAGTGGGTCCCCAAATGTTTGACAACAGATCAGAGAAGCATCCGAGTGAAAACTCCCCAGTCCATTTGTCAGCGTTTCTGGACTGATAAGAACTTCCTGGATCGACTGGTCACTATGGATGAGACCTGGATTTATTTGCATGACCCTGAAAACAAGGAGCAGTCAAAAGAGTGGAGGCACAGTGGTTCTCATCCAAAGAAGTTCAGGGTGCAAAAATCAGCCACTAAGGTAATGGCGTCTGTGTTCTGGGATAAGTAGGGCGTGCTGCTAGTGGACTACCTTCAAAAGGGTTCCACCATCAATGCAAGGTATTACATTGAACTTTTGGACCAATTGAAGGCAGCTCTGAAAGCCAAAAGGTGCGGCAAGCTGTCCAAAGGAATCTTGTTCCTGGAAGACAACACTTCCGCTCACACTGCACAAGAGACCACGGGAAAACTGGCAGAGCTGGTCTTCCAACTGGTTGCCCACCCACCATATTCACCAGATAAAGCTCCCTCCGACTATCATCTGTTTCCAAACCTAAAGAAACACCCCAAAGGCACCAAATTTCATACCATTTTTTATGCCATGGCTGCTACGCATGCCTGGTTTGAGGCACAACCGAAATCCTTCTTTTTACTAGGCTTACAGAACTTGGAATACCAATGTAAGAAATGTGTTGACATCAGTGGAGAGTTTGTGGAATAAATGTAAAGTTTCGTCATCCTATCTCGTTTCTTTCTGGGTAAAGCCAAAAACTTATCAACAGCCCCTCGTACCTTCATGGTATATCACATACATGGTTTTCTAAATATTTTAAACATATAGATCTGAAAATTGTGATGTGCATTTGTATTCAGCCCCCCTCCCCCTCCGAGTCAATACTTCATAGGATCACCCTTCACTGCAATTACTACTGCAAGTCTTTTGGGGTATGTGTCTACCAGCTTTGCACATCTATATAATGATATTTTCTTCATCGTTCCTTATGGGAGACCCAGACCATGGGTGTATAGCTTCTGCCTCCGGAGGACACATAAAGTACTACACTAAAAAGTGTAGCTCCTCCCTCCTAGCATATACACCCCCTGGATAACCAAATATAGCCAGTTCAATGCTTTGTGTTCAGGAGGCACACATCCACACATGCATCCTCATCTGTTTTTGATTTTTGAAAAGAGTTTGAAGAAAAGCGGGTCCAAGCCTGGACTCCCGGCATGTCCCTTCTCACCCCACTGTGTCGGCGGTGCTGTTAAGGTTGATTTCAGGGCTGGAGCCCTTCATGCCGCGCTCCTTCACCATCCCCTCGGGCTCTGGCTTGAAGTGGGAGCCAGCACGGTTCTCACTGCCTTGCAGGAGACCGGTCTCCATCCGCAGCCCCTTTTGGATACTGCCGGACGGAGCACTCATCCCTCAGGGACCTGGCCCTGCGTCTCACAAGCTAAGTATCTGAGACGGGGTTATCAGGGGGTCCCTTGTACTTTATTGTTGGGGAGAGTGTGCTGTGTAACTATGCTGACTTTCCGGCCGGTTCTCTGGTTTTCACCGGAGAACCGCGCCGATGGTGCCTGCGCGCCGGCCGCATTGTTAAATTTAGGCCCCGGCTTCGCCTGAGGCCTACTTCTGTTTTCACTGCCCCTGCATGCCAATCATGCAGAGGGACAGTGCGGCTCCGCCCAGCGGCTGTTCAGCACAGGGAAGGGACACTCCTCTCTGAGGAAAGATTCCCTCCCCTGTATACCTCCTTTGCCCTCCGGATCCCACTCTTTGAGATAGGCCCCGCCCCCTCTCCTCGCTCCGGTGCCATTTTATCAGCGTTCTCACACTGATTGGAGCTGCCTGCAGCATCTCTCTGGGGGTCCGGTCTGTGGGATCTGGAGGGCACACAAACGGTCGGGTAAGCCACAACCTCCGGTTGTGGACCTAGTCATATACTCTCTGGGGGCCATTCTGCTCAGAACCCCCACTTCAGCAGCATGTCTCACACAAGGAGCAAGGCTGCAAGGCTGTACTCAATATGCACTGCATGTAAGCTCGTACTGCCTGAACCGAGCACATATCCACATTGTGATGCCTGCTCTAACATGGTGGTGCCTCAGCCTGGAGTCTCACTCCCAGTGGTCCCTCCGGCTGCTTCGGCTCCGGTGGCTGAACCCCCGGCTTGGGTAGAATCCTTCTCTAAGTCTATCTCCCAGTCCTTTGCCGACTCCATGGGACAGTTGTCCCGGACCCTGCTGAGCATGCATCAGCCCCCTTCTCAGGGCGCCTCTGCTGCTACGGCTCGCTCAGCAGAGCTCTCAGAGCTCAGACCCCGTCCTCCTAAACGGAGACGCAGGGGCTCCTCTCCTTCCTCGTCCCGCGGCTCTGATTCACGAGCTGAATCACAGGACGAGGAGGATGCCTTTACTGTGGGTTCGGATGCTACCTCCATGTGCCCCATTGATCTGACCGAAGGTGATGCAGATGTTAGTGATTTGATTGCGTCCATTAATTCTGTACTGGACCTCAATCCACCAGTATCGGAGGAACAACCCTCTCTGGTAGAAAAGCACCAGTTTACATCACGTAAGAGAGCAAGGAGTGTGTTCTTTAACCACTCCAGTTTTCAGGACACTGTGACCAAGCCCAGGGCCTGTCCTGACAAACGCTTCCCAAAGCGTAGTTCTGATGACCGTTTTCCCTTTCCACCAGAGGTGGTCAAGGAGTGGGCTCATTCACCGAAGGTAGACCCTCCGGTGTCTAGAATCTCAGCCCGGACAGTTGTATCTGTGGCTGATGGCACCTCACTTAAGGATTCCACTGACCGCCAGGTTGACCTTCTGGCCAAATCTGTATATGAAGCGGCAGGGGCCTCGTTCTCCCCGTCTTTTGCAGCAGTATGGGCTCTTAAAGCCGTCTCTGCCTCTCTGGAGGAGATGCATTCCCTCACCAGGGACTCTATGCCCGAATTGGTTGCCTTAACTTCCCAGGCTTCAGCCTTTTCATCCTATGCCATGTCTGCCATTCTGGAGGCTTCTCACCGCACGGCGGTGGCTTCGGCTAATTCCCTCGCTATACGCAGGATCTTGTGGCTGCGAGAGTGGAAAGTAGACGCTTCTTCCAAGAAGTACCTTGCTGGGCTCCCATTTGCTGGGTCCCGGCTGTTCGGCGAACAACTGGATGAAATCATTAAGGAAGCTACTGGCGGGAAGAGTACTTCCTTGCCACAAACTAAAACCAGGAAACCTGTCCAGGGCAGGAACCAGTCGAGGTTTCGTTCCTTTCGTTCCTCTAACTGGTCATCCTCTAAGCCCTCAGCCTCGTCCACTAACTCAGCCAAGGACTCAAAACCCAGCTGGCGCACGAAGCCGCGTCCTCAGAAGTCCGCAGGAGCCGCTGCCACTAAGGCAGCCTCCTCTTGACTATCTGGCCGCGCCAGCAACGTCCTTGGTCGGTGGCAGGCTCTCCCACTTTGGCGACGTGTGGTTTCAACACGTCTCCGATCAGTGGGTGCGGGATATCATCTCCCACGGCTACAGGATAGAATTCTCTTCCAGCCCGCCAAACAGATTTTTTCTGTCCACTCCCCCCTGCTCCAAGGCCGCCACCTTCTCGCAGGCCGTGGCATCCTTGCAGGCCAATGGAGTAATTGTACCGGTTCCCGCCCGGGAACGGTTCAGAGGTTTCTACTCAAACCTCTTCCTAGTCCCCAAAAAGGACGGTTCCTTCCGGCCCATCCTGGATCTCAAGCTTCTCAACAAGCATGTTCAGGTGCGGCATTTTCGCATGGAGTCTCTGCGATCAGTCATTGCCTCACTGACCCAAGGAGATTTCCTAGCATCCATCGACATCAGAGATGCCTATCTGCATGTACCAATTGCAGTTTCACACCAGCGTTGGCTACGTTTTGCAATCGGAGAGGAACATTTCCAATTCGTGGCTCTCCCCTTCGGGTTAGCCACGGCCCCTCGAGTATTCACCAAGGTCATGGCAGCAGTGGTTGCGGTTCTGCACCTCCAGGGGTTGGCAGTGATTCCTTACCTGGACGACCTTCTAGTCAAGGCTTCATCCAGTGCAGACTGTCAGCGGAGTGTCTCGCTCACTCTCGCCACTCTAGTCCAGTTCGGGTGGCTTGTCAATCTACCCAAGTCCACTCTGACTCCGACCCAGAGTCTCACGTACCTAGGGATGCAGTTCGAGACTTTGCCGGCACTTGTAAAGCTGCCCTTAGTCAAACAGCAGTCCCTCCATCTGGCGGTGCGCTCTTTACTGAGGTCTCGCCGTCACTCCATCAGGCACCTAATGCAGGTGCTGGGTCAGATGGTGGCGTCAATGGAAGCGGTTCCCTTTGCCCAGTTCCATCTGCTTCCCCTGCAGCTGGACATTCTCCGCTGTTGGGACAAGCGGACTTACTCCTTGCACAGGTTGGTGGCTCTGTCGCCACAGACCAGGGGCTCCCTTCAGTGGTGGCTTCAGCCCCTCTCTCTGTCTCAGGGACGTTCCTTCCTGGCCCCGTCCTGGATGATCCTCACCACGGATGCCAGTCTAATCGGCTGGGGAGCAGTATATCTCCACCACAGAGCGCAGGGCACTTGGACTCAGTCCGAATCAGCCCTCTCGATCAATGTGCTGGAAATCAGAGCTGTGCTTCTAGCTCTCTTATGAAGAAAAAGACATGGATCGCACATCCCAAAAATACAATGATCTAAAGCCGCTAGGCAAAAAATTAAATAGAACATGAGGTTCTTTTGTTACCATTCTGATCAGATTGTATTAAGCCCACTGCCACGTCACGGCAAACCTCTTGAGTGGGTCCCTAACCTGACCTTTTTGTGTGGCACCGTGCACTGACCACCGCCGCAGTGACAAAGCGCCAGCAGGGCGGGCGACCTGGTGCCTCACATCCCCCTCTTTTTTTTTTTTTTTGCTTGGATCTGCACTCTCCCCATTTGGCACAGGTGATTTTAATCAGCAGGAGACTGCAAGAGGGGTCAGCCTTCTTTTTGCTCCCAGTTCACATATGGGAGCCAGTGGGAGGTGAGTGCACAGCTCCTCTCACTGTGTGCTGGTGCTGTGTGGTGGCTGCTGTTGTGGTGGTGTGGTGTCGGTGGGGCGGCGCGGCCTGGAGCCTTCGGGGCTTTGCCTTGCAGCATGGGTGCTGTGAGGTACCAGGTCGCCCGCCTTGCTGGCGCTTTGTTGCTGCCGCGGTGGTCAGTGCATGGTGCCACACAAAAAGGTCAGGTTAGGGACCCACTCAAGAGGTTTGCCGTGACGTGGCAGTGGGCTTAATACAATCTGATCAGAATGGTAACAAAAGAACCTCATGTTCTATTTAATTTTTTGCCTAGCGGCTTTAGATCATTGTATTTTTGGGATGTGCGATCCATGTCTTTTTCTTCATAGTATGGTACTTCTAGCTCTCTTAGCCTTTCACCATCTGTTGGCGGGCAAGCACATTCGAGTCCAGTCAGACAACGCGACAGCGGTTGCCTACATCAATCACCAGGGCGGGACACGCAGCCGCCTGGCAATGTTGGAGGTTCAACGCATCCTTCAGTGGACGGAGGACTCCAAGTCCACCATATCCGCAGTCCACATCCCAGGCGTGGAAAACTGGGAGGCAGATTATCTCAGCCGTCAGACCGTGGACAGCGGCGAGTGGGCTCTGCATCCGGCAGTGTTTCGGACAATCTGCCGCAAGTGGGGCACTCCGGAAGTGGATCTAATGGCATCCCGGCACAACAACAAGGTTCCGGTTTACGTGGCTCGCTCCCACGATCCTCAGGCCTTTGCAGCGGACGCGCTGGTTCAGGATTGGTCCCAGTTTCGTCTGTCTTACGTGTTTCCCCTGTGAAGATGTAATTTACCCTCTCACTGTATATGCTGTACAGATTCCTATTTCAAGCTGGGTTCATTGTCTTATTTGAACTACTTCTGTGTACATTTCTATTGTTGTAGGTAATCACCCCCCTAAAATGCAAGGTTATATCCTCTTGAGGCACTTCCATCCCTGGGAGTAGGGGGAGGTGGGCCTAGAGTCCAACTAGTGTAAACTCTGCTTACCTGGGAGATTCAGGCAGAGTGAGCTGTAACTTGAAGGGAGCAGGAGCTCCAGCCTGTGTGGCTGTGGACACGGACGGAGCTAGGCCTGTGTGGCGGCCCGTGGGATTGTGTGGAACTCTTTGGACTACTGTAAGGACGATTGCTTTGTAATCCGGTCCGAGGATTGTCGGGAAGGGCCCCCGAATCTGTTTTACGTGGACTTATCGTGTGCTGTTCTTGCATTCCTGTTAATAAACCTGTTGGATCGTCCCTCGGCCTCGTCCATCCTTTGCTCTGTTGTACACCCCCGTCACAAACTGGTTGGCAGCGGCGGGATCAGAGCAGGAGAAATGGAGGACAACAGCCAATCGACGTCTGAAACCAGAACCTCAGGATACAGGAACTGGACTGTGGCGAGTCTACAAACAAAGGCCCGTGAATTAGGTGTCGGCTACAAAGGACTCTCTAAGGAGCAACTAATTGAGGCATTGGAACACGCTTGCCTGCAAGATGGCACCGAGGAACAATTTCCACAGCAAGGGGAGCAAAGACGGGAGCCGGAGGTGAATACCCAAAAAAGTCAATGGGTTGTGTGGTACAAGGAAAAGATGGCACTGCTTGGAGATGAGGCCACCATAGAAGATAAGAGGGAGGCCATGCGTGGAGCTGAAGAGAAGGAGCGCAGGATGGAGGAGATGGCATTGCTGGATAAGCAGCTCGCTGTGGAAGCCGCGAGAGGTTCCAGACAGACTGTAACCCCAGCACCCATCATGAGGGAACTTCCCAGAGTGTCCCGCAAAGACTTCAAGCAGTTTAATGAGGTTGCTGGTGACATTGAGGGCTTCTTCCAGGACTTTGAGCATCAGTGTCGATTAATGGAAGTCCCAGAAAGGGAGCGCGTCCGGCATCTGGTTGGGCTCTTAGAGGGTGGAGCTGCTGCAGCCTATAGAGCTATGGACCATCGGTGGAACTGTGAGTATGCGGATATTAAACAGACTATTCTAGAACATTATGCTGTAACGCCAGACACTTACAGGACTCAGTTCCGTACTCTAGCATGTGATGAGGAAGTGTCCTTCAAGATGTATGCCCACAAACTCAAACATCTGTGGCATCGTTGGTTGGAGGCAGAGGAGGCCTTAACCTTTGAGACCGTCCTCCAGGTCCTCCTAAAAGAGCAGTTTTACTTCAAGTGCCCCGCTGAGATCCGGGAATGGGTGCGTGAGAGAAAACCAGCGACAGTGGAGGAAGCTGCTGCTCTAGCTGATGAGGTGCTCACCATCAAGCCTCAGTGGAGGGTTCTGTTGGAGGATGGAGAGACGCCTAACAGCTCCACAACACCGGATGCCCCCAGTTATTCTGTCCCCATTGTTCCCCGTTCCTCTAAGCCACCACATGTTGATACCCGTGTTAATGTGCCTCCAGTTGCTTCTACTGCACTTTCTGGAATACGCCGGGGAGAGGAAGTAACAGAGCGCAGGTGTTATGTTTGTAGGCATCCCGGGCATTTGCAGGCCTCATGCCCAGCCAGGCCATGGAGGAATCATCCTCAAACCCCTACAGCACCTTCAGGTGGGAGCCGGCCTCCAAGTTCCCCTACCCCTTACCCAAGAGGACGCCTTGGATGGAGGGAGACCCAGCTCAGATGCTATCAATGTGGACAGCCAGGGCATCGGCAAGTCTCCTGCCCAGCTGTTCAAATGAGGACTGATCCTGCGCCCAATCGGATTGTTAATTATTTACAGCCCAGCGCCATGGAGGAAGATGTGGCACCGCTATGTGAGGACTGGCCTAGTGACTCAGCCCATGTTGCACCACCAGGAGTTTACGGGGTGCGACCTGCAGTTATGACGACTTCTGCTCATCGAGGTAAGCACTTGCAGGAGGTTGTGCTGGATGGACAGAGACTTGTTGGATTTTGTGACTCGGGTGCTTTCCTCACACTGGCTGATCCCCGAGTGGTTCGGCCTGAGGCATTCCATAGAGGACCTGGGATTGTCATTGAACTGGCTGGTGGACAATGGAGGACTATTCCCACAGCCACTGTGGATCTGAGCTTTGGTTTTGGGGTCAGGCGATGTGTGGTTGGGGTGATGGGTGGTCTGCCTGCAGCTGTTCTCCTGGGCAATGATGTGGGAGAGCTACGATGCCAATTCGTGGCTGCATGAAGCCACATGTAAGTAACGCTCTGCCTGTGTGTACTTAACCAGTGACCTGTAGAGGTCCCTAGTACGTACACAAGTTGGGAGGGGGAGGGATTGTGAAGATGTAATTTACCCTCTCACTGTATATGCTGTACAGATTCCTATTTCAAGCTGGGTTCATTGTCTTATTTGAACTACTTCTGTGTACATTTCTATTGTTGTAGGTAATCACCCCCCTAAAATGCAAGGTTATATCCTCTTGAGGCACTTCCATCCCTGGGAGTAGGGGGAGGTGGGCCTAGAGTCCAACTAGTGTAAACTCTGCTTACCTGGGAGATTCAGGCAGAGTGAGCTGAAACTTGAAGGGAGCAGGAGCTCCAGCCTGTGTGGCTGTGGACACGGACGGAGCTAGGCCTGTGTGGCGGCCCGTGGGATTGTGTGGAACTCTTTGGACTACTGTAAGGACGATTGCTTTGTAATCCGGTCCGAGGATTGTCGGGAAGGGCCCCCGAATCTGTTTTACGTGGACTTATCGTGTGCTGTTCTTGCATTCCTGTTAATAAACCTGTTGGATCGTCCCTCGGCCTCGTCCATCCTTTGCTCTGTTGTACACCCCCGTCACATCCCCCTCTAGCTCTCTTGCCCAGAGTCCTGCGCAAGATCAGAATGGAGGGCCGGCGGGTCATCCTCATTGCTCCAGACTGGCCCAGGCGAGCTTGGTATCCAGACCTGCTCCACCTGTCCGTAGAGGTGCCGTGGTATCTTCCGGACCGTCCAGACCTTCTCTCACAAGGTCCGTTTTTCCGCCAGAATTCTGCGGCTCTCAGATTGACTGCGTGGCTCTTGAGTCCTGGATCTTGACGACTTCTGGTATCCCTCCTGAAGTCATCTCCACTATGACTCGGGCTCGGAAGTCTTCCTCGGCCAAGATATATCACAGGACCTGGAGAATCTTCCTGTCCTGGTGTCGCTCTTCCGGCCATGCTCCTTGGCCTTTTTCCCTGCCGACCCTTCTGTCCTTTTTACAGTCCGGTCTGCAGCTAGGACTATCCCTCCCTTCCCTCAAGGGTCAGGTCTCGGCTCTGTCAGTATTGTTCCAGTGGCGTATCGCCCGACTGGCTCAGGTGCGCACCTTCATGCAGGGCGCATCTCACATCATTCTGCCTTACCGGCGTCCTTTGGATCCCTGGGACCTTAATCTGGTCCTCACGGCCTTGCAGAAACCCCCTTTTGAGCCACTTAGGGAGGTTTCTTTGTCTCGTCTTTCACAGAAAGTGGTCTTTCTAGTGGCCATAACCTCCCTCAGGAGAGTCTCTGATTTGGCTGCTCTCTCTTCGGAGTCACCTTTTTTGGTTTTTCATCAGGACAAGGTGGTTCTCCGTCCGACTTCGGACTTTCTTCCTAAGGTGGTATCTCCTTTCCACCTTAACCAGGATATTTCCCTGCCTTCCCTTTGTCCGGCTCCTGTTCATCGCTTTGAAAAAGCGTTGCATACTCTGGATCTGGTGCGGGCGCTCCGGATCTATGTGTCTCGCACCGCTGCTCTTAGGCGGTGCACCTCTCTTTTTGTGCTGACCTCAGGTCGGCGCAAGGGCCTCTCGGCTTCTAAGCCGACCCTAGCTCGTTGGATTAGGTCGGCCATTTCCGATGCCTACCAGTGTTCTCAGGTGCCTCCCCCGCCGGGGAACAAGGCACACTCGACCAGAGCTGTCGGTGCCTCTTGGGCTTTCCGGCACCAGGCTATGGCTCAGCAGGTCTGTCAGGCTGCCACTTGGTCTAGTCTGCATACCTTTTCGAAGCACTACCAAGTGCATGCTCATGCTTCGGCAGATGCGAGCTTGGGCAGACGCATCCTTCAGGTGGCTGTCGCCCATTTGTGAAGTTAGGTTTCGCCTACTTCTCAGTTTTCTGTTTATTCCCACCCATGGACTGCTTTGAGACGTCCCATGGTCTGGGTCTCCCATAAGGAACGATGAAGAAAAAGAGAATTTTGTTTACTTACCGTAAATTCTTTTTCTTATAGTTCCGTAATGGGAGACCCAGCACCCTCCCTGTTGCCTGATGGCAGTTTTCTTGTTCCGTGTGTTTTCACCGGCTGTTGTTGTAGACAGAGGCTCCGGTTGTTCTGGTTTTTTGCTCTCTCTCTACTTGTGGGTGGCTGTCCTCCTTCAGCTTTTGCACTAAACTGGCTATATTTGGTTATCCAGGGGGTGTATATGCTAGGAGTGAGGAGCTACACTTTTTAGTGTAGTACTTTGTGTGTCCTCCGGAGGCAGAAGCTATACACCCATGGTCTGGGTCTCCCATTACAGAACTATAAGAAAAAGAATTTACGGTAAGTAAACAAAATTCTCTTTTTTCCCATTCCTTTATTCAAAATAGCTCCAGCTCAGATAGTTTGAATGTAGATCGTCTGCGAACAGCAATTTTTAAGTCTTGCCACAGATTCTCAATGGCATTTCGGTTGTTCTACTTTTGTCTCATTGGACCGGAGAACCTTCTTCCTCATGCTAGCTGTGTCCCCTACATGGCTTTTTGCAAACAGAACTTCTTATGCCTTGCTTTCAAAAATGGCTTTCTTCTTAGCACTCTTGCATAAAGGCCAGTGTTTTATGGAGCATACGACTAATAAATGTCCCATGACAGATTTTCCCACCTGAGCTGTGTATCACTGAAGCTTCTCCAGAGTGATCATGAGTCTCTCGGCTGCTTCTCTAATTAGTGCTCTCCTTGCTTGGGATGTCAGTTTCGGTGGACTGCCATGTCTTGGTAGGTTTGCAGTTGTGCTGTGCGCTTTTTAATTTTTGGATAATGGATTGAACAGTACTCCTTGAGATGTTCAGAGCTTGGGCTGAATTTACTAACTAGGTGTTTTCAGGAGGCAATTGTCACTCGGGATTTTATTTGGGTCTGAATACAAATGCACATCACAGTTTTCAGATTTATATTTTTAAAATATTTAGAAAACCATCTATCAATTCATATCATTAGTGCTGGCATATCACATAAAATCCCAATAAAATATATTTACGTTTCTGGGTGTAACATGATAAAATGTGGAAATGTTCACGGGCTATGAATACTTTTTCAAAGCACTATATCTTCAGTATAAAGAACAAGTAGTCCTGGAAGTGATGATACGGCCTCCACAGAGTCCTGATCTTAACATCATCAAGTCTGCTGATTACATGAAGAGACAGAAGGATTTCCACAAGCGTACATCCACAGAAGATGTGTGATTTATTTTCCAAGATGCTTCGAACAAGCTCCCTGCTGAGTTCCCTCAAAAACTGCAAGTATACCTAGAAAAATTGATTCTATTTTGAAGGCAAACGGTGATCACACCACATATTGATTTGATTTATTGTTCCTTTTGTCATTCACTCGTCATTTAATTAATTGATACAAATAAACTATTAACCTCTATTTTTTTCTTCTTAAAGCATTGTTACTTTGCAGATTTTTCTCCACATTTGCCTAAAATGTTTGCCCAGTACTGTGTTTATGGCGATTGAAAGCACCTATTTAAAGGGTATCCCCAAGATATAATAGAGGCAAGGTAGTAGATAGATACATCTGGATCCACCACCCAGTTTACTTAAGCACTTACCAACGACATGCATGTGGGCAATATATAGAGTATACTACCTTGTACACAGTCCACTTGGCCAAGTAAAGGTACCAAGAACCAAGAAGGTCCCTGCTCTTCATACCTGGTATGAAGCCTTTCAATTTAGAATTACTCGACAGAGTATTACTAGAACCCTTAATCCTCTTCTTGTTGGTTAAAAGATCTTTGAGAATATTACCACAAGCTATCTGTCAATAAGATGTTAGATTTTGACAATATTGTTTGGCACTTTGACGTCATTTAAGTAACGCGTTTAAAGTGAGGATTATGGCACTAATTTTAGTCTATAAAAGGTGGAAACTTACAGCAAATGCCCCCTGGTTACAACATGATATGGGTCCCTAATTCTAAAATAGTTTATCATAGAAGAAACCCTGCATAACAATAAGGGTGGCTTTACACGCTACGAGATCGCTACAGCGATCTCGTTGGGGTCACGGATTTTGTGACGCACATCCGGCTGCTGTAGCGATCTCGTTATGTGTGACTCCTAGGAGCGATTTTGGATCGTTGCAAAAACGTCCAAAATCACTCCTCATTGACATGGGGGTCCTCTCCCAATTATCGCTGCTGTCGCTTGGGAGAAGTTGATCCTCGTCCCTGCGGCAGCACACATCACTACGTGTGACGCCGCAGAAACGAGGAACCTCTCCTTACCTGCCACATGCCAGCAATGAGGAAGGAAGAAGGTGGGTGGGATGTTCGTCCCGCTCATCTCCGCCCCTCCGCTTTGATTGGGCGGCCACTTAATGACGTCGCTGTGACGCCGAGCGAACCGCCCCCTTAGAAAGGAGGCGGTTCGCCGGTCACAGCGACGTCGCCGAGCAGGTAGGTAAGTGGGACGCTGCCGTAGCGATAATGTTCGCTACAGCAGCGATCTTCACATATCGGCATAACAATAGGGGCAGGTGCTATCACGCTCGCCATCGCTAGCATCGATGTTGCAGCGTGTAAAGCCCGCTTAAACCAGTAAGTATATAACCAAAAAAGAATATCTGTCTCATAGATAAGAGAGAGATATAGAGGACCTGAAAGATAATAATGAAAAGTAAATACTTTATTAAATTAGAAAGTCAGCAAATACCATTAAAACATTACGGTATCAATGTATACCGATGCATATCTATAGGATCAAACTCTGATGTACAAAGACATAATGTCCCCCAGAGGAAAGGGTGACCTCCTGGAAACTATATACAGTGGAACCTTAGTTAACGAGTAACCCAGTTGGTGAGTATTCCGCTTAACGAGCAAAGCTTGCTGTAAATTTGCAACTCACTTTACGAGCAAGCTTTGCCATGCGAGCAAAATACTCACCGCACATACTTCCGGTTCCGTACATCCACCGCACTCTGACCTGCTCTTAAGGCCCTGTCACACACAGAGATAAATCTGTGGCAGATCTGTGGTTGCAGTGAAATTGTGGACAATCAGTGCCAGGTTTGTGGCTGTGAACAAATGGAACAATATGTCCATGATTTCACTGCAACCACAGATCTGCCAAAGATTTATCTGTGTGTGTGACGGGGCCTTTACAGTCCACGCAAACACTCACAAACACGCACAAGCACGCACATATTATGCTCACCTTACCTTCCAGTCCATCGCCAGCCTCACGGTTCTTGTAGTTCGCCACTACAGGATGTGTATCAGTAACCATCGTGATGAGGGAGGAACTTCCGCTGTCAGACGCTACTCAAAGGCAGCGCGCTGACCAATCAAAGGCAAGCGGCTCCTGCTGTTGACGCCAGCGCTCTGGCAGCGGAAGGTCCTCCCTCGTTGCGATGGTTACCCGATACACATCCTGTACCTGCGAACTGCAAAATCCAAGAGGCCAAGAGGCCGGCGATGAAACGGAAGGTAAGGTGAGCATAATTTGTGTGTGTTTGTACGTGTGTGGAATGGCACAATAGGGGACCAGGATGGGACATTTAACAGGTTGTGGAACGAATTGTCTGCATTGCAATGATTTCCTATGGGAAATCTTGCTTTGCTAGATGAGTAACTTGGTTAACAAGCACACTCCCAGAACGGATTGTTCTTGTTAACCAAGGTTCCACTGTATTAAATTTTCATTTACATTCTAAATCATGCTGAAAAACAGATAGTAAAAATAATAATACACAATGATCTGGTCTAGCAAAACCAATTTACATAAGGGAATAATGTTACATGGATACAGTGATACAAAGAAAATTACACTCATAGTTCAGAAGTAACAGGCCCTTGTGTATAAAATTTGCCTCCTGGCGAAGCCTAATAGGTGAACCGCACATCGAGGTGCATACTGTATGTGCTGCACATTGTGTGTTTTACTCTGGTTTCACTATGACTATAGGTAAATACTGCGTACAGGCTATGTAATCTGTGCATGAGAATTATGGTCTGCAAATGATAAATGTCATTTATGGTTGTGTGATATGTATCTTTATTTAGTGAAGACTTCATTAAAGGAAACCTGTCACTAGAATTATCGCTATGAAACTAAAAGAATCCCCTTCTGCAGCTCCTGGGCTGCATTCTAGAAAGGCTCATCTTGCTACTGGCCCCCCTTTCAGACCTAAATAAACACTTTATAAAATCTTACCTTTTGGTATGCTAATGAGCTATGCTGGCCTCGGGGGCCGGCTGTATTGCGTCTGTTGTTCCCTCTCCTGCCGCTGTTCGCTGTCCCCCAGTGTTGATTGACATAGATGAGGCCGCCGCCCACATCTTCCACAGTGCTCCTGAAGTCTCGCGCATGCCCAGTGGCACTATCGCGGGACTGAGCACTGTTCAAATCGCAAGCGTCGGTGATCTTTTTGTGCAGGCACGAGATTATGGGCGGATACTTGGATGACGCTGGTGATGATATTGTCATCACCAGCGTCATCCAAGTAGCCGCCCATAATCTCGCGCATGCGGAACAACATCACCGGCGCTCGCAATTTGAAAACAGTGCTGTCCAGCGATAGTGCCACTGCGCATGCGCGAGATTATGGGCGGCTACTTGGATGACGCTGGTGATGACAATGTCATCGCCAGCGTCATCCAAGTACCCGCCCATAATCTTGCACCTGCGCAAAAAAATCACTGACGCTCGCAATTTGAACAGTGCTCAGTCCCGCGATAGTGCCACTGCACTTCAGGAGCACTGTGGAAGATGTGGGCGGTGGCCTCATCTATGTCAATCAACACTGGGGGACGGTGAACAGCGGCAGGAGAGGGAATAACGGACACAATACAGCCCGCCCCCGTGGCCAGCAAAGCTCATTAGCATACCAAAAGGTAAGATTTTATAAAGTGTTTATTTAGGTCTGAAAGGGGGGCCAGTAGCAAGATGAACCTTTCTAGAGTGCAGCCCAGGAGCTGCAGAAGGGGATTCTTTTAGATTCATAGCGAAAATTCAGGTGACAGGTTCCCTTTAAAGAGGTTGGTCACTATTTTACCATTGATGGCCTATCCTTTGGATTGATCATCTATATCTGACTGGCCAGGGTCTGACACCTTGCACCCCTGCTGTTCAGCTGTTCTCAGTGCTGGCAACCGCAGCAGATGGCCGGAAATTTTTTAATAACACATGATAATGTGACGCCCTTGGACTAGTCAGGTCGTCACAGGGTACTGCACGCTCCTTATCTCCCATTGCATCACTCAACCCCCATGGTTCTGGGTCCCCATCTTGCCATACTGCCTCCACCAGCATCTACAAATCCTAGTGACACTTCGCACCACACCCTGTCAGGCACACCAGTGGGCTGCTCAGCTGGAATAGGGCCGCCCACCTAGGGGTCAGGCAGGGAGGTGGGAGGTGACAAGTTAGTGCAGTGTTAGCCCTCGAGCTGTTAGGAGCTCGGAGGAAGCTAGGAGGTGGAGCTCCCCAGGGGAGAAACAGACTAGGTCGCACACGGTGGTCTGGACCCGGAGGAGTCGGAGACCCGGTCGCGGGAGATTTGGACTGGGTACTTGGCTAGTTTTGGAGGATAGCCAGCAGCCGCAGTTCAATAGCCGGGCTGGGACCGAAGGCACGTTGTGGTACATGGACCCTAGGTCAGGGAGAAGCTTTAAGCAACCCAGCAATTAACCTGCGGAGGACAGGGATTATATGGACTTCCCACAAAGCTCAGAGATCAGGGGCACTGGCGCAATGAGGGGGATAGGGCTTTCCAAGCAAAGCAGCCCACTGAAATCTCAAGCGTGAGCTCCTGAGAGCAAGCTTCTCTGCTACAATTAGCAGGGAGCGGGGCCCGGAAAGCTCCAAGCTGATGGCTACCTGAACACTCTTAAATACGGTGCCAGGAGGCAGGCCACAGACCACCAGGCAGTACTGCAGGGGACGGGACCCAGGCGAGCTCCCCCAGGACGGCAGCGACACCCAGAGACTTAGTTTACCACGTTGTCAGCGTCTGCTTTTGTGCTGAGTGAGTATGTGATTAACCCCTGCAACCAGCAAGCCTGCGCTCACCCTGCACTCCATACCACCATCTAGGGTCCCGGGGCCTTTCCCTACCCGTGGAGGGTAACGTCATCTAGCTGCCCCACTCCATCACCCCGGGTACTCCAAACGGCAGCGGTGGTACTCCCTATTACTGCATACAACGGGTGGCGTCACAAACTATTTAACTCCACCTGTAAATAATACCCCCCTTTTTAAATTTAAAAGTGGCCTCTAGCCCCCGGGTCCGGAGACCCTCGAGCCATGAGTAATCACCCCCGGATCCGAGCGGTTCGACTGCTGCAGGGGCGGCACAATGCTATATTGTAATTGGATTTACATGTGAGATCTAATTTTTTGGATACCTATCAGTTATCAATAATTGCTATATTCAATTATTGTATCTTCTATAACTGTTACTTATGTTTGTTTGTATATGAGACTCTATTTTGTAAATGTAGAATATGTTGGTGCTATAGAAGTAAAGATTATTATTATTATTATTATTATTATATGGTGGATACTGTTGCAGGTTTTGAATTAAAACAGTATGTGTTAGCCTTGATGTTCATTACCTCAGTCCCTTCATGTAATCTTTTAGACAGTAAGAAGCTACCTTTAGGTATCAGCGGGCCGCTTCTTTACTGGACCCCTCCCCTGCTGCACGGGTTGCACATATGATACTGTATGTCGGCCCCTGGGCTAAATTCTATGGAAGTGCACTCTACGTGGTGCTATGCTATCAGTCATAGTAAGCACAGATTGCGTAGTTATAAATGTGAGCTTATAACACCTGTTTGTGAGTCATTCACTTAAGATGCATTACACTCTCCCAAGATGGCCCACCAGCTGATGTTTTTATCTGGCCTTTTTGTGTTCTGTACACTACTTCTAAAGAACAGAAATACTGTGGTTCAGTTATTCATCAGCACTGGTTATGATCTGTAAGATGACTCTATTTAGCCTTCTACTTACGTCAGGAATGTCTGCTGGTAAAGCTGAAATATATTTCTGTATCTGGAAATGAACACTGCATGTGCTCCTTGTATGAACCCATAATCTGCAAATAACAAAGATCATTTATTAGGGCACTGTATTTTCCAAGAGTATAAATTTCTGTTACTGAGTCCCCAGATTTCACAATAAACCGTATGTATAATTTAATAGGTCTCTTAGAACTGATGAGGCTGATGTACTTAGTTTAAAAAAAACAACAACTAAATCCTTGTTAGAATGGCTTTATAATTGTTTGTGAAAGATTCCCTACCTAAGGGCTCATTCAGACATCTGTAAATATCGGTCCGATTTCGTACTGCAATGCACAGACTGGGCATGGCTCTCCCAACTCAAGTGTGACAGCCTCATAAAAATATAATGAGCTGTCATATCACGCTTTGGTCAGGAGACCTGCAGCCAGCCCATGCATTGCGGTCCAAGACCGAACCAATGGCATTGTGACATGCCCACCAGGGCCGTGGGGCACTCGGTCCCAGGCCGATTCTGTTGGGAGGTCACAGCGGCAGGGCCCGACTCCGTGACCCTGGGGGTGTCATTTTAAATGAGTGGGGAATATTTACAGGGGATAAGTCATGACACCACCCATGGTATGCAGCAAGATATGGGCTGCCTCTGCCATTCAGTTCCCCTAGGGTCAGTGGTGATGCAGCAGAGGTGGTTCAGCTCTCCAGGGGTAGAGCTTAACCCCAGGGCCAGTGATTGTGTATGATGGAGGAATTAACATTGGGGTGGAGGACCAAAGACGCAGGCAATAACTGGACCACACAGGGACGGTAGTTTCCTTTACCTTTTACTCGGTAGTAGATGGTACAGGCCCGGGAGACTGGTCCAGCTGGAAACAGAGGTCCGGGCAGCCTAAAAGCAATTGAGGGGATCCACTTAGCCGGGTGGGTTCAGAGGCCTTCCTTCGGCGCTGTAACGTGTGGGTCCCTGCTGCTTGAAGCTATGCTGCAACCCTCTTCCTATTGTTGGCACTGCTTCTCACCCGTATGGCAGGCAGCGTGAGCCTTCTACAGGTGCCGCTCCTCTGGTCACGGCTCCGGGCTCTACTATGCTGCTCTATTTTGTCTCTTCCTGGTAGCTATGAATCCCAATCGCTCTAATTATCAGTCCTTTAGATAAATTTATGCTTGTACTCACACTACGCATCCACAGATAGTTTTAACTCAGCCAGAAACGATGACTTGTAGAAAGACCAGAAGAAACGCTGTAGTTTTCTTCTAGAATCTTGTATTAAGTACAAAGTAAAGGCAGGTGAAAAGGAATAATCTGTACAGGGTTGTAGAAATGTGTCTTCAGCAATGGTTCCTCTCTAGACTAAACTGAGGAAGAAAGGGAGGAGCATTCTATACAGAAGCCAACTAAGGGAGGAATATAGGGACAAACTTCATACAGTCTAAATCTACCTAGTAACAATAAAGAATTTCCTGATAGGAGGAAAAATATGCAATGCAAGAAATATAAACAACAGGTTGTTCCCATTCATGGGTCACAACACTCCCCGTCTGAAATCATCTGATTTCACAAGTCCTTCTACGACGTAAGGAGTCAATCCTGTCCCTCGATGTCATGAAACCTGTAACGAGAAAAAGAGAAACACAAAAAAATGCAACGGTAATGCACTGAATTCAAGTCCATGCTTGGTTGATGACGCATAGTCCTTGCGTAAAAATGTGAACATAGAAAAAATGGAAAATGAATTCAAGTTCAACAAACCCATCTTCAGATTGGGGAAGCTGCAAACATGCCAACTCTTCCTCCAACCCAATAATCCAATGGTAAAGTTTTAGTCCAAAGGAAACGTTCAAGGTTCAGTTGGACACAGACAGTTGTGTCTCAGTACAGCAGGGGTAAGAGAAGGTACGCTCCCCGCTGTGGCAGTGTTCAATGACAAAGTAAGTTCATGTAACGTCCTCCTTTGGTAAAAGTAGCACGAGTTCGGTGACTGGACGATAGAAGATTCGGGTTGAACCGCCCTTCATTATCTTCACTTCTACCTTCCGGGTCAATTTTCTGTGTGAGGAGTGTGGCTGGAGTGAGAATCATTGGGGCGTCGGGGTCGGATGATACAGGAACCAGAGGTCTGGCGTTTATTATAGCGGATACCTCTGCGAGGAAGGTCACCAGCTCTTCGTGGGTGAGAGGAAGTTTGTGATTTAGTAGCATTGAATCAAGGATTCTTCGTGCGATTCCGATCATGCGTTCCCAGGATCCACCCATGTGTGATGAGTGTGGGGGATTGAACACCCAGGTACAGCCAAGACGTTGTTTAGTTGCAGTTCCTTACAAGCCCCTGTGAAATTAGTTCCACAGTCGGACCGGAATTGTTTGGCACGTTCTTTGTCAATGACACCAGGATGATTCACACACATGTGCCAGCCGTGGCACGTTGAAGAGTTGTAGAAACAGTGAGCGATGTGAATAAGACAAGCTATGGGTCGTACCTCAGATGACCAACTTGAGAAGTGCTCGAAGCGATGAGGTCTCAACTTCTGTTTTGATGTCACTGAAGTGTAGTGAGCGGAGACAATTGGTCTAATTTCCTTGTCGGATTCTGGTTCCACTAGCTCGTACATGTTGCTGACATAGTTATCGCAGGTCTCCTCATATAAGATACTTGGAGGTGTCAGCCACATGTTATCGCCGAGTTTGGACACAGCAATGAGTCTCATTCCTCGGTCAGCTGGGTTTTGTTCGGTGGGAATGTGGTGCCACTGTTCAGCATGATCTCTGTCGAGGATATTTTGCATGAAGTCGACAAAGTATTTCTCCATCTCTGGTTGTCTTTTCAAGGTGCGTTTTAGAGAGGAGAACCTTGCTGTTGTTTGCTGGAAGTTGTTTGGCAACCTTGGCCTTGGAGACTGAAAGGGTAATGGGGCTACCCAACTGTTAGAGTCATTTTGAGAGAACTCTTTATCCATAATCTTTATGAATTCCTTGTCTTCTCTCGTCGGTGCTAATTTGTTGTCTTCGTTTGTAGACTCGAACGCTGTTGACCCGAAGTCGTCATCCCAGAGGTAGTGTGCATCCGCGCAGTCTGGCGGCTGCTGTCTCCACGTGGTGTCGTTCAGCCTCTCTTTCACCCAGTAGTGACGCGGACATGGTTGAAAGTGAGTGCCGCGACCGTTTGGGAGGATGTGCGTCTTGTAGGAGGAGATCGCGTCGGGACTCTTCATTCTGCCCATGCAGACGTTTCCTATGATCACCCAGCCTAAGTCGTAGCGCTGAGCAAATGGCGCGTAATGTGGCTTATTGATTTGTTGGCGTACTTTGTGTAGCCGGAGGATGTCCCTTCCAAGCAGAATAAGGATTTTTGCACTATGATCGAGAGCTGGGATCTTGCTGGCGATAGTTCTCAGGTGAGGATGGTGAAGAGCTGCCTCCGGTGTTGGAATCTCTTCCCGGTTAGCCGGTATCTGGTTGCACTCGACGTTTCGGTAGAGGTATCTCTATGATATTTTCAAGAGCTGTTACCACGAGACCACTGGCTCTTCTTCCACAAACTTCTGAGATGCCGCTGCAAGTACCTTGTGTGTAAGGGTAGGCATTTCCTTATAAGCCGAACAAGTCGAAGAGTTCGGACATGGCCTGTGACCTGTTGCTCTGGTCGTCCAGGATGCTGTACACCTTTTGGATATACCTTTACTAGGCATATTTTTGCACAAGACTTGTCCCAGAGATCTTCTCCACAGACTTCGGTGCATGAGGAGGATACTGTGAGGTGGTTTGCAGCTTGGCCTGTACTCTCCCCGCCATGACTTGTGGTAGGAGAAGGCGTAGGTGTAGGATCAGGCTGAAATGGATGGAGCGCTTGCACATGATCCGTGCTGTCACACTCCATGCACTTAATTGTAACCTTACAGTCCTTGGCAAGGCGTTCTGTAGAAGCACAACACCTGAAACATACCCCAAACCTTTTTAAGAGTTCCTTTCGTTCTTGAAGGGGTTTCTTCCTGAAGCCAATGCACTTCTTTAGAGGATGTGGCAGTTTGTGAATAGGACACTGACGGTTCGGATTTTCTGCCTTCCCGCCTTCATTGTCCTTGTCTGGTGCTGACGTTGATGTAGGTGGTAGAACGTCAGTCTTCTTGACTGATACTGGGCCCCTACGTTTTCTGTCATTTTGATGAGGGCTCTCATATCTGGGAGCTGGTGAAGTGGAGCCAGTGGGTTCTCCACAGGTGAAGCTAGGGTCTGCCTTACGGTCCCCGATGCCGTTGATGAACTCGCAGAAGTAGGAGAATGGAGGGAAGGAGACTTGGTGCTCTTTTTTATAGTTTGTTCCTACCGTGGTCCACCTTTCCTGCACATTGTAAGGTAACTTGGTGACTATGGGTTTCACCCCACAAGCAGTGTCCAGGTAGCTGAGGCCAGGTAGGTGTGTGTCTGTTTTGGCCAGCTGAGCTCGGACAGCAGGTCGCTGAGTTCCTGGTACTTTAAAGCATCCTTGCCAGATATTTTGGGAAGGTCATAAAGTTGTTTCAGCAATGCATCTTCAATTGCTTCAGGACTGCCGAAGCCTTTCTCTAGTCTGTCCCATGCGGTTGCGAAACCAGTTGTTGGGTCGCTGATGTAGACAGATCTGTCTCTTGATTCTCAAGGTAAACTGTGGCCCTAGCCACCTGATTAGCAAGTCCAGCTCTTCAGCAGCCGTAATGCCGAGGTCACGAGTTGCGGTTTTGAAGGCACACTTCCACCCTCTGTAGTTTTCGGGCTGGTCATCAAACTTTGTGAGACCGGTGTTGGTGAGTTCTCGGCGGATCATGTACCTCGCAAAGTCGGACATGTCTGATCTTTCCGACATTGGGGGCACATTTGCTGACTGCGTGGTACTGGTTGCGTGGTGTGTAGCTTCTCGGTTGAGGAACGTGGGAAAGTACGGAATGGCGTAGGCGTTTAGACCAGTGATTGGTTTGGTGTGTACAATCTCTGTTATATACGGGGCCGGAACTACACAGTTGTTGGGAGTGTAGCGCCTTGCCGGCATGTTAGGTTGCATGTAGACATGGGCATACGGAGGTTGCTGATGCGCAGTGTGTGGCTGTGCATTGGAATATGAAGCAGGTTCAGGCTTGAAAGTCTGAGGTGCATTGGACTGACCTGGAAGGCTGGAAGCTGTAGGTGGATCAGTGTCTTGAAGCTCTGGAGACGTGTTAGCGCTGACGGGAATGTTGATGGTAGTTGGCAGTTCGTCGGCTTGGCTCAGCACGTAATCTCTTGTGCGCTTGAGTGAGTCTTCTGTGTTGAGATCACACAAACTGGCGCTGCCTTCTTGGCTCCCACCCAGAGGGTCCTGTCCTCTTCACTCTGCTCTGAGGGAGCTCTGACACAGCTCTGTTCCCTAGGCTCACTCTCTCTAGACTATCTCCTTGATTCTCCTCTGCTCTCTTCAGTTTCACTTCTGTGTGTGTTATAACCCCTCTCCCAGGCCAGAATTCACAGGGAAGCTCCCCATGAAATGGGTTTTAGAGCTCCCCCTTCTGGTCTGGAGTTAGGAAAGTGTTGACTTCTTCTAGGCATAGCATCACCCCCTGTGAGGAGGGCAACGCTACTGTGGCAACCGGGGCGCCACAAATGCACGTCTGGATGAACACTAATATAAAAAAAGGCATTCTTCCAGCTCTAATTTCCAACTCATTTCAAAGTAAATACCTCAGCATCATCAAATTTAAGATATATTAATTAATAACGTATGCAGTTTTCATTGTAAATTCCCTCTAAGGCCCACTGACACAGGCTGGGACATCTTTTATGTAGCCATAAAAACTGACAGCAACACTGACAATGAAGCAAAACAAACTTGATGGGGACTAAAGATACTAATGATCATTCTTCCTTATAGTCTGCACACTCCCTGTGATAGCCATACAAGATAGCCATACAAAAATAGAAGTTTAACAATAGACAGTTGACATGACATAGTTGATCAGGCAAACTATTTGCCTATGTAAAAGAGTAGTTACGAAGTAAAAGAGTAGTTAGGAAGGGTTTGGTCTAAGTGAGTGGTCCCCAATCTTTCTTACCATGAGAACCACATTTAGCTCTGAGAGAGGGTCGTGACCCACATCGAAAGGCCCTCATAGTTGAAACACCCAGAGGCCCCATTATTGGTATTACGATAGATAAAGTTTCCACACAGATATCATGCCGAGGCAGTATACTCACATTTAGGGGTTCCCACCTTGCCTCATTTAGTATTCTTGCATCAAGAATTCCCATTACACTTTTGCATCCAACTTCAATCACCTTCTCAATCTTGCAGTATTATCCTATCTCCAGCTTAGCACTTGGCGACTAAATGATGGAAGCCGGCACCCCAGTGAAAGTCACTTGCAGTTTCAGTATGTCTCTCACTGAGGGTAGAATGACAGTATTTGGTGGCTATTGCAACCGAAACACCACCCCTGCAGGTGAAACACATGAAAACCAGCTCATTCATTGGCTGTCTGCAGGTGGGCAAGGTTTAGACCATATTGGATAGTAGAAAAAAATCCCGGCACACTTCTGAGTCATAAGAAACAATTAATTTGTGTTCAAACTAGAGTTTATTTTGATTGAAATTGACGTTTCGGCAATTTTAGCCTTCATCAAAATTCAACTAGACAAAGGAAAAAAAATATATACATACATGTATTAGTACCATACTATGTCAACTCATTATAATATATAGAAAATACAACAAAGAAAAAATACCTATATGGTATATAACAGATAATTCTCTCAATATAGGAATCTTGATGGATTATCCTGTGACAGACATCAAGAAAAAGGAGGGTCCATTAATTGAAAAAGACATATCATAAGAACTATACAATAAGGTGTATATGCCCAAAAATATAAAGAACATATTATATGAATCACATAAGGGAACAAAATTCCAAGGGCCAAAAAGAGTACAAGAGAATAAAGTAATAAGGGTTTTTTTACCTGAAAAGGGATAGAAGACATTAAGTGAAATCCAGTGTATAAGGGTATAACACCGCTATGTGGAAAGCTGGGAAATAATAAGAGTAGAAAAAAGGAAGTTTAGAACACCATCCTAACAATAAGACAATACAAAGCTAAAAGGCCCATTGGATAAGCTGGAGAGCAAAGCAGTGTTACCTGTGTCCAGGGTGATCAGCGGTGGAGTGAGTAGAGTGAACTGACAGAGAGGGTTTATAAAGGGCAAGGGCGGGACAATTGAAGCAATTTCCTGAAGATGGAATAGAAAAAAAAAAAAAAAAAAAGGGAGAAAACAGGAGAAACAGAGAAAGGAGGACCCAAAAACTTCCATGGAGATGGCAGTGAGCGTCAGCGTAACTATAGGAAAGAGGGGAAAGAAGTAAAATTACATGTCAAAGAAGCAATATCATATCATTAGATATACGGCATTTAATTAAACAGCAAGAGTGGGTTTAATATGCTTACAAAATGGTGAGAAATACATCACAAGGGTATATGAAGACACACGGAAATAATCTGAAATATCAGAATAATGATGTGTCGGTATAGAAAACAGCACAGATAAGACGGACCTCAAATAAAATAAGATAAACTTAATGATACTCATACTCCCTATTGAATAGCGGTGATTTTACTTTAAATATGTGTTTTACATTATGGGTGAACATACATTTAATAGGGATTCGATTGAGATCCAAAAGAGCTCTTTTGGTGAGCGGACCCAAATGATCCTAATCACCAAAAATAACTGGACTAGCCCTTCAATACTTAGTTTATTTCTCCATCCCCAAGGTCAGTATATGCACAGCCAGATCAGCTCTTTTGTGCAGGGCTTCTCACCAAAGTCACCATCTGGAAACATGCTCTTCATATGTGGCGCCCCTGAGGCTTCAGTCGCCATAGAGTGATGCATCTGTCTTAAGGTGTAATGCTTATCTCTGGTAAGAGGAGGTTAACCGTTGGTGCTTGGAGCTTACACAATACACTTACATAAACACCCAGTTAGTAAGCCAGCACTTACATTACTCAGGATGTCAGGCTGGGAAATTCCAGGGCAGGATGAGTAATCAAAAAGGTGATTCTCATATCTCCGTGTGGGAGCATCCCACGCGGACGATATTACCCTCAGATTTTATATTATGATTTTAGCAGAAGGTGGATACCACACAAGGGGGATCTGGTATGTTTTGGGGGGCAGATATTAATTTGTGGCTTTTCCGTATGTCCTACAATTAAGCTGAAATATGTGAGATGTACATTATGGAATTTTGAGATCAGCGGTATGCCCGCCATATCTGGGGGACATATGTATCTCGCAATATTAATACTTCCCCAACGGAGACAATACGGCTGCCCTAGCTTTTTGATCAGAGAAGCTATATTTCTGCAGGAAACTTGTACTCCGCCCCTGTGTATACAGATTGTAGTCGGAGCATCTCTTGCTACGCAGGGGGTCTTTGAAGAACTGGGGAGAGGTGTTGTAAGTTAATTGAAAGGTACCTGTTACATATCCCTGACAAGGAAATCTTTTCCTTGCTGTTAATTTGGCAGGGCTCTGGAGGGAGGGGGGAATCACTCCTGATCCAGAGACCCTGAAAACATATCTGCTTATTATATTTTCATGACACCTTCCCCTTCTTGACTGCGCTATGGAGACAGGACCTCTCGATACTCCACCAAGCGCAGCTCCGCAGTCTCGTGCTCTGCTTGGGTCAAACAGAGATTGCTCTGGGCTCCGCGAGTTGCCCTGGCTGAACACAGCACTGAGGTCCAGGCCCAATCTTCCCAGAACCCACGGTACCTTTTCAGTTTTGGTCTCGGAGACAGGAGTCTCCGTGGGGTCACTCGATAGCTCAAGATCAGCCTCTGCTGGCAGGGCAGTCCACATCCCCTGGCTAAGGGTAGCCAGGAGTGGTGTTAAGTCCCCAACTCTACAGAAGCCCTCTTGGACCTGTCCTGGGTCAGCGATTGGTTCCTTTAGCCCGTTGCAGGCTGAAGGTCCAGAAGGCAGTTCATTGCCTGCATTCTGAATACTTAGTCGGTGGGTGACAGCAGCTACATAGGCTGTCTCCCCGGGGGATAAAGACACCTTTCCATGAGCCTGACTGGCTGGGGACCTTACTTTCCTGTCACCCTGACAGGTTTGGGATACAACTTTCCGATCACTCTGTCATGCTGTGGGCAACACGGGTCCCTCATCTTGACAGGTGGTGGGAGATTGTTTCCCGCCGTGCTGACAGGGGGTGGGTACGCCTATCCCATCCCTCTGACAGACAGTGGATCCAACTTTCTCATCATCTGGACATGCGATGGGTACAACTTTCCCATCATCCTGGCCGGCTGGGAAAAAATCCTCCTCACTACCTTGGCATTTTATGGGTTCTGCTTCCCCATCACAGTGACAAGTAGGGAGCACAACTTTCCTATCTCCCTGGTAGGTTAGTGGGGCTGCCTGCCCCTTCCCCTGACAGGCAGTGAGCACCATACTCTCATGCTCCATACAGGCGATGGGCACAGCTTTCCTAACATCCTGACCGGCTGTGTAAGACACTTTCGCACTACCATGACAGGTTATGGGGTCTGCTTTCCCATTACCCTGACAGGTAGAGAACACAACTTTCCCATCATCCGGACAGGTCATGGATCCGACTGTCCCATCACCCTGTCCAGCCGGGGAAAACATTTTCCTCTCATCGTATAGTACCACAGAATCAGTGCTAATCATGGAGCAGCTACCACCGGCCATGTCACAGTCCATCGTGACACTGACAAGCTGCACACAGCCACCTTCCTCATGGCTGCTATGCCTGTCTCCATCTCCCTTAGCAACGATTCTTACAGCTGTGAGGGGATCGTCAGCCACATCACCCCACAGTGTGACATGGCTGAGTTCTCCTGTACCATGAGACGCATCACTCTGTGATACCTCAGGGTCCGCGCTATTTATGGGGCAGCTGCCACCGGTCATGTCACAGTCTGTCATGTCACTGACAAGCTGCATGGGACCACCTTCCTCATGGTCCCCATGAGGCTCCATCTACCTTAGCGCAGACACTCACTGCCTTGGGGAAATCCTCAGCAGCATCACCCTGCAGTGCGACATGGTTGAGGTTCCCAGCGCAGTCATCCACTTTATTTTCATGCACAACATTAATAATCACCTTCTGATCATCAATATTCGGGTCACATGACTTATCAACAACATTTGCATCACATAACTTATCATCAACATTTGCATCACATAAGTTATCAATGGCGCTTGCATCACATGACCTATCAACAACATTTGCATCACATGACTTATCAGATTGGGGAAGGTTGTCAGGGACGTATTGTGCCACCAACCGCCCCAAATCAGTCCCCAATAAAACATTTGCTGGAAGGTCTCGGGACACCCCGACATCTTTCCATCCCCTCCCAGCACCCCAGTCCAGGAAAACCCGGGCCATTGGGAAAGATTGGCGAACACCCCCAACCCCAGAGACAGTCAGGGTCTTCCCCGGGATAAGTTCACTAGGCAACACGAATTCAGGGCGGATGAGAGTTCGTTCTGCACCAGTGTCCTTCAGCCCCTCAGTGATGGTGTCGCAAACGGTAACGGGCTGCCAGTTCTCACGGGCTCGACCACCCATCTCAACCACAAACAGGACATTGGCACTAGGCCATCGGGCCTCAGGTGTGGAGCTCCTCTTCTGCCTCTCTGGACAAGCGGAGCTGAGGTGTCCATACTATGAAGAAAAAGACATGGATCGCACATCCCAAAAATACAATGATCTAAAGCCGCTAGGCAAAAAATTAAATAGAACATGAGGTTCTTTTGTTACCATTCTGATCAGATTGTATTAAGCCCACTGCCACGTCACGGCAAACCTCTTGAGTGGGTCCCTAACCTGACCTTTCTGTGTGGCACCGTGCACTGACCACCGCCGCAGCGACAAAGCGCTAGCAAGGCGGGCGACCTGGTGCCTCACAGCAACCATGCTGCAAGGCAAAGCCCCCAAGGCTCCAGGCCGCGCCGCCCCACCGACACCACACCACCACAACAGTAGCCACCACACAGCACCAGCACACAGTGAGAGGAGCTGTGCACCCACCTCCCACTGGCTCCCATATGTGAACTGGGAGCAAAAAGAAGGCTGACCCCTCTTGCAGTCTCCTGCTGATTAAAATCACCTGTGCCAAATGGGGAGAGTGCAGATCCAAGCAAAAAAAGAGGGGGATAGACTGATATAAATACCATACTATGAAGAAAAAGACATGGATCGCACATCCCAAAAATACAATGATCTAAAGCCGCTAGGCAAAAAATTAAATAGAACATGAGGTTCTTTTGTTACCATTCTGATCAGATTGTATTAAGCCCACTGCCACGTCACGGCAAACCTCTTGAGTGGGTCCCTAACCTGACCTTTTTGTGTGGCACCGTGCACTGACCACCGCCGCAGCGACAAAGCGCTAGCAAGGCGGGCGACCTGGTGCCTCACAGCACCCATGCTGCAAGGCAAAGCCTCCAAGGCTCCAGGCCGTGCCGCCCCACCGACACCACACCACCACAACAGCAGCCACCACACAGCACCAGCACACAGTGAGAGGAGCTGTGCACCCACCTCCCACTGGCTCCCATATGTGAACTGGGAGCAAAAAGAAGGCTGACCCCTCTTGCAGTCTCCTGCTGATTAAAATCACCTGTGCCAAATGGGGAGAGTGCAGATCCAAGCAAAAAAAGAGGGGGATAGACTGATATAAATACCATACTATGAAGAAAAAGACATGGATCGCACATCCCAAAAATACAATGATCTAAAGCCGCTAGGCAAAAAATTAAATAGAACATGAGGTTCTTTTGTTACCATTCTGATCAGATTGTATTAAGCCCACTGCCACGTCACGGCAAACCTCTTGAGTGGGTTCCTAACCTGACCTTTTTGTGTGGCACCGTGCACTGACCACCGCCGCAGCGACAAAGCGCTAGCAAGGCGGGCGACCTGGTGCCTCACAGCACCCATGCTGCAAGGCAAAGCCCCCAAGGCTCCAGGCCGCGCCGCCCCACCGACACCACACCACCACAACAGCAGCCACCACACAGCACCAGCACACAGTGAGAGGAGCTGTGCACCCACCTCCCACTGGCTCCCATATGTGAACTGGGAGCAAAAAGAAGGCTGACCCCTCTTGCAGTCTCCTGCTGATTAAAATCACCTGTGCCAAATGGGGAGAGTGCAGATCCAAGCAAAAAAAGAGGGGGATAGACTGATATAAATACCATACTATGAAGAAAAAGACATGGATCGCACATCCCAAAAATACAATGATCTAAAGCCGCTAGGCAAAAAATTAAATAGAACATGAGGTTCTTTTGTTACCATTCTGATCAGATTGTATTAAGCCCACTGCCACGTCACGGCAAACCTCTTGAGTGGGTTCCAAACCTGACCTTTTTGTGTGGCACCGTGCACTGACCACCGCCGCAGCGACAAAGCGCTAGCAAGGCGGGCGACCTGGTGCCTCACAGCACCCATGCTGCAAGGCAAAGCCCCCAAGGCTCCAGGCCGCGCCGCCCCACCGACACCACACCACCACAACAGCAGCCACCACACAGCACCAGCACACAGTGAGAGGAGCTGTGCACCCACCTCCCACTGGCTCCCATATGTGAACTGGGAGCAAAAAGAAGGCTGACCCCTCTTGCAGTCTCCTGCTGATTAAAATCACCTGTGCCAAATGGGGAGAGTGCAGATCCAAGCAAAAAAAGAGGGGGATAGACTGATATAAATACCATACTATGAAGAAAAAGACATGGATCGCACATCCCAAAAATACAATGATCTAAATCCGCTAGGCAAAAAATTAAATAGAACATGAGGTTCTTTTGTTACCATTCTGATCAGATTGTATTAAGCCCACTGCCACGTCACGGCAAACCTCTTGAGTGGGTCCCTAACCTGACCTTTTTGTGTGGCACCGTGCACTGACCACCGCCGCAGCGACAAAGCGCTAGCAAGGCGGGCGACCTGGTGCCTCACAGCACCCATGCTGCAAGGCAAAGCCCCCAAGGCTCCAGGCCGCGCCGCCCCACCGACACCACACCACCACAACAGCAGCCACCACACAGCACCAGCACACAGTGAGAGGAGCTGTGCACCCACCTCCCACTGGCTCCCATATGTGAACTGGGAGCAAAAAGAAGGCTGACCCCTCTTGCAGTCTCCTGCTGATTAAAATCACCTGTGCCAAATGGGGAGAGTGCAAATGGGGAGCTGAGGTGTCCAGGCTGGTTGCAAGAAAAACACCTGCGAGTGTCAGAGGTGGGCCGGGCACTGTGAATGGCACAGGACCTACGGGAGGCCAGCTGGTAGGGGCAGGGGGGGTGGTAGTTGTCATCTTACCCCCTTTCCAGCTGGTGAAGGCTGGCTTCTACACCCCCGATGCACGGTTGGCCTCATAGGTGTCAGCAATCTGTGCTGCTGTATTCGCATCCTTTGGTTCCCGGTCCATCACAAACTGTCCCACGTCCGCAAAACAAAGGTGTAGGAATTAGTCCTTTACCATCAGGTCTGTTATTTGCTCAGCAGTGGTTGCGGCCTGTCCTTGGACCCATTGGTTAAAGTTGGTCCGGAGCCCATCCACAACGTCTCTGCTGCTGTCATGTGGTCCACGCTGGAGGGTCTGGAACTTTTTGCAGTACATCTTTGGAGTTAGCTGATACTTCCGTATTAGGGCCTGCTTTATGGCCTCATAGTCTCAACTCTGCTCTTGAGGGAGACTGGCAAACGCGTCCAGGGCCTTGCCTCGCAGCCCTGGGGTTAAGTATCGTGCCCATTGTGCTGGGGGCAACTGGTACTGCAAGCAAGTCTTTTCAAATCCCCTCAGAAAGGTGTCCAAGTCCCCGTCCTTTTCCATCACAGGAAAGTGCTCCGGTTGGGGCTTAAAACTGTTGGAATTATTGGACTCACAGTTCAGTGAGGAAGAGGTCTGCTGCCGGGCTTGGAGGACCTTCAATTCATGGTCTCTCTGGGCCTGGCGCTCGGCTCTCTAAGCCTCTCGCTCGGCCTCTCGCTCAGCTTTCTCCTGATATTGCTGAATGAGCTTCAGCCGTCCCTCATGGTCATCTGCAGTAAGTTGTTGTAGGGCCATCTGCAGGTAGGAGTCCATGCTGCTCCGGTAGCTGGTCTGGCTTGAAGCTGCAGAAGAGGCCCTGGCCACAGTATCATCCAGGGCTTGGCTTGTCTCCCTGTCATCAGCACTGGGGGAACGGACTTGCTTTGCCTCCCATTGTAACAGTTCTTTAATGAGGTCTGGCTTGTTTTTGCCATTGACATCAATCTCTCTGGTCGTGCAGATGGCAATCAGAGTCTCATTCGTCAGCTGGTGGTACCAGGCTTCGGTCCATGCAGCCATAATTGCCAAATAAAAGATAGTGTGACTTCACTGTGATGCCGAATGTCCCTCCCTCTTCAGGAAGTGGATGTTCGCCGCCCACAGCGAGATCATTTGGAAGGTAAGTACGTGTGACGGGGGGTTACAACATTGTGCGACACGGGCAAGAAATTGCCCGTGCCGCACAAACGTTGGGGGCGGGTGCGATCGCAAATGCGATCGCACGACATATTGTAATATGTAAAGCAGCCTTAATGCTTTATATCCCACCGCTGCCACCAATTTGTCACAAACAGCCGGGGGAGTCACTCAGACATCCCACAGCTGTTCACTAATTTGTCAAGAACACGACTACTCTCTAGCGCCTCCTTAGTGTCAGCTCAATATCGTAACTGCCGGACAATAAGTAAATGAGGCTGCTGAGCTAATAATGCCAAATATTGGAGGTCTCACAGCAAGGGTAAATGTATATATTACCGATTCCTGCTAATGGAATATATATATACCTCGGTACCCTTAATGATAGTACCCCAATAATTCTACACAACAATAATTCCGCTGCCACCACCGAAACTTTGTACAGGAAGTTCGGACACCTGTTACAGATAGCATAAGGCCCTTTGGGTTTTGGATTCATAAATATAGATCATGAGGAAAGAAACTATTAAATTTTATATATTTAATCTGTATATCTAAAAATAGAAGCACTGATAGTGTAACACCAAAAGGACAGTCGGGTATATACAGAAAATATACACTCACCTAGTATAGTTGTGAAAGTCACAACTACTGATACGCATGAGATCCTGGCGTCTGCTGCAGCCCCACGTGGATGAACATTCAAGAGATATATAGAAGGGGTTAAAGCCGCGCATCAGCCAATTATGAAACTGTAGAAGCGTTGATGAAGCATAATATTCTTTTTATTCCATCGGTCTACGCGTTTCAAGGTCAAATGACCTCTTCCTCAGGACCAGTACATCAACAAAAGGCATGGTATAGATCCAAACAGAAGGTATATATACAAGAGGTATGATAAGAGGACCGCCTCCTGATAAAAAAAACCAAGCGGGCAGGTCCTCTAACTGCATGACATAGCAAAAACACATAGTGCAATATAACAACCAGAATGACATAAATGTGTACAAAATACACAATCATAACCTATATAAACCTAAAAATATGTTTTTATTTAAATATCCATAGAAAAAATATAAATATGTGTTGTCGGTCCATCACACATAAAAGAAAGATGTTTGGTCCTGCGGGAGAACCAGAGCTTTTTGCTATAAAAGGACATTTGACTTGTCAATCAGTTTTTGTAGTGTATCTAATTGAATGTATTTGCGGGAAAAAATATGTGGGTAGAACGATACAGGCATTGCATAATAGACTAAACTCACATAGACATAACATTACAAAGGGTTTCCTGTTACATGGGCTTTCCCGTCACTGCACCATTTTACATGACAAGAAGGCAAATTTTACTATTACCCCTATAGAACACATTCCGTCCGATGTCCCCAATAGACATGAGATGTTGAGCAAGAAAGAGACATTCTGGATATATAAGTTAAACACATTGAAACCTATGGGTCTTAACGAAGTCACTGATTTGTTTTATTAATTTAAGAAAATGTTTTTATTGAATATATATTTTTTATTGTATATATATATATATATATATATATATATATATGTATATATATATATATATATATATATATATATATATCATATACATATATATTTTACATTTTTATTTTTCTTAGTCTCCTTTTTTTAGCCCTATACATATATATATTTTTTAATCAGTATAGTCCCTATTTATTGTGTCCCGGATTTGCCTCTGTCTTATATAATTTCTTGAGTCCCGAAGTAGTATACATTTAATTTTTGTTGCTCTCCCCTCCTTTTTTTGTCACTTATAAGCCCATCCAGCCTTTTAATACTTATTATGTACGGCTTCTCTTTATAACGCATGCGTACTGTTATTTTTTCCCACGGTCTAAACTTTCTTGCACCCGAGTCACCTGGCAACGCATGCGCAAATGCTTTTTTCCCACGGTCTAAACTCATGTTACCTTTGTGCTCCACTACAGCTCCTGCTTCTGAGCCCGGAGCACACTTGTTTTGGATTGCATTGTTTTTAACATCACGGATCTCTTTTATTATATCCTCATTTGTTCACAAAACGTTTTTAACACATTTTTATTGTATTAATAAATAAACTTTTTTGCGGTTTCTACGAAACAATTACATCAATTTTTAAATGATCTTTGGTAACACATTTCAATGAAAAAATATGTCTTGTTTTTCATTTTTCTTTTTTTTCAATTTTTGACACATAATAATTACAATATAAGACCTCTCATTTTTTACTATTTTTATTATTTAGATTTCATGTTTTTACATCCACCCACATGGGTTTGATTGCTAAGACGGCAATAGCTCCCCCTTTTTTCTATTTTTTCCTTATTACAGCATTTTTAGTCACCCGTCCAGGGTTTCACTTCTTGCAGTACATATATTTTTTTCCCCTTTTTTTCCTTTTTCCTCCACTTCACCTCAATTTCTTTCCCCTTTTTTTTGTTTCACTCCTTTATAATCTGAGTAATGGCTCACACCCCTAAATGAGGTCACTATAATGAATGTGTCTACCACAATTGTGAGGTTCGTGCCTCTATAGAGGTACTTAGATTTTTGTAAACATTTTATCGCTTAAAGACTTTTATATTTATATTTTTTCTTTGGATATTTAAATAAAAACTTTTTTTAGGTTTATATAGGTTATGATTGTGTATTTTGTACACATTTATGTCATTCTGGTTGTTTTATTGCACTATGTGTTTTTGCTATGTCATGCAGTTAGAGGACCTGCCCGCTTGGTTTTTTTTATCAGGAGGCGGTCCTCTTATCATACCTCTTGTATATATACCTTCTGTTTGGATCTATACCATGCCTTTTGTTGATGTACTGGTCCTGAGGAAGAGGTCATTTGACCTTGAAACGCGTAGACCGATGGAATAAAAAGAATATTATACTTCATCAACGCTTCTACAGTTTCATAATTGGCTGATGCGCGGCTTTAACCCCTTCTATATATCTCTTGAATATATTTAATCCGAAAATAGGCAGTGTTTACAAAAATATACACAAATTTACAAAAGGGAACAATAAAAGTACAGTATGCAGTTACATAAAAATAAAAGGGAAAAATGAAAGAGATTACTATACCTGGTCACGGATTATGGCTCGGATATAGGGGGGAGAGGCACCCCCTTGGAAATGGACAATCCTATACACAGAATGTATATCCTCTGGGCATTAACACAGTGGGTAATAAGACACTGGCTTTTATTAACCTCTGTCCCACCCGCAGCCCCACCCTCTGCTGACATCAGGTAAGGGAGGGGGTTTTTCCCTCTTCCAACATTATGGAATCCTCATAGTCCTCATATCTCCATGTGGGAGCATCCCACACGGACGATATTACCCTCAGATTTTCTATTATGATTTTAGCAGAAGGTTGATACCACACAAGGGGGATCTGGTATGTTCTGGGGGGCAGATATTAATTTGTGGCTCTTCCGTATGTCCTACGATTAAGCTGAACTATGTGAGATGTGCGTTACGGAATTTTGAGATCAGCGGTATGCCCGCCATATCTTGGGGACATATGTATCTCGCAATATTAATACTTCCCCAAAGGAGACAATACGGCTGCCCTAGCCTTTTGATCAGAGAAGCTATATTCCTGCAGGAAACTTGTACTCCGCCCCTGTGTATACAGATTGTAGTCAGAGCATATTTGAAGAACTGGGGAGAGGTGTTGTAAGTTAATTGAAAGGTACCTGTTACATCTCCTGACAAGGAAATCTTTTCCTGGCTGTTAATTTGGCAGGGCTCTGGAGGGAGGGGGGAATCACTCAGAGACCCTGAAAACATATCTGCTTATTATATTTTCATGACAAAAGGCTCCCCCCAGAGGGGCCGATCGGGTGCCGGGCAGACAGAGAGAAGCAGGAGACTACCAGGTGGAGCTGTGAGACAGAGGAGTTCATACGGTAGCTGGACGGTGAGCCCCAACAGCCCCTTTGATACCGGCACCACACAGGGTGCAGAAGCCCTAGGGTAGAACATACTTCCCGATGGACTACCAGAATCTGCAGGAAAGGGGGATTTCACATCCCATCGCCCACCACAGAGATCCTGGGGCACAGCAGCTTATAGAGACAGGAGCCACAGCCACAGTCGGGTCCATAACAAGTTTTGCGCTGCCTGCGTACAGGATGGCAACTAACGCCAAGGACACTGGGATCCCCAAGTAGCTTCACGCCACAGGGATCCACACTACAAGGCGCAAGGAGGAAGGTTTCACATGCTTCACAACACCTTTGTGACCTTTGCTTCATCCGGGATTGGCTGGGGCCCATCCTGGCGATGACCGATACTCCGCGGGCACAGCACACGAACTGTGAGTAAAACACCTGGAACCGCAGCCCCTGTGTGAGACTCTGATTTGCCGGCGCCACCGCCCCATTCTTTGGAGCCAACGGCCCTTCCCCCGTCATCACCCTCCCCAGGGCTCGCTCCACCTGTGGGGAGCTGGACTATCTGAGCTGCGGCAACATCAGCCCCAGAGGAGAGCGACATCTCGCAGCGGCAGCTAATCCCTGGCCGCGCACCACGAGTGGCGCTGCAAAGCAAACCCCCATTCCCTCCTTTTTGACTCTCTCTTTGCCTGTAGCCGACAGGGCCACGAAGCCAGATCAGGCCATTCACAGCAACCCCTCAAAACCGCTGGCCCCGTGACGATTTATGCCCTGCAGGTACCGTGGGGAGCTACATTTGGTGCTGCAAGCAGGGTTGCGAGCCCATAACAATGAGTACTGTGCGCCTTCATGGACTTTACAAAAACTGTTTTCCCGCCATTAACCATCCTGGCGTGGGAAAAGAAGGAGCGCGCCATCGTGGGCGGGATCCAAAAAGCGCGTGAAAGCGTTAGTGGAGCCCAGAAAGAGCGCGGAAGAGAGCCCCACTGCCAGAGACTTACCGGACATTACTTTATGGAAAACTAAAACTTACCACGAGAGCCAGGAGACCCCGCCTCCTCAGGAGGCAGGAAAAGATGGGATAATGGCACGGATGGAGCAGGTGCGAGCCATGGCAAGCGGTGACCGGAGGGACCCAGGGCACGGGGGGGTAGAAGCTTTGTGCTCTTGTGGCTGTCCAACAGTACCTCCGGCAGTTCGGCCTGCACTGAGATGGGCTCTGATGTTGTCCCCAATCCTGGATGCCTGGAGTGCCCTCAGCTGCGGCATTGTGCACCTATAGTGCAACAGTGAGGCATGGAAATATGTATTTTAAAAAGGTGTACATAGTTACAGACTTGGTAGCCTTTATAGAAAGTACTGAATGTTTTTTTTTCTTTTGCTTGACAAAGTGGATATCTGGGCCACCGTGATATGTGTGGCCAGGACTGCCTTTGTAAACAACTAGCACCGATTTTTGACACTATGGACTCTGCTGATGAAATGTTTGATTAATTAATGCTATTAATGTACAGATATAGAGTTATGATATGCTATTTTGCTCTGTTCTTTTGCTATTTTCTTTTTTCTGCTTTTCATGTAAAGTGTGTAAGGATTTATAGAACTGATAGGAGTAATGATGTTTGCAACGTTCAAGTGATCCTGGCTCCCATAAAGGGAAGAATGTTCAATTGTTTATATGCATAACAAAAATTGCGGTGTACTAATTTTGCTTGGTTGCAGCCCGGGTGTGCTGCCATTTGCTTTGGGAGAATGTGGCGCCCCAGAGGCTTTAGTCGCCACAGAGTATTGCATCTGTCTTAAGGTGTAATGCTTATCCCGGGTAAGAGGAGGTTAACTGTTGGTGCTTGGAGCTTACACACTACACTTACATAAACACCCAGTTAGTAAGCCAGCACTTACATTACTTAGGATGCCAGGCTGGGAAATTCCCGTGCAGGATGAGTCATCAAAAAGGTGGGGGCTGCCTGGGAAGTGAGCAAACACACTTAGCTTCACTTTAGAAGGAGTTTTACCTCAAAACAGCTTGGACGCAGGAGAGAGAACAGCTTGAGGCAGAGAAGAGCAAGGCCTCTGAGGGGATGCTAAACGGCTCCCCCCAGAGGGGCCGACCGGGTGCCGGGCAGACTGAGAGAGAAGCAGGAGACTACTGGGTGGAGCTGTGAGACAGAGGAGTTCATACGGTAGTCGGTAGGTGACCCCCAACAGCCCCTTCACCACACTGGGTGCAGAAGCCCTAAGGTAAAACATGCTTCACGATGCACTACCAGAATCTGCAGGGAAGGGGGATTTCCCATCCCATCACCAACCACAGAGATCCCGGGGCACAGCAGCATATAGAGACAAGAGCCACGGCCACAGTCGGGTCCATAAGAAGTTTCGCACTGTCTGAGTACAGGACGGCAACTAAAGCCAAGGACGCTAATCCCTGGCCGCGCAACACGGGTGGCGCTACAAAGCAAACCCCCATTCACCTCCTTTTGACTCTCTCTTTGTCTGTAGCTGACAGGGCCACAAAGCCGGGTCAGGCCATTTACAGCAACCCCACAAAACCACTGGCTCGGTGACGAGTTATGCCCTGCAGGTCCTGTGGGGTGCTACACATATTTGTTTGCTGGACCTGGTGTTAATGCACCCAGCTGGCAGACAGGAGTGAGCCACACACCATGAGCCAAATGTGGCTGCCGATTCTCAGGTTAGAGACCCCTGGTCTAAGTGTTGCAAAAATACTTTGTGTTCACATCTCAGTGGCAGTCTAGTAAGATCAATTATTTGAGGAGGGATGTCTGCAAGGATGGGCCACGATGAGGAACATATATACCAGAATCGAGGACATATAAACTATGATGGTCCCAGTATGGGAGACATATTTATCATGATGGGGCCCAGGATGAGTGACACATATTCCTGTAATGGCCCCAGGATAAGGGATATATACCAGGATGGGGGACATATATACAGTGAAGGGGCCCAGGATGGGGGATATGTATACCATGATGTTGGACATATATACATGGAAGGGGCCCAGGATGGTCAATATTTACCAGGATGGGTGGCATATATACCTAGAAGACGCCCTAGATGGGGGACATTAGTACAGAATGGGGGACATTACTACATAATGGGGAGTAGGGCAACATATGTTTTTATAGGATTTAGAATGCTAAATCCTATAATCCTATATTCCTGACCAACATCTAGGGGAGGAGATTTGGGAGAGGTATTGTGGGGATGCCCAAATCCAAAATCTTGGACCAGGGCTCTTTGGACTCCAGTTATGCCACTGGAACTGACTTTTGAGTTCAAAGTGGGGAATAGTGTGTACCCTTTTCATCAGAGCCACACTTGCATGGAGGCACTGTGCTTTGGATGTCATGTTGCTTAAAGAGGTTGTCCAGTCCACTCTATGTGATTGCTGACTTCTGAAACCTTACAGCACATGCACCGCATGCTGTCTGGTTTCTCCAGTGTTGCTGCCGAGAGCGGGAGTCTCTTGACTGCTAGTATATGATTTTTATACTTCTGGCCACATTCCACCTAGCTTTGTTCTACCTTGCTCTATACAAATTATGTGAGGACAAGTACAGCTAGAAAAGGCACTGGGTAGGGAGGATGCAAAAAGCAAGGGTACGAAGGGGGGAGTTGGGGGTTTTAGGAGGCTTGGTCCAAAATTTTCCTTCAGGGCCTGTCAGACCTCATATACATCGTGTGCACAGTGGGAAACTGATTGAGAGCACATTTTTAAATTCCAGGTGACCACAATAAAATTAATTTTTGCAAAATAGAAAAAACAAATCCCCATTAGATATAGTTAAGCAAAGCTTTGCCTTTTAGATTTTTAACTTTGTGAGGGAAAAGGAAAACTTAGGGGTACTTTGCACGTTGCGACATCGCTACTGCGATATAGTCGGGGTCAAATCGAAAGTGACGCACATCCGGCGCCGTTAACGACGTCGCAACGTGTAAAGCCTAGGAGAGAAGATGAACGAGCGTGAAACAGTCAAAAATCGCTGATCTGTGTCACGTCGTTCATTTTCATAATGTCAGTGCGTCCGCAGGTACGATGTTGTTTGTTGTTCCTGCAGCACCACACATCGCTGTGTGTGAAGCCACAGGACCGACAAAAATCTCCTTACCTGCACCCGCTGTCCACCGGCAATACGGAAGGGAGAAGGTGGGCGGGATGTTTACATCTCGCTCATCTCCGCCCCTCGGCTTCTATTGGCTGCCTGCCGTGTGACGTCTCTGTGACGCCGCACGACCCACCCCCTTAGGAAGGAGGCGGGACACCAGCCAGAGCGACGTCGCAGGGAAGGTAAGTGCGTGTGAAGCTGCCGTAGCGATAATGTTCGCTACGGCAGCTATCACAAGATATCGCATGTGCGACGGGGGCGGGTACTATCGCGCTCGGCATCGCTACCAACGACTATCGATGTCTCAGCGTGCAAAGTACCCCTAAGGTGAGAGAATGGAAGAAAGTATGGACAATATCACAGCTTTCCAATGTAGTGAATATAGCCATAACAAATATGTATCATTGAAAAATATTGATACTACAAAAAAATGTATATATCTCAATGATACTTACGTTCTGGGGTCTTATTCGCTACACTGTTAGGGCTCATGTGCACGTTGCGTAATAGCATGCATTTATGCTGCGTAGTGCACTGCAGCGTAAATGCATGCGTCCTGCGTCCCCTGCACAAACTATGTAGATTGTGCATGAGACATGCGCACGTTGCTTTTATGAACGCAGCGATTTGGGTGCTAAAATTTTGACCCAAATCCGTGCATTCATAAAAGCAGCATGCCAATTATTTCTATCTCTGTCTATGGTGGGGGCAGCATACCGAGCGCATGAAATTGGCTTTTTTTTAACAAAAATACTGCATTCATTATGCAGTGGTTCTGCAGCGATTTGAAGTGAACATGTGCTGGAATCAGCAGTTACGTGCGCATGAGCCCTTACTGTGTGACATTGTCCATATATTCTTGTTCTCTCACCATAGATTTTGTTCAAATCAAAGTTTATTAGAATAGAAGATAATCAATTGCATAGCGTGCAGGCTGAGGGTATATATCCCAAGCTAGCTGCTAAAAACATCACAGTTCCTTGACTACACCTGCGCCACTGGCGACCAAAAATAACAAGTACAATTCGTATTTGTGTGGAATAGGAAGAACAAGTTGAAAAATAAAGAGATAAAGAAGAGGAGGTGGAAGAAGAATTTAGAGACAGTAAAGACATCAAAAACGTGGGAAAGTAAGGTGAAAGGGGAAGGGTACAAAGGGTTCCCACCCGAATGGACGCGCCCTCCTACATCAAAACCACATTTTCAAGGCTAACCTTTCAGGTACAGAAATAAGAGAATGGAAAATTACCTACATACCTGCCTCCCATGAATCCATAGACCATATCAGGTCAGTCCCTGAACATGATCCACGGGGCCCACGTAGCATCAACTTTGTCCTTGTTGCTGAGTGTCTGACCTATCAAAGTCTCCATCCTGAGGATCTCGTTACACTCTGCTATGAATTCATCCCGTGATGGGATTCTAGTTTGCTTCCAATATCTTAGAATTAGGTTTCTGACAGCTGTTTAAAAATGTCTTAATAAAGCTTGCCTAAACCCTGAAGCAGAAACATTCCCGAGGGACAGGAGAGCTAACTCTTTTGTGGGCTGGATCTGCCTCAAGGATAGTTTATTGAATAACTGGAAAATGCTCTCCCAGAATGATCTCACCGGGGGACATGACCACCAGATATGAGTGAGGGTTCCCCTCTCCTTTTGGCATCTCCAGCACACATCAGAGGCTGATGGAAAGGCAGCATGGATACTCACAGGACACCTATACCACCTAGATAGAACCTTGTAGCACCTCTCCTGTGATATCACATTCAGCGACATTTTATCAATAAAGAGAAGGATTTTGGTCCACTCCTCAGACGAGAATGACCTCCCCCACTCTCTCTCCCATTTCCCAAAGTACTCAGACAAGCCATCCCTCGCACCTCTACATCTGAGAAACAAGTCATACAAGGTCGAATCGGTATGGCCTGGAGGATCCTTCTCTAGGCAAAGGGTCTCAAAGGGTGTGAGTGCCCTATAGATGTCTACTCTCCTAGCCATAGACACTATAAAACTTTTCAGCTGTTCATAGAAGAACCATATATCTTGAGATTTGTTGATATCTGAAGAGTAATTATGTAGGGGTTTAATACCTGTGTCGGAGATAAAGTCACGAATAATAGGATGGTCACTCTTCCTTTTATGGAGGAATGTTGATCTATGGAAACCCGCCTGAAAATCTGAATTACTATGGACCAGTGTCAATGGGCCTGGGATAGAGGACAAGTCAAGATATTTATTACCTCGGGACATAAAATTCCGCAATTGCTTAGTGATAAAGGGTACTGTGATAGAGCTGGATCTGGGTGGTGCTCTGGTCCAAATAACTACCTTCGGATCAACATCAGATTGCGCGCTTTCGGCCTCCACCCATCTTTTCATTTTCCCTAAGTTAAATAGATCCAGAACGCACGTCCCCAGAGAGGCATTGTGATATAAAATGAGATTAGGGAGTCCAGTTCCTCCCATATCCCTTGATCTAGTCAATATTTTGTGGGAAATACATGGGCGTTTATGTGACCAGACAAATTTAGTTATGCTAGAATTCAGACGTGAGAAAAAAGAGGCCGGCAACACTAAGGGGATGGTTTGGAAGTAATAAAGCAGCTTCGGTAACAGGTCCATTTTGATTGCATTTATCCTCCCAAACCATGAATGCTGGAGTTTGTTCCAGTTATTGAGGTCTTATTCTAACTTCCTGGAAATGTGGTGGTGATTTGATTTAGAGAGGTCAAGGGGATCTGCTGTCAGTTTAATTCCTAGCTATGTCAATGAATCCACCTGCCATTTGAAGGGGAAAGAGGCTTTGAGCTGAGTCACCTGCATTGGAGGAAGGGATATATTCAGTATTTCGGATTTCTGAGTATTTATTTTAAAATTACTCAGAGATCCGAACCTCCGCAATTCGGCCATTATGTTGTGTAGACTAATGAGTTGAGAGGTGACGTACAGGAGCAGATCATCTGCGAATAACGCTAATTTATGGTCCTCCTCAATGCCACTGCCAGATGTTCCATGGTCAGAATATATAATAATGGGGAAAGGGGGCACCCTTGTCTTGTTCCATTACATATTGTAAAGGAATCTGAGAGGGAGCCATTTATTTTGATTCATGCTGTGGGCGATGAGTAGAGTGCTATAACTCTGTTCATCATGTGCTCTCCTAACCCTATGTTTTTAAGGACCTGAAACATGAAACCCAGTGCACCCTGTCAAACGCTTTCTCTGCATCTACCGACAGGATGCACATGGGGATCCTGTGACGTCTTGCACCGTCAATCAGGGAGATGGTCCTCAGGGTGTTATCCCTGGCTTTTCTTCTGGGCACGAAACCCACCTGGTCTGGATTTAACAGTCTGGGAAGAAGGTCTCGTAACCTATTTGATATCATTTTAGAATAAAGCTTGATATCTAGATTTATGAGCGAGATCGGTCTATAGTTGCAACAAAGAGATGCATCCTTCCCTGGTTTGGGTATAACTGTGATGTGGGCCATCAACGCCTGGGGAGGGAACGCACTCCCTGCAGATATATATCTACAGACCGATAGGAACAGTGGATTTAGAAGTTCTGAAAATTGTTTATAGAAACCCGCTGAGAACCCGTCTGGACATGGGCTTTTCCCTGACTTCAAATCTGAGACTACCGCGTTGACAACCTCCAGGGAGAAGTCCTCTTCCAGCTCCAGTAAGGTATCATGCGAGATGGAAGGGAGATTATGGGATTTCAGGTAAGCTTTAATATCATCTTGAGTCCCATATGTCGCTATGTGTCCCGATTGTCCCCTAATATCATAACGCGCCTTGTAGTATGTGCGGAAGCCTGCTAAAATGTCCTGGTTGCTATGCAAATGACCACCACTTCCTGGGTCTTTTATGAAAGGGATGTAAGTATTCATGGAGCGGGGATGGAGGGCCCTTGCAAGAATAGACTTCTATTGCTAAGTTGATAAAAGTGGCTTTTGAGACGTTCCCTTAAGCCCCTGGATTTCTGGTCTAATACCTCTAGTAATTTATGTCTGGTTGTAGAGAGTTGTGCGTAGGTTGTGGGAGATGAGTCCCGTTTGTGTTTGGTTTCTAGTGAGGCAATCTGGTTAGATTACTGCGTTATTTCAATGGCTTTTTTCAGGTGGGTACCATGTGAGATCAAAATGCCCCTTAATACACATTTCAGTGATTCCCACTTGATTGCAGGAGAAGTGGTATCAAATTCATGATCTCTAATAAAGTTATAAATTGACTGGGTAAGGTCCGCTTAGCATAACTGATCCTGTAATAGGTTTTCATTCAGTCGCCAGGTGAAATTTGATTTGACACGAGGCCCTAACTGAATCGATAAGTAAATGGGAGCGTGGTCTGACCATAGTATATTACCTATGGTCGCTTCGACTGTCATGTCTAAGACGGCATGAGAAATGTGGAAAGAGTCAATTCTGCTATAGACAGAATGGACCGAGGAATAGACGCTGTAATCTTTGGTGACCGGATGAAGAATCCTCTATATGTCCACCAATCTCAGACCATGCATGTGCTTTTTGACCGTTTGTATGACTGAGGCTGGATAGGACGACTTACCCGAGGACACATCGAGGGCCAGATTCATTGGCAGATTAAAATCGCCTCCTAATATTACCGGAGAGGAGTCCGCAAAATCTTTCAGAATTTTCCTCCCGTCTGCACAGAATCTGTCCTGTCCCTGGTTAGGAAAGTACATGTTAGCAATAACAAAGATATTGGTTTTCCAGAAAGCTTTAAGACAATATATCTTCCCTTGGGGTCGATACAGGAGTCTAAGACATCTGGTATGAAGGACCTATGAAACGCCACGGAAACCCCCTTAGAGGGGCTTTACATGTTGCGACATCGCTACTGATATATCGTCGGGGTCACGTCATTAGTTACGCACATCTGGCGCCGGTAGCGACATCACAATGTGTAAAGCCTAGGTGTGACGATGAACGAGCGCAAAAGTGACAAAAATCGCTTATTTGTGTCACGTCGTTCATTTTCATAATGTCGCTCCTGCTGCAGATACGATGTTGTTTGTCGTTCCTGCAGCAGCACACATCGCTGTGTGTGAAGCCGCAGGAACGACAAACATCTCCTTACCTGCGTCCACCAGCTCTGCGGAAGGAAGGAGGTGGGCGGGATGTTATGTCCCGCTCATCTCCGCCCCTCCGCTGCTATTGGCCGGCCATTTGGTGATGTTGCGGTGACGCCGAACGCACCTCCCCCTTGAAGGAGGGATTGTTCGGCAGTCACAGCGACATCGCCGAGCAGGTATGTGTGTGAGAAGCTGCCGTAGTGATAATGTTTGCTACGGCAGCAAACATCACATATCTCATGTACGATGGGGGAGTTTGCTATCCCGCTGGACATCGCTAGCCGATGCTAGTGATGTTGCAGCGTGTAAAGCCCGCCTTAGGGGTACTTGGCACACTACGACATCGTAAGCCGATGCTTGTGATGCCGAGTGTGATAATCCCCGCCCCCGTCGCAGCAGCAATATCTTGTGATCTCTGCCGTAGCGAATATTATCGCTACGGCAGCTTCACACGCACTCACCTGCCCTGCGACGTAGCTTTGGCCGGCGAACCGCCTCCTTACTAAGGGGGCGGGTCGTGCATCGTCACAGCGACGTCACACGGCAGGCGGCCAATAGAAGCGGAGGGGCGAAGATGAGCGGGACGTAAACATCCCGCCCACCTCCGTCCTTCCGCATAGCCGGCGTGAGCCGCGGTGACGCAGGTAGGAGATGTTCCTCACTCCTGCGGCTTCTCACACAGCGATGTGGACGGGGAATGAGGAACAACATTGTACCGTCGCTGCAGGTACATTATAGAAATGTCGGACACTACACCGATGATACAATTACGACGCTTTTTCGCTCGTTAATCGTATCATAAAGGATTTACACACTATGATATCAACAGCGACGCCAGATGTGCGTCACTTTCGATTTGACCCCACCGACATCGCACCTGCAATATCATAGTGTGCAAAGTACCCCTTAGACTTAGCATCAGGATTCGAGCTACGGTACCAAATCGGGTAGTAAGCCGAGGCACACTTAGGAATTGCATCTGACCTAAAGTGAGCTTCCTGAAGCATCAAGATGGCCACCTGTTGCTTATGACAGGAATATGTTATCTGTTTTCTTTTTCAGGGACATTCAAACCTTTAACGTTGAAGGAGCAAAACTTGACACTATCCATAACGCAGGTCAGCTGGAAGCATGATGTGGTATCTGGGGGCTGGTCCAGTCAGGTGAGAGGGAAGAATAGAAAAGAAAGAAAGACAGAGAAAAGAAAGAGCAAGGTTTAGGTCAAGGGACCTAAAAGGTGGGTAAGGAACCCTAGTATTAAGTGGTGCAGAATTTTCATGGCAATGGATTGCCATTTGCACTAAGGGGGGTTAGAGGAAGCCAAGAACGGCAGCAAGTCCGTCCCTTACCCCCCGCCTCTAGTACAATATGATATATCATTATAAATCATTATATAAAGCGCACTAACTATATGCCCCCGCTAAAACTTTATTGTCTAAAGAATAGTAAACATCATAACAGGCTATTACTCTAGGCATTGACCCCAATCAGCATTCCCGGTAGGTCAGCAAGATGCTCAGCTCAGGGACAAGATTCTAGTAATTGTAAAAAACAAGAAAATGACATGGGTCTCCCGGGCAGATTTCTCAAAAGGCCCAGATCTTCGCCTCTAGACGGTCCAGCCCCACAGAGTCAGGTCAGTAAAGGCTAGGGGAAGACACTCCCAACCAGGTCCACCAGGTGGAGGGTCCAAGTGGATCTATAACACAAACAGTTTACTGCTTCCTCCTATGAGGTTTAAGTAGTACTTGACCCAAAGTCAGAACCTCTGATCACACCTGTGAAATAACACAATGTTAGTCTGGAAAGAAGAAAATATTAGGTGACAGGAGAAAGACTTTCAACAAATCACAGTAACTTGCAACGATGTCTTTGGTGCAGTTCCATGGAAAGGCCTTCCCCTGTGGTTCGAGGGATAATTTGGCTATCATGCCGGAAGGGCCCATGAAGGTTATCTCCAGTAGGAAACAGGGGTGCTACACAGGACCGCTACCCTGCCTGATTGTTCTTGTCAGGACCTCTTTGTCTCCCATGGCAACGGACTGGCTGCCATACTGGGGGTCCCACAGGGAGTTGGGGGCCTGAGGGCCAATCTAGCAGGGCCACCATAGGAAGCTCGAAAGTCCCCAAGAACTTAGCCAGATCTCCGAGTTTGCGGAAGATTGTTGATTTCCCATCCTTATGTGCTGTCAGCTGGAAGGGAAACCCCATATATATGGAATGTTTCTGACCTGGAGGTGTTGGAGCAGGGGCTTTAATGCTCTTCGCAGCTGCAGAGTGCGTCTAGCCAGATCCGGTAATATCTGGACCTGGGACCCCTGGAAGTTGATGGAACCTGCCTGCCGCACCGCAGACATGATGGAGTCCTTCACCTTATAAAAGTGGACTCTACATATTATGTCCCTTGGACGTGAATCTGGAGGGGATTTGGGACCCAGGGCCCTATGTATGCGGTCTAACTCAATTGGCCCAGAGCTTTGTTCTCCCAGAATTTGAGCAAAGAGTTTCTCTGCCATGGCCTCCAGTTCAGGTGTGCCAATACTTTCAGGGATGCCATGGATACGGACATTATTTCGCCGATTGCGGTTCACTAAGTCCTCTTGCCCTGATTATTTTTGTGGTATACAATGGTTCATTAATTTACATTGTTTTATATGTGGGATTTCTTTCTTAAATTCTGTCTTTTTTTTGTATAAAAGGAGGACCACATTATGTAATGGATTATAAAAGGCTGTTGGCTATCAGAGCCTTCACACGTATTGAATGGTGTTAGCATTATGCGGCCAGATAACATTGCTGCTTATTATACAGCGGTTCAAAAAATTTTGAAGGAATTATTATACTAAAAAAACAGGACATGGTGGAGCAATGCATCTCATGAGCAATATTTACGAAAACACCTTTCCCAATTGATGATGAAGTTCTCCTCAAAAAATTGGAAAGAAGCCTATCAAGCTTGCTCCAGGATCTTTTCTTGTATTGCTGACTAAATCTTATAAAAAAAAAAAAAAAAATTAAACATCTGGAAAACCAAACATATCCTATTTAGGAAAAAATTACAGTCAAATCTCAATCCAGTTGATCAAAAACCGGAACCGGAATTAAGTAATGCATTCACCAAATAGAAAACAGATTCAACAAATTAAAATGAAAAAGTTTCAATGGAACCTCCAGGACCATCAGATGAATCGGGTTTTCAAACGGAGATCACAATCCCCTCTAGTTTGGGCAAAGTGTCTCTTCCCAAGCCTCAATTATAACCTCAATTATATCCTGACACAATTCTTCCAGATTGAGATCTGTACAATAGGAAACATGGAAGATCCATCAAATGCTAATATTGGTTTGGATCAAGCTGACCAGGTTTTACTTGCAGGTATTATTAAAAGGGGTACTGTTTCTGATGTGACAGTTTTTAGTAATTTTGGAACAGTTCAGGATCTCTACACCAGGTTAGTTGTGAGGTCTCCTTACTGCGCTGTGTCTCTCCTTGGTCCTAGGCTGCCTAGAGCTATACCTTGACCCTCTCTTCCTCTCTTCACCTGTATGGCAGGCGGCGGGAGCTTCTCTAAGGGACACTGCTGTACTCACTGCGGTCCCTAAGCTCTGTGAAGCAGCTTTGTCTTCAGGTGCTGCTGCGGCCAGGAGATCTGCAGTCTCCCAGGCCCCCGGTCTTTATTGCTGGGCAGATTAGAGCCCTCACAATCTCGGATGCCGGTGTCCGGTAGTCAGCGCTGTTCCTCGGGGATGAACCAGTCTGGCTCCACCTCCCCGGTCACTCCTCTTTTGCCTCACTCCTGGATCCCTCAGTCTGTCTCACAGCTCACACGTACGGGCTTAGCACAGCCCTCTCCATCTTGAATGTCATCACCATCCTGACTCGAGCTCAACTGTCAACTGTCACTCTCTGACTCCACCTCCAGACCTGGATTTAAAGGGGACTTCACCTGAGCTCTGCTTGTAGAGCTCCCCCTCCAGGCTTGGAGTGGAAGGTGTTGTTTGTGGGATTACCCGCTTACCAACCCGCAGCCTCTGCTCGATTAGACAGCAAAGGGGAGCAGCAGCGTTCTTCCTCCCCCCTGTGCTTTCTGATATAGCAGAGTGAGATCTGTTGAAAAGAGACAGAAGACCCAGATCGTGGAGGGGTGAGAGGGAGTAATAAAAATGGATTCCCTAAGTGTGTCTGTGTATTTATTTCTAATAAAGTATTTTTTCTCTGTGTGGTGTCTTTTTTTTAACCCTTTATTGGAGATTCTTAATGGCCGGTTAAAACTTGGCCTGACATTAAGAATCTCGGGCTTAATACCAGCTGATAAAACAAAACTGGTATTAACCCTTATTACCCCACGTGCCACACGGCACCAGGGCCGCTTGAAAAGTTGACTATAGCGTCAGAAGATGGCACTTCTATGAAAGCGCCAATTTCTGGGGCAGCTGCGGACTGCATTTCCCAGTGGGGGGGGGCAGAAAGCTTTGGCCACCCTGCGCTGCAGATTCCAATCCCCAGCTGCCTAGTTGTACCTGGCTGGACACAAAAATTGGGCGAAGCCCACATCGTTTTTTTTTTGTTCTTTTTTTTTAATTATTCCATGAAATTCATGAAATAATTAAAAAAAGGGTTTCCCTATATTTTTGGTTCCCATTTGGGTACAAATAGGCAGCTGGGGGTTCGGTGCAGCCCGTACCTGCCTGCTGTACCTGGCTAGCATAGAAAGTATGGTGAAGTTCACGCCATTTTTTTTATTTTTTTGGGGCAAAAAAAGTTAAAAAAAAGGTGCTTCCCTGGATTTTTCATTGCCAGTGAAGGTAACACCAAGCACTGGGGGTTAGCAGGCAGTAGCTGCTTGGATTACCCTTAGCTAGCAATAGAAAATGCAGCAGGAGCCCACGCATTTTTTAATTTTTTTTTTAATAACTAAAAAATAAAACATTTGGTTCCCGGTATTTTGATTGCCAGCCATGGTAAAGCCAGGTAGATAGGGGTGGTAGCCCATAGCCGTCTGCTTTATGTGTGATGGGAATCAAAAATACCGCGGAGCGCTACATAATTTTTTTTAAATGTATTTATTCTTATACAACTATATATTGTGTAATATATATATATATATAGGGACAGCAATGCCAACTCTGCTTCATCACTGTGCACAGACACAATCTATACAAAGTGAGAAGCAAGAAGAACCATGTCAGCTCAGCTACATCGCTCTGTGCAGACTGACAGTGAGGGTATGATTGCACTTGCGTTTCGCATTACATCACCTCGCACCTGATGCTCTCAGGATAGGAGCGCATCAGCTGCATGGAAACACATGCAGCTGACCCGCTGCTGTCGGGAGATTGTGCGCCGTGATGCGCACTCGCACAGTGACAATGAAAGTTCAGTCACCAGGACCTTTGATGACGTCATAGTCATGTGACCAGTCTGTAGCCAATGAGATAATAGAACATTCACACCTGACTCGTCACATGGTTATGACATCACGGCAGGTCCTTTTAGTCAGAGGTGCTTATCGGGGGCACAGCAATGATCAGACGGATGCGGAAGCGGCTGGAGGCAGAGTCTGCAGGACATGTCGCGGGACCTGTAAGTATGATCATAATGTTTTTTAATAATGTGCTTTTTTTTACAGCCCCTGGACTCGATCTGGACCTGATCTGTAACACGAGCTTCCTAGGAAAGCTTGTGATCATACTCGTGTACACGATCACTATGTGATCAGTACGATCCCTGATCTTTACAGATCGGGATCGCCCATCACTACAGATAAGCCTTTGGTGGTGGTGGTGTTAGATTGTGAGCAGGTGTGTCTCGTCAATACAGAACTGCCCTGCACTTTGTGAATGGTACAGTGACAAGCCCCTACTACTTGATTAGCATAATTAATACAGTCATTGTGCCTCTGCATGAATAACACAGGACTATTTTCATCTTCATGAATAACAATTATCCCGCTCATTCAGGTCGCATCAATAGGAATCATCTGCTGGAGACTGGAGTGCCTCAAATGGAGTGTCCTGCACTTTTTCCAAACCGGAATCCCATAGAAAACCTATTGAATTAGCTGAGTCGCCATGTACAGGCTCGTAACTCTATACCCCAGAACCAAAATGACATGAGGGCCGCCCTTAAAAAACAGTGGGATTGCCAAGCCTCAGCAGACAATAACTCGACTTGTGAACAGTATGAGACGTTGTTGTCAAGCTGTAATTGATGCTCAAGCCACTTGACAAGTTATTCAGACATTGACTTTTTGGGGGTATACCCACCACTGTTGTTGGCTTTGTTTCAATAAATAGTTTGAGATGAGGAAATCACCATTGCATGCGTCTACTTAAATGCCCTATTTTCATGACAAAATATCACTGTAGGGTGAACCTTTTCATAAATTTCACCCAAAAGCCAAATATCCCTAACTTTTTTGTCAGTAGTGTGTATTCTGCTGTAAAGAAGCAGGACTTTTTTTTCCCTAAATCTGTGTTTCTCATCATGTAGTGTAGTGTGAGTGTATTAATATCCTCACCTAGTGCTACCTTCTCTGGAATCCAGTGCTGTTCTGCTTCTCTTCTCAGTGACGTCACCGCACTTCAGACTAGCTGGCTCACTCTGGGCATGAGTAGGAAGTCTCTTTTAAAGTGTGAGCTGCCTGACCCAGGGCCGTGGGTACCCGGTCCCGGGCTTTTAGTTTTCAGGGGAATGTCACAGGTGGCTGTGCCCGGTCCCGTGACCCTGGTGGCAGTTAAAAGAAGTCTGGTGAAAAAAATAGTAAAAATAAATAAAATAAAAGTGTCTTATGTTGCCACCTACGGTTCCCGGTAATATTACCGGCGCTGCTTGCAGACCTCCGGGTGATGATAAAGCAGCTAGTTTGTCATGCTCCCCGTAGGTGGAGCGATGTCCCCAGGGCCCTTGGGAAGGATCCAGATTTTACACACAGGGAGGCAGCTTACCACACGAGTCTTGATACCGGTTTCTTCAAGGCCATTGGTGTGCAGCTCCCCATGTTCAGCACGCTGCCAGACATAGAAGGACGGTCACGCACCGCCATGATGGCAGGGGGAGCTTTTAAGGAGGTGTAGCTCCACCCAAGGGCAGGCGCGAGACGGGCGTGACCCAATCAGGGTTCGTGACGTCCTGGCCCAGCCAGTCAGGATTCAGCACATCACCAGCTTCGTCATGGGGCCGTGTGATATCAGTGAGCGAATCAGAAGACGTCACGTGTAGCACATGCTCATCTTCCTGCCTCTGGGTCATAAAGGCGGGATCCCCGGTTTCACAATGTGCAGAGACATGGGAAGTCTTGCCGCTTCCCTGAGCATCTATTCTTTGCACACTGCGCAACCTCCCAGAGCCTCCATGATGCTGAGCAGGAGAGCTCGTGGCAGGCAAGGGATGGGAGACCGCTCCATTCCTTGCAAGGGGAGAACCACTAGGTGTCACCCTTCTGCTGTGTCTCTGAGAAGGCAACTCCTGCAGACTGCGCAGTCTCCCAGACCTTTGGTGCTGCTGAGCAGGAGGGCTCGTGGCCGACAAGGAATGGGGGACCACCTCATTCCTTGCAATAAGAGAGCCACGACGTGTAACAATGAGGTCTCCTTGTTACTGTATGTATATTTAAGTCCTGGGCTGTCTAAAACCTTGCCCTAACCTCTCTTGTATCTTTCACTTGTATAGCAGGCGATGAGAACCGTTCTCCTGGGCACGACTAACTCCGCTGTGGTCCCTGGCTCTATTGATCGTGGTGCTACAAGTGTTCCTGCGCCAGGAGACTAAAGTCCCCTTCGCTCTCCGGTCTTTTCTGCTGGACCTCCCTGAACCCATGCAGACTTGGACTCCGGTATACGGGTTATTTCTTCTGGGGTGAACCAAACTGGTCACTCCGCCCCTTTTCTGTATCGTCTCACCTCCGACCCTCACACAGGATCTCTCACACTTCACTCGACTCGACTGACTCTGCCAAATGTCTCTTTTGACTCGCTCTGACTGGAGCTAACTGGCTCTCACTGGAACTAACCGGCTCCCCGCCCACTCACCTCAGATACCTCACCCACTAAGATCCACCCCCAGGCTGGTTTCAGGGACAATGCTCACCACAATACAAGTTCAGCTGCACTAGACCCTAACCATGGTTTAGTGGAGTGTTGTAATGCGTCTGTCTGTGTGCGTGTGTCATGTGAATTCTCCTAATGTGGAAATCCCTTCTTGCACCTACCAGGTGTTACTGTGGCTACTTAACCATAGGGTACCACATTAGTCTATGGAGCCTCATTCTGACGCTCCATAGGCTTACATAGTAAAAACAACTTCCTGGTCACCCACAGAACCCCATGTGACCCAGAGAATCTGAAAAGCCATTATGTGACTCAGTACAGGACTGGAACTGTGGAGGATACGGTAGAAGGCACTGGTAGATGAGTATATTAATGTGGCGCCCCTGAGTGTCAGGTGCCACAGGGTACTACATCTAACCCCGGATTCCTGGAAGACCAGTGCTGGTAAAACAACACACACACAAATCCACGCCCTTTTTCCCAGACTGGGTAACAGGCTAGAGACGGAACTGATGGATGACCACCTATTGGTTGGGACTCATCCAATCCGCTAGTCAGAAACCTGGAAGGAGGAGGGGCTAGTCAGTGGAGTGATGGGAGACGGACATCTTGTCAGACAGAATTCAGTTAGACGTTCAGTCAGTAAGATGTTAAGTCAGAAGTCAGTATACAGACAGAGAGTGTAAAGTGACTGAATTCAGGGAGAACAGTTGCCAAGGAGAGTATGGTGTGAGTACTCACTGGACCGAGCACCAGCGGGGAGCAGAGCCCTGGTTCAAGAGGATGCTACAAGCTCACCTGATAAAATCTGCCCAGTGAGGGGACCATCAAGGACCTCACCCACGTTAGTGTCCGGGGCACAGCAGTGAAGAGGGAACTTGGGAACGGGGACAGAGGTCCGACCCAAGAGAGGTTCAAGCTGCCTGCCATACGGGCCAAGACTATGACAACTGGAGGGGACCCCAAAACGCTTCAGGCCATGGGGACACACCAAGTACAGACAGGTGCATGGAAGTAAAGCTCACCAGGTCACTACACCGGCACTGGGAGAAAGGGAATACCAGATTGGTAGAGACCAGCACCGGCTGGGTTGCAGCCACTCCAAACCAGTGAGTAAAGCACAAGTTAAACCGCAGCTCCTGTGTTGTCTGAATTCTTCCTATACATTTGCATCACCATATTACAACCACCATCATCCTCCCCTGGAGCCTAGCTCTACTTGCAGAGAGCCATAATATCCAAGCTGCCCAATACTACCAGTCCCAGCAGAGAGAGACTTTGCAGCTGTGGCTTTACCCATATAGCCGCATACCACAAGTGGCGGCACGAACAAAACTTGTACAAAATCCCTTTTTAACTCTGCATACCTAGGTCACTTGTTTTCTATGGTAGATTTCTACGGTTGCGCGTTCTAGTGTTAAGCGACACCTAGGGTCACGGAACCGGTCAATGGCCACCCGCGATACATCCCAGTGAATACAAGGCTCGAGACAGAGTACCCCAAAGCCCTGGGGTGAGTCATTAACACACTGACTCTACACTACATAGACATACAGTATACACAGGTTTTGGGCGGAAAAAAAGTAACGTAAGGCTTCTTTAAGCTTACTATATTTTACGATGGAGGTGACTATATATGAATGGATAGTATGAGGATAAAGTGCAATTTCCAAGCCAGAGACCTTTTTTTCCAACACCTTGTAAGTATCTTTGCAATATTGTTTCTTTAGATATAGTCTATAAGTAGTAGTAAACTTGGTTCTTGCTTCTGTTATTGTATACGTGCAGTAAGCTTTGATCTGTTACTGACTATATATTACAGGATTTTTCTTAAGGCTGTAGACAAATTTCTGTAAGTCACTCTATGTGACTGCAGATTGCTGAATTGTGATATGGTGCTATACACACACACACACACACACACACACACACATAATATTATGATTACCCTCTATTCCCAGCATAGTGACCGCAAGTGTGCAATCTACATAGTTGTGGTCACATCCCATCTGGAGTATCAGCTGTTTTTCTCAGTAGAACACTAGGAGAAGCGACTGAGACCCGCAACACACATCCATTTTTTTTGTACGTGTGCGGTACGTATTTGCACGTACCGGAGACACGTACACACGGAGACCCATGTTATTCAACGATAGATGGCACACGCACGTAAAATCACACGGAACGTGTGTCCATGTGGTAAGTACGTGTGTGCGCTTTTCTACACGGACGACATGTCCGTTTTTGGCCGGCAGCACGCAGGCACGGACCCGCTTTAGTCTATGGGTCCGTGCCTGCACGGACCGCACATGGAGTATGTCCGTTTTCAGCACGTATCGTCCGTGTCCGTTTTGCATTACAAAATTTGAAACACTTGTTACCAATCTACCAGGTCAATTGTAGGCCATTAACCCTAGAATGCGCAAGCAATTCAATCTACCATAGAAAACAAATGACCTAGCAGGCCTGCAAGGCTCCAGGTATGCATTCTAGGGTTAATTCTGGCGCCAAACATACATTTCCTGTCTCATTTGCACGCCAGACAGCAGCTGGGCACCTGTCCTCTCACTGCAGGGGAACTTTGAGCACAGAGAACAACACAGGTACTGAGCATGGCGCCCAGAATCGATACAGAGAGGCTGATTGGAGAAGTAGAGAGGCATCCAGAGTTTTGGGACACACGTGTTGATAGCTATCATGACAGGTTAATGGTGGAACGAGCATGGATGTCTGTGGCAGAGCTAGTCTACCCTAGGAATGGATGGTCTCAATGTACCCCTGGAAAGAAAAATAGATATGGTGAGTACAGATATTTGCATTGCTTCTGTCTTTACCTACATGTGCTCATTCAGTAGGCAGATGAGATCCATATTTGTATAGTTTGTTTGGCATGTATTAATGGGCCTGACTCATTTTGAGCTACACTGGAGACTCAGAAACAGGAGAGTGTAGTTTTTTGGCCTTTTGAACTATTCATTGCAGTTTACTAGTAATGTCAGCATGTGTATATGTGGCCTGCAAAGCATTTTATGCATGTACAAACGGCATTTCAGGGTGGTCAAGCAACAATTAAACATGTTTGGGGTTTTTTTTGGTTTGCAATTTTGTGCTTTTTCTATTGTAAATGTGCGGTGAAATGTCTATACATTTTGAGTTGTATTTTCATGTTTGGTTTATTATGCATGTTCCTTGGTGTCACCATGTCTGGAATGGTAACAGTAATGTGTAGAGTGTAATGGGAAATCTTTGTGGAACATATGGCACTTCATGGGTTTGTAGTCATTTTGTTTCTCATGGCTTACTGAAGGTTTTATTTTTTTATTTTTGGAAATTTAAAAGGAGATAAATGATTATACAGGGGTTTAATATTTTTACTGGAGAACTTGTTTTCTTTCTCATGCTTATTGTGTTATTATGTCACTATATGAGTGTTATGGGTTGTTGTTTTCATACACATGGATGTGTGTTCCAATTTTTACAATTGCTGCAATACAAGACTAATGTCTTATTTTTTTAATCTTCAATTGTTATAATTTGTGACCTTATTTTACAATTTTGTTTTTTTAAACAGTGGATCTTGTAAAACAGCGATGGCGCTCAGCTCGTGACCAGTTCAGAAGAGAATATAACCCAGTGGCCACCACAGCTGCTGCAGCAAAAAAGAAAAAATATGTCCATTATGAAAAACTGAGCTTCCTCATGCCCATTATGGAAGTACCAAAGTAAGTTTAAACCATTACATCACATGGTGGGTTTTTTTTACATGCACACATTAATTTTTTTTTTTTCTTTCATCAAAGTACAGAGGATAATCTAGAAGATAGTGAGGAAGCCCAGTCAGCAGTATTAACAGCGACCTCTGCTTCTGAGATGGAGCCTACCTCATATCAACCACCACCAATCCCCAACACCAGCCAGCCAGACGCAGAAGAAATGTCCTCTGATTTGGGTTTGGGAACAAGTCAATCCACTAATGTAATTGCAGGCCAGTCTACAGGGCAACAAAGTGGCCCTTCACCAGTTCTTGCAGAGAGTAGTCCACAGCAACATGCAGGCACACAGCCAAGAATATCAACTAATACCATGCGCAAAGTAGCCCAATTTATCTGTGGTCGAAGACATAGGCATTATGAAGATTTACGTTTCCTGCCAGATATCATTGATACCAGAATAATACACATGATGAATTCACTGATACCAGAGAGTGCTGGAGAGAGATTTTGCCGCTCCCTTTCTCCCTCTCTTGCATTGGTTGCACCTGATAGGCAGGACAGATTGAGGGCGTCCTTAATAACACTAATATCTGCTACCCAACGTGAGCCAGAACCCATATATTGTTTTGAAGTGATAGAACAATGGAGAGCCAATCCACGTGGCCCACACACAACACAAAACCCAACAAACTGTGGAAACCCAAACTGAAGAACATTTCTCTAATTTTCAACTAAATCCTGTAGTGCAACAAACACATATACAGTGTCCATCTTCTTCTATGGGAACTGATGTACAAATTAGGCCAACAGTTGTCCCACACCAAACTTTTTAACTTTCTTTTAACTATCCTAGTATTGTTAGTAATGTTCATAGACTACCTCAAATGTTTCAACAACCAACATCCTACCATGTTCCTAATAATCCACAACAGTACTTTCAACAACAGACTTACCCAGCTAACTTCACATACACACATACTCAGCCTCTTCCAACACATCAATATGTACCACCTATACTTGGTCTTCCATCTGCTCAAACAACTGCATCATTATTTGTTCCAAGTACAACAACTGTTACTAGTGGAAACACTGACCAGTCACTTACTACAACATCTAGTGTTGTGCAGCAAACATTTTCTGTAGGTGTCAATGCAATGGAGACTACACAGGAAAGCATCAGTAGCCTAGAGGATTTAGTTGACTCATAATGTGATATTGTATGTATTATTTTACATTTTTGTATTTTTTCTAGGGTATTGCTGGTGGGAAAACATATCAAAATGTAACACATTACTTACTCTATATGCATGGGGTCATATTTGTGTTTTCCTTTCCAAAAATTAAATAGAAATTACTCTATCACTTCCAAAACATTACCTGCCTGTTAGAATGTTGCCTTGCTCTGGACATGTTGTTTGGACCATCCATTAGAAAAAACTGGGTTTAGGGAAAAAATGCATGTACATAAACTACTACACTAACATTCAGACACCTTTATTAATACAAATTCAGCCACTATGCAGTATCTTCTTATGGTCTGGTCCCATACTTGTATTCAAATAGTGTCAAACAAATTATGTTTGCGTGACATTATTGCATAATAAAGTATGGTGTTTTGTATGGGCTAATGTCCCTGACAAAATTCTGTAAAAAAAAAAAAAGAATACAGGGTGTATTGCAAAAGATAACAGACATACATAGGTTAAATAATAAATCTGGACTAATTTTTTCAAAACCAATTTGCCATATTTTTATTAGTCATGTACATTCAGTAGTACTGTTTTTTGCAAAACAAAAATTCCTGATTTTATAGCAATATAGTTAAATCCCAATAGCTTATGGGGACCACAAACACAACCAACCAACAAAAATAACACAAATTATACCTATGTATGGTCATTTTCTCTTTTGTATTACATATGTGTTTGTGATTATGTAACCAAGTGATAAAAAACTATAACAATGTTAAATTTATACATGACTATGGTGATTTAAACTAAAATAATCTTTAAACTGATTTTTCACTTGTAGACCAGAAGTGGACACAGTGGTTCTAACACTACCATTCTCTACAAATGGTGCATTTAAAGCTGGCAACTCCTCAATGTCTTCGTCATTGCTTTCATGTAATCTACAGTAATTATGTAACACTACTGTAGCTTTAATGACAGCCTTGACAGTGGTTGGTTGGAATTGGATGGTGGTTTGATAAATGCGCCATCTTGAGGCCAAAATGCCAAATGCACATTCAACATAGCAACGTGCTCTGGCCAATTTACTATTAAATAAAGCTTTTGATCTGTCCAGCCCCCTTCTGGGATATGGACGCATCAAATGCCTAGACAATGCAAACCCCTGATCTGCAACCATTACAAAAGGAACAATAGGGTTATTAGTACCAGGCAATGGTCTTGGTGCAGGCAAACTTAAACTATCAGACATTAATCGTCTTGCTAAACGTGAGCTTCTGAAAATGCGTGCATCTGAGGTACTGCCATAGGCCCCAATATCAGCAAATAAAAAGCAGTAGTTTGTATCTACCATGGCCAAAATAACTACAGAAAAAAACTTATGATAATTAAAATATCTTGATGCAGAGTTAGGTGGTTTCTTCACTCTAATGTGCTTTCCGTCAATGGTGCCAATACAATTAGGGAAAGCTGTTTTCTACAAAAATTCTTCTGAAATGTGCATCCATTCCTGTGTTGAAGGTAGCTGCATGACATGATGCCTAAGGGTCTCCCATAGCACAGTGCAGGTATACAGGATAATCTTGCCAATTGTGGACCTTCCCAATAAGAATTCGAAATGTAGACTGCTGATGGATTGCCCAGTTGCAAGGTAACTGAAATAGAATAAAAACATGACATTACTTTGACTATTCATGTAAGTTGTATTTCACACCAAATATTTGTATCATCCAATGACTGGCGAGATACTGTGTATGACTATTATTTTATTGCTTTTGTTGGAAAAACATATGTGTTGATATTTACTTTCCATATTGGAAAAATAGTTATTTTTCTGTTTAATAAACAAGCTTGTTTGATTTATGACTCTTGTTTCTTTAATTTTGATAGAGATTGAATGGTAGATGTGAGCACTCAGATCTTATTTTGAGATTGCAATGAGGTTATGTGATTAATATAAGTTTTCAACAAATACCTAAATTTAAAATTACATAATTTCTACAAAATGATGCCTTTGAGATTTAACATGTATTTCAAAATAACAGATAAAGCATGAGTATACATGACAACACCTACCGTAAAGTCACCAACAGTCGTTCCTCAGGGGAGATGCTGAGGCGCATACAGGTGTCCTGATGCTTCAAATGATGGTACACAAGGCCAACGATGTTGTCAAATGAATTCATGGTGAGATGGCAGTAGGCTTGGAATTTTGGTGGAAATTTCCGCATTTCGCCATAGAGATTATTAAAATGCCCATGTGTTTTCCTGAGCTTCACAAGGGGGTGAATCCACATCCTTCTCTCCAATGGTGGCTCTTCTTCAATCATATGTCGCCTAACCCCAAATCTCCTAGATATCAACCAGAGCAAATACATGGTTGCTTCATTGGAGAGAGACATTTTGGAGTGTGTCTAATGTGAGAATGAGCTCAGAATCCACGTTTTTTAAGCAAACTAACCAAATTGGGTAGTTAATTGACCAATTTAACACACCAGGAGCACATAATGATGGGCTAACAAGGTTATTTGTGTGAAAATACGGATATTACAAAACGGACGGCACACGGGCTGCACACATGCGTATTTTATGTCAATACGGACATTCCACACGCACACACGGCTCGCATACGCCATCAGACGGATGCCATACGTACCGGAGAAACGCCCCAAAAAAACGGAACACGGACCCGAAAAACAGACCGTGTCACACGGACATTTTTTATGCGGAAGTGTGTTTTAGGCCTGAGAATGTATTCGACATTTGAACGCAACTATGCAACTCACATACTTATGATCACTTGACCGATCGCTCAGTACGAAACAATGGCAGGATGCAAAAATCTCTTTAAAGAGAACCTGTCATCACAATTTTGAAATTAAATTTAAAGACATGGCTATAATGACACAGTATGGTTACATTGATACCTTGGGTGAAGAAATCCACTTTGTGGTTCTCCTGTAATTTTCTTTTGAAGTTTTCGACTAATTAGGTTTTCTCTTCCCTGTCTGTGATACCCCAGCTCCTCTGCCTGTCACCGATCTGTGAATGACAGATCACTGCTGAAATTTCAAACAGAGGAGGCATGTCATTCAAAGGCTGGAGGCAGGCGGAGCGGCCTGGAAGTCACAGACAGGATGGGGAAATCCTGTGCAATCAGCAGAAAACTTCAAATAGTAATTAAAGAACCAGAAAGCCACCAAAGGTATCTATTTAATAAGTATTACAGGACGATTACAGCCATTTCTTTACTGTACACTACAAAATTGTCCTGACAAGTTCTCTGTAAGATTATGTGCACATGACGTCTACTCAGACAAGTTTGTCTAGGGAAGCTGCTTTAACAAAACGCAGTCGGACATTTCGCTGAAATGGCTTCACTGATGTTTTGTTTGTCATTTTCTGCGGCAGCTCCACCATTGACATCTGTTCTCTTCATTTTACACTGTAGTGGAGAGCTGCTACAGCAAAGAACGAGCCATTTCTTTTAACCTCTAACCTCCAAGTGGTTAAAAGAAGTAACAGAACAGTGAATATGTGCACAGCAATGTTGTTTTACATCGCTGTGCATTATGTTCATTTCTTTCGCCAGTTTTACTGTGCTTTTTCAGGTGGATTACAGGCAAAATCCACCTGAAAAAAACATGGTGTACACAAACCTTAAGCTTGGTTTTGATTTCAAACCATGTAGTAGGCTTAGTTCTTTTACTTCTTTCATGTAGCTAGCTTGGTTGTAGTAACATTTTAGTGTACTTAGTGTCAGATTTTGGTGAGGATGTTTATGTAAACAGTCTGATGTATTGGTGAATTACACAATAAGGATGAGCTGATACTCACGGGCCACTGTTGTGTGCATGCCAGCCCGCTCTTGCCTACCAGCATGTTTTTCACTGATCTGAGTGGATATGCAGTCATAGAAAATAGGAGAACACCATTTTTCTAGGACAATCAGGCAGACAGAATTCGCAATTGGTTGTCATAATGTGCCAGTTAGTCCTTTGTCCTGCTGGAAAATTAAATTTCCATCTCTAAAAAGCTTGTAGGCAGAGGAAAGCATGAAGTGCTCTAAAATTTCCAGGTAGACGGCTGTTGTGACTTTGGTCTTAATAAAACACAATGAACCTAAACCAGCAGATGACATGGCTCTCCAAACTATCACTGATTGTGGAGACTTCACACTAGACCTCAAGTAGCTTGGATTGTTTTGCTCTCCACTCTTCCTCCAGACTCTGGGACCTTGATTTCCAAATGAAATGCAAAATTTACTTCTATTTGAAAACAACACCTTGGACCTCTGAGCAACAGTCCAGTTCTTTTTCTCCTTGGCCCAGGTAAGACCCTTCAGGCGTTGTCTGTTGGTCATTAGTGGCTTGACACAAGGAATGTGTAGTTTTAGCCCATTTCCTGGACATGTCTGTGTGTGCTGGCTCTTGAAGCACTGTCTCCAGCAGCAGTCGACACCTTGTGAATCTCCCCCAAATTTTTGATTGGCCTTTTCTTAACAATCCTATCAAGGCTGCAGTTATCCCAGTTACTTGTGCACCTTTTTCTACCATACTTTTTCCTTCCACTCAACTTTCCATTAACACTAGAACTACTGAGGTAGTCATTTTGACTACTTTGCACCATGTATTTCTATATAGGTGTCACGAGTCCAGTAGTTCTAGTGTTAATATGCTTGGATACAGCACTCTGTGAACAGCCAGCTTCTTTAGCAATGACCTTTTGTGACTTACCCTTCTTGTGGAGTGTGTCAATGACTGCCTTCTGGACATCTGTCTAGTGAGCAGTCTTTCCCATGATTGTGTAGCCTACTGAACCAAACTAAGGCCCGTTTCACACATCCGGCATTTCGCCAGATGCCGGATCTGGCACGCATGCAGTACAGTACATTAATTTACAGTGGAAGCGCAACACCATGTAGACAAATGCGGTTGTGCATGAAGCACACAACCGCATGGTGTTGCGTTTCCACTGTAAATGAATGTACTGTACTGCATGCGTGCCAGATCCGACATCTGGCGAAATGCCGGATGTGTGAAACGGGCCCAAGGGACCATTTTAAACACTTAGGAAGCCTTTGCAGGTGTTTTGTAATAATTATTATAATTTTCTGAGATAAAGACTTCTGGGTTTTCATTGGCTGTAAGCCATAATCATCAACATTAACAGAAATATAGAAATAAACACTTGAAATAGATCACTATGTAATGAGTATATATGCGGTTCCCTTTTTGCATTGAATTACTGAAATAAATTACGGTAACTTTTTGATGTTATTCTAATTTATTGAAATGCACTTGTTTTATGTTGGTCTGTGAATTTTAATCCATGTCTAAATTAAATTACTTACAGCAAGATGGAATTGCAGCTGTATATTGCTCGGCCAAAAAACTACTACTACTCCAGCAGGATACAGCTAAACCCCCACTAGGTGGAGGTATCACAGGTTCAGGGGGAGCCATTCACACTCACTTCCAAACATGGAGGAGGTAATGGCCGGATGGTAAAAGTGCACACTAGTGGCTTGCATAGAGCACTGTTCACACTAGCAGACGCACAGTCACAAACCCGCAGCCTATTAGGTGACGCCCATACTATTAGATCAGGCGGGCTGCCAAGCCGTACCCCCACTGCGCGCTACATAGGGACAGAAACTCTAATGGCAAGGCCGAACAAAAAGGGGCCTGGCTGTATCCTGTACAAAAAAATATATGAGGTTTTTTGTTAGCGTTATGGCCATAAGACGTATGCCTACAACCCTCGTCATGGGAACCTCATGCTTGTAGGTCCCTACACTATATATAATATCAAAAAGCAAAAAAGAAAGAATATCATTACTTACAGCAAGATGGAATTGCAGCTGTATATTGCTCAGGCCAAAAAACTACTACTACTCTAGCAGGATACAGCTAAACCCCCACTAGGTGGAGGCATCACAGGTGCAGGGGGAGCCATTCACACTCACTACCAAATAAGGAAGAGGTAATGGTTGGATGGTAAAACTACACACTAGTGGCTTGCATAGAGCACTGTTCACACTAGCAGACGCACAGTCACAAACCCGCAGCCTATTAAGTGACGCCCATACTATTGGCTTTTTGGCCTGAGCAATATACAGCTGCAATTCCATCTTGCTGTAAGTAATGATATTCTTTCTTTTTTGCTTTTTGATACATGTCTAAATTAAAGATGAACAGATTTTAATACGATATTTACTGGATGTGTCAGCTTTTTCCTCACATCAATTTGTTTCTTGGCGACTTTTTACCTGAGCACTTTGCAATATACACAGTCTCAGTGATACCGAACGTTGTCAGCTCCCATACTATCTACTTGACATTTGAGGTCATTTATTTGCCACTTGTCCATGCTGTCTCATTTATATCAGAATGACCTATAGCGAGTTAGGAGTCAAAACTTTAGAACATATCGGGGTTATTAAAGCGGTTTAGCTTATTAAATTTTGGCGGATGATTCTGAAACAATTAAAAAAGCTTAAACCACTAGCACAAGCGTTTTTAGTAGAGAATCCAAATATTTGGCCCCAATTAAAGGTGAGGGGTATGGGCTAGACAAATCTTGGGTCAAGACGAGGGAAGATGTGATCTTGGGTCAACGGGAGGGTGACGATATGTTCATCTTGCACAACCAGAATAGCATTGGACTATCATTTTGAGAACCAAGAATCCCAATGGATTAAATAAGCAATGGGTCTTTGAAAGGTTTTATAATTTATTTTTCTGGTATTGGTTACATGCTTACCTCATTTATTTATTTAACACAATAGGGGATGCTTGTTTATTTTGTTTACTTTTCATGCTTATTTTTAATTCATTTAGAATTCCAGTTTGTGGCCTCCAGCACCAATATCCATTTCTATCTACTCATATATTTCTTCTTTCATCTCCCCACTTGGATTATTCCAAGTAACTTTATATATGGCTCTCCATTCTGACATCCTTTTAATTTACAGCTATACCTTGCCATGAATTCAAATTCTTCAGGAATTCATGCCAGCACCCCTTGTCATCAGTTATGTATCCGTTATTTGCAACAATGGATTATTTTGTTGCTTTTATTATTTTATTACTATAGAATGTATTTACATAAACCTCATACTTTTGTTTCTTCGCTCTCACTACTTTCATTTTTTGTTTTGCAGTCACCCATGACTATTTTATTCGATTTTGTTTTTATTAATTTTTCATTCATTCATTCATTGCATCTATTTTATTTGCTGCATCACACAACTTTATTTTACGTTGACATACACTAGTCTAAACACTCAAAGAAAACACCTTTTTTTTTCTCATGATCATCTTACATGGATACACTCAATGGAGAAGATTTATCAATGCTGTCTAATCCTTAGAAAGTGTAAATGTGGTGCCCCTGAGGCTCTGGTCATTACAGGGTTCTGCACCTCAATTAAGTTGTAGTATTTATCTCAGGTAAGGAGCGGGGGTTAATCACTGGTGTACCACACTCACACACTACATACAGTTTAGGAGCCTTCACATAGGGTGGTTTTTTTCCGGGTAGGCAGGGGGTGGTCATAACGGTCATGGGACTTCCCGGTCACTGAAGGCTGCCACCTGGGGGACGGGTTCCACCTGGGGTAGAAATAGGTGCAACACACTCAAAACAAAAACAGACCCGTCAGGACTTTTATTTCTGGCAAGACATCTCTGGAAAACTTGGACTTTACTGGGCCCGAGGCTTGGAGCGGGAGCGCAGCCAGGGTACATAACTGCGGAGTGGGACACCCTAGAAATAGGACTCTCACTCCTTGTCTCTCAAAACACCGGTGGTGACCCCTGATCAGATCTGGGATTGACCTGAGCCCATCATGGCAGTGACCAGTGTGACCGGGCTGGCAGCTGAAGTTGTGAGTAAACAACACCCTGAACCCGCAGAGACTGTGTTGGCTCATCCTTACCAGTGCCACTGCCCAGCGCTTAGGCGCCAACGGCCATTACCTTCTCTCTTCATCCACCCGGGGCCCGCTCTGCCTGTGGGGAGCGATACCATCCCAGCTGCCTTAACACCTGCCCCGGAGAGGAATTCTGCAGCGGCGGCTACTACTGGCCTCATACCACAGGTGGCGTCACGACAAACCTATCCCAATACCCCGCTTCCCCCACTATTTACTGTATGCCTCAAGGCAACAGAACCGGGCAAGGCCACCCCGTGACATCGCCTGACCAGACCCGAAATGGCCCGGCGACGAGTAGGTTAACCGCCTGCCCCGTGGGGTGCTACATAAAATTATAGTAAAAAAAATCCTATTTGTCATGCATGGTGCAGATCGTCGTTTACGGAGCACTACTTGTTTGGACTCTGTACACACTTCCAAGCAACCTGGTTTCTGTAAGTAGCTCTGTTCTGTCAAGTGTTGTTTTTTTCATCTGTGCTTGTGGCACTTTAAGAGTTAATGCCTTCTGGAGCAGTGGCTGGCTTCTCAGTGAGCCAGGTTTGCACATGCCCATTTCCAGTTGGTCTCCTCCTACTTAAGTCTGGGGCATTTTCTGTACCATCGCCAAAGATAGTTTCTGCTTGCAGTTGCGAAATCCCGGTATCTGAGGAATTCCTCTCTTTGGTGACCAGCGAATCATTGTTTTCTCGGTTTCATAGTTCCCTTATGTGAATTACTCCTACCCATTTTTGTCTCTCCTCAGTGGCTATTTGTGGTGTGAGTGTGTCTCAGTTCTATCCCCTTGTCTGTGTCTTTGGGAGGTTGTTACTTGGTGTCCTGCCCGTTCCGGGGTTGGTGGTTCAGGGAGAGGTATTATGACAGGGCCGGACAAGAGACAGGGCCGGACAAGAGACAGGGCCTAAGGTGATGACCTCGACCTCCCTACCATAAAGGGGACTTCCAGGTACAGGGTGAGTGCAGGGTCCACAGTCTTAGGGTACTTTCACACTTGCGTTATTTTCCTTCCGTTACAATCCGCCCTTTTGGGAAACAGCGGAATCCGTTAACGGATTCCGCTGTTTCCCATAGACTTGTATGGTTGACGGATTGTACCAAAAGGAGCTGCGTTGCTTCCGCTGGGCGACGCTCCGTTGCTTCCGCCCAGCGGGAGGAACGCAGCATGTAACGTTATTTTGAGCAGCGGAATCCTCTGGATTTCACTGCGCATGCTCTTTTTTTTTTTTTTTTTTTTTTTTTTTTTTTTTTTTTAAATCAAACTTTATTTTGGCTCGCGGTGGCCGAACGTTCAGCTGAGCGCCCGGCCGTCGGCAAGCGACAGCGCTCAGCTGAATGACCGGCCACCAGCATGCCCGGCCGCCGGCAAGTCACAGCGCTCAGCTGAGCGCCCGCCCGCTGGCATGCCCGGGCGCCGGCAAGTGACATCGATCAGCTGATCACCCGGCGGCCGGCTGCAGGGAGCGATCAGCTGATCACCCGGCGGCCGGGAGCGATCAGCTGATCACCCGGCAGCCGGCTGCAGGGAGCGATCAGCTGATCACCCGGCGGCCGGCTGCAGGGAGCGATCAGCTGATCACCCGGCGGCCGGCTGCAGGGAGCGATCAGCTGATCACCCGGCGGCCGGCTGCAGGGAGCGATCAGCTGATCACCCGGCGGCCGGCTGCAGGGAGCGATCAGCTGATCACCCGGCGGCCGGGAGCGATCAGCTGATCACCCGGCGGCCGGGAGCGATCAGCTGATCACCCGGCAGCCGGCTGCAGGGAGCGATCAGCTGATCACCCGGCAGCCGGGAGCGATCAGCTGATCACCCGGCGGGCGGGAGCGATCAGCTGATCACCCGGCGGCCGGCTACTGGGAGCAATCAGCTGATCACCCAGCGGCCGGCTGCAGGGAACGATCAGCTGATCGTTCACTATAGTCTGCCGCTGGTAAAACCGGGAAAAAAAAAAAAAAAAAATCAAAACGAATTGCGTTGTTTTGCAGCATCCGTTGCATCCGTTGTGTCACTATATGCAACACATCCGTTGCATCCGTTACACAACGCAATGCAACGGATACCGTTCAACGCAAGTGTGAAAGTAGCCTTAGGGGCAGCTTATCACCCCTTGACACTATTAATGCTGGACTTGTTTATTGTGTTACTCTATAGGGTGCCACTTCTTCTGTTGGTCAGTAGCGAACACTAGGCAAAGATGAAAACTGAAGTTGGCACAGATTTAAAACAGACAGTGTGCTAGATTCATCATAGTGGTTCATGCTGTTTGATAAATCTAGTTTTAGGACTGTATAAATGGACAACAGTTTTAAATTGGCTTATATTATGCCAGAAATGTGTGCTACAACTTTGGCGCATTGTGTCCACATTAGGCCATGCCCCCTTTAAGAGGTAACACCTCTCAACAGTCAAAGGGCAGAAAGTGTCTAAAACACAAAATAAATATTGTGCAAGTTGTAAAAGAATTTTTGGGTGGAAATTTCAGAATAATTTCGGTAATTTAGCTGATCAAATCTCTCACTGTGCACTACTTTGAAAGCATCATTTTGTAATGATACTGTTAGGGTATGTGCGCACGTTGCTTTTTACCTGCTTTTTACCTGCTTTTTTGCTGCTTTTTCTTCTGCGCTGTTTAATGCCAAAATGGATGTGTTCTTCTATTCAAGCAAAGTCTATGGGAATTTGGGTTTCTTGTTCACACTATGTTGTTCAAAATGCTGCCTTTTTGTGGCAGAACTTTGGTCAAAAACTCAGCTTTGCAGTGCAAAACACAAATGGCAAAAACAATTGACATGTTGCTTCTTTGAAAAGCTGAGTTTTTGACCAAAGTTCTGCCTCAAAAAGGCAGCATTTTGAACAACATAGTGTGAACAAGAAACCCAAATTCCCATAGACTTTGCTTGAATAGAAGAACACATCCATTTTGGCATTAAACAGCGCAGAAGAAAAAGCAGCAAAAAAGCAGGTAAAAAGCAGGTAAAAAGCAACGTGCGCACATACCCTTACTCTCCACTCTTGCAAATACCATTTTAAGTAACACTTTTACTTAACTAGTTTTCCACTTCTTTCCATCACTTTGCAATTTGTTCATTGATTTTTTTGTAACCCTTATATTAGAGGTAAGTTTATTTAATTTATACAAATACCTCACTATTTGTTACACATTTCTTTATTGCAGTCAATCCTTTATTTTTTGTGCCTAATTTCACTTTACATACAGTAGATACCACATTCCCATTTTACAAATCAAGTGTATGTCAAGGCAAATTCTATTATGTTATATCCCTAGCATACTCTTTTTATTGCACTTTAAATTCTTATATAAAAATTAACTTACCTCTTATGATTGTTTTTATGTATTCTCTTTGTTTCTTTGGGGAAAAAGGTGGGGGAAAAGTTGGAAGATAAATGTAAGTTCAGTAAACCTTAACCCCATAGGTCCTCATCAGCAGCAAAGTAATCCCAGTGCGCCCAAACTGCCAAGAAACGGTCCGTTGAGGCATTAGTAGCGCGGTAAGGTGTTCCATCCTCCTGACATCTAGTATTCCACTCTTGAAGTTCTGTAGGGACAGAGCCTTCGTCTGTCTCCAACAACGTGCAATCAGGCACCGTAAGGATGCGAAGTAGTAACTTGGAGGTCATTTTGCCCATGCCCCTCACCCACAGTCCCAAAAGGTAACAAAGGTAAACTAGTGGATCGAAGTCTACCACTACATATAAGACCTTGTTTATCAGGACTTTAACTTGCTCCCAGAAGGGTACTATTTTCGGGCAGGACCAGAAGATGTGTGGCAGGGTCCCCGTGCTTCCCAAACACCTCCAACAAGAAGCGGGGATAGAAGGGTCCAGCCCATGAAGGAAGTTTGGCGTGTGGTACCAAAACATCAAAATTTTGTAAATATATTACTTGTACAAAGTGCATATTGATGTCCTGGCAGCACCCCTCAAAATAGCGGACCACTACCGAGGGGGGGGGGGAATCCGTCTACCCAGGGAGGAATCTCATTTCCGCATATAAGAAAAAACCTCATCAGACCCACCCTGGGGATCAGAGATCAGTCTATATATTTCAGAGATCAAGCCCTTGGTATCCGTTCCGTGCCCCTCCTACAGATCTTTTCAGATCTTTTCAGATTCCGTAGCTATAGAGGCACCCATCCAACCATACAGAGTGCTGGCCAGGTCTCTGATCTGCAAATACTGATATAACTCGTGGTTAGTAAGGGAAAAATTGGTTTTAAGAAAATCAAAAGAGTGGATTTGCATTATGTTCCCGTCAATAATATCTGCAAATCTAAACAAGCTGGCCCTAAGCCAGGGGTGCACCATAGTGGATTCTAGACTACTCGAGAGCATTGGTTGGTATATGAAGGACACCAAGGGACAGCAGGGAGATGTTAGGGCGAATCTACGTGTGCAGGAGAGCCATAAATCCCTAATAAACTGTATGGAGCCCAAGAGAGGAGGGAAGGAGTCACACTGAGCCGGTGGCCATAAGAGGGAGTTGGGGTGTATTGGGGCGAGCCAGAGTTTCTCTATTTCAGTCCACTTGTTATAGGCGCAAAGGGAAACACAACAGGGGAACAGGGGATCCTCCTTAGGTGAGTATCCCAGTAGTACCTAATGACATCCGGGATGGACAACCCCCCCTAAGCCTGTGGGCCGTCAGGACTGCCCTGGCGCCTTTATTATTATTCAGTGTTGCTGACTATCATAGTGCGTAATCTAGCGATGATCCTGGGTAACATTATTAGATGTGACCATTGACGAGTCTCAGTAATCGGATCTCCATCACTCTATGAAAAAGCAACTTGCGAATCACTTGTCTGAGTGTGTGGTGGGGGTACAAGTAGACTGTCACAGTAGCTTCAGGGGTCAGTATTGAACTATATACATCTCTATGAATCAACATTTCCACTGTTTATATGTAAAATTTTATTTTCTTCCTCCAGTGTCATGCATTAATTTGTGATCTTACACAGTGACCTATATCTTTTTTTTTTTGTGATTGTATTTCTGCCTTCAGATATATTTATCTTTTATTTACTAGCGTGTATGGAGCAGTGCGCTGCACGCAGCTGTTAACCTGTTAAATGCTGCTGTCAATCTCTGACAGCGGCATTTACATGTCACGCTGGTGGGTGTGGACCCACTTTGCCACGGGTCAGGCTTAACCTGAAAGGGCATGACTAAGTGTCTACCAGGTTTTCACCAGAGCCTCTGATGGTGAAGAGGGTCTGAACTGTTAGTAAACACCAGGTACCACACCAGGGCAGTCCCTAGGACTGCAGCAGCTGACCAGAGGGTCAGAAGCGTGAGCATGAGGTACCGGAGCATGAGACAGAGGCGTCGTCAGACGGTACAAGGTTGGGGCAGGCCGCATGGGGTCAGGGTACAAAGCCAAGGTCAGGAGTGAAGAGGTCAGACAGGACGGGAAAGGTAGCCAAGTCGTTAACCCCTTAACCGCGGGCAGTAAAATTACATCATAGCGGTCATAGTGTTAATCTCCCCCGGCTGCTGGCTGATTTGTACAGCTGACATGTGTGTCTGCCAGGCACAAGTGGAATCACTATCCACCTGTGCCTTTTAACCTCTTAAATGGCGTTGTCAATATGTAAGTGCCATTATAATAGCGATCGCGCTATAACTTTACTCCCAGGCCTCCACTGGAAGTCACGTGACATGATCACGTGGATCCGGTGGTTGTCATGGTAGCACAGGGTCATGTGATGACTCCTGCGTTCACATGACTAAGGTCCTGTAAAAAAAACAGCCGAGTACTGGCTGTTTACAAGAGAAGATCATTTCTTCCAGTCTGAGCAGTGCTGCTCTGATCGGGAGAAATTAATGAGCGATCAGACAGCTTATCGTTATAGCCCCCTACAGGGACTAGTAAAATAAAAAAAGTTTAAAAAAAAGTTTAAAAAAAAAATAAAAAACCATAAAAGATCAAATCACCCCCTCATTCCCCCATTGAAAATTTAAGGGTTAAAAAAATAAAAATATACACACATTTGGTATTGCCGCGTTCAGAAACACCCGATCTATCAAAATATAAAATCAATTAATTTGAACGGTAAACGACGTAGTGGCAAAAGAATTCCAAATGCCAAAAGTACTTTTTTTGGTCGCCACAAATTTTGCGCAAAATGCAATAACAGCTGATCAAAACGTAGCATCTGCGCAAAAATGGTACGGTTAAAAACGTCAGCTCGAGACGCAAAAAATAAGCCATTACTGAGCCATAGATCCCGAAAAATGAGAACGCTACGGGTCGCGAAAAATGGCGGACAACATGCGCCACTTTTTTCAGACAAACTTCTGATTTTTTTTAAGCCCCTTAGATAAAGGTAAACCTATTTATGTTTGGTGTTTATGAACTTGCACCGACCTGAGGCATCACAGATACACAAAAGTTTTACCATATAGTGAACACTGAATAAAATACCTCAAAAACAATAGTGCAATCACACTTTTTTTGCAATTTTTCCACATTTGGAATTTTTTTGCTATTTTCCACTACATTATATGGTAAAACTCATTTAAAAGTGCAGCTTGTTTTGCAAAAAACATTGTCATGTAAAATTCTTGAAGGGTCCTCACCCCCCTCTTGGCCATCAGACACAGATCGTCATGACGATTATCTGATCAGCCTGAAAGTTTAGGTATTTATGACTTTGGGTGATGGTAGAACTGCAGCCAAACGATGCATAGAAAAGACATCCCTTTGTTCTATTGGAGGGAAAAACTTCTAAAACAGTTTTTAAGCGCTACCTTAATGCTAGAAAAATTAAAAGCATACTGCCAGAATCCCTGTAGCGCGCAGAACCCAGTGCACCGTTTAGCTTCACGGGAAGATCGCTGGTAGCACGACAAATTAGTATTGGCCAGTACAGTCATGCTAGATGCGTTGTGTTTGGTATCTATGTAAATGTAAAATCGAGATATAAAATATGACGCTAATATCTTTCACCTGTGTGGCCCACAGGCAAAGATATGTGAAAAGCTAGAATTAAAGAACTTTGTGACAATCTCGGCACAGCCCACAAGAGACTGTAAAATGAGGTTACAGAGAGGGTGGTTACCTAAGGCCATAAAAATGACTAGCTCCTTGATGGGGGGAGTCAGTACTGGAGGGCATCAGCAAGTGGTGATGCTGGACGATTATACCATCTTCTTCTCTTGGAGTCCCTCCCTCCCTAAATTCAGACGTCACCTCTATGGCACGAGTTTAGTAAGTTTCACGTTTATACCTCTTATTTTTATGTAACTGTCTATACTGTAATTGTATTGTTCCCTCTTAAAAATTCTTGTATATTTTTTAAACACTGCCTATTTTTGGAGTAAATATATAAAATTGAATAGTTTCTTTCCTCATGCTTTATATACGAATCCAAAAACCCAAAGGGCCTTATGCTATCTGAAACGGGTCCTCAGCTATCCCGAAAAGCTGGGTGGTGGCAGCGTAATTATTATTGTATAGAATTATTGGAGTGCTATCATTAAGGGCACCGAGGTATATATATATTCCATTTGCGGGAATCGGTGATATATACATTTACCCTTGCTGTGAGACCTCCAATATTTGGCATTATTAGCTCAGCAGCCTCATTCTGTTCATTCTCCGGCAGTACCAAAAGTGGCCTGCCGACAAGAAGGGCGCTAGAGAGTAGTCGTGGTTGTGACAAATCAGCGAACAACTGCGGGATATCTGAGTGACTCCCCCGGCTGTTCATAACAACCATATTGACTGAAAAATAAAAAAGTTACGTTTCTCGGAAGAAGAATGGTGGAAAAAAAACCCAGCAAGCACAAAATCAGCCGGTCATGAAGGGGTTAATGAGTAAATCAAAACAGATAAATGCATGAACTAGAGACTAGCAGACTAGGAACCATATTCAGGTGCGAAATGGTGGGAGGAGTTGTCTAAAATAGGCCTCGCTTGCCCAGGATTGGACAGGGAACCTAGTCTCTGCAGGACATGGCAGGGTTAAATTCCTGCAGAGAATGGCCACATACCCCAATGGACAGATAGAAGACCCATGCAGAAGCAGCAGTGGAAGGAGCACTGTAACAGGCAACTCAGCAGGGAGATCTGATATGGGAAGACGTAACGCGTCAACCAAGGTTAGTGGAAATGCACTGAAGAGATATGCGAGTAGTCTCCGTCACCGTGATTTTAAAGAGTTCCAGCAAGGGGAGTGTGTCATATTATTTGCAATCAGGGCACCAATGGGTTTTAGACTGTCATGACAATGCTCCTGTGAATGTTAGCTTCTCTCTGGTGCTCATTTCATAGAACAGTGATTTTTTGCTATATACAGCACTACTATGGTACTGCTGTATATAACACAAGTGATTGGATGACCGCAGGTTACTGTCCCCTAAGAGGACTAACAAATACAATAAAAAGTGAAAAAAACTTTTTTTAACCCCTTCACAACTAAGGACGTATATATAATTATGGCCCTTTAACACGGGCTCGTGCAGTGAGCTGGCATCAATCCCAACACGTCGCTGATCTGATCAGCAGACATGTGCAACTAAGATGTGTGGGTGGATCGGAGATCCACCCACGCCTATTAACGGCTTAGATGGTGCTGTCAAACTCTGACAGCGTGATCTAATGTTCTCCGGCGGGGATCGCGCTGGTCCTCATCGCCATCGGCAGCCTTGTAATAGGATGACAGGGCACCAATGGGTTCTCATAATAGTGCGAGGTCAGCTGATGACCCTGTAGCAGTTATGCCTCACTTCCTGTGAATGCCGGTAGAGCGCCGACATTCACAGGAGATCAGCATTTCTGCTGATCAGAAGAATGCTGCAGCATCGCTCTGATCAGCAGAAGCGATTGGACAGTGCAGGCATAAATTCCCCTAAGGGCACTAATAAAATCAATAAAAAATGTAAGAAAAAAAGTTTTTTAAGAATATGAACCCCCAAAAAACATAAAAGTTCAAATCACCCCCCTTTTGCCCCATTGAAAATAAAACAATAAAAAAAACCCAAATATTTTGTATCACTGCATTCAGAGATGCCCGATCTATCAAAATCTAAAATCAATTAATCTAATATATAAAGCTGAATGTGTGTATGAGTATATGTGTAGGGGAAATTTTAACCCTGCGCTTTACAGTTATTCGCCAAAAAACCTGCCTCCATTAAAGCGAATGGAGCTGGGAGCCACAGTGCAGCCAGAACTTCAGAAGAATGCGCAGCCACGCCCTTATATGGAATGTTGGCCTGTCACAATGCAGCTGGGAAAGAGACAGACAGACAGGGAAAGAGGCAGACACAGACAGGGTAAGAAACAGACATAGACAGGGTAAGAGACAGACACAAAGAGACAGACACAGACAAAGAGACAGACTGACAGGGAAAGAGACAGACAGGGAAAGAGAGGGAAAGAGAGAGACAGGTTAAGAGACAGACACAGACAGGTAAAGAGACAGACACAGACAAAGAGACAGTCAGACATCGGTAAACAGACAGACAGGGAAAAAGAGAGGGAAAGAGACAGACAGAGAAAGAGAGGGAAAGAGACAGACAGGGAAAGAGACAGACAGGGAAAGAGACAGACAGGGAAAGTGACAGAGATAGATAGACAGACAAGGAAAGAGATAGACAGACAGACAGACAAAAAGATAGAGAGAGAGAGACAGGGAAAGAGACAGACAGACAAAGATAGCGAGAGAGACAGAGAGATATATACAGAGGGGGAGACAGACAGAGAATGGGAGAGAAACAGAGAGACAGTTACTATCCCGGGCGTTAATATATTTATACATTCTATCCCGGGAATGTTAATATATTCTATTTTGTTAAAAGCAGTTATTAACCCGGGTGAAGCCAGGTAGTACAGCTAGTCTGATTAATAAAGGGCATAGCGAGAAAAAAAATCAAAACACCACAATTACAGTTTTTTGGTCGCCGTAGTATTGCAGTAAAATGCAATAACAGGCAATCAAACCAAATCTATCCAAAAATGGTATAATTAAAAATGTCTGCTCAAGATGCAAAAAATAAGCCATCACTGAGCCCCAGATCCCAAAAAATGAGAACACTACCCATCTCGGAAAATGGCGCCAAAAGCGTAATTATTTTCTTTCTTTTTCTTTTTTTTAAACAAACGTCTGAGCTGTTTTCACTACTTAGATAAAAGTAAAACTATCCATATTTGGTATCTACGAACTCGTACTGACCTGGGCAATCATAACAACAGATCAGTTTTACCATGATGATAAATTAAAAAAAACAATTGTGGAATTACACTTTTTTTTTTTTAAATTTCAAGGCACTTGGAATTTTTTTCCCGTTTTCCAGTACAACATGGAGTAGAATAAATGGTGTCATTCAAAAGTACAACTTAACCCCCCAAAAAACAAGCCCTCATATCGCTTTGACAGAATAATAAAAAAACTTATGGCTCTTGGAAGAAGGGGAGAAAAACGAAAAAATAGCCTGGGGGTGAAAAGGTTAAAATAGGAAGAAAAAAAAAAAGGAAAAATATAAAAGTCACACTTTTTGCCCCAATAAAAAAAAATACACATATTTTGTATCGTTACGCCCATAAAAGTCGAATCTAGGAATATATAAAATGAAAATTAATCAATTCGGTAAACAATATAATGAGAAAAAAATTTCTAATTGCCAGAATTACATTTTCTTCGGCTGCTGCAACATTGCAAAAAAAAAAAAAAAATCCAATAAGAGGCATTTAAAGTACTGTATCTACCGCAAATAAAATCGTCGCTTGGCCTCTGTACCCAGGTGTTTGCTTCCCGGCTTCAGAGGTGCTTTGTGCATGGTCGGAAGTGCAGGATCATGCGTAGTATGCATGTGAAGCCGGGATGCAAACACCCAGATACAGAGGTCAAGCAACGCGGCAGAAAGGACACCAATGAATGTGTGAATGTGCGACATTTCCATGAGCTGGCGGTGACGTTAGCTCATGGAAATCATGCTGTCACACCCAAAGGGGCATAATAAAATAGAAAGAGGACTATTCGGAGCAAAACAATGGCTTTGTGACTAGTAGCAGGCCTAATTATCATAGGGGAAACGTAACTTATAAATCCTTTATTAACCCCTTTACGACAGCCTTATGGATTAAAACGGTGGCAAGTAAGGGTACTTATTCTGATCTGCCGTTTTAAAACAGTGCCAAGAAAAAAGTGAATAGCTGCCTCCAGCGTCGGAAAATCTCCGGGGTTTCAGCTACCGAGGGAAGCTGAGACCCAGGAGATCATGATTCGGGCCGTATATTCCGGTTTCCAGTCACGTGATCACTGGTATACATTACAGTAAATGACAGAATTGTTAAAAAATGATTTATCTCCCACCTGGCATAATCAAACATGTCAGATGGGAGATAAATCTCTTCCCTGGTCTCCTCCGGTCCCTCGGTGTCGCCAAATTCCCCCTCTGGCCCCCCTCCCCCTCTTGAGCATCTAAAATGGCGGCCGCACGAGTGGCACGTACACTGCATTCAGCCACCTCCGTCATATGCAACATAAAAGTCCACCCCAGGTCAAGCCAGGTCATGTGCTGTCACCCCTGGACTTCCCAGTACCTCCTGCTGCGTCAATCCCCGCCACAATCCCTCCTCCTACGTTTCAAAAGATGCTGGCCGCATGTGCAGAGCGGCTCACAGCTGGTTCCCTGCGTGCAGTGATACTGAGGTGACTTCAGCTCACACTGTTGTGGTGTGGACCCAGTGAGTGTGAGTGAAGTATTCTAACTGAGATCACTGTATCCACACTCCTCACATGGAGTGTCTGTGCGGCGCCCCTGCGGCTCCAGGCGCCACCGGGTGCTGCACCCCCATTAGGGTGTAGTACACATCTTGGGTCCAAGGAAGGTCAAAGCCAGTTTCCACATACAGAAACATACAGTCAATGGGTTGCCCCCCCCCCAATGGGGACCGGCCAGGGTCAGATCACAGTAGGGGGTCACTACAGCGGTGGGTTTACAGGATTCCACCACACCAGGGGCTCCCCAGATCCACTGGACTGGGGACTAAGGGTCAGGGAGAAGCAACCACCAGGGGGAGTTAGGAGCACAGAGGGAAGAGCAGGTTGACCTAGTTAGAGTAGTGAACAAGCCGGTGGCAGCAACTGGGTGCAACAGCTCATAACACACAACACACCAACAACAGGGAGGTCAGCTTCAGACACATTGCAGAGCGGACGTACCGCGCGCAGCTCTGTGGGCCAAGGCGTTCAACACAGTCGCTGCAGTGAAGCAGGGCAACTGCTTCTGTGACGCCCTGGCAAAACCAGGTAGTCACACAGTGTAGGCCCCCGCACAACACTGCTCCCACACAGGGTTAAAGCAGCCGACAAAACCCTAGTCACCCCCCCAGGGAAGGACAGGCACACCAGTGGGGGGGACCAGGCAGAAAGGAAACGCCCACCTAGGGGTCTGGAGAGCCCGGGGTGGGAAAAGCAGTAGTTCAAGTTGAGAGCTCAAGTTGAGAGGAGTAAGGAGTAGAAGCTGACAGGTGTCAGGGTTGGAGCCCTGACACATTGGCTAGGTGGCAGATGGTGGTCACCGCCAGCAGGAGACGGGAAGACCGCTCGGCAGATCCGAGGTGGACCAGGGCAGGGTTGTAGCCTGCCGGTACCGACACCGGATAACCGACCCGGAAACCGTGCACACAAGGGGTTACTCGGACCCTGAAGCCAGGACCGGCACCGACGGCTTATCTAATTAACCAGTTGAGGGCAGGATTCCAGGTCCTGTCCCAACCTAAATCCCGAAAATAGACAACCACCCACAGAGAGGGATAGGGCATCCGCCAGGGCCCGGTAGATCCCATGGGTCAGCGTCTGACGGGCACGGCTCCCAACCAGAGGACCGGGAGCGGACTCCTGCATTACACACCGGGAAGTCTATACAAGAAAACACAAAGTACAGAGGAAAGGGGCAGTGACCATCAGCCCGGGTGTGGGACCAGATACACCTGTCTGCGGCAGCCGGTCACCATCACCTTTGTTTACCAAAAGACTTGTGTGATTGATTCCACAGGGAGTAACTTTCTCGGCCTGACTGGGTGCGCCGGCCCCTGCCGTTATCATCCCCTGCACAGAGACATTGAGCCCCGGGGCATCCATTCCTGCCCATGGAGGGGTTAACAACCAGCTGCAAGTCCATCGCCCCTTGGAGCCCCACAACAGCAGCGGTGATGCTACATCTCACCACACACCGTGGGTGGCGTCACAGACAGTTTTCAACAACCCCCGTACAAATACGTCCCCCTTTTATTCGGAGTGTCCGCGCGACCGCCGGGTCTGGAGAACCCCTCGAGCCACACCGTAGATCCGGATCCGAGAAGCACCAGCTGCTGGTGCAGGGGCGACACACCCCGAAACTTGGCATCACGAACAGGATTCTTACCCATTCACCTATTTGGCGAAAGTGCGCCTTGTTTGGACAATCAGCGGTGCTCCGCTGCAAAGTTTTTGAAAATCGCCATTTTAGCCACCATTTTTAGGCCCGAAAAAGGACAACTCAGCGTCTTCTTCCCCGAAAAGGGCACGAAGTTGAAGCCCTGCCCCCTGGGAACAAGGCCGGAAGGTAAACCCCGAGGCCGAAAACGAAACTAACAAGCCACGTTTAGAGACTGCTCTCGAAAACCCAGGGGGGCGGGCAAGTGTCGCGGCATGTGATCCAAGGAGATAAGAGGCAGGGACACCAGGACTCTGCCATCTTCTGTTCCTGGACGCCAGTCCGAGAGGATGTCTGACCGGTCCGGCGACCTGAAAATGGTAGAACCAACTCCCGGGACTGCTGACTGGGTGGAAGCCCAGACGGAACGATTGTGCCGCAAGATCCAAGCCCAGGCCAACTTCATGCTGAAACGATGGACGGTCGAGATGAGGGATATGGCCGCAGCCGTGCAGGCCCGCGAAGTGGAGGTGGCCTCAGAGGAGCGGGTAAGCGACCCACGCCCCTATGTCCCACGGGGACCGACCCAACAGGCTGAGGAGCTCGGTCTGCCCCCGTCCCGTACCAAGACCTGGAAGACATCACCCCCGATCCCGAAGAAGGCTGCGCACTTGATGACGTCGGCCCCAGCAGTCCGCTCGGCCGCAGCAGAGGCAAAGCCCGACCGGAGGTCGGTCCCAGCAACGACGCTGACCACTCCCCAATTCTCGGTCCTGGCTGAGGCGCAGCCAGGATGCACCTGCGGGGCCGCAGAGTGGTCCATGACACAGCGGAGCCCTCCAATGCAAGTGAGTCCGGTCGTAGCCGTCATGGAGGGTGTCCGGCTGGGCCCAGCCCCTGATCAGGCGGAATCAGAGCATAGAACCAGTGCCCCGTACTGGGAGCGGCAACGGCAGCAGCTGAAGACTGAGATCGCGGCCCGGGAGAAGAGGAAGTACTAGCCCGCACCTACCGGGAGGACAACCTCCGGCAGACAACGTTCTGGGTGCGGGGCCTGACGCATCAAGGACAGGTCCGGCATTTTAATCCCCAGAAGGGATGGGGCTTTATTTACGAGCCGGGCCTGAAGGCTGAGATCTATGTATCCCGGAGAGACGTGGCCCCCATCTGCCTACTGGCCACCCAGACCGAGACCTGGAGCCCGGAGAGCTGGTCTCTTATACCCGGCACTGCGGAGAGAGGGGGTGGTTCGCCCTCGATGTGAGAAGGTGGGCGACCGCTGATGAGCAGCTGCACCCCCACCCCTCTCTTCAAGCCAAGATTAAGGTATCGGTTCCCGGCTACCCACAGTTAAAGAAGTTGTCCAGTTACCAAAACTGATTTTTTTTTTCTCATAAATCTTGCTAATATGTGCCTCTCCACACATCTATTATGTTTTTTCAGCAATATTACCTTTTATTGTGCTCTAGCAGCACATCCTCATTGCTGGCTCCAGCTCTGATGGGGTTAATCTCTCTTCTGACTTCCTGGGTTCAGTTACTACAACTCCCATAATTCTTTGTGGCTCTAGGGCTGCATCTAATGTATCTAACACACCCACTCGGCTCTCCTCTCCACCCAAAGACTCCTCCCTGCCTCTTCCCTGTGGATGCACTGAGAGCAATCACAACAGAGACAGCCGAAGCTCCCAGCTTTGCACAGCCAAGGAAAGAAAGCGTCTATCTTCTGCTTGTTCTCATATAGTTCATAGTTTGTGTGAGAGAGTGTGAGAGAGTGTGAAAGAGTGTGTGTGTGTGTGTGTGTGTGTGTACAGAAACTATGATTATTAGCCTGCGAAACATGTGAAAAAAATAATTGGGGGAAAAGAAAATGAAAGGGTCATGAGATTGCTTTTTTTCCCCTCCGCATATGACCGGATCCTGTGGATTAAACGTGCAGCGCATGCAACTGTTATTTTACCGGATCCTTCTGCAGCAGGACACAGAATTTATCGGCTGGCACTGAAGTCAGCTGATTGGAAGTCAGCTGAACTCCTGATCTCACAGCCCTGCTTACATGTGACCGTGTGTGGGCTGTGTGGTCAGGAGTTCAGCTGAGTTCAGATCAGCAGACTCCAGTGTCCGGGGTCACACGGGGATTACTGCGATCCCCTCGCATGACGATGGCGGTCCTGCACTCAGGAGGGGCGGGACAGCACTATGGAGGGGCGGGCGGGCCGGCACTGAGGAGGGGTGGGATGGATTATCTCCCTCTCTCCTCCGTAGTCGGCTATTGCGATTCTTGCTCTGCACTCGCGGTACACGGATGTACCGCAAGTGCAGTGCGATTTTTCTCTCACCCCATACATTTGAATGGGTAAAAGAAAAAGAGTCTTGCATTAAAATTGCAGCATGCTGCGATTGTTTTCTTGGTCCGATTAGGGCTGAGAAAATAATCAATCGCTCATGTGCGCTGATACACAGGCTAATATTGGTTCGAATGGAATGCGATGTTTTATTGCACTCCACTCGCACCGATTTTCTCACCGTGTGGCTTAGGCCTTACTTGTTCTGTGTCCTCCTTCATCCATCGCAGCGTGTGCAGGCTGGAGTTCAGATCAGCTGACTCCAGTGCTGGACTGAACTCAGGTGACCTCACAGCCCGGACACGCTGCGATGGATGCAGGGGGACACAGAACAAGTAATCGGCCGACACTGGAGTCATCTGATTACTTGTTCTGCTGGCGCTGTGGTCAGGAGTAGGCATGAGTGAGCAGTAAAATGCTCTGGTGCTTGATGGGCAAAGCCCATGTCGATTTTTTTTTTTAAAATCATTAAAAATAAAAAACAAATTTGGGGGTTGGATACGGAGGACTGATTGAGGGGCTAAGTTTAAGTTAATGAAGTCATGGGAGAGGTTTAACGCTAGATATAATAACTGACGTGAGTCGAAACTGTTCCCTCTCTCTGCCGCTACAATTTTGCCCTCCTGCCCCCGATTCCTGTAGTTACATGCTATTACAGAATTCCTAGCATTTTCATATAGGACATGTATGGTTATGATTAACACCCCCCCGTTTTTCATGTTTCCTTCCGCTTCCTCCTTCTGTGTCACCTTTGGCCTTTTATCGCCTCTTTTCGGGTCTGTGCTCCTCGACCTCTCTCTTCCCCCTTTCTTCTTGCCCCCGTCACCCTCTGTCCCCCCCTGACCTCGTGTCCCCCACTTTTTTTTTCTCCTCTCCTTCCCCCCCTTCCTCCCCCCTTTTTTCCTTCCCCCCCTTTTTTTTCCCTCTCCCCCCCCTTTTTTTCCTTTCCCCCTTTTTTTTTCCCCTACTCCCCCCTTTCCCCCCCCCCTATTTTTTTTTCTCCTCTCCTTCCACCCCTTCCTCAGCCCTTTTTTTCCTTTCCCCCTTTTTTTTTTTCTCTTTCTCTCTACCTCTCTCTTCTCCCTCCCTTCCTCCCCCTGAGGGAAGTGGGTCATGGGGGGGGGTTGGGAATTGCAGGGCGCGCATCTGAGCTGGGGTTTGTCCGTGGTTTGGGTTTTATAATGAGGCCTGGGAGGGGGGGGGGCTTCCGTTCTGGAAAGCACACGCCTAGTTTGGGTTTACTCGTCGCGGATTGAGTGACGCTTGAAACCAATATCCAGGAATTACCGCATTTGTTGGGCTTACAGTTTGTAATCTTTGTTTTCCCTTTTCTTTTTCTCTATTTCACAGCCTAATCTTTTCTTGATTCTTGCTGCGTTTCTTGCTCCTTACGCTGGTCATCTCTCTTTCCCCTTCTTCACCCCTATCCTTAGATGTGGGACCCCAGTGCTCGGCATGACGCAACTTAATTTTGGCTCCCTTAATTGTAAAGGGTTGAATGTGCCGCAAAAGAGATCGCAAATATTTTATGCTATGCATAAACAGAGGACTCAGGTGTTATTATTACAAGAGACCCATTTTAAAGCAGGCCAGGTCCCAGTTCTTAGGGATAGATTTTACACAACATGGTTTCACAGCCCTAACCCGACTGCTAAATCTGGAGGGGTCTCCATTGCTCTCCATAAGTCATTGGTGTTCTCCGTGATCGACTCTTTGGTGGATCCTCAGGGTAGATTTATATTTCTGAAGCTCCAGATTGGTGTGGGTGTATATACCATAGCTAACTGGTATTTACCCAACTCCAGACCCACTGTGGCATGCTCTTCCCTTCTGTCTCGGCTGGCGGAATTTGCAGAAGGGACTTTAATAGCTGGGGGTGACTTTAATTTCACCTTTGAACCGGCAATTGATACCTCCTCGGGGCGGCGTTTTACTTCACAAAAAATTATGTTGGCACTAGGGAAAAAGTTGCAAGCATTACAATTGGTTGATATTTGGAGGGCACTGCATCCCACAGAGAGGGATTACTCTTATTTCTCCCCAATTCATTCATCTTACAGCCGTATAGACATGTTGTGGATTAGCCAACATGCCATGCCGTGGCATGCCCAGGCCTCCATAGGGTCTATATGTCTATCGGACCATGCACCGGTGTTCGTCCAACTCACTCCCCCAGACGGTTCGCGGCGACCATGGACGTGGTGTCTTAATGAACATCTACTTAAAGACCACTTATGTGTAGCGGAAATACGACAGGTGATAAGTGATTTCTTGGAAATTCACGCTCAGGACCAGACGGCCTTGCCGACACAATGGGAGGCCCTTAAGTGTGTGGTGCAGGGTATATTAATAAAGCATAGATCGAGACTTAAACGGGAGAGAGCCTCTCTGATTACCTCTTTGGTTCAGCGAATACAGACCTTGGAGGCGTCCCACAAAAAATCCTTATTGGCCTCGGTGTACGTTGAATTGGTGGGATCCCGGGAGGAACTTAGGGGGCTCCTAGATCAAAAATACTATGCACAGAGGGCACGTTTACAGAGATACTTATATGAACATGCAGACAAGTGCGGAAGGGCATTAGCCAGGTTTATTCACCCGAGGAAACTCACAAATCATATCCCGAAAATTAAGGACAGAGGAGGACATATGACTCAGGACCCGGTTAAAATAGCTGAAGAGTTCTGGGCCTTTTATGGGGAACTGTACAACATAAAGGGTCAGTTTACTGATATGTCACCGACGGCACTCAATAATAAGATCGAGGACTATGTCCAGCGGACTGCCTTGCCTAGGCTAGCGCAATCAGAAATTGAGACGCTGGAGTCAGATTTTACGGAAGAGGAGATATCTTCGGTTATCAGAGACACCCCAGTAGGTAAGAGCCCGGGACCGGATGGTTTTACAATTACATTTTTTAGAGTTTTTAGGGAACAGATTGTCCCCTTTTGACACGGGTCTTTAACTCGGTGCCTGCTGGAGCATCTTTTGGTCCTCAGTCTCTAGAGGCGCATATATGTGTAATTCCGAAGCCAGGGAAGGACCCGGTTAACGTCTCCAATTACCGTCCCATATCATTGATTAATATAGATGTCAAATTCTTTTCAAAAGCTCTCACCAATAGACTGGCACCTTTGCTCCCAAAAGTGATACACACGGACCAGGTGGGCTTTGTGGGGGGCCGAGAGGCAAGAGACAACACGAATAAGACGTTTCTTCTGCTGGTTCGGGCGAAGGCAAAGGCACTACCTATGTGTTTACTTTCCATTGATGCGGAGAAAGCCTTCGACCGGGTCAGCTGAAGTTTCATGTTGACATCTTTGAGACAGGTGGGGATAGGTGACAGGTTCCTTAGAGGAGTGGCCTCCCTTTATAGTACACCGACTGCCAGAATAAAGGTAAATGGGTCCTTGTCCGTGCTAATTACCATAAAAAATGGTACCAGACACGGTTGTCCCTTATCCCCCCTCCTATTTGTTCTCGTAATGGAGCATTTGGCTTTAGCCATTAGACAGAACCCAGATATAAAAGGGATAGAGGTGGGAGAGCATCATTGTAAAGCGGTTTTATATGCAGATGACCTTCTCCTATACATTATACAGCCCCACATATCCTTTCCCTCCTTGGTTAAGGAAATTAAGAACTTCGGACATATAAGCAACTTTAAAGTTAACTATAATAAATCAGAAGTCTTGAATTTCACTCTGCCGGGGAGGGAAGTAGACCTTATTGCATCCAACTTTCCTTTTAGATGGCAGACATTGGCCCTGACTTATCTGGGGGTGGCGGTACCACGGGACAGTTCTAAGGTTTTTCACCTTAATTACCTCCCTTTGTTGGAACGCACTATAAGAAATCTTAAACAAATCGATAGACAGAAACTGTCCTGGTTTGGACGTATTAATGTCATCAAGATGGATGTTCTCCCTCGTTTTCTATACATCTTTCAAACGGCCCCTTTAGCACTACCATCGTTTTTCTTTACCAGAATACAGTCAATTATTAACAAATTTGTGTGGGGAGGGAGGAGCTCTCGGGTGGGGAGGAGAGTATTGAGTAGAGTTAAGGGAGAGGGGGGGCAGGATTGACAGACTTTAAAAAGTACCACAAGGCGTCTCTTCTGCTGAGACTAATGGATTGGCAATTTAATAGGAGCACTAAACAATGGGTGAGTCTGGAGCAGGTTTGCTCCGAAACACCCCTGTGGTTCCTCCCATGGATCACACCGTCGCGGAGGAGACGGATAGATGGGGAGGCGGAGTTTCTCAGGGCATCCCTGAGGGTCTGGGACGTGGAGTGCAGGCGGGGATCTCTCTCAAGGGGTGCTGGTCCACTCTCACCACTGTTCTCTAACCCGGAGTTCCCCCCAGGGATGGGAGTCGAGCGTTTCTTATGTTGCAGGAGGGGTGAGGACACACGGATAGCCCAGACTTTGCATGGTTTGGAAGTACCCCCCTTTTCGGCCCCTTTGCTCCCAGTGGGTCGGCATCCAACGGCTTGGCTGGAATACCTTCAACTTAGGTCCTTCTTGACGGTTGACAACAGACTTGGGCTTTTTGCGGCTCAGCCGACAAAATTTGAACAATTGTTTTTGCGGGAAGATTCTCCCAGGCATCTCTTGTCTCTGGTTTACTCCTTCCTGATTACAGAGGCGGACATGGGAGACATTAAATATATCGAGAAGTGGAACAGAGATTTGGGGACTTCCATTCGTGAGGAGGACTGGAAAAAGTCCTTTATCCTCACTCATAAATTTTCCATCGCCTGTGCAGCACAGGAAAAAAATTATAAGATTCTGACCCGTTGGTACAGGTGCCCGGATACTCTACAAGCAATATTTCCCGGGGTCTCAGATAGCTGCTGGAGGTGAGGAAGGCGAAGGGGGACAATGCTGCATATCTGGTGGGACTGCCCATTAATACAACCTTTCTGGAAGTCCGTGTTCAAAGCATACGCTGTGATTTGCGGAGAGCAGTTTGTGGGTTCCCCTCAGATGGCATTGCTTTCAATTCTCCCGGGATCGCTTAAATCACAGAAAGCGGGCCTTCTGAGATACTGTCTTACAGCGGCACGCATGGTGATTCCGAGATACTGGAGATCGAGTGGGGTGCCATCTGTGAGGGAGTGGTATGCGGAGATGGCCATCATCCATAGGATGGAGTCCCTAACGGCAGAAACCAATGACTCAGTGGATAAATTTCTTAGGATCTGGACACCCTGGACCCTGGCTCTTGATTCCCTACCATTTCAGAACCTTATTGGTAAAGCATGACGCGTGTTATGTTAGTCCAATGTAGCGGCCCGAGTACTGGGGAAGTAATCCCTACCATGCCTTCCCTCCCTCTCTTTCTGTTGCTCTTCTCTCCCCCTTTTCCTTCTCTTTTCCTTATCTTTCCCCCTTGCTACTTTCCTTTCTCTCTGGTTCTCGTTAAATTTTCAAATGTTTTTGTTTTCTTTTTTGTTTTCGGCAGTAGCCTCGCTTTGTTTGAGGTGTAGTTCTCCTTTGGAAGGAGATTGTCTGTATTATAAAAGGTGGTTACATGTTATATGCGTGCCTTATAATAGTTAGTAAGAGAGGGGGTGTTAGTTAGGATGTGTCTTATACTCTTCTCTGTAAGTTGACATGAAGTAATCACATATTTGAATCTTCTTTTTTTTTTCTTCCTGTGAATTCTCTTGTTTACTTTAATAAAGAAAGATTAAACACAAAAATAAAAAACAAAACAAAAAAAAAAAAACAAAACACATAACCCTAACCCTAGAGTTAGGGGTAAAAAAAACCAGTGTGGGCTCCCGCTGCATTTTCTATTGCTAAGGGTAACCCAAGCAGCTACTGGCTGCTAACCTCCGCTGCTTGGTGTTACCTTCACTGGCAATGGAAAATCCAGGGAAGCCTCTTTTTTTTTTTTTTAAAGGTTTTTGCAAAAAAACTTTTAAAAAAAATGACGTGGGCTTTGACATATTTTTTGTACCCTAGCCAGGTACAGCAGGCAGGTACGGGCTGTCCCCAACTCCCAGCTGCCTATTTGTACCCGGCTGGGAACCAAAAATATAGGGAAGCCCTTTTTTTTTTTTTAAATTATTTCATGAATTTCATGAAATAACTAAAAAAAAAAATTACGTAGGCTTCGTTCATTTTTTTTGTGTCCAGCCAGGTACAACTAGGCAGCTGGGGATTGGAATCCGCAGCGCAGGGTGGCCCAAACTTTTTGGGCCCACCCCGCTGAGAATTGCAGTCCACACCCGCCCCAGAAAATGGCACTTTCATAGAAGCGCCATCTTCTGGTGCTGTATCCAACTCTTCCAGTGGCCCTGGTGCCAGGTGGCATGCTGGGTAATAAGGGGTTAATACCAGCTATGTTTTACCAGCTGGTATAAAGCCCGAGATTCTTAATGTCAGGCCAAGTTTGACCCAGCCATTAAGAATCTCCAATAAAGGGTTAAAAAAACCCCAAAAAACATCACACAGAGAAAAATACTTTATTAGAAATAAATACACAGACATATTAGGGACTCCATGTTTATTACTCCTTCTCACCCCTCCATGATCGAGAGATTTCTGTACTGACCATGCCAGGAGAGGGCGAGGGAAAAGAGAGAGAGCGAGGGAAAAGAGAGAGAGCAAGGGAAAAGAGAGAGAGCGAGAGAAAAGAGAGAGAGAGCGAGGGAAAAGAGAGTGAGCGGTGGAAAAGAGAGAGAGCAAGGGAAAAGAGAGAGAGGGAAAAGAGAGAGAGCGAGGGAAAAGAGAGAGGGAAAAGAGAGAGAGCGAGGGAAAAGAGAGAAAGCGAGGGAAAAGAGAGAGAGAGCGAGGGAAAAGAGAGAGACAGAGTGAGGGAAAAGAGAGAGACAGAGCGAGGGAAAAGAGAGAGAGAGAGCGAGGGAAAAGAGAGAGAGCGAGGGAAAAGAGAGAGCGTGAGGGAAAATAGAGAGAGAGCGAGGGAAAAGAGGGAGAGCGAGGGAAAAGAGAGAGAGTGAGGGAAAAGAGAGAGAGGGAAAAAGAGAGAGAGCGAGGGAAAAGAGAGAGAGCGAGGGAAAAGAGAGAGATAGCGAGGGAAAAGAGAGTGAGAGCGAGGGAAAAGAGAGAGCGAGGGAAAAGAGAGAGAGAGCAAGGGAAAAAAGAGAGACAGAGCGAGGGAAAAGAGAGAGAGCAAGGGAAAAGAGAGAGAGCGAGGGAAAATAGAGAGAGCGAGGGAAAAGAGAGAGAGAGCGAGGGAAAATAGAGAGAGCGAGGGAAAAGAGGGAGAGCGAGGGAAAAGAGAGAGAGAGCGAGGGAAAAAGAGAGAGAGCGAGGGAAAAAGAGAGAGAGCGAGGGAAAAGAGAGAGAGAGCGAGGGAAAAGAGAGCGAGGGAAAAGAGAGCGAGGCAAAAGAGAGCGAGGCAAAACAGAGCGAGGCAAAAGAGAGCGAGGCAAAAGAGAGAGAGAGGCAAAATAGAGAGAGAAGCAAAATAGAGAGGGGGAGAGAAGAGGGGGGAGAGAAGAGAGGGGAGAGAGGTGCTCTGTCACCAACTTGCTCCACTCTGGACTTGTTGTGGAGGTGACAGAGGGGAGACAGGTGGTCCCATGCAGCAGGACAGATGACAGAGCAGAGCGGTGACACTGACACATGCGGTGCTGCATGTCATCAGCCTGTCAGTCTCTTGCTGCGTCCTGTAGTGCTGGTGGGAGGAGCACATGATCACACCGCCCGACACCGCCCGTTCTCCTGACATCGGAGCAGAGCGGGCGGGTGGAGAGTGAGATCAGATACTTACGTGACAGGGGGGGTTTCAGCTGAAGAAACCCCCCCCCTGTACTCCACACTGGCGCCCCGTGCCTCACCAATCTGCTGGACGCTTAGCCCTCTTCACCGCTCCACACTGGTGCCCTCCGGATTCTCCCCTCGATGCTGGGCTGTGACGTGCGGTAGTCACCGCCCACAGCCCTGTCAATCAATGTGAGTGGCGCCAGCATCCTCTGACGTACCCGTCCAGTTTGAGAGCCCGGAACTTGACGGAACGTAAGAGGATACTAGCAGCTGCAGCACCAGGGAATCATGTGACCCGCACTGAGCGTGCAGGATAGCGCCATAACTGCAAATAGAAGGAGAGGAGAAATTTGGATGCAAGTGTTTTTATTTACAACCGACAAATATTGCAAAATGTGAACCCTAACACAAAGCAACAAACCAACGTTTCGGTTTATCAGACCTTTCTCAAGGTAGTTGCTTATAATAGAGACACAGGGGCATACGGGTCACAGGGACAGCCGTCCGGGTAAAGAGTAAGTGGAGGGCATCACATTCAGCAGTATGCGGTATCAGGATGGTGGTGATGTGGTGAGTAAATACAGAGGCAGAAGAGGAGAGGAGAAGACGCCTGCTCAAAGAGGACCATGTAGTGCTAGAACAGCGGTGGCAGTGGTAATGGCAGCATTCGACATCTACCCCTATGAAAGACCCTGCAGTGGCGGCCCCCATCCCTGGCCGCTTACCACAGGTGGCGTCACGATCCTAATAGACTTTTCTAAACCTCCGACTACTATCTCCATCCTCCCTGCCACACTACAAGCCTCCCTCCTGTACGCCTCGGGGCAACGGAACCGGGCCAGGCCACCCCGTGACAATGCAAAGGATCTGCAAACCAGCCGGGCAACGAGTAGGTTAAAACACCTGCCCTGTGGGGCGCTAAATTTGGCATCACAAACATGATAATTGTGCCTGCAAAAAAACAGGTACTGGGCGCCTTATGGAAATGGAATTGTTTATTTGAACTTTGGACTTAGCCGCCATTACAGAACACCAGTAATGGGAAAATTCCCGCTCTTTGCGGGCTGGCGTGGCATGAAAGTTAAGCTCTACCACCAGAATGGGAGGCTCGGTGGCGGTGATGCGGGCCTACGCTAAACCAAGGCCACTACACCTGGAGGAAGAGCAAAATGGAGTACTTACAACTGACCTGGTTGCCCCTGCCGAAAGTGATGCCGTCCAGGAACCAACGACCTGTCTGCCTGCTCCAGCCTTTGATCGGGAGCTCTGTGACCCAACTCTGGAACCGGCCACCGATGACCAAGTGGCTGAGGACCTGGCTGCCAACACACCGGTAGCCAACAACCCCGCTGCTTTGGACTTGGCGGCCCCGAATCCAGCTACTACATATGGTAGCCACAGAACAGGCTGCCGTTGACCAGACCGCCTGTCATGTTTCACGTGCATCGGTAACAGGGGGACCTGTTGCCACTGAATGGGGAGCATGTGGAGAACCTGGAGCCGAGGCTCCAACCGGACAACCAGAAGACACCCACCCAGGACTTGTGTGGGAGTGGTCCCATTCTGCTACCTCCGCAGACCTAACAGAGGACTCCATGTTTGTGGATGCTGACGAGGAGTACCGCCGGGCCACCCTGATCCAGCTAGCCGCTGAAGAAAGCAAGCGGCAGACACAGTTGTCCACGGTGAAATGGAGAGACCTGGCCAACAAGGAGTTTCTCCGGTGGGCCCGTCCATTGACCCGTGAAGAGTTCCATAAAGGTAATGTCACCAAGGATCATCACTGAACTGGGACTGGGGAGAAAAGTGTTTGTGTCCCGGTGGGATGTTGAAGCCCATCTCCCTAGAGGTCATCCTAGTAGGGACCTGTACCCTGGTGAAGGGGTAATTTACACTTGGCAAAAAGGGGAGCGAGGCTGGTTTTCCCTGGATGTGGGACTCTGTCGTATGGATGCGGCAGCTGCAGTAACTGCACCTATACCAGTCATGCAGCCAAAACCGGTACCTGTTGTGCCTAAAGAGCCTTGCAAAGAGGGGTATTGCCACAAAGCCACCCAAACCCCAAGGGAAAGTTACCTGAGACCGGACGGTCAGGAGCTCCCAGGCTCCAAGTAGAGTTTTAAGAATGTTTACTGTTTCAAAATTATGGACAACCGGGGTGCTGGACATTGTGTGGACGCCACTTTATTTGTAAATAATTGCACCCGTTTTGCACCCTTCCAGAATTATTGCAACCTTTTTGGTCCTTAGGGAAAACTGCTAAAAGTGGTGCACGGACCGGTGGCACACTGGACTCCAACATCATGTGTCAATGACCGGGTTTTTCTTAATGAAGGTGTGATAATATTCTGCTGAAAAATGTAAATACTGCTGAATCTGTGTATAAAATGTAAATAATGTGTTATTATGCTCTACTAACTGGTGTAAATATTACTATGTGATACCATGTACAGAATGTTTGTACCTCGTGAGAATGTGGTTATAATGCTAGCAAAAACCATACGGAGTTAACCTGTTTGCAACGTTTAAGATGCTGTGCCTCCTATAAAGGGAAGAAATAATGTTTTTGGTTGAATACATAATAAAAATGCGGTGTTCACTGTAAAATGTTGCAGCCCGGGAGTGCTGCCATTTGCCACCGGGGAATGTGGCGCCACTGTGGCTTCAGGCGCCACAGGGTACTGAACCCTCATTAGGGTGTAGTACTCATCTTGGGTCTGAAGAACGTCGAGGCCAGTTTCCAGATACACAAACATATAGTCAATGAGTTGCCCTCCCCAATGGAGAGCGGGCCAGGGTCGGATCATAGTAGGGGGTCACTACAGCGGTGGGTTTATGGGACGACACCGACCAGGAGCTCCCCAGATCAGGGTCAGAGAGAAGCAACCACCAGGGGGAATTTGGAGCACAGTGGGAAGAGCAGGTTGACCTAGTTAGAGTAGTGAACCAGCCAGTGGCAGTGACTGGGGGCAACAGATCAGAACACACAACACTCCAACAACAGGGAGTTCAGCTTCAGACACATGGCGGATGTGCCGTGCGTAACTCTGTGGGTCAAGGCGTTCAACACAGTCGCTGGGGTGAAGCAGAGCAGCTGCTTCCACAGGACTGGCGCTGTCGGGATACAGAATTATAGGGCAGGCATACTTCACGTTGTCTACCAACTCTGCAAGGGTCGCGGGGAACGGCTAGAAAAGTCACCGGACCCGTCCCATGAGTCTGCAGCAACTAAGACCTAGGATCCGGGGTTGAGGACCGGCCCCATAATGGAACCGTGCTATCAGCATTCAGAACGGGACACACTTTACTGACGCCAGAACCCTCAAGTGCTTCACGCCAAGGGGATCACAGGCTGACACACACACCGGACTTGACCTTTCACGGATCCGGGATCGGCTGGAGCCCATCGTGGTAAAGAATGGTACCCTTGGCAGCGCTTGAAAGACTTGTGAGTAAAACCATCTGGAACCGAAACCCCTGTCTCTGCCTCTCCTTTAACCGTCGCCATCGCCCAGCGCTGCGGCACTAACGGGGACTACCACTACCCCCGCCATCCTCCCGGGGCAATCCCGCTCTGCCTATGGGGAGCAACACCATCCCAGCTGCACCCGACTTCTACCCCGGTGAGAGACCCTGCAGTGGTGACCCCCATCCCTGTCCGCGTACCACAGGTACCCTGCCACCCTCTGATTCCTCCCTTCTCGGGGCAACGGAACCGGGCCAGGCCACCCCGTGACAATGCACAGGATCTGCACCCTGACCTGGCAATGAGTAGGCAAAAACACCTGCCCTGCGAGGCGCTACATCTGCACTTCTAGTGTACTAGATGGAGTGTCGCTGGATTGTGGGCACATAGCTTAAAAGTGAGAAATTTGGTGCTACAGCAACATTTTTTGGAAGTACATGTGGATTTAAAATGCTCACTATACCACTAAATAAAATCCTTGCGGGGTCTAGTTTCCAAAATGGGGTTAATTGTGGTGGGTTTTTGCTGCATAGGTACCCTAGGGGCCCTGCAAATGCAACATGATGCCCACAGTTTATTTCAACTTTTCCAAAATTCAAATGGTGCTCCTTCTGTTCCGAGCCCTACCGTTTGTCCAAACAGACATTTTTGGCCACATTTGGGGTATCCCTGTGCTCATAAGAAATTGGATAACAAACTGTGGGGTCAACTTTTTGGTGTTTCCTCTTGAAAAAGTGAGAAATTTGGTACTAAAGCAACATTTTTGTGAAAAAAAATTAAAATTTTCAATATGACGACCCAATGGGGTCACCTGTGGGGGAGCTCTACTTTTTAGGCACCTTAGGAGTTCTCCAAATGCAACATGGCGTTTGCTAATGATTCCAGACAATTTTCCAGTCAAATGGCACTCCTTCCCTTCCGAGCCCTGCCGTGCGCCAAAACAGTTGATTTCCACCACATATGAGGTATCGGTGAACTCAGGAGAAATTGCACAATAAAGTTTATGGTGCATTTTTTCCTGTTACCCTTGTGGAAAAAAACTACCTGGTTGAAGTAACAATTTTGTGGTACAGCTAGATAAATTCTTTGAGGGGTCTAGTTTCCAAAATAGGCTCACATGTTGGGGAAGCTCCTCTGTTTAGGCACCTCAGGGGCTCTCCAAACACATCATGGTGTCCGCTAATGATTCCAGCCAAGTTTACAGTCATATGGCGCTGCTTCCCTTTTTAAGCCTTGCCATGTGCACAAACAGTTGATTTCCACTACATATGAGGTATCTGCGTTCTCATGAGAAATTGCACAATAAATTTTGTGGTGCACTTTTTCTTGATACCCTTGTAAAAACAAAAGCTATCTGGTTGAAGTAACAATATTGTGATAAAAATGTGTTTATTTATTTTCACAGCTCAACGTTATAAAATTCAGTGAAGCACCCGAGGGTTCAGGTACTCACCAAACATCTAGATAAATTTCTTAAGGGGTCTAGTTTCCAAAATGGGGTCACTTGTGGGAGGTTTCTGATGTTTAGGTACCTTAGGGGCCCTACAAATGCAACATGGTACCCGAATCTTTTTCAGAAAAATTTGCTTTTCAAAATTAAAATATCGCTTCTTTCATTCCGAGCCCTCCCATTCATCCAAACAGAGGTTTCTGACTACATGTGGGGTATCACTGTGCCCATATGAAAGTGGGTAACAAGCCATGGGGTCCACTTTTTGGTGTTACCTCTTGAAAAAGTGAGAACTTTGGTGCTAAATCAACATTTTTTTAAAACAAAATGAAAATTTTCAATATGACGCCTAATCTTATCAAATTCTGTGAAGTACATGTGGGTTCAAAATGCTCACGATACCCCTAGATAAAATCCTTGAGCGGTCTAGTTTTCAAAATGTGGTCATTTATGGGAGATTTGTGCTATTTAGGTATCTTAGGGGCTCAGCAAATGCAACATGGTGCCCACAATCTATTTCAGCTAAATTTGAGTTCCAAAATTCAAATATTGCTCCTTCAGTTCCGGGCCCTCCTATTTGTCCAAGTGTGCCACCCCCGTGCCAGCAGCCGGGCTGCTCGGATCCGGATCCGCGGTGGCTCGAGGGGGTCTCTGGACCCGGGCGTCATGCGGCCACTCAAATGAAGGGGGTATTTACAGGGGATTATGTTTAGAGTTCGTGACGCCACCCGTGGTATGTGGTAATGTGGAGTACCACCGCTGTAATTTGGAGTACCCGGGGCGATGGAGTGGGGCAGCCAGGTGTTAGAACTCTCCACGGGTAGGGATTTAAAGGGGGGTAAACTATGTACAGGGGGAATTGGAAGTTCGTGCCGCCACCCACGGTGCGTGGTAATGTGGAATACCACCGCTGTTGTTGGGGAGGGGGGAGCCCGGTGGCGATGGTGTAGCAGCAGGATGTTTTAGGGGGTTTGTGCCCTGGGGCCCGTTAGGTGTCGGTGACAGGGTGCCATTGGGAAGAGGCAAAGGGGTTTTTCAGCGTACTCACTCAGTCCAAGAATAATAACACCGACAGCTTGTAAACCAGAATTCTGAGCACCGCTGCAGCATGGAGGGAGCACACCTGGATCAGTGTCCCTGGTGTTGCTGTTAGCCTGTAGCCTTTTCCGTGGCACATTCTCACTATTGGACCCTCAAGTTTGGAACTATTCGGGTCCCGCTCACCCGTATGCTAACGGAGGGAGCTTGCTCTCAGGGTTCATGCGTAGGATTTCTTTGGAAAGTAGTTTGGGAAAGTCCTATCCCATCGGTGCACTAGTACCCTGATTTTGGAGTGGATTGGGGATGAATCTTGAAGTCTTCACCCCCGTCGGGTAAATTACCGGGACGCGATGGTTACCCGATACACATCCTGTACCGGCGAATTACAAGAACCATGAGGCTGGCGATGGAACGGAAGGTAAGGTGAGCATAAATTGTGTTTGTGCATGTTTGTGTGGACTGAAAGAGCGAGTCAGAGCGCGGTTAAAGTACGGAACCGGAAGTGTGTGCGTTGAGTATTTGCTCGTACAGCAAAGCTTGCTCGTAAACTGAGTTACAAATTTACAGCAAGCTTTGCTCGTATAGTCAAATGCTCGCAAACCGGGTTACTCATAAACCAAGGTTTCACTGTATAGTTCAGGTCATTATCCATTTGGAAGACCCATTTCCACCCAAGCTTTAAGTTCATGATGTCTTGAGATGTTACTTCAGTATTGCCACATAATCTTCTTTCCTCAAGATGCCATCTATTTTGTGAAGTGCACCAGTCCCTTCTGCAGCAAAACAAACCCACAACATGATGCTGCCAACCCAGTGTATCACAGCTGGAATGGTGTTTTTAGGCTTCAAAGTTTCTCCCTTTTTCCTCCAAACCTAACGATGCTCATAATGGCCATACAGTTCAATTTTAGTTTCTTCAGATCACAGGACATGTCTCCAAAAATTAAGGTCTTTTTTTGTTTATGTGTGTATTTGCAAACATTAATCTGGCTTTTTTCATGTTTCTTTTGGAGTAATGGCTTCTTCCCGGCAGAGTGGCCTTTCAGCCCATGCTGCTACAGTACTCGATTCACTGTGGATAATGACACAATCTTACCAGCTTCTGCCAGCATCTTCACAAGGTCTTTTGCTTTTGTTCTTGGGTTGATATGCACATGTCTGACCAAAGAACGTTCATCTCTGGTACACAGAACCCATCTCCTTCCTGAGCAGTATGATGGTTGGACATTCCCATCTTGTTTGCACTTGCGTATAATTATTTGTACAGATGAACGAGGCACCTTTAGGTATCTTTAAATTGCACCCAAGGATGAACCAGACTTGTGCAAGTCCACAGTTATCTTCCTGAAATATTGGCTGATTTCTTTTGACTTTCACATGATGCTATATAAAGAAAAAAAAGCAGTGTGTTTCAGGTGTGCATTAAAATACATCCACAGGTGTGTCTCTAACTCAGATGTGCCAATAAATCTGAAGCTTCCAAAGACATGACATCATCATATGGGCTGTCCCATATTGTTTAAAGGCATAGTACTGCCTTAAAACATTCTCTCTCTCATTTTTCTGGCATTTGGCAAATATAAATAATTTTTGTAATCCTAATTGACCTAAAATTGGAAAGGTTTATTCTGATTTCATGTCAGATAATGAGAAAACATGTATGTGTCTTTTTAGATAGTGTATGGAAACTTCTGGTTTCAACTGTACATATTTTATAACAGAAAGCCTAGCAATATGAGCAAGAAGAAAAACAGGCACATGTAGGTATCCCTCAAATACAATGCTTGCTGATAATGCAGAGAGGATGTATTTTTGTCCAGAAGTTTTCCACTATTGATTATTCTATAGAGACACTCTACACATCACAATATGATAGGAAATGCTACATATTTTCTAAAAATGTGTTATCAGTACAGTGATACCTCGGTTTTCGGCAATAATCCATCTGAAAACAATTGATGAAATCCGAAACAGATGAAAACTGAAGCAATTATTTCCATAGGAATCAATGTAAATCCAATTAATTTGTTTTAGACACTCCAAAATACATGGTAAAAACACATTTTATAGAAAATAAAGATAGTGTTTAATACTAAAAACAATAGGAAATGAATATAAAATTAATATTAAATTAATATAAAATATTAACCCCTTCACGACCGGCTGATTTTTCGCTTTCCGTTTTTTTTTGCCATTCTTCTTCCGAGAGACATATCTTTTTTATTTTTTCAGTCAATATGGTCATATGAGGGCACATTTTTTGCGTAACGAGCTGTACTTTTAAATGAATCCATAAGTTTTACCATATAGTGTACTGGAAAACGGTAAACAAAATTCCAAATGTGGAAAAATTGCAAAAAAAGTGCGATAGTACTATTGTTTTTGAGATATTTTATTCACTGTGTTCACTATATGGTAAAACTGATGAGTGGGTGTGATGCCTCAGGCCAGTGCAAGTTCGTGGACACCAAATATGTATAGGTTTACTTTTATATAAGGGTTTAAAAAAAATCAGAAGTTTGTTCGAAAAAAGTGGAGCACGTTTTACGCCATATTTCATGACCCATAGCGTTCTCATTTTTCGGGATCTATGGCTCAGTGACTGCTTATTTTTTGCATCTCAGGCTACTGTTTTTAACTGTACCATTTTTGTGCAGATGCTACGTTTTGATCGCCGGTTAAAGCATTTTGGTCAAAATTTGTGGCAACCAAAAAACGTAATTTTGGTGTTTGGCATTTTTTTGCCGCTACGCCGTTTACTGATCAGATTACTTGATTTTTGGATTTTGATAGATTGGGCATTTCTGAACGTGGCGATACCAAATGTGTGTATATATATTTTTTTAACCCTTTAATTTTCAATGGGGCGAAAGGGGAGTGATTGGAACTTTTAGGGTTTTTTTTTATTTTTTTAAATTTTTTAAAACTTTTGTTTTTTACTTTTTTTTATTTTACTAGTCTCCCTAGGGGGCTGTATGGATCAACAATCCGATCGCTCTCCCATATCTGCTGATCACAGCTATAGAGCTGTAAACAGCAGATATGCTAATTTTCTGCCTCACCCAGCTCCGGGCCGAGTGAAACTGAAAGTAATTCATGTGAGCTACAGGAGTCATCACATGACCCTGTGCTACCATGACAACCACCGGAAGTCACGTGATCACGCCACGTGACTTCCGGTATCGGACGGTAAGTAAATGTTTACCGCCAATGCCGTTATAATGGCGCTGTCACATATTGACAGCGCCATTTAAGGGATTAAACGGCACGGGCAGATAACAATTCTGCTTGTGCCTGGCAGGCACACATCTCAGCTGTGAAAATCAGCTGAGATGTGCGCCGATCGCGGCAAGCTGCCAGCAACAGCCCGCGGGCAATAACACTATGACAGCTAGGATGTAATATTACTGCCCGCGGTCGTTAAGGGGTTAATGTAAAGAATAAATACGTTACATCTTACATTTCTTACATACATTTTGAAACTGACAAGTGGGGTGATACTCACATAATGCCACACAGAGCCGGAGAATGCATGGATTACTCTTTGTTGTCGTAAAATTAGCAGCGTAGTCACGTGGGCATGCAGACAAAAACAAACGAAAACTAGGGCAACCAACGAAAACCAAAACAATTTTTTAGTGGAAAAAATGTTGTTGTTTGTAGAAAAACAATAAACTGGTTTAAAAGAATTGTGTAAATACTACTTCTTTCAACAGTTATGAAGAAGTGGGCTAAAGCTGTAGAAAGAGAAAGGAAGATCAATCTCTTAGCGGCTTACGGTGTAACAATCAATGTAAAGACTTCTGTCCTGAGAGACATATGCTATCATAATTTGCTTCCTCTTCTTTCAAGCCCCTTTGTTCAATTGGTAACCTTTACTGGATATTATGATATCTTGGAATGTAGGTTTTATACTATGTGAAATTTTTAACTTTTAGGTTACTGGGCAAGTAGATTCCTCAGTTGTCTCATAGCACCCAGGGGGTCCTGGCCTCACACTTACCTGGCTAGCTGGCATTCCAAAGCAAATAAAATTCTAGCTTTAACTGCCCAAAATTATAGACATATTTAGTCTGAACTTCCTTAGGCATTATGGAACCAGATTATACATCGTTCAAGTCAGATTCTGCTTGGTGCCCAGTCGTAGGCATAACACGAAGCAATAGAACTCCCACTGACAGATGGTACTAGCTTCAGAAAGCTCCCAACATGGGTTACTAGATTTAAAAATGCGTTCATTATATTTTCATCAACATAGTTTATTATAATAACAAGCTGCTTGTAGAAGGTTACTGACTCATCCTGGCATGTTGTGCCTACACTGACATTATTGCATCCATGGAACTACTAAAAACATCAGATTTAAAGGGGTACACGCATCAACCAGCATAAAAGTCTACTTGTCATTGCAAGTTTATAATTTTTAAATACAAAATTAATGGAAATGTTGCACATTGATCTATTTAAGGAATTTTTCCACAAATGGTATATGGCTTTGAGATTTAAACGTATGCAATCTAGAAGAAGCAGATCAGGCACCTAATTGTAAGTGATAGACAGAAGTCAGAAGCTCCTAATAACTGCTTCTGTCTACAGCCTCCAAAAAATTATAAGCAGAGGCAACATTGCCATTTATATGATCTAAATAAGCAGCTTGCAACACTCAGGGGCATTGCAAACCTGGAGAGGAGTTTAGAGCTCACTGAGCTTTCTCTGGCTGGGGCCAGTGATATGGAGGAGGGTGGAGGTGGAGAAGATCAGGACCCAGAGGTAGGTAGTTGGGTAACAGTTAGAAGAAGAGGTAGGGGAAAAAGTGTCAGGGAGCCTAGTCCTGACCTTGCATAACCTAGTAAATATGCCTGTTTGGCTGATATTAGGAATGAAGGGCCAGGACTAGGGTCACTACAGCAGGACGTTGCTCCTAGCAACCAGGAAAACAACTGCTGTAGGAAGGAGGGAAATAGGAGTGCAGCAAAGCCCAGACAGATGTTAGTGGTAGGGGACTCTATAATTAGGCGGACAGACAAGGTCATCTGTCGCCGAGACCGTGAATGCCGAACAGTGTGTTGTCTGCCGGGTGCTCGGGTTCGGCATATTGCGGATCGGATAGACAGATTGCTGGGTGGGGCTGGGGAAAACCCAGTGGTCATGGTGCAGATTGGTACTAATGACAAAGTTAGAGGCAGGTGGAAGGTCCTTAAAAACGATTACAGGGAACTAGGACAGAAGCTGAAGTCCAGGACTTCCAAGGAGGTGTTTTCAGAAGTACTACCGGTGCCACGAGCGTCACTAGAAAGACAGCGGGAGCTTAGGGAGATAAATACGTGGCTTAGAAATTGGTGCAGGAAGGAAGGGTTCGGGTTCATGGAGAACTGGGCTGACTTCTCAGTCGGCTACAGGCTCTACGGTAGGGACGGGCTGCACCTCAATGGGGAAGGTGCAGCTGTGCTGGGGGAAAAAATGGTGAGACGGATGGAGGAGCTTTTAAACTAGGCTCTGGGGGGAGGGAGGGTAGTGGAGCAAAAAAGGGGATAGATAGAGCAGATAGAGACAGTGAGATGGTAGGGGTCAATGAAGGATTAGGGGGGGGTGGGACATGCAAGGAACGTAGGGAGGCTAGGAGTAATAAAGGTGTTAATAGGATTAAATGTCTACTGGCAAATGCAAGAAGTCTTGCAAACAAAATGAATGAATTGGAGACTCTTATGTCAACTATGGATTATGATGTGGTGGGCATTACGGAAACCTGGCTGGATGAAAGCCATGACTGGGTGACAAACATACAGGGTCATAGAACATTTAGGGGGGACAGGAAAGACAAAAAAGGTGGTGGGGTGTGTATATTTATCAAATCTAACCTAAAACCTGTGTTGAATGATGACATTGGGGGGAACTGCAACAATGTAGAGTCAGTATGGGTAAATGTACATGGGGAGGGGAATAATGGAAAAATGCTAATTGGAGTTTGCTATAAGCCTCCTAACATACCTGAACAAATAGAGGGTGAAATGCTGGAAAAATTGAAAAGGCAGCTAATAATAATAATCGGGTTCTTATTATGGGGGATTTCAACTATCCAGACATACAGTGGGACATAGAATCTTCTGGTTGTGCTAAAAGCTGTAAATTCTTATCTACCATTCAAGACAATTACCTCTCTCTGATGGTAGATGAACCGACGAGGGGAGATAATTTGCTAGATTTGGTCCTGTCAAATAGACCGGATACAATTTCAGATCTACAGGTCCGGGAGCACTTGGGCACCAGCGATCATAATATGGTAAGCTTCAACGTAATATTCAATAAAACATTTCAAAGGGGAAATGCTAAAACGTGGAATTTTAGGAAAGCTGATTTCAACAAATTAAGGGAAGAGCTTAAATGTGTAGATTGGGACAAAGTCATGGTAACTGGGGATACTGAACATAAATGGGGAAAGTTTAAGGATATACTGCTAGAGTCCTGTAAAAAACTTATACCCTCTGGTAATAAAATGTCCCGGAATAAAAAGAAACCACTATGGATAAATAAGACTGTACAAAGTATAATAAAACAAAAACAAAGGGCGTTTAAAATCTTGAAGGCTGAGAATACAGAAATAGCATTTCAGGAGTATAAAGATATCAATAGGCAATGCAAAAAACAAATCAAAGAAGCAAAACTAGCTACTGAAACAAAAATCGCCAATGACATTAAAATAAATCCCAAAATCTTTTATAAATACATTATGCCAAAAGGAAAACAAAGGATAGTATTGGCCCCTTAAAATATAATAACAAGTTAGTTATAGAGGACAAACAAAAGACTGAGATATTAAATAGGTATTTCACTTCTGTGTTCACCAAGGAACTGACTGTACCAGGCATCATTCAACAAGTGAAAAATCAAAGTTCACCACCCGATATAATTAATTTAACACAAGAAGAAGTACGCCTACGTCTGAGTAAATTAAACATTGACAAATTCCCAAGGCCAGATGGCATTCATCCACGAATATTGAGGGAATTGAGCTCCGTAATTGACAGACCGCTGTATCTTATCTTTTTAGACTCGCTTGTAACAGGGTTGGTGCCTCAGGATTGGAGGATTGCTGATGTGGTACCGATATTTAAGAAAGGTAAGAGGGTAGATCCAGGCAACTACCGTCCAGTAAGCCTGACATCAGTAGTATGCAAAGTTTTTGATGGCATTTTAAGGGATGACATGCAAAAATATGTTGCAGAAAATAATATAACTGACAGACAGCATGGATTCATGAAAGATAAATCGTATCTAACCAACCTGTTGGGGTTCTATGAGGGGGTAAGTGCAAACCTGGATATTGGTAATGCAGCTGATGTGATTTATTTGGACTTTGCAAAGGCATTTGATACTGTACCACATAATAGCCTTATACTAAAGCTCCAGAAGCAGGGACTAGGGAAAACTATATGCAACTGGGTAAGGAATTGGCTAAAAGATAGGAAACAAAGAGTAGTCATAAATGGAACATTCTCTAAATGGGCCATAGTCAGCAGTGGGGTGCCGCAGGGATCTGTGCTAGAACCAATTCTTTTTAATCTCTTTATTAATGACCTTGTGGATGTGATTGATAGTAAAGTGTCAGTCTTTGCTGATGACACCAAACTTTGTAGGATATTAAAAACTGACCTTGATAGTATAATATTACAAAAAGATCTGGATAAGATGTCAGAATGGGCAGATACTTGGCAAATGAGATTTAATGTTGATAAATGTAAAGTAATGCACCTAGGACGGAGTAATCCTATAACTGCGTATACATTAAATGGAAGTAAACTCGGGACTACAGAACAGGAGAAAGACTTGGGTATTCTCATTACAAATAAGCTGAGCAGCAGCACTCAATGTCAAGCAGCAGCTGCAAAAGCAAACAAGATTCTAGGGTGTATAAAAAGAGAGATTAGATCCCGTGATCCCAACGTATTGTTACCCCTCTATAAATCACTTGTAAGGCCACATCTGGAATATGGGATTCAGTTTTGGGCTCCACATTTTAAAATGGACATTCAGAAGTTAGAGTCAGATGTATAAGTACATGTGTGGTCAATATAAAGGACTGGCACATGACTTATTTCTTCCAAAGACAATACTAAGGACCAGGGGGCATTCACTGCGAGTGGAAGAAAAGTGATTCCGGCAGCTAAATAGGAAAGGGTTCTTTACAGTTAGAGCAGTCAGACTGTGGAATGCCCTACCACAAGAAGTAGTAATGGCAGACACTATAACAGCTTTCAAAAAAGGGCTGGATGATTTCCTCAGTACACACAACATTGTTGGTTATAAATGACTTTGTGACCAAATGTAGAACTGGTGGAGGAAGGTTGAACTAGATGGACCTAGGTCTTTTTTCAACCTTAGTAACTATGTAACTATATATTGGACTAGGCGTGAGCCTGGTGCAGTGTAGCAAGGCAGATCTGCTGAGTCTTTGCAGACCTGGATCAGCTCTGGACGTTAATAATGTCACCACAGGGGCTATTTTCCCATATAATTAGGACCCCTATAAGGGCTGCTTCTCACTTGCGAGATTCTCGCAGTAGAGCAATGCGAGAAAATCTCGCATTGGAATCGGACACATGTTAGTGAATGATTCAGCTCGCATTTGCAATTTTTTTTCTCAGTCCAAATCGGACTGAGGAAAAAATCGCAGCATGCTGCTTTTTCTACTGCGAGTCTTTCCAATGCAAGTCTATGAAAGCGTGTAAAAAATCGGATGTCACGGGACGACGCTCACACCATCCTAGTGACATCCGATTTTCTAAATACATTTCTCGCATGTTTCCTAAAACACTGGAAACGAGTGATGTCTCACAATGTCTGTCAATCACTATTCTCTGTCAGTCAGTCTCTCCCTCTCGGTCTCTATTCTCTCTTTGTCGGTCGGTCTGTAGGTCACTATCTCTGTCCCTCACTCTCTGTCCATGTCGGTCTATACCTCTCCCCCTCTCTCATACTCACCGATCCCCGATCACCAGCGCGGCGCTGCACGGCATTCACACTGCTCCGGCGGCTTCTCCTCTTTTGAAAAAGTCGGCCGCTCATTTAACAATCTCGTATTCCCTGCTTTACCCGCCCACGGCACCTATGATTGGTTGCAGTTAGACACGCCCCCATGCTGAGTGACAGCTGTCTCACTGCAACCAATCACAGCCGCCGGTGGGCGTCTATGCTATGCAGTAAAATAAATAAATAAATAATTAAAAAAAACGGCTTGCGGTCCCCCCCAATTTTAATACCAGCCAGATAAAGCCATACGGCTGAAGGCTGGTATTCTCAGGGTGTGGAGCTCCACGTTATGGGGAGCCCTCCAGCCTAACAATATCAGCCAGCAGCCGCCCAGAATTGCCGCATACATTATATGCGACAGTTCTGGGACTGTACCCGGCTCTTCCCGATTTGCCCTGGTGTGTTGGCAATCGGAGTAATAAGGAGTTAATGGCAGCCCATAGTTGCCACTAAATCCTAGATTAATCATTGCAGGCATCTATGAGACACCCCCAATGATTAACCTGTAAATTAAAGTTAATAAACACACAGTGAAAAAATCCTTTATTTGAAATAATAAACAATAACAAAGACCCTCGTTCACCACTTTATTAAGTACGCAAAAAACCCATCCTTGTCCGACGTAATCCACGGAGGTCCAGTGTCGCTTCCAGCTCTGCTACATGAAGTTGACAGGAGCTGCAGAAGACACCACCGCTCCTGTCACCTTCACGCAGCAACTGAGGTGAAAAGCGCGATCAGCTGATGTCAGTCAGGTAACTTGTGGCCACCGCTGGATCCTCCAACAGTGACAGCAAGTCACCCGAGTGACAGCGATGAAGTCACAGGTGAGTTGCGATCACGGGGGGAGGATCCAGCTGGCCGCGGGTAACCTGAGTCACAGCAGCGCTAATCGCGCTGCTCAATTCAGTCACTCAGGGGATTAGTGGTCACCGATGAGTCCTTCACGGGTGACCGCTAATCAGGACGCGACACAGACAGAGCCGCGGCATGACAATGAAGTCGGGTGAAGTTCACCCGAGTTCATTCTGATCGTGCGGCTCTGTCTGTGTCTGCTGTCATCTGCCATTCAGCTCGGCTACATGGCTGTCTGTGGCTGCTGTCAGCGGCGATGTAGCAGAGCTGAATGGCAGATGACAGCTGCTGAGAAAAAAAAGTATCACACACGGATCACACACGCATTGCACACGCACTGCAATCATGAGAAAAATCTCAGGATCGCAGTGCAGTTGCATTGCACTCTGACCTAACGTGAACTAAAATCAGCTGAGTTTTTTTCAGTTAACTCGGACCGATTTTACTCGCATAGATGTGTTTCAAGCCTAAATGCCACCTTTAAAGTTCCAGCTTAAAAAAAAAAAACAAAACAAAAATCCCTGAAGCCTACAAAGGACTTTTAGGACCAATTAGGGAGCAAACTATATAATACGCAAGTAAAATATACACTGATAAGCAAAAGGGTAACAATGTTTTAAACTTTTGATTTTCAGGTTCCATATCCACCATCCACCTTAGCTTTGAGCATGAGACTATCTTCATTTTAAAGACAATCGTCTTGGCTATCTCATACATAATTTTGACTTGCAACTATTTAGCATATGCTTAGTTATGCAGATTCTTGTCATGTCCCTGCATTGTTACTGTTTTGTGCCTAAAAATTGCAATTTTAATTATGATTATGCAGATTCTTGTCATGTCGCTGCATTGTTATACTGTCTTGCATCTGGTGTTTGAAGTATATTTTTCTTCCTGTATACTACAAATTACAACCTGTTCTCACCTTCCCTAATAGCTCAGTGTGTTATTAAGGTTGATCCCAAACGAAAGGTCACTGGTTTGAATTAAGGAGCAGCCATGAAGAAGATTTCCCAGGAAAAGAGAAACATTATCATGCAGCTCATCAATAGGGGTCTCTTGGCTAAGAAAATTGCTAAACTACATCAAGTGAGTGCCATAACAGTTGCAAGAAAATGAAATGAAGTCCGTCCATCCATTCAAAAACCAAGAGGTGAACGTCCGAGTAACATATCAAAGTAATTTTTATTGCATTTTTCATAAGTACGCTCTAAGGGGAAAACTTTTATCCTTGCGGAGACCTGACAAAACAATCTGTCTGCCAGTGAGGAGTCTTATAGCTGCAATGCTTCTCTGGGAAATAATCAAATTGTCTCTTCAGGGAGGAAGGAGACGAACTCTAGTGCCACCTATTGGAAGTAGCAATCCTAAAAGTCAAAAGTGGCCCTAAAACGAGCCTTTTCATATGACTAAGGATTTATGCCAGATCAGAACCTCAATTTGCAGACACGGTGTTTAGGGTGATTGCCCTTCGTCAGTGCAAAGTACGAGGTCTGGTCTAGCTGTATAATAGGCTTCAGTGGGGTCTAAGAGGGAACCTTTTCTCCTTGCGGAGACCTGACAAAATAACCTGTCTGCCAGGGAGGAGTCTTAGAGCTGCAATGCTCCCCTGGGACATATTCAAACTGTCTCTTCTGGGAGGAAGGAGACGAACTCTAGTGCCACCTATTGGAAGTAGCTATCCTAAAAGTCAACAGTGGCCCTTTAACGAGCCCATCTGCTTCCTCCCTGAAGAGACAATTTATATATTTCCCAGAGGAGCATTGAAGCTATAAGACTCCTCACTGGCAGATTGTTTTTTCAGGTCTCCGCAAGGAGAAAAGTTTTCTGCTTAGACCCCAGTGTAGCTTCTCATACAGCCAGATCAGACCTCATATTTGCACTGACGAGTAGCAATCACCCTGAAACACCGTGTCAACAAATTGAGGTTCTGATCTGGCATAAATTCTTAGTCATATGAAAAGGCTCAGTAAAGGGCCACTTTTGACTTTTAGGATTGCTACTTCCAATAAGTGGCACTAGAGGTCGTCTCCTTCCTCCCTGAAGAGTCATAAGTACACTGTAATTTCTTCTCATTATCACCTTGCATTTATAAGTTTTATTATATGTAGCTGTTATACTTTAGCTGTTAAATAAACAAATTTAAAATAATGCAAAATGATGATGTCTATGCCTGGTGGTATGGTGAGGCACCCTTGCAAGTTATCTAGCATGCAGGTCACGCTAATGTAAATGGTTTAGATTGGTCTGATGTGACACTTGGGTACCCTCTTCCCTCCTAATCATGAGCGTGAGATGTGGCCAAAGGACGTCCATTTTATACATTTCTGTGACTCTTCTAATCTATCTGTATCTCTGTTGCAACATGCTGATTACACTCTGTGATACTCTAAACTAAGTGTAAACTTCCATCTGAGAACATCCTGCTTGAAGCTTCGCAATGGCGAGGTACTGTTTATCAAATGTTAGGTGTTGTCTTGGACTCAACATGTCAAAAATATGAACAGCATGATGATGACTGTTTAAATACCAATTCTAATTGAACCCCAAAATTTAATGGACAATACATGGACCAAATGTCTGTTTTGAATTTTGCCATTGAACTCCTTGTTAGACAACAGCAAGTTGTGTAAAAAGTTTTGAAACATTGAACAGTGGGACATGTGCAGTCAAAACTTTAGAAAAATTAAATTTAACTTCAGTTAAATATCCCTAACTTTTTGTGAGTAGTGTATATACAGCATTCTAGAATGCTGTATATAAAGGAATAGAGGTTGTGGCCATACTGTGTACTGGGAAAACCTGGTAACAGGTTCCCTTTAATTCTTTTAGGTTTGCTTTCAGAAATCATGAATTTTTTATGATTACAGTGGAGTGCATAAGTAACAAAATCATATGAAATAGGTGACACTGATCATCACTTTCAAAGTGGGTTGAAACATTCATTAATTGAAACATACACCGTGTGCAGAATTATTAGGCAAATTGTATTTTATGTTTAATCTCTTTTTTATTGAAAAATTAAGGTTGGTTACAATAAGCAGGGCTGCAGACCAAGGCAAACCCACAAATAGAGACAAAACAAAAAACAAACAAAAATGCAATGAAACATGAAAGGCTTTGCATGGTTGTAGCCATATACAGTTTGTTACAATAAAGAACATTTAAGAACATTTATATCAATCTGGCTTGAACCATTATAAAAGTATAAAATCCATAAACTATAACATAGACTTAACATTTATACCATAGAGCAGGGGTCTCAAACTCAGCTGGGTGTATGGGCCGCACACAGAAAAAAAATAATTTGAGGGGCCACATTCTTTTCAGGACAAAGTGACATTGGTAGTGGTACGGCAGTGGTACTAATATAATATAATATATATATATATATATATATATATATATATATATATATATATATATATAACGCACACATTTTTTTTGTAAGTAATACAGTTTTATTTACAATAAGCACCGCATAGTAATTTTGGCCAACATCTTGTAGTAATGTGCCCCATCCTGTTCCCCATTCTGTAAAAATGTGCGCATCCTTGCCCCCTTGTAGCAATGTGCCCCATGCAGGTCCCCTTCTTATAATAATGTGCCCCATGCAGGTCCCCTTCTTGTGGTAATGTGCCCCATATGCAGGTCCCCTTCCTATAGTAATGTGCTTCATGCAGGTCCCTTTCTTGTATTAATGTGCCCCATGCATGTCTTCTTGTAGTAATCACACACACACACACACACACACCCTGTGCAGCCTCAGCTGACACACACACACACACCCTGTGCAGCCTCAGCTGACACACACACCCTGTGCAGCCTCAGCTGACACACACACACACCCAGTGCAGCCTCAGCTGACACACACACACACACACACCCTGTGCAGCCTCAGCTGACACACACACACATACTGTGCAGCCTCAGCTGACACACACACACACACACACAAACCCTGTGCAGCCTCAGCTGACACACACACACACACACACCCTGTGCAGCCTCAGCTAACAGACACACACACACACACACACACACACACCCTGTGCAGCCTCAGCTAACACACACTCCCTGTGCAGCCTCATCCAGCAGCAGAAACACACACACACACACCCCCTGTGCAGCCTCAGCTAACACACACACACTCCCTGTGCAGCCTCAGCCAGCAGCAGAAACACACACACACTCCCTGTGCAGCCTCAGCCAGCAGCAGAAACACACACACACTCCCTGTGCAGCCTCAGCCAGCAGCAGAAACACACACACTCCCTGTGCAGCCTCAGCTAACACACACACACTCCCTGTGCAGCCTCAGCCAGCAGCAGAAACACACACACACACTCCCTGTGCAGCCTCAGCCAGCAGCAGAAACACACACACTCCCTGTGCAGCCTCAGCTAACACACACACACTCCCTGTGCAGCCTCAGCCAGCAGCAGAAACACACATACACTCCCTGTGCAGCCTCAGCCAGCAGCAGAAACACACACACACACTCCCTGTGCAGCCTCAGCCAGCAGCAGAAACACACACACACACACACTCCCTGTGCAGCCTCAGCCAGCAGCAGAAACACACACACACTCCCTGTGCAGCCTCAGCCAGCAGCAGAAACACACACACACACACACACACTCCCTGTGCAGCCTCAGCCAGCAGCAGAAACACACACACACACTCCCTGTGCAGCCTCAGCCAGCAGCAGAAACACACACACACACTCCCTGTGCAGCCTCAGCCAGCAGCAGAAACACACACACACTCCCTGTGCAGCCTCAGCCAGCAGCAGAAACACACACACACTCCCTGTGCAGCCTCAGCCAGCAGCAGAAACACACACACACCCTGTGCAGCCTCAGCCAGCAGCAGAAACACACACACACACACAAAAACATTCTGCTCACCTATCCTCCGTCGGCTCAGCAGCACGCAGACATGTGGACCTGATAATGATCACAGCTCCTGCCTGTCACTGCTGAACTTTCTGCCGGCGCGTGCAGAGCAGTTCTCACTGCACAACAGCCACTGGCCAATCACAGGTAATCATCTGAGGTCATATGGAGCAGGTGCTTGCCTCTGATTGGCAGGTGGCTGTTATTGTGTTCTGCAGCGAGAACTTTACTGTGCCCGGCAAAGGCAAAACTGGAAACTGAAATAGATAGCTGGAGGCTGCGGCCCCTGCACCGGTCGCCATCTTTGCCGGGTCCACGGGCCAGCGGGCTGCAAGAAGCCACCTGAAGGGCCGCATGAGGCCCGCGGGCCGCGTGTTTGAGACCCCTGCCATAGAGGCACATAATGGTCAGTCGAAGGAAAAGAAATAAAGAGAGAAAGAAAGAGGGAGGTAGCAAAGTGAATGATGACAGGGAAAAGGATCATGTTCAAGGGCAAGGAAGGCAAATTGTATTTTAGAGGATTTTTTTATTATTGATCAACAACTGTTCTCAATCAACCCAAAAGACTAACAAATATCAAAGCGTAATATTTTTGGAAGTTGGAGTGGGGTTTTTTGTTAGATTTGGCTATCTTAGGAGGATATCTGTTTTTGCAGGTAACTATTACCGTGCAGAATTATTAGGCAACTTAATAAAAACCAAATATATTCCCATCTCACTTGTTTATTTTCACCAGGTAAACCAATATAACTGCACACAATTTAGAAATAAACATTTCTGACATGCAAAAAGAAAAACCCAAAAAATTAGTGACCAATATAGCCACCTTTCTTTATGATGACACTCAACAGCCTACCATCCATAGATTCTGTCAGTTGCTTGATCTGTTTACGATCAACATTGCGTGCAGCAGCCACCTTAGCCTCCCAGATACTGTTCCAAGAGGTGTACTGTTTTCCCTGCCTGTTGACCTCACATTTTATGAGGGACCACAGGTTGTCTATGGGGTTCAGATCAGGTAAACAAGGGGGCCATGTCATTATTTTTTAATCTTTTAGACCTTTACTGGCCATCCACGCTGTTGAGTAGTTGGATGTATGTAATGTAGCATTGTCCTGCATGAAAATCATGTTTTTCTTGAACGATACTGACTTCTTCTTGTACCACTGCTTGAAGAAGTTGTCTTCCAGAAACTGACAGTAGGTCTGGGAGTTAAGCTTCACTCCATCCTCAACCCGAAAAGGTCCCACAAGTTAATCTTTGATGATACCAGCCCATACCTGTACTCCAACTCCACCTTGCTGGCGTCTGATTCGGAGTGGAGCTCTCTGCCCTTTACTGATCCAGCCTCTGGCCCATCCATCTGGCCCATCAAGAGTCACTCTCACTTTATCAGTCCATAAAACCTTTGAAAAATCAGTCTTAAGATATTTCTTGGCCCATTCTTGATGTTTTATCTTATGTTTCTTGTTCAAAAATGGTCATTTTCAGCCTTCCTTACCTTGACCATGTCCCTGAGTATGGCACACCTTGTGCTTTTTGATACTCCAGTAACGTTTCAGCTCTGAAATATGGCCAAACTGGTGGCAAATGGCATCTTGACAGCATCACGCTTCATTTTTCCTCAGTTCATGGGCAGTTATTTTGTGCCTTTTTTGCCCAACACACTTCTTGCGACCCTGTTGGCTATTTGCCATGAACCACTTGATTGTTTGGTGATCATGCTTCAAAAGTTTGGCAATTTCAAGACTACTGCATCCCTCTGTAAGACATCTCACAATTTTGGACTTTCAGAGCCCGTCAAATCTTTCTTCTGACCCATTTTGCAAAAGGAAAGGAAGTTGACTAATAATTAAGCACACCTTATATAGGGTGTCCCTCCTCATTACAGAGATGCACATCACCTGATTTACTTAATTGGTAGTTGGCTTTCAAGGCTATACAGCTTGGAGTAGGACAACATGTATAAAAAGTATCATGTGAACAAAATACTCATTTGCCTAATAATTCTGCACACAGTGTACATAGTTGTGTAGTACAATTTTATGTCATAGGTTATACAGCAGACCAAGGCAAACCCACAAATAGAGACAAAACAAAAAACAAACAAAAATGCAATGAAACATGAAAGGCTTTGCATGGTTGTAGCCATATACAGTTTGTTACAATAAAGAACATTTAAGAACATTTATATCAATCTGGCTTGAACCATTATAAAAGTATAAAATCCATAAACTATAACATAGACTTAACATTTATACCATAGAGCAGGGGTCTCAAACTCAGCTGGGTGTATGGGCCGCACACAGAAAAAAAATAATTTGAGGGGCCACATTCTTTTCAGGACAAAGTGACATTGGTAGTGGTACGGCAGTGGTACTAATATAATATAATATATATATATATATATATATATATATATATATATATATATAACGCACACATTTTTTTTGTAAGTAATACAGTTTTATTTACAATAAGCACCGCATAGTAATTTTGGCCAACATCTTGTATTAATGTGCCCCATCCTGTTCCCCATTCTGTAAAAATGTGCGCATCCTTGCCCCCTTGTAGCAATGTGCCCCATGCAGGTCCCCTTCTTATAATAATGTGCCCCATGCAGGTCCCCTTCTTGTGGTAATGTGCCCCATATGCAGGTCCCCTTCCTATAGTAATGTGCTTCATGCAGGTCCCTTTCTTGTATTAATGTGCCCCATGCATGTCTTCTTGTAGTAATCACACACACACACATACACCCTGTGCAGCCTCAGCTGACACACACACACACACACACCCTGTGCAGCCTCAGCTGACACACACACACACCCTGTGCAGCCTCAGCTGACACACACACACACCCTGTGCAGCCTCAGCTGACACACACACACACACACACACACACCCTGTGCAGCCTCAGCTGACACACACACACACACACACTGTGCAGCCTCAGCTGACACACACACACACACAAACCCTGTGCAGCCTCAGCTGACACACACACACACACACACACACACCCTGTGCAGCCTCAGCTAACAGACACACACACACACACACACACACCCTGTGCAGCCTCAGCTAACACACACTCCCTGTGCAGCCTCATCCAGCAGCAGAAACACACACACACACACCCCCTGTGCAGCCTCAGCTAACACACACACACTCCCTGTGCAGGCTCAGCCAGCAGCAGAAACACACACACACACTCCCTGTGCAGCCTCAGCCAGCAGCAGAAACACACACACACTCCCTGTGCAGCCTCAGCCAGCAGCAGAAACACACACACACACTCCCTGTGCAGCCTCAGCCAGCAGCAGAAACACACACACTCCCTGTACAGCCTCAGCTAACACACACACACACTCCCTGTGCAGCCTCAGCCAGCAGCAGAAACACACACACACACACTCCCTGTGCAGCCTCAGCCAGCAGCAGAAACACACACACACTCCCTGTGCAGCCTCAGCCAGCAGCAGAAACACACACACACACACACACTCCCTGTGCAGCCTCAGCCAGCAGCAGAAACACACACACTCCCTGTACAGCCTCAGCTAACACACACACACTCCCTGTGCAGCCTCAGCCAGCAGCAGAAACACACACACACACACTCCCTGTGCAGCCTCAGCCAGCAGCAGAAACACACACACACTCCCTGTGCAGCCTCAGCCAGCAGCAGAAACACACACACACACACACTCCCTGTGCAGCCTCAGCCAGCAGCAGAAACACACACACACACTCCCTGTGCAGCCTCAGCCAGCAGCAGAAACACACACACACACACACTCCCTGTGCAGCCTCAGCCAGCAGCAGAAACACACACACACTCCCTGTGCAGCCTCAGCCAGCAGCAGAAACACACACACACTCCCTGTGCAGCCTCAGCCAGCAGCAGAAACACACACACACACACCCTGTGCAGCCTCAGCCAGCAGCAGAAACACACACACACACAAAAACATTCTGCTCACCTATCCTCCGTCGGCTCAGCAGCACGCAGACATGTGGACCTGATAATGATCACAGCTCCTGCCTGTCACTGCTGAACTTTCTGCCGGCGCGTGCAGAGCAGTTCTCACTGCACAACAGCCACTGGCCAATCACAGGTAATCATCTGAGGTCATATGGAGCAGGTGCTTGCCTCTGATTGGCAGGTGGCTGTTATTGTGTTCTGCAGCGAGAACTTTACTGTGCCCGGCAAAGGCAAAACTGGAAACTGAAATAGATAGCTGGAGGCTGCGGCCCCTGCACCGGTCGCCATCTTTGCCGGGTCCACGGGCCAGCGGGCTGCAAGAAGCCACCTGAAGGGCCGCATGAGGCCCGCGGGCCGCGTGTTTGAGACCCCTGCCATAGAGGCACATAATGGTCAGTCGAAGGAAAAGAAATAAAGAGAGAAAGAAAGAGGGAGGTAGCAAAGTGAATGATGACAGGGAAAAGGATCATGTTCAAGGGCAAGGAAGGCAAATTGTATTTTAGAGGATTTTTTTATTATTGATCAACAACTGTTCTCAATCAACCCAAAAGACTAACAAATATCAAAGCGTAATATTTTTGGAAGTTGGAGTGGGGTTTTTTGTTAGATTTGGCTATCTTAGGAGGATATCTGTTTTTGCAGGTAACTATTACCGTGCAGAATTATTAGGCAACTTAATAAAAACCAAATATATTCCCATCTCACTTGTTTATTTTCACCAGGTAAACCAATATAACTGCACACAATTTAGAAATAAACATTTCTGACATGCAAAAAGAAAACCCCAAAAAATTAGTGACCAATATAGCCACCTTTCTTTATGATGACACTCAACAGCCTACCATCCATAGATTCTGTCAGTTGCTTGATCTGTTTACGATCAACATTGCGTGCAGCAGCCACCTTAGCCTCCCAGATACTGTTCCAAGAGGTGTACTGTTTTCCCTGCCTGTTGACCTCACATTTTATGAGGGACCACAGGTTGTCTATGGGGTTCAGATCAGGTAAACAAGGGGGCCATGTCATTATTTTTTCATCTTTTAGACCTTTACTGGCCATCCACGCTGTTGAGTAGTTGGATATATGTAATGTAGCATTGTCCTGCATGAAAATCATGTTTTTCTTGAACGATACTGACTTCTTCTTGTACCACTGCTTGAAGAAGTTGTCTTCCAGAAACTGACAGTAGGTCTGGGAGTTAAGCTTCACTCCATCCTCAACCCGAAAAGGTCCCACAAGTTAATCTTTGATGATACCAGCCCATACCTGTACTCCAACTCCACCTTGCTGGCGTCTGATTCGGAGTGGAGCTCTCTGCCCTTTACTGATCCAGCCTCTGGCCCATCCATCTGGCCCATCAAGAGTCACTCTCACTTTATCAGTCCATAAAACCTTTGAAAAATCAGTCTTAAGATATTTCTTGGCCCATTCTTGATGTTTTATCTTATGTTTCTTGTTCAAAAATGGTCATTTTCAGCCTTCCTTACCTTGACCATGTCCCTGAGTATGGCACACCTTGTGCTTTTTGATACTCCAGTAACGTTTCAGCTCTGAAATATGGCCAAACTGGTGGCAAATGGCATCTTGACAGCATCACGCTTCATTTTTCCTCAGTTCATGGGCAGTTATTTTGCGCCTTTTTTGCCCAACACACTTCTTGCGACCCTGTTGGCTATTTGCCATGAACCACTTGATTGTTTGGTGATCATGCTTCAAAAGTTTGGCAATTTCAAGACTACTGCATCCCTCTGTAAGACATCTCACAATTTTGGACTTTCAGAGCCCGTCAAATCTTTCTTCTGACCCATTTTGCAAAAGGAAAGGAAGTTGACTAATAATTAAGCACACCTTATATAGGGTGTCCCTCCTCATTACAGAGATGCACATCACCTGATTTACTTAATTGGTAGTTGGCTTTCAAGGCTATACAGCTTGGAGTAGAGGCCCCGTCACACTAAGCAACATCGCTAGCAACATCGCTGCTAACGAACAACTTTTGTGACGTTGCTAGCGATGTTGCTGTGTGTGACATCCAGCAACAACCTGGCCCCTGCTGTGAGGTCGTTGGTTGTTGCTGAATGTCCTGGGCCATTTTTTAGTTGTTGCTGTCCTGCTGTGAAGCACAGATCGCTGTGTGTGACAGCGAGACAGCAACAACTAAATGTGCAGGCAGCAGGAGCCGGCTTCTGCTGAGGCTGGTAACCAATGTAAACATCGGGTAACCAAGAAGCCCTGTCCTTGGTTACCCGATATTTACCTTTGATACCAGGCTCCGCAGCTCTCACTGTCAGTGCCGGCTCCTGCTCTGTGCACATGTAGCTGCAGGACACATCGGGTTAATTAACCCCATGTGTGCTGTAACTAGGAGAGCAGGGAGCCAGCGCTAAGCATTGTGTGCTGCTCCCTGCTCTGTGCACATGTAGCTGCAGGACACATCGGGTTAATTAACCCCATGTGTGCTGTAACTAGGAGAGCAGGGAGCCAGCGCTAAGCAGTGTGTGCTGCTCCCTGCTCTGTGCACATTTAGCTGCAGCATACATCGGGTAATTAACCCGATGTGTGCTGTAACTAGGAGAGCAGGGAGCCAGCGCTCAGTGTGCGCTGCTCCCTGCTCTCTGCACGTGTAGCTCCGTGCGCTGGTAACCAAGGTAAATATCGGGTTGGTTACCCGATATTTACCTTAGTTACCAAGCGCAGCATCTTCCACGCGGCGCTGGGGGCTGGTCACTGGTTGCTGGTGAGCTCACCAGCAACTCGTGTAGCCACGCTCCAGCGATCCCTGCCAGGTCAGGTTGCTGGTGGGATCGCTGGAGCGTCGCAGTGTGACATCTCACCAGCAACCTCCTAGCAACTTACCAGCGATCCCTATCGTTGTTGGGATCGCTGGTAAGTTGCTTAGTGTGACTGGACCTTAGGACAACATCTATAAAAAGTATCATGTGAACAAAATACTCATTTGCCTAATAATTCTGCACACAGTGTACATAGTTGTGTAGTACAATTTTATGTCATAGGTTATACAACATAGCAAGACTGAGAACAGCAAGACTGAGCACAGCAATAAAACAGAAGGTAGTTATATTGCAGCAGCAAGGTTTCTCCAAGGCAAAGATTTGAAAACAGACTGGCATTTCAAGACGTGCTGTTTAAGTTCTTTTGAAAAACACAAAAAAATGAGCAATGTTGAGGACCGAGTACAGTGATACAGGATACAGTGGTCAACCAAAAAAAACTAATTGCAGCAAATGAAAAATGCTTAATACATACTTTCCTTTGAAATTAGATATCCAACACTACCACCAGCTCAGATTTGGCAACAACCATTAGGACACAACTACAGTGCCTTGCGAAAGTATTCGGCCCCTTGAATTTTTCAACCTTTTCCCACATTTCAGGCTTCAAACATAAAGATAAAAATTTTAATGTTATGGTGAAGAATCAACAACAAGTGGGACACAATTGTGAAGTTGAATGAAATTTATTGCTTGTTTTAAACTTTTTTATAAAATAAATAACTGAAAATTGGGGCGTGCAGTATTATTCGGCCCCTTTACTTTCAGTGCAGCAAACTCACTCCAGAAGTTCATTGAGGATCTCTGAATGATCCAATGTTGTGCTAAATGACTGATGATGATAATAAATATAATCCACTTGTGTGTAATTAAGTTTACGTATAAATGCACCTGCTCTGTGATAGCCTCAGTGTTCTGTTTAAAGCACAGAGAGCATCATGCAGAAAAAGGAACACAACAGGCAGGTCCGTGATACTGTTGTGGAGAAGCTTAAAGCCGGATTTGGTTGCAAAAAGATTTTCAAAACTTTAAACATCCCAAGAAGCACTGTGGAAGCGATCACATTGAAATGGAAGGAGGATCATACCACTGCAAATCTACCAAGACCCAGCCGGCCCTCAAAAATTTCATGTCAAACAAGGAGAAGACTGATCAGAGATGCAGCCAAGAGGCCCATGATCACTCTGGATAAACTGCAGAAATCTACAGCTGAGGTGGGAGAGTCTGTCCATAGCACAACACTGTGCACTGTGCACATAGTACACTGCACAAACTCCAAAAAAATATACTCATAGGGAACCTAGATTGTGAGCCCCAATGGGGACAGTGTTGCCATTGTATGTAAAGCGCTGTGGAATTAACAGCGCTATATAAATGAATAAATATATTATTATTATTTTTATTATATGATGTAATTTCGAGGAAAGCATGATGTTTCTTTCTTTCTCCCATCAGGCAGATGTCTGGCTCCAAATGTATTCAGCAGCAATCTTCTAACTCATGGATATGAAGAACGTGTTGGTGCCTGAACAGACTGCTTCATCCTGGGCCCTTCGTATTGACCTGCACGTTCATATCGGTTCCTCACTCAGCAACAGTCTCATTGCAAGAAGACTCCAGGAAAAGATAGATGTTTAACTGAAACCTTGTATTGATGCTGAAAGTAGCAGGTACAAAGAGTAATTTTTCTCCGTAGAGCATACAACATGTACATAAGATGGCTGGTACTAAAACACTACATGGAAAAGAAGGGCGGGGAAACTGACATCACAGCTACAGGGAGAAAGTAGGAACAAATACAAGGAAAGTCAAACCTTCTACCTAGCAACAGAAAAGACAATACACAGTAATGAAAAACAGTGAACAATTCCCAAGTGGTGGGACATGACAAGCAATAAACAGTCCACAAAAACATACATGTCATTAAGAACCATCTGTAGCATAAAGAAAACAAGCAATTCTAGAATTAATGATATGGCCAGCACAGAGCCCTGATCTGATCTCATCATCATCCCCGAATCTGTGTGGGATTATATGAAGAGACAGAAGTATTGAACAAGCCTACACCCACAAGTTGTCCAAAATATTAGCAGCAACATCAATATAGAATGACTTTAAAAACTGTGTGCAAGCGTACCAATTATTTTACCAAACCAGCCAATCATTACCTAAAGTGGATTGTATATCTGTTCTGCTTCTTTAAAAAAAAATTAAAAAATCTTCTGCATTGAGTGTATAGACTGCTATGTGAATGTTAATTGGTGTTACAGGCAACTCATAATTCCAGCTGAGCAGGAATTATTTTAAGGTATAGCTGCCCTGCAGCGTGCAATAGTCTGCATAAACATCACTTTATGCAAGAAGCTGATCAGACGAAATACAAGAAATATGCATCCTTATAGTACAAAAAAAAAATCAGAAGTCTGGTCAGACCAGGCACAAAGCTTCTAAACTATGGATAATTTAACTGACCTATTAATATATAAATCATATTTACATTTTAAATTCAAAGATGAAATAAACCTATAGGACAACTGCCCACATGAATAGCCCTACATCTAATATCTTAAATAGTAATATTTTATTACCAAATACAATATGTTATGCCACAAAGAGTACATTTTAAAGCAAGTAAAACTATCAAAATAAAATAATTACCTCAGCTCAAAAAAACAGCTGAAGTTTTATACTACCGTAGTAGAATACCAAGAATGGATCAGATGTATACCTCTATACTAATGCACAAAAAAAACCACAACAACAGTACAGTAACATAAACTAGTATATATTGAATAGCAAACAGAAAGCAGTTATTACCAAACAATGAAATGTGCCAATCCAGGAATGTCAACAGTAAAGAAAATACGAAAGATATGCATCCAAATATAAGTATGGGAGAAAAAAACAAACAAAAAATAAAGAAAAACTACCCTACACGTATAGCCATACCAAGGTGGCTTCCTCAGGGGTGATGCCAGCCCTACACTACTCCATATACTTTATTGTGCTGTGTGCCCACCTGTGTTTTGTCTTTGGTAGAGTAAACAATCTTCTCATATGTAGCACTTGATTTTATATAAAAACAATATTTCTACTTAAAATTCAACATACAGTGCCTTGCGAAAGTATTCGGCCCCTTGAATTTTTCAACCTTTTCCCACATTTCAGGCTTCAAACAAAGATAGAAATTTAAATTTTATGGTGAAGAATCAACAACAAGTGGGACACAATTGTGAAGGTGAACAATATTTATTGCTAATTTTAAATTTTTGTAAAACATAAAAAACTGAAAATTGGTGCGTGCAATATTATTTGGCCCTTTTAATTTCAGTGCAGCAAACTCACTCCAGAAGTTATTGAAGATCTCGGAATGAACCAATGTTGTCCTAAATGACTGATGATGATAAATATAAGCCACCTGTGTGTAATCAAGTCTCCGTATAAATGCACCTACTCTGTGATAGTCTCAGTGTTCTGTTTAACGCACAGATAGCATCATGAAGACCAATGAACAAAACAGGTAGGTCCGTGATAAAAAAAAGATTTCCAAAACTTTAAACATCCCAAGAAGCACTGTGCAAACGATCATATTGAAATGGAAGGAGTATCATACCACTGCAAATCTACCAAGGCCTGGCCGTCCCTCAAAAATTTCATGTCAAACAAGGAGAAGACTGATCAGAGATGCAGCCAGGAGGCCCATGATCACTCTGGATGAACTGCAGAGATCAACAGCTGAGGTGAGAGAGTCTGTCCATAGGACAACAATCATTCGTACACTGCACAAATCTGGCCTTTATGGAAGAGTGGCAAGAAGAAAGCCATTTCTCAAAGATATCCATAAAAAGTATTGTTTAAAGTTTGCCACAAGCCACCTGGGAGACACACCAAATATGTGGAAGAAGGTGCTCTGGTCAGATGAAAGCAAAATTGAATTTGTTGGGCACAATGCAAAACGATATGTTTGGTGTAAAAGCAACACAGCTCATCACCCTGAACACACCATCCCCACTGTCAAACATGGTGGTGGCAGTATCATGGTTTGGACCTGCTTTGCTTCAGCAGGGACAGGGAAGATGGTTAAAATTGATGGGTGGATGGAGCCAAATACAGGACCATTCTTGAAGAAAATTTGTTGGAGTCTGCAAAAGACCTGAGACTGGGATGGAGATTTGTCTTTCAACAAGACAATGATCCAAAACATAAAGCAAAATCTACAATGGGATGGTTCACAAATAAACGTATCCAGGTGTTAGAATGGCCAAGTCAAAGTCCAGACCTGAACCCAATCGAGAATCTGTGGAAATAGCTGAAAACTGCTGTTCACAAATGCTATCCATCCAACCTCAATGAGCTCGAGCGGTTTGCAAAGGAAGAATGGGCAAGAATTTCAGTCTCTCGATGTGCAAAACTGATAGAGACATACCCCAAGCGACTTGCAGCTGTAATGGCATCATCCTGGGCAGAGATGTCTCCATCACTCACATATGTAAGGCTGCTACTTGGTCTTCACCTTCCACCTTCTATAATCACTATAAATTGGATTGGATCTACCCTCTGCTTCAGACCGTACTTTCGGGTGATCGGTGCTGCAGGCCGTGGTCCCTCCCTAGGTGGCATTGTCTCTGAAAGTCTCTCAGTGGGTGCTGTCATGGCGATAGGAAAAGACTAAATCACTTACCAGTAATGGGATTTTCCGGAGTCCACAACAGCACCCTCACACCCCTACCCTTATTGACTTTTTCACTCCTTTGATTGATGTGGTATTTCTTTCTGGTGTTCTTATTTTCTTTTGTGTCATACTAATACATTGCGGTTCCTCTCCGATGCTCTGGAAACCAGAGACCGCCCTTTTTTTTTATAGGTTTTCTGTCCTGATGGGGCGTATCCCTCTCTCAGTGGGTGCTGTCCTGGACTCCGGAAAATCCCATTACCGGTAAGTAATTTAGTATTTTCTCATTAATTTATTAAGCTGCATCTCGTGAATAAAAAATAGGTATGTGGTTAAAGCTATTCCAAAGAGTGAATTTAAAAGTATAGCTTTATTCAATATAATAATGATAAAAACCACACACAGTGTATAAAAGGGGGGAGAGAGACAGAGTGCAAACAAGTAGGGCAGCAGAGTTGCCGTGGATACAGTGACCTGTGAGCACAAATAGTATAATGGCACGCAAAGCAGAGTGTACCAAAGTTGCAGCTGGCACGCACAGAGTGCTCCTCATATAAATGATGGTGAATTCTGGTACTGTCAGCACCCGAATCAACCACTGAGTAAATAGGGTGCATTAACCCCTATTAGGTGTGGGAATCCCCATATCAACCACGCTCAGGACACCTATGACAGGCATGTAGTATGTATCCAGATGCAATTACATCCCTCATGTCACAATAGCTGCCTATCAAGATGTCCAAAAGCACGAATGCAAATGGGGAAACAAAGAGAAGCACACACACCCACTAATGATTGGATGTGTGTGCAAAGATTCAGGTGTGGAGAGCCCAGCACATATAAACAATAATAATGGACCAGCTGCAAGTCAGGGCCAAGCTGCAGCCAAACAGTCGTAGAGATATAAGTTAAGAGTGCTCACCCATATTAGCTAATCCACGGCAATTGCTGTCCAGGGGGCCCCGACGCTGCGTTTCGCGTAGGGCTTGCTCGGGGGGGCCATACAGTAGACTTGTGTGTCGGGTAATTTATAGCCCAGAGTGACCGTGAGATAGCTGTGAAAGTTGCGCATGCGCAGCGTGAGTGGGTGCCACGAACGCATCACTTCCGGCCTCAGAGCGGTGATGCGGGTCAGGGAAATCCCTGGTGACGTCACATAATCCCGCCCTCACCACCCACTGAAGCCTTCTGGGATGCGTTCCAGCTGTCAGTCCACGGCGCGCATGCGCAGTAGCATCTCACGGGCATATAATGTTTAAGGAGACGTAAAGGGGGGTAAGCATAGGAGCAGAGACAATACATAAGACTCAATCCATACACAGATTACAGTTGTAACGTTGCAATACATATAAGGGGCGAAAAACGACATTTACAGGCTGATATAAAGCATAACTTGTTTTTTCGCTCCAGAAAAATGACGATATCTGTTGAATGAGTTAAAAAGTCTCTTATACCTAATAGAGACAAAGATAGAAAAGAATAATTAAAAATAAAATGACACACAAAATTAAAACTAAGGACACAAAAATTCCAGCATAAATTTACAAAAATGGAGCAAAGCTCTGCTGCTCATTAAGGCCACTAGGTTTAAGTGTACCCAAAATGTGAATCCAGCGACATTCACGCTGCGCCAAAAGGCGCTTCATGTCGCCCCCTCTAGATCCCATCCTAACCTGTTCAATTCCACGGACTTTAAACCCGGCAGGATCATAGTTATGAAAAGCATGAAAATGTCTGGGTATCGGTTTAAGGAGAGCCGGCTCCTCAGCAGTGCGTGCTGCTAAAATGTCTCTTACATGTTCGCGCGTGCGGACACGTAACTCTCTAGAGGTGAGACCTACATAAATCAGACTGCAAGTACATGTGGCATAATATACCACATATGTACTGCTGCACGACATGAAGTCCAATATTTGAAATTCTCTCTGTCCATCCGCAGTTTTAAATGCAGTAGATCTCACCATATTGGAGCACGCACGACAATCACCACAAGGATAGAAGCCAACTCTCCTCCTCCCCACCGCCACAGGATTGGTTACTTTAGCTACGTAGTGGCTTTTAACCAAATGATCCCTTAAATTCATACTCCTCCTTGCCGTTATCAAGGGGGATGCAGGTAAGACACCAGCCAAGGTTGGCTCAGTAAGAAGAACCGACCAATGCTTCTGCAAAACCTGCCGTATACACTCCCATTGGTGGTTGTAAGTGGAGATAAACCAGATAACCCCAGGGGATGACCTCTTGGGAATAGGAGTCAAGAGATCCCTCCTATTACTAGATTTGGCTCTCAAATAACCTCTCCTAATGCACCTCCTGCTATAGCCCCTCTCAGTAAACCTATCTTTTAGGTCCTCGGCCTGCTCCTCAAAAAGTTTGCCAGTTGAACAAATGTACCTGATGATGTACTGTTCATCTGGCAGGGTTCTTTATTTGATTTACAAACATTTATGACAGGATTGAACCGCAACGACTTCAACATCAGACTTACCTATAAATACGACAAACGGGAAATTGACTTCTTGGACATAAAAATCCTTGTACAAATGGATGGTGTGGTACACACTGATCTATATAGAAAAGAGACCTCTGTTAATGCCCTCCTGCACGCCTCCTCTGCCCATACACCAGCTACCGTTAGGGCAATTCCCATAGGCCAGTTCCTCAGAGCCAGGAGGATCTGGAGGATATGGAGATTCTTCCAGACCGATGTTGTTCATGTTGGTCTTGTTAAGGAAGTTTGCTGGATTCAGACGCTCCTGATTCATTTAAGGAGTTTTCCCCTGAACAAAGTTAATTTTAATCAATAGATCTTGGAATAATTATATGTTTAATGAGTTGATGTGTTTAAAAAAAATGTTCCCGTGCTGAGATAATGTTATACATGTGCCCCTGCTATGTACTGTGTAATGCCCGTGTTTGACCATACAGGGACATGGTCTGAGCATACCACATCTGCTGTACCAGGGAGGAAGTGAAAAAGTATACATACATTACACAAACAATTATTTAATTGAAAAACATTTTTTAAAAACAGACAGGGAAATGTTTTACCTCACAAAAAGAATCAATTGTAATATTTGTATACTCTCTTTTGTGTCCTCCCTTGCTTACCAGATGTGGTATGATCAAACTACTGTATCTCCCTGTATGGTCAGACACGGCCATTACACAGTACATAGCAGGGGCACATTTATAAGATCTCAGAACAGGACATTTTTTGTTAAATCACATCCAATTATAAAATTATAGTATTTCAAGATCTATTGAGTAAAATGAACGTTAAAATTAAATTTATTCATGGAAAAAACCCTTTAGGAGAAACATGTTTCTTAATGAATAAGGATTGTCTGACTGGTGTTGATCAACTCGCCACAAATCTGCCAGTAAGTTGAAGTCAGGTGAAGTCGCAGAAAAAAAAAGTTAAAAATTTGGAATAACTATTTCTGCACCATGTACTAATAAAATGTAGCCTGATTATGTTTTTCTATAGTTATAACTTGTATAACAATCTAACAAAAGTGATACACAGTGAAAACACAGAGTTGAAACGTTGATGTCTTGAGAAAACTGAACACACATCCCCCAGGCAGAGAGAAAAGTATTTGAACCTTTAAAATGTAACAATTTTTCGATCAACCTTTAACAGCAATCAGCCACATCAAACATTTCCTGCAGATGCAAGTAAGATTTGACAATGTTAAAGTGGTATTTTACTATTTAGCAGCATATACCTTATTTTTCAAATATAAAACATCAATTTTCTTAGATTTATTATTAAAAACTACCCCAGACAGATACAACACAAAAAAACATAACTAACCAATACAAGTACAAACTGTGGGCACAAAGAGTATCAAAATATATATACCCACATGACCATTTAAAAGGAAGGATAATATCGGGACTAAAAATAGTAATCCCTGCAGATGTTCTGTCCCTGCCTGTCAAAGGAGTAAAACACCCTTATTTATACAGTGCCCCCATTCATTGATGGCTAACCCTTAAGGTACCGTCACACTAAGCAACTTACCAGCGATCCCAACAACGATAGGGATCGCTGGTAAGTTGCTAGGAGGTTGCTGGTGAGCTGTCACACTGCGACGCTCCAGCGATCCCACCAGCAACCTGACCTGGCAGGGATCGCTGGAGCGTGGCTACACGAGTTGCTGGTGAGCTCACCAGCAACCAGTGACCAGCCCCCAGCGCCGCGTGGAAGATGCTGCGCTTGGTAACTAAGGTAAATATCGGTAACCAACCCGATATTTACCTTGGTTACCACCGCACGAAGCTACACGTGCAGAGAGCAGGGAGCAGCGCACACTGAGCGCTGGCTCCTTGCTCTCCTAGCTACAGCACACATCGGGTTAATTACCCGATGTATGCTGCAGCTAAATGTGCACAGAGCAGGGAGCAGCGCACACTGAGCGCTGGCTCCTTGCTCTCCTACTTACAGCACACATGGGGTTAATTACCTGATGTGTGCTGCAGCTACATGTGCACAGAGCAGGAGCCGGCAGCACAGGCAGTGAGAGCGGCGGAGGCTGGTATCGAAGGTAAATATCGGGTAACCAAGGACAGGGCTTCTTGGTTACCCGATGTTTACATTGGTTACCAGCCTCCGCAGAAGCCGGCTCCTGCTGCCTGCACATTCAGTTGTTGCTCTGTCGCTGTCACACACAGCGATCTGCGCTTCACAGCAGGACAGCAACAACTAAAAAATGGCCCAGGACATTCAGCAACAACCAACGACCTCACAGCAGGGGCCAGGTTGTTGCTGGATGTCACACACAGCAACATCGCTAGCAACGTCACAAAAGTTGTTCGTTAGCAGCGATGTTGCTAGCGATGTTGCTTAGTGTGACGGGGCCTTTAACCTCCCCCTACTTATCCAATTGTAAACACAATGATAATTCTGCGCCAATACTGATAACTATACAGGGAGAACACCAAGAGAGAAATACAATGGGTGAACACAGATAATCAGTATTCTGAGGCACTACAAAAAAGATCTCAATGTATCAATATATACCAACATGACACTAAAAGGGGTGACATCAGAACAATTATTCATCCCTCAAAGAGGTCTGTCCCTGCCTGTCAATGGAGTATAGCACTCTGATTTAAACGGTGCCCCATTCTTCGAGGGCTATTCCTTAGTATATCCCTATCCTCCCTGTATAAGACACAAAAGTAAATCAATAATAATATAAATAGAGTGGATGAAGAGGAGAGCACTTTAGGGTTGACACAAATAATGATAATTTTGGTCACATATCTGACATTCTAGCAGACAATGGCCTCAAAAAGCTGGTATAATAATATTCTACTTTAACTCCATTTCTCGCTGCATTCCCCTCCCAAAAAAATGATAATTGGGGTTCATCATCAAACCGGAAGGGGCACAATGACCTTCATACAGATGATTCCACAAATGGGAGTTACAGCATAACAGAATATGAGTACTATGGGTATGGAAAGAAAGACAATGTGCTAGTAGGATAACGATCTGAAGCATACAGTCATATGAAAAAGTTTGGGCACCCCTATTAACGTTAACCTTTTTTCTTTATAAGAATTTGGATTTTTGCAACAGCTATTTCAGTTTCATATATCTAATAACTGATGGACTGGGTAATATTTCTGGATTGAAATGAGGTTTATTGTACTAATAGAAAATGCGCAATCCGCATTTAAACAAAATTTGACCGGTGCAAAAGTATGGGCACCCTTATCAATTTCTTGATTTGAACACTCCTAACTACTTTTTACTGACTTACTAAAGCACTAAATTGGTTTTGTAACCTCATTGAGCTTTGAACTTCATAGGCAGGTGTATCCAATCATGAGAAAAGGTATTTAAGGTGGCCACTTGCAAGTTGTTCTCCTATTTGAATCTCCTATGAAGAGTGGCAACATGGGCTCCTCAAAACAACTCTCAAATGATCTGAAAACAAAGATTATTCAACATAGTTGTTCAGGGGAAGGATACAAAAAGTTGTCTCAGAGATTTAAACTGTCAGTTTCCACTGTGAGGAACATAGTAAGGAAATGGAAGAACACAGGTACAGTTCTTGTTAAGCCCAGAAGTGGCAGGCCAAGAAAAATATCAGAAAGGCAGAGAAGAAGAATGGTGAGAACAGTCAAGGACAATCCACAGACCACCTCCAAAGACCTGCAGCTTCATCTTGCTGCAGATGGTGTCAATGTGCATCGGTCAACAATACAGCACACTTTGCACAACGAGAAGCTGTATGGGAGAGTGATGCGAAAGAAGCCGTTTCTGCAAGCACGCCACAAACAGAGTCGCCTGAGGTATGCAAAAGCACATTTGGACAAGCCAGTTACATTTTGGAAGAAGGTCCTGTGGACTGATGAAACAAAGATTGAGTTGTTTGATCATACAAAAAGGCATTATGCATGGAGGCAAAAAACACGGTATTCCAAGAAAAGCACTTGCTACCCACAGTATAATTTGGTGGAGGTTCCATCATGCTTTGGGGCTGTGTGGCCAGTGTCGGCACCGGGAATCTTGTTAAAGTTGAGGGTCGCATGGATTCAACTCAGTATCAGCAGATTCTTGACAATAATGTGCAAGAATCAGTGACGAAGTTGAAGTTACGCAGGGGATGGATATTTCAGCAAGACAATGATCCAAAACACCGCTCCAAATCTACTCGGGCATTCATGCAGAGGAACAATTACAATGTTCTGGAATGGCTATCCCAGTCCCCAGACCTGAATATCATTGAAAATCTGTGGGATGATTTGAAGCGTGCTGTCCATGCTCGGCGACCATCATATTTAACTGAACTGGAATTGTTTTGTAAACAGGAATGGCCAAATATACCTTCATCCAGGATTCAGGAACTCATTAAAAGCTACAGGAAGCGACTAGAGGCTGTGATTTTTGCAAAAGGAGGATCTACATAATATTAATGTCACTTTTATGTTGAGGTGCCCATACTTTTGCACCGGTCAAATTTTGTTTAAATGCAGATTGTACATTTTCTGTTAGTACAATAAACCTCATTTCAATCCAGAAATATTACTCAGTCCATCAGTTATTAGATATATGAAACTGAAATAGCTGTTGTAAAAACCCAAATTGTTATAAAGAAAAAAGGTTAACATTAATAGAGGTGCCCAAACTTTTTCATATGACTGTATATCAAGATTGGCAAATAGTTCAATGGCAATGAAGAAGAGGAGCTGGATTGGCCCCCACAGTCCCCAAACCTCAACCCAATTGAAAACTATTGGGTAGAGTTGAAGAAAAAGCTGTATACAGTTGAAACCAGAAGTTTACATATACTATCTAAAAAGACATATATCCGTGTTTTTCTCATTATCTGACATGATATCAAAATAAACCTTTCCTGTTTTAGGTCATTTAGGATTACCAAAATTATTTATATTTGCCAAATGCCAGAATAATAAGAGAGAATGATTTAAGGCATTTTTATTACTTTCTGCAAAGCCAAAGGTTTACATACATTTCATTAGTATTTTGTATCATTGCCCTTAAACTGTATGACTTGGGTCAAACATTTTGGATATCCTTCCACAAGTTTCTCCCAATACTTGGTAGGAATTTGGGCCCATTCCTCCTGACAGAACTGTGAAGTGCACCAGTCCCCCTAGCAGCAAAACCCCACAACATGACTTTCCCATGATGCTACACCAAGAAGCAGTGTGTTTCAGGTGTGCATTAAAATACATCCACAGGTGTGTCTCTAATTAACTCAGATGTTGCAAATAACATAAATAATCAGAAGCTTCCAAAGACATGACATCATCATATGGGCTGTCCCATATTGCTTAAAGGCATACTACTCTTCGTGTATGTAAACGTTTGACTTACAGAAAGTAATAAAAAATGCCTTAAAACATTCTATCTAAAGGGGCATACATAGACAAGTACATTAATCATGAACAATTCAAGGCACTTTACCCAGCTCATGCCGATTGCCCTGGTGTGGTGGCAATGAGGGTAATATAAAGGTGTAATGAAAGTTCACAGCTGCCACTAAGCACTAGATTACTACTGGGAGGTGTATATGAGACCCTCCATTACTAATACTATAAGTTAAAAGAAATAAACACAAAACACTCAAAAAATCCTTAATTTGAAATAAAATACAAAAAAACACTCTTTTCCAATTTATTAACCCCAAACACCCAGTTCTGATGTAATCCACACGAGATCCCATGAGGATTCCAGCTCTGCTACATACTAAAGTCACAGCGAGGTCACAGAATATGACCACACACTGTGGCTTCAGGCAGAGATTGACTGAGCCGTAGCTGTGAGCGGTGATGTCACTCAGTTTATCTGCGTTCACAGCTGGAGGTGCCCCACCAGTGACTGCAGTTAAACTGACCTCACTGACCTACACAGCACAGTAGTGCCAAACCATGATTCCTCCACTGTCCAACATAGTTGAAATGAGGTTTCGTGTTTATGTTCTTTATCCTCCAGACAAGTTTCACTTTTATCCCACTTCAATAGAACACTTTCTTAGAAGCGTTGAGGAACATCATAGTGGTTTTAAGGCTACCCAAGAAGGGCTACTGTCATAGCTCGACTCAGGGGCTTGATCTGGTGAATTCTTGTTGTGTGGTCAGTTTCCATTTCTTTTGGACCACAGCATGTTTTGCATCGGTCCAACTGCTGTTAATTCTGCCATCTTACCTTTGCCTTTCTGTTTACTACCACTCAGGTGTGTTCACTTCCTTGTGGGTTTTTTTTTTGCCTGATTATATCTTGGGAGGGGCTATTTATGCTCACCATGCACATATCTCGCTGCTGGCTATATTCCAAGATTGATTAATGAGCTCCTCAGTTTATGATAATGTTGCCGAGTTATCACTGTTGTTTTTCCTTGAGGTTTGCTTGTATGTTTCTCTTCCCAGCATTCTTCCATTGTTTCATTTGGGATTTGGAGGGGTTCCATTAACTTGTAAGTATTTTGGGGTTTCTTTCAGTTTCTTCTGTCTTTCCTGTACGACTGTGAACACGTCTTTGGGCCTGTGTCTCACCCACTGCCTTGCCTATGTGTACTTCTTTTATGTTTAATGATGTTTTGTGTTACACTTGGTTTAGCGTTTAGGGCGCAGTTAAGGTCACTCAGTCAGCCGTTGTTGGGTTACGGTGCCATTGCGCAACTTTAGAGTACCCACCTCTGCGGTCAGGCTGGGCCAAAATATTTCCAGCTTTAGGGTACTCCTAGTCTGTATAGGGACTTGTCATTAACATCTCCTCTTGTTTGTTCGTCCCCATGTAAGTGGAAGGGATCAGTCGTAACAGCTATATTGTTTATTTTGTATAGTAGAGGCTTACTTTGTCATGTCCTATGAACACTATTCTTTTTCAGAATTTCTCTTTATACTGAACACATGAATCCAGGATTTCTGCAGTTTGTAACTCTCAGTGAGTCTTTTGGGATTACTTTTGGGTTCCTTCTATTCACTTCCAGTATTGCCATATGTGCTCTTGGACATATCATAAACAAAAACACACCACAAAGTAGAGTAGTAATAATTTAAAATGTTCTTTATTTGTAGACAATTTGTCTAATTATAGCTTTCTGTAGGTCTGTAGAAGGGATTCAATAGTGGATTTTATAGCCTGTTTAGCTTTATGCATCTCTTGCCATGCCTTGTGAAAATGATTTGCCTCAAGGCATGGTTTACGTTAACAAATAAATAGCTTTCTCACTAACCAGGTTGTGTGTGCCTTTATTTAACAGGCAAAGCATATGTAATCCGAGGACTGGAATCTCATCTCCTTTCCAAGTTCAAATTTTCATCTTAACCATTTTTCTTTTACAGCTTTCCATATGTACATAAAAAGCCTAAAATCTTGCAATTTTAACATCACCAAGCATACGATTATGGAAAAGTTACACAAGCCAAACAAAGCCCATTAAACAACCTCTATCAGCTACATGGAAGCTGATCTGCAATTAATAGTTGGTTTAGGCAAGCTGACCGTACTTCCATCTGCACAGTTTGATTGTCAATATGATCCCTCTGTCCTCATAAAATATCATTTTTCTCAACAGGCCATATCCTGTTTCCACAAGATGATGTGGTCATGAGAACAAGCGATTGGTGGCCCGTTTATAAAGGCCAATTATCTTGAAATGACCATTCCTTGTAATGCTAGTTCCTTATCATCATCATCAACCAGTGTAAAAGCACCCATACACTGACAATTCCTGTTCTGTAGAGATCACTTGTCAGCATTAATATCATTATCATGAAAAGCAGGATTACAATGAAAGGTGTCAACTATATATACAGTAGTGGCCAAAAATTTTAAGACTGACACAAATTTTGTTTCTCACAAAGTTTTATCACTTCAGTGCAGTAGCGTAGCTAGCGGGAGGGGGGGCAGAGGGTGTGGTCGCCCCGTGCTCAGAGGGGGATTACTCGGAGCTACAATACTATTAACCGTATCAGTTACACTGCACCTTTAAATACAGTGGCTTGACTGTGTCATGAGGTTTAAGTTCTATCACACAGAGCACTGTTTGCAGAGGATTCCCTGCTGCTGTTCCTCCAGAACCTGTGCGGTGCTCATTGCCGGTTCCGCCTCCTTCTCCCTCCACTGTCTCATTAATTTCCTCCTGCTGCACACGGAGCTCTGGGCTGCTAGTAAGAGGCAGAGAGGATCTAAGATTGTGTGCAGTGGGGAGGGAAGAGATTTACTGTGGTGACAGGGGGCAGTATCCATTACTGTGTAGTGTGGGGGCCTGACAACATGTAGATACTGAGGGGATGTGTGGGGGGGAGGGGAGATATATATTATAAAGGCCTGATAACATGTATGTATTGAGGTGATGTGTGTGGGGGGAGGGGGGCTGTGTATGATAAAGGCCTGATAACATGTATGTACTGAGGGGATGTGTGTGTGGGGGGAGGGGGGCTGTATATTATAAAGGCCTGATAACATGTATGTACTGAGGGGATGTGTGTGGGAAGGGTGGCTGTAAATTATAAAGGCCTGATAACATGTAAATAATGAGGGGCTGTGTGTGTGGAGAAGGGGGGCTATATATTATACCCTGATAACATGCATGATAACATGTAGTGTTGGCCAATCATACTGTGTATAGGGGAGCTGTGGGCCCATCAAACTGTGTATAGGAGAAGTGTGGGCCCATCATACTGTGTATAGGGGAGCTGTGGGCCCATCATACTGTGTATAGGTGAGCTGTGGGCATATCATACTGTGTATAGGGGTGCTGTGGGCCCATCTTACTGTGTATAGGGGAGCTGTGCACCCATCTTACTGTGTATAGGGGAGCTGTGTGCCTATCATATTGTGTATAGGGGAGGTGTGGGCAAATCATACTGTGTATAGGGAAGCTGTGGGCCCATTATACTGTGTGTAGGGGAGGTGCGGGCTCATCATACTGTGTATAGGGGAGGTGTGGGCCCATCATACTTTGTATAGGAGAGCTTGGGTCCATTATAATTTATATAGGGGAGGTGTGGGCCCATCATACTGTGTTTTGGGGTAGTTATGGACCCATCATACTGTGCATAGGAGAGCTGTGGGCCAATTATACTGTGTATAGGGGAGTTGTGGACCCATTATACTGTGTATAGGGGAGTTGTAGGCCCATTATAATGTATATAGGGGAGCTGTGGGCCCATTATACTGTGTTTAGAGAGCTGTGGGCCCATCATACTGTGTATAGAGGAGCTGTGGGCCCCTTATACTGTGTATAGGGGAGTTATGGGCCCATTAGACTGTGTATAGGGGAAGTGTGGGTCAATTATACTGTATAGGGAGCTGTGAGTTCATCATACAGTGTATAGAGAACTTTGGGGACATCATACTCTGTTTAGAGTAAAGTAAAGGGGACGAATAATATTGCACGCCCCAATTTTCAGCTTTTTATTTTTTTACAAAAATTTAAAATAATCAATAAATATCGTTCATTTTCACAATTGTGTCCCACTTGTTGTTGATTCTTCACCATAACATTAAAATTTTTATCTTTATGTTTAAAGCCTGAAATGTGGGAAAAGGTTGAAAAATTCAAGGTGGCCGAATACGTTCGCAAGGCACTGTATAACTGTACTATAATCTCTCACATGTACTGCAGGACTGATATCTACCACTATATAGTCACTATATGGTGGTAATATTGCTGTTGGCCTTTGTGTAGATTTATTTTCAGTAACAGGGCGGTCATCTGCTGAGTGTTTTCAGATCTTTGAGTCAAATGTTTCTATGATATACTGAAGTGTACTTATAAGGCTTTTTTTGATAGGTACATCAAGTTTATGCAAAAACTCAATATTTACAGTGATCACACTTATTTTCCAAGACTTCTGCAGACAGCCAAGATATATCAGCTTCTGGTCCAAGTTCTGACCAATTGCAACCCATTTTTGCCTAATCAGTGCTAGGCGTTTATCACAAGTGCTGTGTTTTTGCTTGTCCATCTATTTTTTAAGGAATGACCACATGATTTCAATGGGATCGAGATCTGGAGAGTTTCCTGGCCATGGACCTAAAATGTCAATATTTTGCTCATCAAGCCATTTAGTTATAACTTTTGCCTTGTGGCATGTTGCTCTGTTACAGTGGAAAAGTATTGTTTATCACAGATTCACCAAGATATTGCCACAATGGAAAAGCGTCAAGGCTACTGGAATCCATCAATGCTAAGTGACATTGCTGGACACTAATACGTGATGCACCAGACGTTGAGTGAAAGTGAAAATAAGCAGCAAAACACTTTTGGTTCAGTTGAATTATTGCTGCTGGTAACATTTAAATTCTTCATAATCAGTAAAACGTTCTCATGTTTCTCAAAATGTCTACGTGATACAGATCAAAACTTAAATTGCCGCTTAGCTTGAATGGGTTTATGATAATCACCTCTAATTTTCAAGGAAGCAAAACTTTCAAAACATCTGTTGTCCATTGTTTTGGTTTAGGATATACTTCTGGAGCTTGCTGGACTTTCTTGTGCACCCTTAAGCCTTTTTCACAGCACTTGAACTTTTTTGAAGTTCTTGATGACCTGATAAATAGTTTATTTAGGGGCAATCTTACAAAGCAGCAATGTTATCGTGTGTAAAGCCCTTTTTTTGTTTCCTTGGAGGTAACCATGGCTAACAGAAAAAGGCAATGATTTCATGCACCTGCCCCCTAATAGAGAAACGGACTGGCGGCTCGCTCTCCTGATAGGAGCATGTAGCTGCATAGAAATATGTGAGGTTGACATGCTCCTGTCAGGAGAGCCGCGGCCAGTCTGGGCGATGCGATCTTTGCGTGAGTGACATGTGTGACTCCAGCATAACATTTTCTCTCAACCTAGCTAGAACAAAACTCAACTGGTATAAGCCAGCCATTTTTTAGCAGGGCTAAAATTCAGTAGAAATGGGAGTTTTTGTGATTCATTTAATGACTACTTTTTTTGCAATTCATCTGATCATTCTTAATCTAGAGTTAATACAGATTGCCACTAAAAACTGAAGGAAACTTCTTGAAAATAAAAGTTTGGGTCAATCTCAAAACTTTTGGCCAAAGAAGAGGATTTGGGTATCTCTCTCTCCACAGAACAAATAAATAATCAATAAGGTCATGTCTGCAGGAATCAAACTATAACATTTTACCAAGATTTAAATTAAACAAAATGTTTCTCTCCATTGACCCAACTTGTTGGAGATGTAGATCTCGAAAAGGTGATTTCTTCCATATCTTTTCCTCATGTCCAGTTTCATAGTCTTTTTGGACTAAGGTGAAGAGGATAATTTAGTTGGTCTCAGATTTGTTTCTCCTTCAGCTTTATGAGACATCAGTATCCTCCTATAAACACTCTCTACTTAGATTCTTGGTGATGGATGCCAGAGCATGAATTCCTTTGTTATGGAAGAGAGCGAACACTCCCAGTCTGTCTCTTTGGATTTCCAAGGTTAACAATTTACTGCAAATGGAGGACTTGATGGCTTCTTTATACAACAGATGCTTTTTATAAAACCTGACAGCCTTTCTGGGTCTTGTTTGAATGGACCTCTAGTATACATGTATTAGTAATCTGCTTCCCTCCTCTCTGCCTTCCCTTCATTTTCATACTCTTTCACCCCTTATTCTTGCTATAAGTTAGGTTACCCCCCTTTTTCCATCCCTTATTTTCTCATCTTTTTCTACTTTCTGTTTTCTTTTTTATATAACAGGAAAAAATCTCTTACGAAACTTATTTTCACAGTGTGGGATTACAGTTATATGCAGTTTTCTGTTTTGCTTTTGAAGGCTCTTCAGCTCTTCCTTGTATACCTGTTGTAGGATTTTACTGTAATATACTGGTCCACGTTGCTGTTGTTACATATGCTATGCTAACTATATTCAGCTTATGTCATTTATTTTGTTTATAAAGGATTAACAAAAAGCCACACTTTTGGCCACAACGGTATATAAACACAGGACCTACCAGTCACGATAGTGATGGTCACAGCTCAACTCCTCCATATCCCTGCATAATGACCTCTACAAAGATCACAGAGCATGCCTAGAAACTTTACTATCTGAGTCAATGAACATCTCCAGTCTACGGTTTCTTATTGTCCATATGATTCTTGTAAAGCATATCTCTAAATGATTTAACACATAAAATATGACCTTTTCTACTGCTATAATCTAATCACATTAAAAGAACGTAACTACCACTATATAATACAATCAAATCCTAAATGTAGTATCATTTAAATTCGCATGTCAAGTCTGTGTCATACATAGGGCAACTTCCTGAAATGAAATGCAGTCACTGGAGCATTGTTTGTATGCACGTACACAGAAACAATGCATTACTCATGTCCACATTGCCTGGCATAGAGATTGGTCATTGGCTTTATTATGATATCAAAGAGTGATACATCTGTGTTCCCTCCTTTCTATCTAGTCTTTCCTTTAGTCTTCTTTTCCCTCCACCCTCATCGCACACTGCAGAGGCTGCTTATAATGCAGGAAACTGCATGTACGGAGACAGTAATGCTTCTGTAATCTATCTATACAAGCCATGTATGTGGAAAATATATGGGACGGTTCAGATTTAGACATTTATTAGCATGATTATTTTTCTAAAAATGTTGGAGTGCAAGTCATGAGCAAGCATGTTTAACTGCTGTCAATCTAACAATGGAAGGACATAGGCTATGAGCTGGAGAGGGTGAATATAATCATAGCAAAACATATTGTAGAGGATGCAAAATGGTATGGGGAAAAAAAGATGGCAGACAGAGCAAACTATTGGAATGAAAATGCGTGGGCGTTTTGAGAAGGGGGAAGATGGAGAGTGAGATGAGAGAAGGTGAGTCGTAAGGAGGAGGGCTTGGAAATAGAATACAAAGTGGGAACGTATGAAGGGAACAAAAGTGAGAGATGAAGATTTTAGAATCGTATATCTGTTCATTATCACCAATGACAGGGCACAGCACACAGGACATCCATTCATCCGCCCCTTCCGATAGGAGCCTACAGTGTAATGCCCCACTTAGAAGCGTAAAAACATATGTAAGGGATCCCACATTAATAATTGGATTACCAGCACTAGAAGTATATAATGCTTGTAGCAATAAGTACATTTACAAAAAAAATACCACCCTTCTTGCTTTCTGGCAAGGACATGGTTAATACAAGCAAGCATATAGGATGCTAACTGAATAGCCACTTTTTACTGATCATATACCCGTGGCAGCTCTCTTACTCCTGATAGTGTGTCTAGATTTGGAGGGAACAAGGAATGGGAAGCATGGTAATATGCTCTATGTAAGGTGTTGGTATGTGTGTGATAACAGACGGCAAGAGGAGGGTGACAGTGTGACTCTGTGTGTGGGTGGACTGGAGGCGTGTCGATGGCACCATCTCTGGAGGTGGCAGTGTTAATAAAGGTGGCACTGCCAGCATATTGCACGAGAAGTGGCAGGATGGGGCAGCGAGGTCACAGGACTGAGGATGCAGCAGTGGCATAGTGCAATGGCAGAAAGGGTAATACAGGACAGAGGTGTGATGTGTGGAGTATGAGGGATAGCGGTGTAACACTGGGGGAAGGGAGTTCAGAATGAATCTCTGCCTAGTTTCCATAGCAACTTCTACTTCGTTCTCTCACACATCAGCCCTAGATTACCATGGAAACAGAAAAACTTTCCCAGATTTATATTTGTCTGCATAAAATTATAAAAAGTCAGAAAAAGTGGGGGAGTTAGCAGAGGAGTTAGGTGATCGCATTAAAGCTCCTCTAGATTTCTGTCAATAGCACTTAAGACAATTTCTCCAATAACCTGCATCATGACACTGCCACCAGAAGCAATTCACGGCACGGCAACACCAATATTCCCAAAAGCATCAACACATTTCCTAGATCCTGTTAATAAACTGTCTGACAATATCGGAAATGGTAACAGCAGAGGAAGCTATCCCATCCCCCACCTTGCCACCACATATAAGCTGTAACATTTACCCACCATTTATAAAGATAATGCAGAAATATAGTCTTGTTCCCATAGCAACCAAATATATTCTAGCTGTCAATCTTCTTGTATAAATATGGCAGCTTGCTCTAGCCAACATCACTGTTCTTTGGTGCCCTAGTTTTCAGCAATGTTAGAACATACTTTGCCAAGCTGTGCAGCCGCATTTATCGTTCTGGGCTTAAAGTAGATTTTGGAGCAGTCGGATTCTGTAAAGCACATCCTCCAGGACACTTCTATCAGGATATTGTGACATGTCTCAATAGTCTTCATGGACCAGGCTTTTCATTGAGAACCTTGTTATGCACTCAATGTATTATCCTTATAGCAATGTTCACCATATACTGACCACCATATAGACTGCGATAAAGGCTTCATTACAGAGCCAGGCAAAATACCTTTGAACATTGAACAGAGTAGTATAAAAATTCAGCAGATTTCTGGAACCTCTGCGATACATAGGTCTGCCTTTTTTTCAGATTTCTATGAACTGTAATAGAGTGAGTCTTCTGCATTTTTACAACATTTAGACAGCGGCATATTTATTCTCATGGGTCCCTATACAAAGTCTCCAAAAGGGCCTCTGTGATAGTGGAATATGGGCGGTTGTGTATAATTTTGTGTAGGTTCGTATTTTAGGCGTGCTGCTCTGTCCATTCTGTGTATTCCTTGTATGTACATTGTCCTGTTTGCAGGTTAATCACCCCCTGTTGGGCTTTTGTCCCTAAGCCTGGGGGAAGGGGGCCTGGGATCCACTTAAACTCTTTGCTTACCTGGGGGACTATTCATTCTGGCTGAGAAAGACAAGAGAGAAGGAGTAAGATTGATCCTCTGAGGGAGAAGCTGACACCCCAGAGAGACTGCGAGAAACCTCGATTTCCCTGGAAAAGGACTGCTGGAGGATTATGACTAACCTCCTGGGACATTTATCCCATTACTGGTCTATTTTTCCCTCTGTGTGGTGGATTATTTTTATGGACCTTCTGTTATGCTTGGAATAAAAGTTCTTTGGATTGCTCACTCATCTCCTACTTTGTTGATTGTGTGATATTGGAGAAGAACCCTGTGACAACTGGTGGCAGCGGTGGGATGAACAGAGCACCGCCCAATGGAGAGCCACCCATAGAGTATGTACAGAAACTGGACAGCATCCAATCTAAAGAAGAAAGCCAGAGATCTATGTCTGAGCTATCAGGAACTGAGTAAAGAGGCCTTAATTGATCTACTGGTGGGTGTGAGCCAGTCCACCTTCTCCAAGATGTCTGACTGACAAGCACTGGAGACTCGGATCCCTGCCCCAAAAAGCCAGTGGTAAATGTGGTTCGAAGAAAAGATGGTGCTTCTGGGCCCAGGTGTATCTCAGGAGTATAAGAAAGTTGACACAAAGGGAAGCTTGTCATTACAAAGTTACCGCTGTACAAAGGACTATCCACAGCTAAGCAACATGGACTTAAATGAGGTGGCCAGAGGTCTGTGTAGACCTCATGGAGCACTCACTTATTAATAGAGATGAGCAAACCTCTGAAGGCTCGAGTTCGGTTCATCGAACGGAGGCCCCATTCGATGAACGTTCGACAAACCTCTCGAACCCCATTGAAAACAATGGGAGGCAAACACAAACACATAAAAACACATAGAAAACACCTTCAAAGGTGTTGAAAAGGTGATGAACAACTCACAAGACACCACAAACACATGGGAAAGTGACAAGGACATATAATCATGCAAAAACAAAACAGCTGGACGAGGAAAAAGAGGAGACACAGATATATGAGTATATGCAAGTGAACATCGATGCCATTACTGTGCAACTTGAGCCTTGCTCATTTTAGGCTTCCAATCTGGATACATTGCCTGAGCTTGCCACTTACGCCTTGGGGATCTTGTCAAGTCCCGTAGCCAGCGTTTTCTCGGAACGTGTCTTCAGTGCTGCTGGGGGTGTCCTGACAGATAAGCGCACGCATCTGTCCACTGACAATGTGGACAAACTAACGTTCATCAAGATGAGTAAGGCTGGGTTCACACATAGCGACAGCGACAACGACGTCGCTGTTACGTCACCATTTTCTGTGACGCAACAGCGACCTTGTATGTCGCTGTTATGATCGCTGCTTAGCTGTCAAACACAGCGACGCAGCAGCGATCATAATGTTGCTACATGTTCAGAGAGCAGGGAGCCGCGCACACTGCTTAGCGCTGGCTCCCTGCTCTCCTAGCTACAGTACACATCGGGTTAATTACCCGATGTGTACTGCAGCTACATATGCAGAGAGCAGGGAGAACGCACACCTCTTAGCGCTGGCTCCCTGCACTAGCTACAGTACACATTGGGTTAATTAACCCAATGTGTACTGCAGCTACATGTGCAGAGAGCAGGAGCCGGCAGCACAGGCAGCATGAGAGCAGCGAAGGCTGGTAACGACCACCTTGGTTACCCGATGTTTACCCTGGTTACAGCTTACCGCAGCTGCCAGATGCCGGCTCCTGCTCTCTGCTCGCTTCATTTCGTCGCTCTCTTGCTGTCACACACAGCGATCTGTGCGTCACAGCGGGAGAGCAACAATAAAAAAAGAACCAGGGCTGTGTTTAACGAGCAGCGATCTCACAGCAGGGGCCAGATCGCTGCTCAGTGTCACACACAGCGAGATCGCTAATGAGGTCACTGCTGCGTCACAAAAACCGTGACTCAGCAGCGATCTCGCTGTGTGTGAAGCACCCCTAAGTCATGGATCACAGAGGACTTTTCTAGCCCTGAGTCATCCAGGGGAGGCGAAAGTCTGGTGTATTTTTGAGAGTGCTTCATGCAAAGCATCTTTTTAAGATTGCAACTGGGGGACAACTGATGTCAGTGAAGTGGTGTGTGTGTGGCCCAATTTTTGGAAAAGAGGGAGACTGTGGTTGGAGTCCCCTTTTTTTTTAAAAAATGAACCAAGATGAAGAAGTCATGGATCAGAGAGGACTTGTCTACCCCTGTGTCATCCAGGGGAGGCGAAAGGCTGATGTATTTTTGAGAGTGCGTCATGCAAAGCATCTTTTTAAGATTGCAACTGGGGGACAACTGATGCGAGTGAAGTGGTGTGTGTGTGGCCCAATTTTTGGAAATGAGGGAGACTGTGGTTGGAGTCCCCTTGCTGTGTTTTACATGATTTTCGAAGGGCATGACATGGCTTAGAGGTTGACTTTCAGCATCTGCAAACTGTTGGCTACAGAAATGCTGCCTTTCCAACATTTTGAATAGAGGATTTTCGAGACCTTATGCCCATCACAGTGCCCCAAGAGCCGATGCCCAGTCGCCACTCCTTCTCAAAGAAAGGCGTGCCCGCGCTACACCAGCATGTCACACACAACATCAGCGCTTCCTTGAGAAACTCTGTGTGTGACAGGGTGCATTTCACCACAGATTCTTGGACCAGTAAGCATGGACAGGGGCGTTACATGTCGCTGACTGGGCACTAGCTAACTATGGTGAGAGATGGAGAAGGGTCTGCTGTACAAGTCTTTCCGTCCCGACGAGTTGTGTGTCAATCCTTCCTCTGTATGCAGAAGTTCCTCCACTGCTTCTGCCTCCTCAACCTCGTCAAGGTCCTCAACCTCCGCTCAAAACCTGTCTGGTGAGGCCACCCGCGTTGTAACTGTGCACAAGGAATCCCGCACACCTCCTTACTATGCTGGCAGCAGAGCTCAACGCCATCAGGCGGTCAAATCTTTACTTTGAAATGTATGGGAAATGTGAGTCACACCGCTGAGGAGTTGTGGACGGTTAGCTCTGGAGACCGAGTTTCATCAATGGTTGTCTCCACTTAACCTGCAGCCAGGGAAGGCCGTGTGCGACAATGATACAAACCTGGGTGCGGCCCTTCGCCGTGATAATGTGACACACGTGCCTTGTATGGCTCATGTGTTGAACCTGGTTATCCAGCAATTTTTAAACCACTATCCCGGCCTACAAGGCCTTCTGCAGAGGGCACGATGTAACGCCTGGTGGATCCACACACTCACACGGGCTGTTAAGGATAGGCTAGAGAGAAGCCACTCACCAAGCAGGACCCCTAGAACCCTGAAACCCTTTAACCCCTATACAGGGATTTGGAATTACACAGGGCCCAAGGTGATCAATACCTGTGGAAGACTGCAGTCCGAGAGAGTAGTAGTCAGGCACAGTCAAACCATGAATTGAGGAACATGAACAGAATGTGACGGCCAGGACTTAATCAGAAAACAAGCAGAGGTCAAATGCGGATCGGGCAACGAGGTACATAAACAGCAGACCAGTGACGTAGTCAGGAAACAAGCCGTAGTCAGCACACAAAATCACAAAACAGAACTGGGTGGAACAGGAACCAGAGGTTCATAGCTATGTCTGGCAGTGGTCAGCAGACAGGATGGGCCTAAAAAAGGCTGTGGTGTCTTCCCATAGGTTGTAGCTGAATGATGGTACTTCAGCTGTGAGACACCCACCACCTACAGTCAGCCAGTAGTTCTGCATATCTCAAGGTAACCCAGCTGAGTGGGTGAGCGGTCCCTGCGGCCACCGGCGCCGCTGGCATCGACTCCTCTCCCATCATCAGCACTATCTACGAAAGGAACACAGTGTCACCTGGCGGAGTACAAATTGATGGAGCAGACTCCGGTGGTGACTTAACAGCCGTGTGCGAGAATGATGCAAACCTGGGTGCGGCCTTCGTCAGGGCAATGTGACACACGTGCCTTGTACGGCTCCCGTGTTGAACCTGGTTGTCCAGCAATTTTTAAACCACTATCCCGGCCTACATGGCCTTCTGCAGCGGGCACGCTCGCTATGTGCTCACTTTCACCGTTCACACCCAGCAGCTCAACAACATGCATCGCTCCAGAAGTCTTTCGATCTGGCGGTTCTCCACCTGAAATGCGATGTGCCGACATGCTGGAATTTGAATCTCCACATGTTGCAGCGTCTGTGGCAGCACCGGCGAGCCCTGCTGCAATACGTTAGAGCCTGGGCTAAAGAGATCCAGAGTTGGGGCAGATCACGCTGCTGGAGTGGTCTCAGATCAAGGACCTATGCACCCTTCTTCGAAGTTTAAAAATGGCGACGAAGATGTTTAGCGCTGACGTTGCCATTATCGGAATGACAATTCCGGTCATCTACATGCTGGAGCACACTCTAAACAGCATTCATAGTCAGGTGGTGGGACAAGAGGAATGGGAGGAAGTACAGGATGAGTGATATGCGCAAGGGATAACAACATCTACTAGGTCCAAACGGTCAGCAGCACCAAGGCGGCAGGCATGGGACGGTGGGGGAGAGGGATTAACAAGGGCGCATAGTATCAGCCTAACTGTTGAGGAAGGTGCAGGAGCCCAGTAAGAAATGGAGGACGAACTGTCGATGGGCACGGAAGACTGAGCAGATGAGGGAGAGCTTGCTCTCATTTCGGTTGTGCGAGGTTGGGGGGAGAGGGAAAAGGAAGGAGGCATGATTCTCACCTCTCCACCACCAACACAGCAAGGACTTGGTCCTCCTTGATGCGCAAGACACATGAGCGCCTTCTTGCTGCACTACCTACAACATGACCCTCGGATTGTCCGAATTCAAAGTAATGCTGACTAGTTGGTTGCCACACTGTTAGATCCCTGGTACAAGACAAAATTTGGCAAAATAAATCCTGCCATACAAAGGGACGCACATATGCAGGAGTATCAGCAGAAGCAGGTACGCAATCTTAGCTCGGCTTTTCCACTAAACACCAGTGCTGCACAGAGTGAATCTCAACACTTTGTCATGGCTAGGAGGAAATGGTCTTTTACTTGTCCACATCTGAGGGACCGAGGGCTGGCTGCTGTGCTGAGACGGCGTTGACTGTGGTGTCCCTGCAGAGTTGCAAATTAGTAAATATACAAAATGAGTGGCAAAAGGCCATATGCTGGTAGAAAGGGGAACAGGTGTGTTGGAAAGCAGAAAAAAGTTTGTGTCCGTGGTTTTGGTGGTTAAGCAACAATAACATCTAATGAAGAAACACCATCTGTTACGGGGGGACTGGCAGATTAGGATAAGGTGGTATATATCCCAATCACCAGTCGGGGTCCACCGTGCTCACAGATGGAAAAGGAGATGCTGGCAACATGATGGTTAGGCGGAGGATACAGAGATGGGTGGCTCTGAAACTAATAGTAGCCTGAACCGAGTTAGACGACACTCGGATCTGGAGACTGGGAACCCTGTTAGCGTCACAGGGTCCACACACCCTCCCAGCCCAGGAACTCCCTGTTAACAACACAGGGGCCATTGGGTACGCTGTCCGTGTGCGTAGGGGGCACACCTGTGGACAGCAGGCGCAGCGGCAGCCCAGTTAATGCCACTGGGCTGCACTAGCAGGACTGGTAGGACAGGAGCTGGTCTTAACCGTTCTGCGTTACCAAGTGTGGTGGCGGCCTGCACCGACGCCCTATCCCTGCCTACCTCTGGCCTAAAGTCACAATGGGTTCAACACATGGAGGTGTGCTCTTTCTGAGCATAATAGAAGACTGCGCACCTCCTTGTTGGCTCCAGCTCCTTTTATAACCTGGGTCCGCCGCAACCCAGGGTGGAACACAATGCACCTCCTGGAGCCAAAAGCAGAGTGCCACGTCATCAGTGGCATAACTAGCGGCCTATTCGGACCTGCCACTGCAATGATGACCTCATGGCAGCCACGAACCAAACACCTCACTAGTCATCGTCTGACGAACAATAATAAGGTGACAAGTCATAGGGGCGGGCCTCTGCAAGCCAGTCCAGAATAGCCTGGCCACATCATCAGGACACCTGATGCCCTGTGGCCTATCTGGGCCTGCCACGTCACGGACAGGGCCAAAGAGTTCATTACCGGACCTAGCCTCTGATGCACTAAGTGCCTGAGCATGCTCAGTAGCCTGAACAACAGTCTCAAGACTATCAAAGACTATCAGCTTCAGCATGCTCTCTAGGCACAACACAGGACTTAGACACGGCATGGAGTCCAAGTACCTGTGCAAAGAGGCTTTTCGCACTAAGTGTGGGAGCATGCGCTGTAGCCCGAACTGACTTAGCCTCAGGAATGGCACAGTCTGGCTGAGCATACTCACTAGGCAAAACAATGGACTTAGGCTGTGGCTGGGGTAAATCGGCACACGCATGCGCACTAGCCGCCTCTCCACACTTAGACATGGAGGAGAAAGCAGCCAGCTGGACGACCCGAGGCACAGCCAAAAATGGCAGCTGACGCCTGGGCGCATCTGGAACCGCAGCAGGCTGCTTGCGTCTACGGCGGCACCGATTCGTAACACCAACTACCAGCCAAAATAACAGGTGTACTTCTTCCCGTGGATAATCTGATATGATCCCTTTTTTCACGGACACGACCATCGCTACCAAATGTAGATGAGGCACCAAAACAGCAGCTGATTCAATGGATCTCAAGTTCTCCATAAAGTGGCCTCTCCTCCGCCTCAAGTTCAATATCCCAAATACTCCATTTCTCTGTGGTGTCAACCCAATCGCACTTGCTTCCAAACAGCTCTCAAGTTTCCACCAGCCCTGCTGAGTATGGGGTAACAGAGATGGTTGAGTCTGCAGAGCTGTTCAGTCACACTATAGCCTGGGAATCAGAGGTCTGCTCCAAAGCTGCAGTGAGTCCAGACAAGGAAATGATCTGCACTGATGCCCAGAAGCTTTGTGAGTCGGATACAGGCCCCGATGAAGAAGGTGCTGAACATAATGTACACCCTCATTCCCAAACTGTAAATCCTCCTGGTGGAGACAATGGGGAACATGCTGAGGAGACTCAGATACCTGATTGGAATGACAACTTTACTATTCGGTCAGGGCAGGAAGAGGTTGTCTCAGAGGACTCAGGATGAGAGGAGTGAAAACACACAGGGTGATGATGAGGTTGGAGACCCCACTTACTGTCAAACCAAAGTCACGCAGTCAATGAGTTCAGCAGAGGAAGTGGAGGAGGATGCTACTGACAACAAGGTTACGTTGCGTCTTCCTGGACAGAGACAAAGTACTGAAAGCACGTCAACAACTGAATCCTCAGCCACAAGTCTGCCTCTGAGAAGTCGTGGTGGCTCTGCAGGTCGCATGGGCTCTAAGCCTTGCCTAGCCTGGGGCTTTTTTGACATCGCAAAGGATCACCCAAGTCATGTAATCTGTAAGATATGTCACCAATCTCTAAGTAGAGGCCAAAAACTCACTACTTTGAGTACTTCGTCCATGAAGTGTCACATGGATATGAATTGATAGCGTGAGGGTGTATTGATCAGCTTTATCCAATGTCAATGCAACATGCTTATTTGCCGTTCATTGCATGCATTGTTGCAGACTACACACAAGGGGCTGTTTTTTTGCATCTGCCTTTGTCTGTTTGGTCACTATAGCAATAGCAAAACGGTCTTCGGCTTTGGACTTGGAGAGCGGAGGAGATTCTGTCTATGAACAGAAGGTAAAGCTAAAGGTGTGTGTTACAGCAAGGAGCCACCGCGGAAACACTTTGGTCAATCATGTTGGAGTTTGGTGAGGACCGTAACGCCTGTGAGCAGCATCCTGTGCCAGAGACCAACATTCTTTCGGTGCTGTCTATACTGTTTACCGTGAGAGGAGCGTAAAGTCTGTATTTATGGCAATTGGACACCACAGTACCCGGTTACGGTAGGGTGGGCCCATACAGTAATGCGTGCACGCAACACTTTGTTTTATTAGCAAAACACATATCTGTTCTGGTTAGGCCGACTATATAGACAATAAGACTTGCTGCCTCAGCACTGTCAAATTGTCACTTACAGTTAAAATCATAGAGGGACAGCGACACATGTTTGCATTGACTGTTGCTTTACAAGATTTCCAGGACTGTGTTGCTGAGCTGTGTGGTTTGCATTCACACTGTTATCATCTGCCTTATCTGTGAGGCTTCAGCTAACAAGGGTATTCAGGGGGGGTAATGGGTTTTGTCTATGCTTAGGTAGATAAGTTGTAAGCTCTTGTGATGCGCCACTGGGAAGTCGTGTTCGCGCACACACACACACACACACACAATTACTCCTGCAACGCAGAGGGATTACCAGGTAGTAGGCAACTGTTTACACAGTCCCTTGGTTAGTTCAAATTTGGTGAGCAGGGTGTATAAATCGCCATTACGAGTGTCGCAGCATAGGGGTGTAGGCTTTTGGAATTGTGAATAGATTGTTCTATTCTTTCAGTTTTATGCATGCTTCTAATTGTTTGTTTTGGGAAAATTAAACAATCATTTATCAACCCAACTGCCTAGAGTCCTTTTCCTGTTGCGTGGTTTTGATGTATACTGGGGAGCCCACCCAGTACACGACTTTAAATGAAGCATAAGTCGCAATGGGAAGTTCACTGTGCTACAATGCGGTATAGCGGGGCTGTGCAACCACCGTCTTCTCCATCAAGTGCATCTGCATGCTCTTCATCCTATGTGACTGTGGGGACAGCAATCACACATGCTTTTTCACGCTGACCTTCGAACCCTTTACCCGCAACAGGGAGTGTGATTGGCAGGTCGTCAGTTGTTTTGGAAGAGGAAACAGCTGGTGGTGTTGAGCTCTATCAGACATCGAGAGAACCACCTTTGGATGAAGGCAACATTATATCCACGCCTGCACCTTCGTCACAGATTGGCTGGACTACCTGCAGTTAATAATTGCGTAGCAGAAATGGAGAGGAGTGTAGAATGCACATGTGGTGTACCTTGCTTGGCAGCAAAGGAACACTAAGGTAGTATCCCAGACAATTGGAGTATGCCCCTAACAGTGGCAGCACTTTTGTAAATTAAAATTGCGCAGCAGAAATGGAGAGGAGTGTAGACTGCACATGTGGTGTACCTTGCTTGGTAGCAAAGGAACACTAAGGTAGTATCCCAGACAATTGGAGTATGCCCCTAACAGTGGCAGCACTTTTGTAAATTAAAATTGCGTAGCAGAAATGGAGAGGAGTGTAGAATGCGCATGTGGTGTACCTTGCTTGGCAGCAAAGGAACACTAAGGTAGTATCCCAGACAATTGGAGCATGCCCCTAACAGTGGCAGCACAGTTTGCAATTAGAATTGCGTGGCAAAATGGACAGGTGGATAAAATGCACGGGCGCTGTGGGTCAGTGGACAGCAAAGGAACACTACCTTAGTATTCCAGACACTTTTAGGATGCCACAAAAAGTGTCAGCTCTTTGGGGAAATAAATAGCGTGGCAAAAATGGGCAGGTGGGTAGAATGCATGGGTGCTGTGGGTCAGTGGACAGCAAAGGAACACTAACTTAGTATTCCAGACACTTTTAGGATGCCACAAAAAGTGTCAGCTCTTTGGGGATATAAAAGTGTGGCAAAAATGGGCAGGTGGATAGAATGCACGGGTGCTGTGGGTCAGTGGACAGCAAAGGAACACTACCTTAGTATTTCAGACACTTTTAGGATGCCACAAAAAGTGTCAGCTCTTTGGGGAAATAAATAGCGTGGCAAAAATGGGCAGGTGGGTAGAATGCATGGGTGCTGTGGGTCAGTGGACTGCAAAGGAACACTAACTTAGTATTCCAGACACTTTTAGGATGCCACAAAAAGTGTCAGCTCTTTGGGGAAATAAAATAGTGTGGCAAAAATAGGCAGGTGGGTAGAATGCACGGGTACTGTGGGTCAGTGGACAGCAAAGGAACACTAACTTAGTATTCCAGACACTTTTAGGATGCCACAAAAAGTGTCAGCTCTTTGGGGAAATAAAATAGCGTGGCAAAAATGGGCAGGTGGGAATAATGCTCGGGTGCTGCGGGTTAGTGGACAGCAAAGGAACACTAACTTAGTATTCCAGACACTTTTAGGATGCCACAAAAAGTGTCAGCTCTTTGGAGAAATAAAATAGCGTGGCAAAAATGGGCAGGTGGGTAGAATGCACAGGGGCTGTGGGTCAGTGGACAGCAAAGGAACACTAACTTAGTATTCCAGACACTTTTAGGATGCCACAAAAAGTGTCAGCTCTTTGAGGAAATAAAATAGCGTGGCAAAAATGGGCAGGTGGGTAGAATGCACAGGTGCTGTGGGTCAGTGGACAACAAAGGACCACTAACTTAGTATTCCAGACACTTTTAGGATGCCACAAAAAGTGTCAGCTCTTTGGGGAAATAAAATAGCGTGCAAAAATGGGCAGGTGGGTAGAATGCACGGGTGCTGTGGGTCAGTGGACAGCCAAAGAACACTAACTTAGTGTTCCAGACACTCTTAGGATGCTCCAAAAAGTGTCAGCTCTTTGCGGAAATAAAATACCGTGGCAAAAATGGGCAGGTGGGTAGAATGCACGGGTGCTGTCGGTCAGTGGACATCAAAGGATGCCTCACTTTCTTCCCTGCTAATGAAAAAATGCAGCAAGGAATTGCCTGAGCTGAGGTAGCCAGACGCTATTATCTAAAGCCCTACACAGCATTTGCACGGACCTGCCTAGCAGCTATGGCTATGAACGCCTGTAAATCAGCCCTGAAAAGGGCTGAAATAACCAGTAGTCCCTAATCCCTAAAGCACTGTGTAGATTGCACTGTATCTCTATAGCGCACACAGCAGCAGTAGCAGGAGCGGTGACTGTCACCCACACGCAGCAGAGAAATAATGGCGGTGATGGGGAAAATGGCCGTGTCTTATAAGGCAAGGACATGTGACATGCACAGCCTATGACACATGCTTGTCTGGCAAAAATCCACTTTGCAGTGTGTGTCTCTGTGATTTGCTCACAGCCTGGCCCGCCTCACTGTACGCGCGGTTAGGGAAAAAAAATGGCGATCGGCATTCTCTCAGCACTCAGCAGCAGCACTGATCTAAACCCCGTTCCCCCGCACACTATACGCTGAATTTTGATAATAGCGTGATTCACAGTGACTCACACTATTATACTGAAAAGCCAGCTAGTAACTAGGTAGGTTTTTTGATGATCGAACCGTTCTCGAACGTAACTCAAACTGTCGAGCTTTTAGCAAAAAGCTCAAGTTCGTCGAACGTCTCGAACACCCCCCAAAACCACTCGAACATGAAATTGGCGAACCTCGCTCATATCTACTTATTAAGAAGGACGGAGAGATTGTGATGGTGGAATATAGGGGGTTGTGTATAATTTTGTGTAGGTTCGTATTAGGTGTGGTGCTATATTCCTTGTGTGCAGATTGTCCTGTTTGCGGGTTAATCACCCCCTGCCGGGCTTTTGTTCCTAAGTCTGGGGGAGGGGGGCCTGGGATACACCTAAACTCTCTGCTTACCTGGGGGATTATTCATTCTGGCTGAGAAAGACAAGAGAGGAGGAGTAAGATTGATCCTCTGAGGGAGAAGCTGACACCCCAGAGAGACTGTGAGAAAACCCGATTTCCCTGGAAAAGGACTGCTGGAGGATTATGACTAACCTCCTGGGACATTTATCCCATTACTGGACTTTTTTACCCTCTGTGTGGTGGATTATTTTTAAGGACCTTCTGTTTTGCTTGGAATAAATGTTCTTTGGATTGCTCACTCATCTCCCACTCTGTTGATTGTGTGATATCGAAGAAGGACCCCATGACGGCCTCTAACTGTTACAGCTCTTTAATAGTATTGGTCTATTCATATGCTTCTTAAGACCACCTAGGATAGGGACTCAGGAGTGACTACAGCCTCTGCATGCATTATAGTTTGTAAATGTCTGGGAATTATAGATACCAATTGCTGGAGTTTTAGGAGAGGATTGTTGTCTCATTCTTGTCTGATGTAAAATTCTAGCCACTCAACAGTCATGTGTCTTCATTACCGGATTTGTCCTTTTAAAATGAGCCAAATGTATTCTTATTGGTGGAAGGTCTGGACTGCAGGCGGCTAGTTTACCATTCAAACTGTTCTATGAAGCCTTGCTGTAGTGATGGATTTAGTATGTGGTTTAGAATGGTCTTGTTAAAATATACAAGGCTTTCCCTAAAATGAATTTTGTGTGTATGACAGCATATGTTGTTCTAAAAACCTCTATTCAATGGCATAACATGAAGCTCATGGACCCCAAATTGAAAAACTCCATGGGACCCCCAATTATTGCAAGTCTTTAATAGTATTGGCATTTTCATATAGGAAAGGGGACTTTTGGGGCCCCCTAAGCTACAGGGTCTGGGTGCAACTGTAAATATTATAGTACGCCTCTGCCTTTATATAAAGCTTTGTATTGATAGTGTCTTTCAAGATGTGAAAACTGCCAATGAAATGGGCACTAATTCAGTCCCATACCATCAGCTTTGAACAGTGCATTGATAAGTTGGATGGTTCCTTTCCTGTTAAGTCCACAGGACACGGCATCTGTGGTTCCTATAATGAGTTTCAAGTTTTGATTCATCTAATCATAGAACAGTTTTCTACTTTGCCTCAGTCCATTTTAAAGGAGCTGTCGCCCATAGGTGATGGCAGCGTTTCTGGATTGTGTTCATATGTGGCTGCTTCTGTGTATGATAGCGCAACAAACTGTTTATAGACCATGCAGTGATTCACACTAACAAATGATGCCTGTTTTTATTGTAGAACTGCCTGACGGCCATTAGATTATTAGTATCCAATTTATTAATTTTTCTGAAATTGTTTCAAACTTTTTAGATGCAGTTGTTCACAGATTGGTGAACCTCTAACCATCATTGCTTCCAAGAGACTCTACATGCTCTTTCTATATATGGTCATATGAGTGGAGAATTGACTGTCCAGCGGTTTTTTAAGTACCACTTACTTTTGAAGCCTTTTGTTAGATGGGTTGTCCACTATTTGAACAACCCCTTCTCAACTACAAAATTCTCCCATGTAGAGTAAAAACACCTTATACACAATTGTAGTGCTAGCATCGTTCCAGTGACGTTGGTGGCGGGTCTTCTGTAACATTATGTCACTTCAAGCCTGCAGCCGATCAGTTGCTGCTAAAGGGCTGCTTCACTCTTACTTCCTTCAGACAACAATACCATCTATAAGACGGGAGAGCTGCCTCTGCTCTCTGTCCTCCTTTGGAAGCAGCCCATTAGCAGCAGCTGATTGGCTACAGGACTGATGTGACATAACGTGATAAGTAGTGATGGGCGAGCCTCCTGATGTTCAGGATCGGGGAGACACGGCCGATCGTTTTGTAAAGATCAAGATAACATGATCTTGCGTCCGATCACCGATCTTGGACTTTACAGTTATGGGATGGGGGGGCTGTAAAATAAAGAATATAGTTAATAAACATTGTCATTATATTTACAGGTCTCACGACACGTCCTGCAGACTCTGTCTCCCGCCACTTCTGCTTCCGGGTCCGATCATCGCTGAGCCCTCCTGGTAACCACCATGTGACCAGTCAGGTGTGAATTTTGTATTACCTTGTTGGTTACAGACTGGTTACATGGCTATGACATCATGCAAGGTCCTGTAGTATCAGTGGATAGGGATGGGCGAACATGCTTGCCGGTACTTGCCCAAGCATCTCAGTACTTGAGATACTTGGCGAGCGCCGAGTACCGGCGAGATGCTCGAGCACATGCTCGGCTCCCCCTCCCTGCATGTTGGTGCTCTTTACAGAGTCAGCCCACATGCAGGGAATGGCTGTCACACACTGTAATACCACAGTCGGTGAATAGTGGTGGCAGGAATCAGGTGATCTCCGATCACCGTTGCTATTGTAACCCGCTCATTAGGTTACTATGGCAATGGTGGCAGCAGTGACGTCACCGCTTACCAACCCACAGTCTCTGCTCACTCATTGAGCAGAAACGTTCTTCCTCCCCCGTGTTGCCTGATATAGCAGAGCTAGATCGGTGACAGAAGACCAGGATTGTGGAGGGGTGAGAGGGAGTAATAAAGATGGAGTCCCTAAGTATGTCTGTGTATTTATTTCTAATAAAGTATTTTTTCTCTGTGTGGTGTCTTTTTTTTAACTCTTTATTGGAGATTCTTAATGGCTGGGTCAAACTTGGCCTGACATTAAGAATCTCGGGCTTAATACTAGCTGGTAAAATAAAGCTGGTATAAACCTCTTATTACCCAGCGTGCCACCTGGCATCAGGGTCGCTGGTAGAGTTGGCTACAGCGCCAAAAAATGTCGCTTCTGTAAAAGCGCCATTTTCTGGGGTGGCTGCAGACTGCAATTTGCAGCGGGAGGGGGGGGGCGGAAAGCTTGGGCCACCCTGCGCTATGGATTCCAATCCCCAGCTGCCTAGTTGTACCTGGCAGGACACAAAAATTGGGCGAAGCCCACGTCGTTTTTTGTTTTTTCCAATTATTTCATGAAATTCAGGAAATAATTAAAAAAAGGGCTTCCCTATATTTTGTGTTCCCAGCTGGGTACAAATATGCAGCTGAGGGTTGGGGCAACCAGTACCTGGCTGCTGTACCTTGCTAGTATACAAAAATATGGCGAAGCCCACGTCATATTTTTTTTTTTAGTTTTTTTGGCAAAAAAGAAAAAAAAAAGGGCTTCCTTGGAATTTCCATTGCGAGTGAAGGTAACAACAAGCAGTGGGCGTTAGCAGCCAGTAGCTGCTTGGATTACCCTTAGCTAGCAATAGAAAATGCAGCGGGAGCCCACATATTTTTTTTTTATTATTTTTTTTAAACAACTAGAAGAAGAAAAAAAATGGGCTTCCCTGTATTTTGATTGCCAGCCAAGGTAAAGCCAGATGGCAGCCCCTAGCCATCTGCTTTATGTGCGCTGAGAATCAAAAGTTCTGCGGAGCGCTACAGCATTTTTATTAGCTGTAATTTATATATATATATATATATATATATATATATATATATATATATATATATATATATATATATATATATATTAGTGATTTGGGCTTTATATACCACTATTTTTTTTATTTAAAATTAACCGAGATGCAATTGAAGTGTAGACTGTCAGGTGTAATTAAAAGGGTTGAACAAAAATATCCTGTGAAATGTTTAGAAAAATAGTTACAGTTCCTACAAAGCCTTCTCATTTTAGGTGCTCATAAGGGAATTGGGCAAATTGTCTTAACCATAGATAAAATGTTCATTTTTAATATACTGTAGAGAGTCCTTTGCAGGCAATGACTGCCTAAAGTCTAGAAACCATGAAAGTCACCAAACACTGGGTTTCCTCCTTCGTGACCCCTGCAAGTCTGACGTAATCCACACGAGGTCCCACGAGAATCCGGGCTCTGCTACATCTGAGGTCGTAGTGTGTGGTCACATTAGAAAATGTGTCCAATCACTGTAGCATCATGGACACACTGACTTAGGGCTGCTTCTCACTTGCGAGTTTCTCGCAGTAGAGCAATGCGAGAAAAACTAGCATTGGAATCGGACACATGTTAGTGAATGATTCAGCTCTCATCTGCGATTTTTTTCTCAGTCCAAATTGGACTGAGAAAAAAAACGCAGCATGCTGCTTTTTTGCGAGTTTCTCGCACCATTTGTCCCAATGATTTCCTATGGAAGGGGATTAAAATAGCATCACACGCGCACCACCGTTCACATTTGCGAGTGTGGCAGTAACTTCGCTCATTAGATGAATGTGACAGCACATTCCCATAGGTTAATTAAATGACACATGTGTAATAGCTTTTATCTAATTAAGATGTTGCATGAAACTAGCATCGCAAACGCGACACACACGCGAGCAAAAAGCATCGCACTTGCGTTGCACTCGCACCTAACGTGAACTAAAATCAGCCGAGTATTTTTCAGCCCAGTCGGACCGATTTTACTCGCATAGATGTGTTTCCAGCCTTAGCCACAGCTGTGAGTGGTGACGTCATTGACGTTACCTGATGGGAGCCACCACCTGTGACAAGGTACCCCAGCTGTGACTTCAGGTGAATTCAGTGAACTCAGAGACCTCACCTCAAGTGATGTCACTGAAGTCAATGCTGTATTACCGGATTAGGCTATGTGCACATGCTTAGTATATGTTGCAGACATTTCTGCAATAAATCTGCATTGCCTGGCAAAAAAAAATGGGGTCCCTCATATTCTCCTACACAGCCAAGGTAACACACACAGCTGGTGGCTGAAGCCTTTAGCCGTCTGTTTCTCTGCTGGTTATCAATATAAGGGGAACCCTACGTAATTTTTTCCAATTATTTATTCATACACTCCATAGCTAATCAGATGTTGGCACGCTGACTGCAACCAATCACAGACGCTGTAACAGAGGGACAAGCAGTGAACATGAATGAGCGTTAATGAGCGGACCCGAAGTAGTGTGACAGCCGCGCAGGAGACTTGGTAAGTATAACTGTCCTGTTTTAATCTCTATTTTGCTTCCTTTAATCTTTTAGTGCACAGGCGTTCAGAGCAGGAACTACACATCACAGGCATAATGACGCTCCTAGACTGCGAAAACGATACTAATGAAGTGCGGAGGCAGGGCTATCTTTCGGGTAGCATATGCCCCATACCCTGGAAGAACTCATTAGCATAAAGCAATAGAGTATATTTCAACAACAAAACATGCTATGAGACAGACCGATAAGACAATTGTCAGCATCCTACTACCTGTATGCCCATGTTAACAGTTTAAAGAGGTCAAAGTGGTGACCGATTCCCTTTAAGCATGTGAAATCCATGTGCGATGGAGATTTGGTGATTGACTGGCCATTGCAGAATATTACGTCTTTGCCTTAAAAAAACCTCCTGAGTTGATTTTGCAGTATGTTTTGGGTCATTGTCCATGTGTACTGTGAAGCGTCGTCAAATCAACCTTGCGCGATTTGGTTGAATCTGAGTAGAAGGTGTAGCCCTGTACACCATCCAAATTAATTCGCCGACTTGTCCTCAGTCACATTATCAATATACATTAGTGAACCAATGCAATTGGAAGCCATGCATTCCCATGCCATCACACTGCCTGCACCATTTTTTTTTTTTTTTTACAGTGGATGTGGGGTGCTTTGAATCATGAGCCATTCCAAGCCTTCTCTTTACTTTCTTCTTCCCATCATTCTGGTACAGGTTGATCTTAGTTTCATCTGGCCAAAACAAGCTTTCCAGGACTGGGCTGGCTTCTGTAGATATTTTTGGGCAAAGTCTAATCTGGTTAATTAACCCCTTTACAACATTGGATGTACTGGGTACATCCTAGCTCTCAGTGCCTTAACGACCCAGTGCGTCATTGCTATTGTGGGGGTCAGGCACTGTGCCCCCACAATCGGCACCAGGTCTCCAGCTTATGTTAAAGCAAAGACCCGGCTCTCACCGCCTGCAGTCTTCCACACAGTTTAACCTCCTAAATGCTGCGATCAATACCGATTGCAGCACTTAGATGGCTGGGAGAGACGAACAGTCAGTGTCAGATGCATGGTGTGAGAGGCGAAGTGTAAGTGCCGCGAGTGCAGCAATGACAAATAATTCATTGCAATGATCAAACATTGCAATGGATTATATGATTGTTTAGAATGATAAGAGGTAATGTCCCATAAAGGGACTAAGTAAAAAAAAGTTTAAAAATTGAAGAAAATAAAAAAGAAAAAAAAAAAAGATGTAAAAGTAAAAGAAATATGAAAAAATATTATATTAATAAATACATACAGTTGAAACCAGAAGCTTACATACACTATCTAAAAAGACACATATGCATGTTTTTCTCACTATCTGACATGAAATCAGAATAAGCATTTCCTGTTTTAGGTCAATTAGGAACCAAAATGATTTATATTTGCCAAATGTCAGAATAATGAGAAAGCGAGAGAATGTTTTAAGGCATTTTTGTTACTTTATGCAAAGTAAAAAAAGTTTACATACACTAAGAGTACTATTCCTGAAAACAATATGGGACAGCCCATATGATGAAGTTGTGTCTTTAGAAGCTTTTGTACGTGCCCCTCCTGGGGCCCTCATGGTATACATGACCACATCATAGTTTATTTGTCCCCATCCTGGTATATATGTACCCTTCCTGGTATATATGTCTCTATCCTGACATATCCCCATCATGGTTTAGATGTCCCCATACTGTTGTTTATATGTCCCCTCTGCTGCGGCTATACTACAGGCTGCAGCTGTGACTGGGGCCCGGCCGGGGCTTAATAAAGCAAAGTGATTACCCAGGCTGGGCCCAGTCCCCCCTCTTCACGGGGCCCCATAAACCAGTAAGGGCTTTAATGCTCTGATAGCAGCTAGCAGCCCTGACAAAGACATGAACAGTGTATAATTTTAAGAGTAGGTTAATTACAACAGTGAGAAATAGAATATCCAAAATAAAATCCAGAAAACCACATTGTATAAATTATATAAATTTATTTGCATTTTGCAGAGAGAGAGAAATAAGTATTTGATCCCTCTGGCAAACAAGGCTTAGTACTTTGTGGCAAAACTGTTGTTGGCAAGCACAGCAGTCAGATGTTTTTTGTAGTTGATGATGAGCTTATACACACGTCGGGAGGAATTTTAGTCCACTCCTCTTTGCAGATCATCTCTAAATCATTAAGATTTTGAGGCAGTCGCTTTTCAACTCGGAGCTTCAGCTCCCTCCATAAGTTTTCTACAGGATTAAGGTCTGGAGACTGGCTAGGCCACTTCATGATCCTAACGTGCTTCTTTTGAGCCACTTCTTTGTTGCCTTGGCTGTATGTTTTGGGTCACTGTCGTGCAGGAGGACCCAGCCACAACTCATTTTTAATGTCCTGGCGGAGGGAAGGAGGTTGTTTCTCAGGATTTTAGGATACATGGCTCCATCCATTGTCCCACTGATGTGGTGAAGTAGTCCTGTGTCCTTAGCAGAGAAACACTCCCAAAACAAAAGGTTTCCACCTATATGCTTTTCTCTTCCTCCAAACACGGCGAGTTGAGTTAAGGCCAAAGAGCTCAATTTTTGACTCATGTAACCATAGCACCTTCTCCCATCCCAATCATCCAGGTGTTCATTAGAAAACTTCAGACAGGCCTGCACATGTGCCTTCTTGAGCAGTTGGACTTTACAGGCACCGCAGGATTTTAAGCCATTATGGTGTAATGTGTTACCAATGTTTTTTGTTGTTGACAGTGGTCCCAGATGCCTTGAGATCATTAACAAATTCCGCCCCCTGTGCTTCTAGGCTGACGTCTCACCTTCCTCATGATTCTGGATACCCCACGAGGTGAGATTTTGCATGGTGCCCCTGATCGATGTCAATTGACACTCATTTTGTATTTCTTCCATTTTCTTACTATTGCACCAACAGTTTTCTCCTTCTCACCCAGCGTCTAACTTATGGTTTTGCAGCCCATTCAAGCCTTGTGCAGGTCTATGAACTTGTCCCTGACATCCTTAGAAAGCTCTTTGGTCTTGCCCATCTTGTAGAGGTTAGAGTCTGACTGATTAATTGAGTCTGTGAATAGGAGTCTTTTATGCCTCTTTCTTCAAGCAGAAGATTGACAACATCAGAGCAAGCTTTGGCCCACAATCACCACAGCCACTCCTCACAACTACTCAGCCTTCTTCCTCCAAATCCAGCTTCTCCACCATGACAGAAGATCATCTTTCTACTCTACTCTCAAGATCACATCTCACAACCTGCCTACTTGATCCACTCCCATCCCACCTCATCCCCAATCTCACCAGTCTTCCTCCCGACCATAACCCATCTCTTCAACCCATCACTAACAACTGGTGTATTCCCTTCATGCTTTAAACATGCCTCAAATCACACCCATCCTCAAAAAGCCATCCCTTGACCCCTCCTCTGTGTCAAACTATCGCCCCAAATCAATTCTCCCCTATGCCTCAAAACTACTGGAACAGCATGTTCATCTTGAACTGTCCTCACACCGCTCTTCCTGCTCTCTCTTTGACCGGTTACAATCTGGCTTCAAACCCCATCATGCCACTGAAACTGCCCTGACCAAAGTCACTAACGACCTCCTAACCGCAAAAGCCAATCGACACTACTCTGTCCTCCTCCTCCTGTCCTCTGCCTTTGACACAGTAGACCACTCCCTTCTACTACAAATTCTCTCGTCTCTGGGCATCACAGACTTGGCGCTATCTTGGATCTCCTCATACTTAACCAACCAAAATTTCAACATCTCCCACTCTCACACCACTTCCTCATCTCGCCTCCTATCTGTCGGGGTCCTCCAAGGTTCAGTTCTTGGACCCCTGCTGTTCTCCATTTACACCTTCAGCAAAATGCAATAAATTTATATAATTTATACAAATGTGATTTTCTGGATTTTATTTTGGATATTCTCTCACTGTTAAAATTAACCTACACTTAAAATTCTAGACTGTTCATGTCTTTGTCAGTGGGCAAACTTACAAAATCAGCTAGGGATCAAATAAATTATTTCCTTCACTGTATAATATATATGTTATATACACACTGTAAGCTAAAATATAGTGTTTAAGCTTCATTTTGTAAAGTGTATACACAAGAGGATTATTGAAGAAGAAAAAAAAATGGTAATTACCATTTTCGTGCCAAAATAATGCTAATATCATAAAACTGACTGCAGGGTCCATATAATACAAACCAAATAATGATACACAGAGCACAACATCAACCAAAAACGAAACATACAGTGCCCGAATAATACCAAAATATACCAATATTCAGTGCCTACATAATACCAGTCAAATAATACCAATACGCTGTGCTCAAATATTATAAGCCAAATAATACTAATGTGCAGTGGCCATATAATACATGGCTGCTAAAAAGTGGAAAGACAATTAAGTAATTGGCTGATGTCTAAAACATGGAAAATAAGATTCAGGCGGATTCGGCAACAGGGCCATTGATTTTAACCCCTTCACACCCAAGTCTATTTTCACCTTCTTGACCAGGTCAATTTTTTCATTTCTGATCAGTCTCAGTTTGTGGTAATAACGCTGGAACACTTCCATATATTTCAGTGATTCTGAGAATTTTTTTGTGTCACATGTACTTCATAATAGTGGTAGAGTTTGGTTGATATTATTTACTTTTATTTATGAAGACATCGTAAATCATCTCCCCCTCCCCAGAAAAAAAAAAAAAAGTGAAAATGTTGTAATTTTCCAACTTTACATTTTTATGGCCTTAAGCCAATTCGTTATATCAAACAAAATAGTTCATAAATAACATTTGGCCCATTTCTACTTTACATCAGCACCATTTTTGATATATTTCTTTTGTCAGGGAGTTAGAAGAGTTAAAAGTTTATTAGCTAAAATATTTCTAATATTTCCAACAAAATTGACAAAAACAATTTTTTTTTGGGTACCACCTAACAATTGAAGTGACTTTGAGAGCCCAATGTAACGGAAAATATCCAAACTTAGCGCCATTTTAAAAATTGCACAAAACCAAAAGAAGTTTATTAACCTTTTCTAGAGCAGTGTAGAAGGAAAAAATGATCAAAAAAAAAATACTTATTCCCATAAAAATATTGCTTTAGTCCCCACATTTTCCAAATCTTGCCATGTATGTTGTTGGTAACTGGCTTCCTGCATTTCCTGAGCGTTTTGATGACACTAGTTGAGTCCTCTAGACCAGACCTGGGCAAGGGGCGGCCCGCGGGCCACATCCGGCCCGCCTACACTCTGTGACCGGCCCGCCTGGCTCAGGGCGTCCTTGCTGGCCGGTCACTGATGAGGGCAATCTAACCTGTTGTCCGGAGCTCCAGGCTCCGGGAGGCGCGTGGTCAGATTGCCCTCATCAGTGCCCGGGCAAATGCCGGGGCCCTGGAGAGCCGGGGGGGCCCACTCAGCCTCGTCAGTTCTGGTGACCCTTGGCCAGGACCCACTCGCCTTAGCTCTGCTGCCCCCGGGCCGAGTTCCGGGGACCGCAGTCCTCGGCAGGAATCTGCGGCGCCGTCCCTTTAAGGAGCACAGACTTCCTGGTTGAACTTCATCTGTGGGCGGAGCTACCGACCGGCCTGCTCAGTCCCACAGATGAAAGAGTTGCAGTGCCAGCCAGCGACCCCCAGCACAGTGCTTCTTTCCGGCTCTGTGTGGGCCCCCTCTCCACCGTGACCTGAGCGGTATGTGCCCTCCCCACCCCACGATTTATGGGCCCTGGTGAGCTGTATGGGCTTTTCCCCACCCTAGGTGTATGCCCTGCCCCACCCCCACCGTATGTGCTGCGCCCCAGAGCCGCTTGTGTGGGCCCACCAGAGCCGCGTGTGTATGTATGTATATATATATGTAGCAGGGCTATGTGTGTATGTATGTATACATGTAGCAGAGCTATGTGTGTATGTATGTATATATGTAGCAGAGCTATGTGTGTATATATGTAGCAGAGCTATGTGTCTGTATGTATATATGTAGCAGAGCTATGTGTCTGTATGTCTGTAGCAGAGCTATGTGTGTATGTATGTAGCAGAGCTGTGTGTATGTAGCAGAGCTGTGTCTCTATGTATATATGTAGCAGAGCTATGTGTGTATGTATGTATATATGTAGCAGAGCTATGTGTGTATGTAGGTATATATGTAGCAGAGCTATGTGTGTGTATGTATGTATATATGTAGCAGAGCTATGTGTGTATGTATGTATATATGTAGCAGAGCTATGTGTGTATATATGTAGCAGAGCTATGTGTCTGTATGTATATATGTAGCAGAGCTATGTGTCTGTATGTCTGTAGCAGAGCTATGTGTGTATGTATGTAGCAGAGCTGTGTGTATGTAGCAGAGCTGTGTCTCTATGTATATATGTAGCAGAGCTATGTGTGTATGTATGTATATATGTAGCAGAGCTATGTGTGTATGTAGGTATATATGTAGCAGAGCTATGTGTGTGTATGTATGTATATATGTAGCAGAGCTATGTGTGTATGTATATATGTAGCAGAGCTATGTGTGTGTATGTAGGTATATATGTAGCAGAGCTATGTGTGTGTATGTATGTATATATGTAGCAGAGCTATGTGTGTATGTATGTATGTAGCAGAGCTATGTGTGTATGTAGCAGAACTATGTGTGTCTGTAGCAGAGCTATGTGTGTATGTCTGTAGCAGAGCTATGTGTCTGTACCAGAGCTATGTGTGTCTGTACCAGAGCTATGTGTGTCTGTAGCAGAGCTATGTGTGTCTGTAGCAGAGCTATGTGTGTCTGTAGCAGAGCTATGTGTGTCTGTAGCAGAGCTATGTGTGTCTGTATGTATGCAGCAGAGCTGTGTGTCTGTAGGCATGTATAATGTGTATCTAGGTATGTCAGTGTATATGGCTGTATAGATGTGTCAGTTCTATATGTATTTTTGTGAGTTTGTCTTTAAATATGTATGTGTACGTATGTGTGTGTCTGCGTGTGGATGGGGCCCACTGGGACTCTTCCGCCCGAGGCCCACAAAAACCTGGAGCCGGCCCTGACCCTCATCAGACGCTGCGTGTCGGGTAGGAAACAGAGGACAGATCCTGAAGCTCCGCACAGTGTAGGCAGCGGAACGCAGGAATCTCTCCTCTGTTCCTTGCCCGACACTTTTCTCTGTGACACACGCGCGCCCTGATATCGTCAGTACGGCGCGCGTGTCATTTGAAAAGTTCCCGCCCGGCAGGAGAAACTGCAGCAGCCGGGGCCGTATGGAGAGAGGCAGCGGCGGGGGCTCCTAGGAACACAGCGTCGGCGCAGCCTGGCCATGTGAAGGAGAAGCAGCTCAGCAGGGGGCTCGTATGGAGGTGTCTGAGGACGGGAACGATAAGAAGAGAGGTGAGTGGTTACTAGTAACCTGCGGGGACAATGGGGGTGGGCGGGCGGGGGTCTGGGGGAGGGGGGTAACTTTTGACAAATATTTGGGGTGTAGTGGTTTAGTATATGGGAATGTAGTTTTACAGGTGTGGTATATGGGGGGTGGAGTGGTGTAGTTTTATAGGTGTGTAGTGGTGTAGTATAATACAGGTGTATATAGGAGTGTAGTATAATACTACACCCCTATATACACCTGTAATATACTACACCCCTATATACACCTGTATTATACTACACCACTACACCCCTATATACACCTGTCTTATACTACACCACTACACCCCTATATACACCTGTATTATACTACACCACTACACCCCTATATACACCTGTATTATACTACTCCACTACACCCCTATATACACCTGTATTATACTACACCACTACACCCCTATATACACCTGTATTATACAGGTGTATATAGGGGTGTAGTATAATACAGGTGTATATAGGGGTGTAGTATGTTACAGGTGTATATAGGGGTGTAGTGGTGTAGTATATTACAGGTGTATATGGGGTGTAGTAGTGTAGTATAATACAGGTGTTTATAGGGGTGTAGTGGTGTAGTATAATACAGGTGTAGTATATAGGAGTGTAGTATAATACAGGTGTAGTATATAGGGGTGTAGTATAATACAAGTGTAGTATATAGTGGTATAATATATAGAGGTGTAGTTTATTACAGGTGTAGTGTATAGTGATGTATATTACAGGTGTATGTGGTGGGTGTAGTGATGTAGTATATGGGGATTGTGTGTGTATGTATATATGTTATACATGCACAGTATATATCCGTGCTTGTAAATATATATATATATATATATATATATATATATTATATATAATTATATTGTATGTAGAACCGAGTTAATTATATTAGTCCGGCCCTCTAAAACCATCCCAATTTCTCATGCGGCCCCATGGGAAAATTAATTGCCCACCCCTGCTCTAGACCTTAGGATCATGGCTTCAGCAGCCAGGCAGCAAGGTTTAGTTTGTGTGTTGGGATGGTATACTGGCCCTTGATGCAGAAGGTTGTTGATTTTGGGTAATACCAGGGGACCTTCATGGTTTAGGTGTGTCAGAGCACCATACCAGCTTCTTTTAGGACAGAGCAGTGCTACTAGGATGGTTGTTTTTGCTAGAACTGGAATCAGCGGAAACGCATAGACGAGGTTGAAGAAACAGGGTTGAGCAAAGACGTGTACCATCAGGCACTGGTCTCTGGTGTTCAGATAGAAATATTGATTTACCTTCGCGTTCTGCTGGTATTGATAGACGCTTTTCCAGAGATTACCACTTTTGGAGGATCAGGCTTTGGATATTTTCATGAATCGGTAAAAGACATCCTTTTCTTAGCACGGAGTCCTGCAAACATCTCATCCTAGACTGACTTGACGGCCGTTTCCTCCTGTACCTCATTGTATTTCTCACTGCTCCCACTAGTTTGTCCATGTCTTCAGACAAAAAGTAGTATTTTTTTTACTATCAAGGTGGAGTTCGGGATTTGAGACCAAGGCTGGTTTCACATCAGCGTTTTACTGCCGCACTGCAAGATCCGGCATAAGTGTAGTACAGTTCAATAGCAAGCTCCAGGCACATGCGGTTTTCCAACAGTCTTGAAGGAGTTCCCAGAGATGCTTAGCACTTGTTGGCCCTTTTGCCTTCACTCTGCGGACCAGCTCACCCCAAACCATCTTGATTGGGTTCAGGTCTGGTGACTGTGGAGACCAGGTCATCTGGCGTAGCATCCCATCACTCTCTATCTTAGTCAAATAGCCCTCACACAGCCTGGAGGTGTGTTTGGGGTCATTGTCCTGTTGAAAAATAAATGGTCCAACTGAACGCAAACCGGATGGAATAGCACGCCGCTGCAAGATGCTGTGGAAGCCATGCTGGTTCAGTATGCCTTCAATTTTGAATAAATCCCCAACAGTGTCACCAGCAAAGCACCCCCACACCATCACACCTCCTCCTCCATGCTTCACGGTAGGAACCAGCCATGTAGAGTCCATCCGTTCACCTTTTCTACAAAGACAGTGGTTAGATCCAAAGATCTCAAATTTGGATTCATCAGACCAAAGCACAGATTTCCACTAGTCTAATGTCCATTGCTTGTGATCTTTAGCCCAAACAAGTCTCTTCTGCTTGTTGCCTGTCCTTAGCAGTGGTTTCCTAGCAGCTATTTGAACATAAAGGCCTGCTGCACAAAGTCTCCTCTTAACAGTTGTTCTAGAGATGACAAGGTGTGTTCAAACTTTTGGTCTGTACTGTATGTGTATATCTATATATATTATATATATTTTATATATGGAAATCCCAGGCCCCAGCATGGCATCAGGTGATGCTAGCTCCTTCTTCCAGGGAAGAGGGGGGGGATGCGTCGTAGGTAGGCCCAGGATTGGCACACACCCAGAGTAATCCACTCCCGGACTGTGGCATGCATTCTGGGGTGGAACACAAGCAGAAAAGACGTGCTTGACACCACCTCCAGTGCGCATGTTAGGGGATCCCCAAAAAAAAAAAAAGCCCCATGTGCTCCACTAAGGAACGCAACCGGAAAGGACTATTGCAGTCACCTCCAATACACGCCTGCGCACAGATGCCAGCATGTAGTGAGGGAGGAGAAAGACCTGGCGGAGCTCAGAGGCCCCCCAGCTCATATACCACTCTGCTATGCCTAGAAGTGCAGGAAGAGCGGGGAGGCCAGAGTCAAAGAAGGGAGCAGCCACGACCTCAGCTGCCTGGTTACAGAAATTCTTTCTAGATAAGCGAAATGCTCCGATCACCGGTCAAGGAGCACCACAGGACAACTTCTTCATGCGCCATAGGGACAGGAAAAAAAAATAAAAACAAAAAACCCACAAACACTGGCGATGGGGGGGTGGGTAGGGACTTTTAACCTCTGTTTCCTGAGGGTGATTAGAGAGGAAAAAAAAAAAAAAAAGTTAAAAGCGAGTTGTCACATGAACAAAAGTTCATTTTAATCAATAGATCTCGGAATAAAAAGAAATTCCACAATTGGATGTGATTGAATAAAATGTAGCTGTGCTCTGATAATCTTATATATGTGTCCCTGCTATGTACTGTGTAATAGCCATGTAGAGACATTGTCTGATCATACCACAACTCCTGGGCTGGGGAGGACAACATGGGATCGCAGCTTATTTTTTTTGGTAAAGAAAGGCATTTCCCCGCCAGTTTTTAAACAATGTTTTATCTGAAAGAAAGAATAATTTCTGACACCAAGCTGTAATGTCTATGTTTTTTGTGTCTTATCTGGCCCAGGAGATTTGGCATGATCAGACCATGTCCCTGCTGTGGACAGCCATTAGGGCTCATGCGCACGTAACTGCTGAATATTCTGCAGCGATTTGACAGCACATGTGTGCGGCAAATTGCTGCAGAAAAATACTGCATTCATTATGCAGTCTTTGTTAAAAAAAAAAAAAAAATATTTCATGCACTCGGGATGCTACGCCCACCATAGACAGAGTGGGAGCTGCATCCAGAACACACAAATAATTGACATGCTGCTTTTAGGAACGCACGAATTTGGGTAAAAATTTTAGCTTCCAAATCGCTGCGTTCATAAAAGCAACGTGCGCACATATCATGCACAATCTACATAGATTGTGCTGGGGACGCAGGACGCATGCATTTACGCTGCAGTGCAATACGCAGCGTAAATGCATGAAATTCGGCAACGTGCGCATGAGCCCTTATTCTATGGGTTGACAAAATACAATTGTGGTGAGACAAAAAAAGAGAATTTTGTTTACTTACCGGAAATTCTTTTTCTTATAGTTCCGTCTTGGGAGACCCAGACCTTGGGTGTTTAGCTTCTGCCTCCGGAGGACACACAAAGTACTACACCTAAAAGTGTAGCTTCTCCCTCTCAGCTTATACACCCCCTGGTGAGCCAGTCCCAGCCAGTTTAGTGCAAAAGCTGAAGGAGAATAGCCACCCACAAGTTGAACAGAGCAAGAGCCGGAACAACCGGAGACTCTGTCCACGACAACAGCCAGTGAAAACACGCGGAACAAGGAAATTACCAACAGGCAACAGGGAGGGTGCTGGGTCTCCCAAGACGGAACTATAAGAAAAAGAATTTACGGTAAGTAAACAAAGAAGGGAATTTTGTTTAACTTACCGTAAATTCCTTTTCTTCTAGCTCCAATTGGGAGACCCAGACAATTGGGTGTATAGCTACTGCCTCCGGAGGCCACACAAAGTATTACACTTAAAAGTGTAAGGCCCCTCCCCTTCTGGCTATACACCCCCCCGTGGGATCACGGGCTCCTCAGTTTTAGTGCAAAAGCAAGAAGGAGGAAAGCCAATAACTGTTTTAAATACAAATTCAACCCGAGAAACAGCCTCGGAGAACTGAACTGTTCAACATGAACAACATGTGCACCCGAAAAAAACAAACTTCCTAAGAAAACAGGGCGGGTGCTGGGTCTCCCAATTGGAGCTAGAAGAAAAGGAATTTACGGTAAGTAAACAAAATTCCCTTCTTCTTTGTCGCTCCTAATTGGGAGACCCAGACAATTGGGACGTCCAAAAGCAGTCCCTGGGTGGGTAAAAGAATACCTCGTGATAGGGCCGTCAAACAGCCCTTTCCTACAGGTGAGCCACCGCCGCCTGAAGGACTTGTCTACCTAGGCCGGCATCCGCCGAAGCGTAGGTATGCACCTGATAATGCTTGGTAAAAGTGTGCAGACCCGACCAGGTAGCCGCCTGGCACACCTGCTGAGCCGTAGCCTGGTGCCGTAATGCCCAGGACGCACCCACGGCTCTGGTAGAATGGGCCTTCAGCCCTGATGGAATCGGAAGCCCAGCCGAACGGTAGGTGTGAAGAATTGGTTCCTTGATCCACCGCGCAAGGGTGGATTTGGAAGCTTGCGACCCTTTACGCTGACCAGCGACAAGGACAAAGAGTGCATCCGAGCGGCGCAGAGACGCCGTGCGGGAAATGTAGATCCTGAGTGCTCTCACCAGATCCAATAAATGCAAACCCTTTTCAAATTGGTGAACTGGATGCGGACACAAAGACTGTAAAGTGATATCTTGATTGAGATGAAAGGAAGATACCACCTTGGGAAGAAATTCTGGAATTGGACGCAGAACTACCTTGTCCTGGTGAAACACCAGGAATGGAGATCTGCATGATAACGCCGCCAGCTCGGACACTCTCCGAAGAGACGTGACCGCCACTAGAAAGGCCACTTTCTGTGAAGACGAGAAAGGGAAACCTCCTTCATAGGCTCGAAAGGCGGCTTCTGGAGAGCAATTAGAACCTTGTTCAGGTCCCAGGGCTCCAACGGCCGCTTGTAAGGGGGGACGATATGACAAACCCCTTGCAGGAACGTGCGTACCTGAGGAAGTCGCGCCAGGCGTTTCTGAAAAAATACGGATAGCGCGGAGACTTGACCTTTAAGGGAGCCAAGCGACAAACCTTTTTCCAACCCAGACTGCAGGAAGGAAAGAAAAGTAGGCAATGCAAAAGGCCAGGGAGAAACTCCCTGAGCAGAGCACCAAGATAGGAATATCCTCCACGTCCTGTGGTAGATCTTGGCGGAGGATGGCTTCCTAGCCTGTCTCATGGTGGCAACCACTTCATGAGATAAACCTGAGGCCGCTAGGATCCAGGACTCAATGGCCACACAGTCAGGTTCAGGGCCGCAGAATTCAGATGGAAAAATGGCCCTTGAGACAGCAAGTCTGGACGGTCTGGTAGTGCCCACGGATGGCCTACCGTGAGGTGCCACAGATCCGGGTACCACGACCTCCTTGGCCAGTCTGGAGCGACGAGAATGGCGCGGCGGCAGTCGGACCTGATTTTGCGGAGCACCCTGGGCAACAATGCCAGAGGTGGGAACACATACGGTAGCCGGAACTGCGACCAATCTTGAACTAAGGCGTCTGCCGCCAGAGCTCGGTGATCGTGAGACCGTGCCATGAAAACCGGGACTTTGTTGTTGTGCCGTGACGCCATCAGGTCGACGTCCGGCATCCCCCAGCAGCGACAGATCTCCTGAAACACGTCCGGGTGAAGGGACCATTCCCCTGCGTCCATGCCCTGACTGAGAAAGTCTGCTTCCCAGTTTTCTACGCCTGGGATGTGGACTGCGGATATGGTGGATGCCGTGTCTTCCACCCACGTCAGAATCCGCCGGACTTCCTGGAAGGCTTGCCGACTGCGTGTTCCCCCTTGGTGGTTGATGTATGCCACCGCTGTGGAGTTGTCCGACTGAATTCGGATCTGCTTGCCTTCCAGCCACTGTTGGAAGGCTTGTAGGGCAAGATAGACTGCTCTGATTTCCAGAACATTGATCTGAAGGGTGGACTCTTTCCGAGTCCACGTACCTTGAGCCCTGTGGTGGAGAAACACTGCTCCCCACCCTGATAGACTCGCATCTGTCGTGACCACCGCCCAGGATGGGGGTAGGAACGACTTTCCTTTTGACAATGAGGTGGGAAGAAGCCACCACCGGAGAGATTCCTTGGCTGCCTGAGAGAGGGAGACCTCCCTGTCGAGGGACGTCGACTTCCCGTCCCATTGGCGGAGAATGTCCCATTGTAATGGACGCAGATGAAACTGCGCAAAAGGAACTGCTTCCATTGCTGCTACCATCTTCCCTAGGAAGTGCATGAGGCGCCTCAAGGGGTGCGACTGGCCCTGCAGGAGAGATTGCACCCCTGTCTGTAGCGAGCACTGTTTGTCCAGTGGAAGTTTCACTATCGCTGAGAGAGTATGAAACTCCATGCCAAGATATATTAGTGATTGGGTCGGGGTTAGATTTGACTTTGAAAAGTTGATGATCCACCCGAAACTCTGGAGAGTCTTCAGTGCCACGTTCAGGCTGTGTTGGCATGCCTCTTGAGAGGGTGCCTTGATAAGTAGATCGTCTAAATACGGGATCACAGAGTGACCTTGCGAGTGCAGGACTGCTACTACTGCTGCCATGACCTTGGTGAAGACCCGAGGGGCTGTCGCCAGCCCGAAAGGTAGAGCTACGAACTGCAGGTGTTCGCTTTCTAGAACGAAGCGTAGAAAACGCTGATGCTCTGGTGCAATCGGCACGTGGAGATAAGCATCCTTGATGTCTATTGATGCTAGGAAATCTCCTTGAGACATTGAGGCGATAACGGAGCGGAGAGATTCCATCCGGAACCTTCTGGTTTTTACGTGTTTGTTGAGCAGCTTTAGATCCAGGACGGGACGGAACGACCCGTCTTTCTTTGGCACCACAAACAAATTGGAGTAAAAACCGTGGCCTTGTTCCTGAAGAGGAACGGAAGTCACCACTCCTTCCGCCTTTAGAGCGGACACCGCTTGCAGCAGAGCATCGGCTCGGTCGGGCGGTGGAGAAGTTCTGAAGAAACGAGTTGGAGGACGAGAGCTGAACTCTATCCTGTACCCGTGAGACAGAATGTCTCTCACCCAACGGTCTTTGACCTGTGACAGCCAAATGTCGCCAAAGCGGGAGAGCCTGCCACCGACCGAGGATGCGGAGAGAGGAGACTGAAAGTCAAGAGGAAGCCGTCTTGGTAACGGTTCTTCCGGCTGGCTTTTTTGGGCGTGATTGAGTCCGCCAAGAATCTGAGCTCCTCTGATCCTTTTGAGTCCTTTTGGACGAGTAGAATTGGGACCTGCCTGAGCCTCGAAAGGACCGAAAACCAGACTGTCCCCTCCTCTGTTGGGGTTTGTTTTGTCTGGGTTGCGGTAAGGCTGAATCCTTACCCTTGGAGTGTTTAATGATTTCATCCAAACGCTCACCAGACAATCGGTCACGAGAAAAAGGCAAACTGGTTAAGCACTTCTTGGAAGAAGAATCTGCCTTCCATTCTCTCAACCACAGGGCTCTGCGTAAAACCACGGAGTTGGCTGACGCCACCGCCGTACGGCTCGTAGAGTCTAGGACAGCATTAATCGCGTAAGACGCGAATGCAGACATTTGAGAGGTCAATGGTGCCACCTGCGGAGCAGATGTACGTGTGACCGTGTTGACCTGTGTAAGGCCAGCTGAAATAGCTTGGAGTGCCCATACGGCTGCGAATGCTGGCGCCAACGACGCTCCAATAGCTTCATAGATGGATTTTAACCAGAGCTCCATCTGTCTGTCAGTGGCATCTTTAAGTGCCGCCCCATCTTCCACTGCAACTAGAGATCTGGCTGCAAGCCTGGAGATTGGAGGGTCCACCTTGGGACACTGTGTCCAGCCCTTGACCACGTCAGGGGGAAAAGGATAGCGCGTATCTTTAAGCCGTTTGGAGAAACGCTTATCTGGATAAGCGTGGTGTTTCTGGATTGCATCTCTAAAGTCAGAGTGGTCCAGAAAAGTGCTTAATTTACGCTTGGGATACCTGAAATGGAATTTCTCCTGCTGTGAAGCTGCCTCCTCCGCAGGAGGAGCTTGTGGAGAAATATCTAACATCTTATTGATGGACGCTATAAGATCATTCACTATGGCGTCACCATCCGGGGTATCTAGATTGAGAGCGGCCCCAGTATCAGAATCCTGATCAGTTACATCCGCCTCATCACACAGAGTCGTCCCGCTGGGACCCTGACCAGTGTGATGAAGTTGAGGGTCGCTCATAGCGAGCCCGCTTAGGTTGCTGGGACTGTCGTCCGAGTCAGAGCCGTCACCCTGGGGTGCATGTGACACCCCCGGAGCTAGGAAGTGTTCCAGCTGAGGGGGACCAGGGGGCAATGAACCAACAGTGCCCATGGTCTGAGTTACTGGTCTAGACTGCAATGTTTCAAGAATTTTAGACAGACAGTCATAGACAATCTGTCAGCAAAAGCTGCAAACTCCGTCCCTGTCACCTGGACAGCATTCACAGGTGGTTCTCCCTGGGTCACCTCTAGCAGAGGCCACGGCTGAGCAATTGCCACAGGGGCCGAGCACTGCACACAATGGGGGTCAGTGGAACCTGCCGGTAGAGCAGCCCCACATGCGGTACAGGCAGCATATAAAGTCCGTGCCTTGGCACTTTTGCTTTTTGCGGACGACATGCTGTTGTCTCCTTGAGAAATCTAAGGAGGGTATATAGCAGAAAATCACCAGCGACCGTACAGTGTAAAGTATTGCCAGCACAAAATACAAAGTACACTATGGCACAAGTGGGGGAGAGCCCTTGAGGGCTGCTTACCGCCCACTGAAAAGCGGGTGTGAGGTCGTAGAATCCCTTGTCTGGGTCTCCCAGCCTCCCCTCTGCAGCTCAGCGTGCAGGCAGGAATGGCTGCCGGCGTCCTGTGAAGAGGGGCGGACCGTGGGCGTGCCACAAACAAAAGTGCGGGAAACTGCGTCCCACTGTGCCTAGTGTGAGGGCTGGAGTATGTAAAAAAGACTCCAGCTCTTAGCGCTGCTGGTCTGTACAGCGTCCCGCCCTCCTCCTGACTGGCAGGTCTGGGGGCGGGAACGATACGAACTAGGCCGCAAAAGCCGGGGACTGTAGTAATCTAGCGCGGCCGTCATATATGCACGGCCAGCGCGGAAGTCCCCGGCGCACCACAAATCCCAGCCGCGACGCAGTAAACACTGACCCCAGCGGCCGGATCGGCCGATCGTACTAAGTCTCCTCACTCAGCAGAGCTGTAGTGAGTAACGGCACAAGCGCAGCAGCGCTGTTTACCCCGGCGCACTAACACACCCAGCAATGCTGCAGTGTGCGTGCGGTAAGCACGGGGACACGGAGTACCTTAATGAAGCAGGGTCCTGTCCCTGAGGAAACTCCGCTCCGTATCCAGCAGATCCTCCAGGGGCTGTGGATGGAGCACGGTCTCAGTGCCCGGAGACCGGTCAAGTCCCACTTCACCCAGAGCCCTAATGGGGATGGGGAAGGAATCAGCATGTGGGCTTCAGCCTCCGTACCCGCAATGGGTACCTCAACCTTAACAAACACCGCCGACCGCAAGTGGGGTGAGAAGGGAGCATGCTGGGGGCCCCCGTATGGGCCCTCTTTTCTTCCATCCGACATAGTCAGCAGCTGCTGCTGACTAAACAGTGGAGCTATGCGTGCATGTCTGACCTCCTTCGCACAAAGCATAAAACTGAGGAGCCCGTGATCCCACGGGGGGGGTGTATAGCCAGAAGGGGAGGGGCCTTACACTTTTAAGTGTAATACTTTGTGTGGCCTCCGGAGGCAGTAGCTATACACCCAATTGTCTGGGTCTCCCAATTAGGAGCGACAAAGAAATTCTCTTTTTCTTTATCGTTCCTTTGGGAGACCCAGACCTTGGGACGTTCCAAAGCAGTCCCTGGGTGGGAAATAAACAGAAAAACTAAGAAGTAGGCAGAACCTAACTTCACAAATGGGCGACAGCCGCCTGAAGGATGCGTCTGCCCAAGCTCGCATCTGCCGAAGCATGAGCATGCACTTGGTAGTGCTTCGAGAAGGTATGCAGGCTAGCCCAAGTGGCAGCCTGAGACTTGTTGAGCCTTAGCCTGGTGCCTAAAAGCCCAAGAGGCACCGACCGCTCTGGTCGAGTGTGCTTTGATCCCCGGCAGGGGAGGCACCCGAGTACTCTGGTAGGCGTCCGAAATGGTCGACCTAATCCAACGGGCTAAGGTCGGCTTAGAAGCAGGGAGGGCCTTGCGCCGACCTGTGGTTAGCACAAAAAGAGGTGCACCGCCTAAGCGCAGCGGTGCGAGACACATAGATCCGGAGAGCACGCACCAGATCTAGAGTATGTAGAGCTTTTTCAAAGCAATGAACAGGGGCCGGACAGAAGGAAGGTAAGGTAATGTCCTGGTTAAGGTGGAAGGGAGAGACCACCTTAGGAAGAAAGTCCGGAGTCGGACGGAGAACCACCTTGTCTTGATGAAAGACTAAAAAAAAGAGGACTCCGAGGAGAGCGCAGCCAAATCAGAGACTCTCCTGAGAGAAGTTATGGCAACCAGAAAGGCCACTTTCTGTGAAAGACGATACAAAGAAACCTCCCTAAGAGGCTCAAAGGGGGGTTTCTGCGAGACTGAGAACCAAGTTAAGGTCCCAGGGGTCAAAGGGCCACCGGTAAGGCGGAATGATGTAAGACGCGCCATTCATGAAGGTGCGGACCTGAGCCAGCCGAGCGAGACGCCGCTGGAACAGAACTGACAGAGCCGAAACTTGTCCCTTGAGAGAGTTGAGGGACAGTCCTAGCTGCAGACCGGACTGTAAAAAAGACAGAAGAGTCAGCAAGGAGAATGGCCAAGGAGGATGGCCGGTAGAGCGACACCAGGACAGGAAAATTTTCCAAGTCCAGTGATAGATCTTGGCGGAGGAAGACTTGCGCGCCCGAGTCATAGTGGAGATGACTTCAGGAGGAATACCAGAAGCCGTCAAAATCCAGGACTCAAGAGCCACGCCGTCAATTTGAGTGCCGCAGAATTCGGGCGGAAAAACGGACCTTGCGAGAGTAGATCTGGACGGTCCGGGAGATGCCACGGCATCTCTACGGACAGTTGGAGCAGATCCGGATACCAAGCTCGCCAGGGCCAGCCCGGTGCAATGAGGATGACTCGACGACCCTCCATTCTGATCTTGCGCAGGACTCTGGGCAAGAGAGCTAGAGGGGGAAACACGTAGGACAGACGAAACTGGGACCAGTCCTGAATCAGAGCGTCCGCGGCGAAGGCCTGAGGATCGTGGGAGCAAGCCACGTAAACAGGAACTTTGTTGTTGTGACGGGATGCCATTAGGTCCACGTCCGGAGTGCCCCATTTGCGGCAGATCAACTGAAATACTGCCGGGTGCAGGGACCACTCGCCACCGTCCACGCTTTGACGGCTGAGATAATCTGCCTCCCAGTTGTCCACGCCTGGGATGTGGACTGCGGATATGGTGGACCTGGAGTCTTTCGCCCATTGAAGAATGCGTTGTACCTCCATCATTGCCAGGCGGCTGCGTGTCCCGCCTTGATGATTGATGTAGGCAACCGCTGTCGCGTTGTCTGACTGTAACAGCCTCCATGGACGCCACCATTTGACCCAGCACCTGCATCAGACGCCTGAGGGTAGAACGGCGGGGTCTCAGGAGAGAGCGCACCGCCAACTGGAGTGACAGCTGTTTGTTTAAGGGCAACTTCACAAGTGCCGGCAAAGTCTTGAACTGCATCCCTATGTACGTGAGACTCTGGGTCGGAGTCAGAGTGGATTTGGGAAGATTGACAAGCCACCCGAATTGGGCTAGAGTGGCGAGAGTGAGCGAGACACTCCGCTGACAGTCTGCGCTGGATAGAGCCTTGACTAGAAGGTCATCCAGGTAAGGGAGCACTGCCAACCCCTGGAGGTGCAGAACTGCAATCACTGCTGCCATGACCTTGGTGAATACCCGAGGGGCCGTGGCTAACCCGAAAGGGAGAGCCACGAATTGGAAATGATCTTCTCCTATTGCAAAACGTAGCCAACGCTGGTGTGAAACTGCAATTGGCACATGTAGATATGCATCTCTGATGTCGATGGACGCCAGGAAATCCCCTTGGGTCATTGAGGCAATGACTGATCGCAGAGACTCCATGCGAAAGTGCCGCACCCGAACATGCTTGTTGAGAAGCTTGAGATCCAGGATGGGCCGGAAGGTACCGTCCTTTTTGGGAACTAGGAAGAGGTTTGAGTAAAAGCCTCTGAACCGTTCCCGGGCGGGAACTGGTACAATTACTCCGTTGGCCTGCAAGGCTGCCACGGCCTGTGAGAAGGCGGCGGCCTTGGAGCAGGGGGGAGTTGAGAGAAAAAATCTGTTTGGCGGGCTGGAAGAAAATTCGATCCTGTAGCCGTGAGAGATGATATCTCTCACCCACTGATCGGAGACTTGTTGAAACCAAGCGTCGCCAAAGTGGGAGAGCCTGCCACCGACTAAGGACGTTGCTGGAGCGGGCAGAGAGTCACGAGGAGGCTGCCTTAGTGGCAGAACCTCCTGCGGTCTTCTGTGGACGCGCTTTTGGGCGCCAGTTGGATTTCTGGTCCTTAGCTGAGTTAGCGGACGAGGCGGAGGGCTTAGAGGACGACCAGTTGGAGGAACGAAAGGAACGAAACCTCGACTGAGTCCTACCCTGGGCAGGTTTCCTGGTCTTTGTTTGTGGCATGGAAGTACTCTTCCCGCTAGTAGCTTCTTTAATAATTTCATCCAGCTGTTCACCGAACAGCCGGGACCCAGCAAAAGGGAGCCCAGCAAGGTACTTCTTAGAAGCATCTGCCTTCCACTCTCGAAGCCACAAGATCCTGCGGATAACGAGGGAATTAGCTGAAGCCACCGCAGTGCGGTGAGAAGCCTCTAGCATTGCAGACATGGCATAAGATGAAAAAGCTGAAGCTTGAGACGTTAAGGCAACCATCTCGGGCATAGATTCCCTGGTGAGGGAATGCATCTCCTCTAGAGAAGCAGAGATGGCTTTAAGAGCCCACACTGCTGCAAAAGTTGGGGAAAACGCGGCCCCCGCCGCATCATACACGGATTTGGCCAGAAGGTCAATCTGACGGTCAGTGGAATCCTTAAGGGAAGTGCCATCAGCCACCGACACAACGGTCCGGGCTGAGAGCCTAGACACCGGAGGGTCTACCTTTGGGGAGTGAGCCCACTCCTTGACCACCTCAGGTGGAAAGGGAAAACGGTCATCAGAACCACGCTTTGGGAAGAGTTTGTCAGGACAGGCCCTGGGTTTGGTCACAGCGGTCTGAAAACTGGAGTGGTTAAAGAACATACTCTTCACTCTCTTAGGCGAGGTAAACTGGTGCTTTTCTGCCAGAGAGGGTTGCTCCTCTGATACTGGCGGATTGAGATCCAGTACAGAATTAATGGAAGCAATCAAGTCACTAAGATCTGAGTCACCCTCGGAAAGATCAATGGGGCACATGGAGTTAGCCTCCGAGCCCCCTGTAAAGGCATCCTCCTCATATTGCGAGTCAGCTCTTGAATCAGAGCCGCGGGATGAGGAGGGAGAGGAAACCCTGCGGCTCCTCTTAGGAGGACGGGGTCTGTGCCCTGATGATGAATCCTCTGTGAGCTCCGGTGGACGGAGGTCAGATGATAGGGATCCTAAAAGGACCCTTAGCAAGAGTATTAGAGGCACCCTGTGAAGGGGGCTGATGCATATTCATCAAAGTCCTGGACAGAAGTCCCATGGACTCAGCAAAAGACTGGGAGATAGACCTAGAGAAGGACTCTACCCAGGCCGGGGGTTCAGCCACAGGTGCAGAAGCAGCCTGAGAGACCACTGGGGGTGAGGCTCCAGGCTGTGGCACCTCCAAGTTAGAGCAGACATCACAATGTGGATAGGTGCTCGGTTCAGGCAGCAGGAGCTTACATGCAGCGCATACAGTATAAAGCTTTGGAGCCTTGCTCCTCGTGTGAGACATGCTGCTGGAGTGGGGACAGCTTCTAAAAAGAGAATGAACCCCAGGGAGTATATACAGAGGTCCACAACCAGAGACCGGCTGTGGCTTACCAGACCGCTGGAAGCGGTGTTGTGTGCCCTCCAGATCCCGAACCCCGGACCTCCAATGCACAGCACCTCAGCAGGGATGCAGAGTGCAGGATGGCCCAGCGCAGAGTGAACCCTGTCCAAGAAAATGGCCGCCGGAGCGAAGAGAGGGGGCGAGACGGGGGCGTCCCTGTAGGAAAGCGGGATCTGGAGGGCCATAGAGACCTGCAGGGGAGGAGTCACGCACAAGCAGTGGGGAGTGTCCCTCCCCTGTGCAGGACGGCCGCCGAGAGGAGCCGTGCCTGTCCCTCTGCATGAGTGACATGCGAGGGAATGGCCGCCGGTAACAGAAACTAGGCCTCCGGCGAAGCCGGGGCCTAAATTTGAGCAGCGAGGCCGACGCGCAGGCACCATCGGCGCGGTTCTCGGGCGAAAGCCAGAGAACCCGCCGGAAAAGCCAAAATAAATACAGCAAACACACTCTCCCCATACAATAAAGGACAGGGACCCCCAACATATGAACGTCTCAGGTACTTAGCTGCTGAGATGCAGGGCCAGGTCCCTGGGGATGAGTGCTCTGGTCCAGCAGAGTCCTAAAGGGCTGTGGATGGAGACCGGTTTCCAGCCAGGCATGGAGACCGCGCTGGCTGCCACTTCAAGCCAGAGCCCAGGAAGGATGGTGAAGGAGCACGGCATGTAAGGCTCCAGCCTTGGAAATCAACCTTACAACACCACCGACACAGTGGGGTGAGAAGGGACATGCCGGGAGTCCAGACGTGGACCCGCACTTCTTCAATCTCTTTCCAAAAAGCAAAAAAAATCATATGAGAATGCATGTGTGGATGTATGCCTCCTGAACACACAGCGATAAACTGGCTGGGACTGGCTCACCAGGGGGTGTATAAGCTCAGAGGGAGGAGCTACACTTTTAGGTGTAGTACTTTGTGTGTCCTCCGGAGGCAGAAGCTAAACACCCAAGGTCTGGGTCTCCCAAAGGAACGATAAAGAAAATACAGTTTTATGTTTTAGTACTTTTATAAAATAAATACTGTTTGAAGAAAAAAAATCCTCAACTTTTTAGAACAGTAATAAGTTTAAGAAATATCTTTTCGTGTGACAGGCTGTAGTTTTCATTGGTTCCATATTGGGGTAATTATGACTTATTACACTTTTTGGCAGCTGAAATGAACAACAAAAAGTAGTCTTTTTACTTTTAAACAACACTCAATATAATTAACATGCTATTTTCTTCAAGTTGACAATTCTAAATTTAATTTTATATTTTGAGACAAAAAAAACCAAAAAAAAACAAAAACCAACAAGCTTAAAATTAAAACCTGTATTGAAAGATCCATAATTTTTTTTATCCTTCCGTAAAAACAGTTGTGCGACATCTTATTTTTTGCAGAATAAGCTGAACGTTTGATACATTCTAGACTGGGCAAACATCCACTTCTTTCAAGAGCTATAACTAGTTTGTCAATTTTGCCGTATGAGGGCTTGTTCTTTGCAGGACAAGATGTATTTTTTAGTTATAGTCCATTTTGCAATTTAATGTATTGCAAATGGGGAAAAAAAATTCCAAGTGAAACAAAATTTGAGAAAAAAAAAGTCCATTACATTTTCTTTATAGAGTTCATTATGCGATAAAAATAAACCTTGAAATAATGATTCTCCAGTTATGCACAAACTCATGCATTTTTTTTTTTTTTCAAGTGGTGAAAAATAAAATTTGGAAATGCGTAAAAAAAAAAAATAGATTTTTTATGGTTCTCTATTTCTCAGGGGCTACAGAAACATTAAACTATATTGCTAGTGTGAACTGAAACCTTTAAACCAAACTAATTTGTGTACATTGGAGCATATTTATCAACACCAATTTTTCCACAATGCAAACTTAGGACTAGAAATTCTTAATATCTGGCAAATATTTCATAGTGGTTTGTGATTCTTGATAAAGCTGTCTAATTGTAATACTGTCTAATCTAATATATCACCTATCAGTTGGCCTACTTTGTGCTAGAAATGTGCGCAACAATTTTCTGGTGCATATTTTATACTTTTATAAAAACCGTTCCCTTCAACATTTCCAAAAAATGCAATCCTACTGAATATTCAAATCAAAAGGTTCAGGTAGAAGCATTTTATCATATTAAGGCCTTGGTTCTACGGGTATGTGCGCACGTTGCGTTCTGCCTTGACAAATATTCTGCAGCGTTTCGTCACTGCATGCGCGTTTCAAAACGCTGCGTTTTCCATGCATTTTGAATGCAGAATGGATGCGTTCTGGTGCTTGCTCTCTCTCCCACAGACAGAGGGAAAAGCATCCAAAACGCACAAAAGTGACATGTTTCTTTTTAGAACGCATCGATTGTCAAAAATTTGGCATCCAAAACGCAACGTGAACATGGAATTTGTATGTCATAGACTTTGCTAGGGATGCACAATGCATGCGTTTACGCTGCAGTTTAAAATTCTGCATAAAAGCATGAAAAAACACAACGTGCGCACACAGCCTACTTGTGATCATGATTGACGAACGCAATCCGAAAAAATATCAAATTGCACTCACACCAGTGTTAGTCAGTCAGGCAGTGTCCATCTGCTATTTTTTTTTTTCTCATACCATATCGGCACGAAAAAAGAATCACAGCATGCTGCATTTGGCAGTGAGTCTTGGCTCACATGCACCCATACAAGTTTGTGTGTGCATCCGAGTGCAGTACGATGTAAAGTGAAACAGGCTGAGGAGAAGAGGAAATTAATCTGTCTCCTCTGCAGCTGTGATCCGATCGAAAGATCAGATCACAGTCACATGACACTCAGTTGATACTTGCAGTAGACCCTGAGCCGATGATCATTAGCACATTGCATCCAATGCTCTTGCGTCGGAAGTGATGCGCAAATGGAGCCGAGGCCTTATAATGATCTGCTCTAGTCATCATTTCTCAAGACCTGGGTAACTTTGTAGCCTCTTTTTCAGAAAGAATTCATCTCACCTTCTCAAAATCTGCAGTGGATTCGCCATGTTTCATTCTAGTACAGAGGTACAACCCTTTGTATAGGAGATCTACAGATGGGGCACAGCTGATTTGGCAGAGCCTGGTAACACAAAAAACAGCAGCACACATGTCCACAAGTCAGAAATACACAATCCCGTAATCTTGAAATGCAGATTACACACAGTCTTTCAGGTGATGTCTCATCTTCAGGTAAGTGAGAGTCCATTTGCCCTTCATCAAAACATTCCAGCTTTTTGGTTCTCTCTTTATGTCTTTGATAGGCCCGATATAATGCAATGCAGAGGACAAGGACCCCCAGAGCTCCGCACAGCAAGGACCCTTCTTTCCAAAGAGATGCTATAGATTCTTGTTCATGTAATATATCCTCATATCCCCCAAGGGATAAGAAATATTCACATCCTTTTTCTGGAGGTTGTAAAACAATTACTCCTTCTTTACTTAATACCAGTTTTCCTAGTCCAGTTAGTACTGCTCCCACTGGAAGGATCTCCTCCGTTTCTAATAAGCCAGTTGGCTTTTCTCCACTCAGGTAGTGTCCCAGCAGCTCGCCAAGGCTCAGGGAAGCAGAGTGAAACCGTTCATAAACCGTTTCCAAAGTCAGACCAGATGCTTTCAATGGATCACATACAAGTACAGAGCCGTCAACGTCCTCCAGAGGATGCAAATGGAAGGGGACTGACCTCACAGTCGTGAAAAGTACTCGTACGTACTCACTCCTGGGGAAACATGACAATACTCGTATTAAATATAAATCATATTTAATATACAGAGTTCTTAAAAAAAAAAAAATATGACTTTAGGACGGTTACATTTCTACCACACGAAGAAATTTCTCTTTTGGCTGGATATAATATTTGACAGAGCAAAGGAAGTTTGAGAAAATCACTCTGCCCCAATGCCCAATTCCCTTCTTATTCTCTGGAGGTTTATCCTAGTCATCGAATGATCCAAGCCACCATCCGCATCAATCTTCACATGCTACATAACTTTATTAGTTATTGTACAAACAGATGTAAATGATTACTTGAATATCTCTGCATCAAGGCTGAAGTGCCAGAAAATGAAATACAGGGTGAGTATAAAAGATTCATCGGGTTTTGAATTCATCTTACTGCAAACAAAGTTCACCAGTTCGTAATAATAATCAACAGGCCACAGCTCAGAGTTTGTAACTAGCTTGTCCAGATCCAATGTGCATAGCCACTCTATAGTCTTTTCGGCTTTGTGGGAAGGATAAAATTTTGATACCAAGAACTCACATCCAAACACTTACAGTGGTGTACCTCTGAGTTTCTGTTGAGCAAATGTATACAAAGTCTCATCAGGGCATGTTAACTTAAAAGGAGTTGTCCACTACTAGGACAACCCCTTCTTAATCAATATGTTTGTCCCACTAAAATTATGCTTGTGCTCACCACTTCTGCCATTCCAGCGGTATCGGCACTCGCTCTCCCAGGTATCATGTGATATGGTTATGTCACATGATGCCTGCGCCCAATCAGCACTGACTTCAGTCACCCTGCCTTCGGGAGAATTGAACATCAAAAAGAAGTCAGAGCTGCAGCTGCCTTTTATTGATGTTTGATGAGGGCAAACATGCTGATTGAGAAGGGGTTGTCGAAGTAGTGGATAACTCCTTTAAAAGAAAGCCAATCATCTCTTTAAAACATAAAATACATTCAAAACCATGTAAATACATTTATAGCCAGTGTGAAAGTGCACCTACAGGTTGCACTTATCCCAACACGTGTTCCAGATTAATTCTTTGTATATACGGGGACGTGGCTCCCTCTTTTTGGGCTATACATTTAGTCCATATAGCGTTCCATGTGCAGGTGTTAAACAGTCAGGCCTGGGTCCTGCTCTGTCCCTGTCTATTTTGAGGTCTGGTTAAAGTCCATCCTGATTGGGTACACCTTGTCACAATAAATGCCTTTTCCCCTTTTTTAATTAAAGTGGTGTTGGCTCCATGTCCTGTGTTGTTTAGGGGCTATTTCTATTTACTTAATTGCTTGCTGCAGGGTATTTGCGCATTGTATTTACTCTAGGTTATGTTTATTAATGGCCACAGCATGAATGAGCACCTACACATTGAACACATGTTGGTATAAATGCAAACTAATTTCTTTGGCTTTACTTTTATAGTTTAATCTTTTTAGGGTAGAAAGTAAAAATACAAGTCCATCAGGTTCAACCTATAAGGTAACATTGATCCAGGGGAAGGAAAAAGCTTGAGGAAGAAACTAAATCGTATCATATTAAGACATGTGCACATAATTATATGCAGCAGAAAATTCTTCCCCTTTCTGCATCTTTTGGCAGGTAAAATGCTGTGCAAAATAGGTGCGTTTCTGACAAGTTTTTGGTGGAGATTTTCTCCCACTCGTTAGTATTGTGTGAAATCTAGCAAAAACGGTGAAAGACCTGACATTCTGTAGATTTAAATCGGCAAGTCAAGAACAAGGAACATATGCATAAAACTTCAGAAATCTCAGTCACTTTGCTGGGACTAGGAAATCATTCAGGTATTGTGACAAATCTGAACAGAAAAGAAACGTGACAAAACTGCAACATGTGCACAGGCCCATAGTGGGAAAAATTTCTTTCTGACTTGATATATGGCAATCAGGAGTGTTCCATTGATAAATTTCCAACTCCCAAAATTTAGTACCCACTAGTTATTGAGAGGATCATCAACCAAATCAGGTAAAATGAGAACAATCAATTGTTTTAGCTGACCAGTCTCAGTCATCATCTGGAGGGGAGAGAAAAAATAAAAAAAAAAAAAACAAAAAAAAAACGGCCAAATTACGGTAGATCTCTTATTTTACTTGCCCCTGAAAAATCATTTATCCATGAACTTACCTTACATTCATTCATAGCCTATTCTCATTGACTGTATAGCCAGATTGAGTTACTGTATAGGCCAAGATGGCCTAAAATGTGTATAATAATTTATTCATTTAAAATAGCGCTATTAATTCCATAGCACTTTACATACGAGGGGCGATCCAAAAGTAATGATAAATCGGTTATTTCTATTGCACACAGAAATTAAAATAAAATGTTTTCTCTCTTAGGTACCCACTAGTCCAGGAAAAAAAAAAAATCACTTAAATGCCACGATTCCCGGGAGCTACATTCATTTGAATATGAACTGCCGAGGAGTGAACATCAAAATATAAAAAAACGAGCTCAGAGCTGTCATCAAATACCTCTGCTTGAAAAAGAAGGGAATTTTGTTACTTACCGTAAATTCCTTTTCTTCTAGCTCTTATTGGGAGACCCAGACGATTGGGGTATAGCTACTGCCTCCGGAGGCCACACAAAGCACTACACCAAAAAGTGCAAGGCCCCTCCCCTTCTGGCTATACCCCCCCGTGGTATCACGGGTTCTCCAGTTTTAGTGCCAAAGCAAGAAGGAGGAAAGCCAATAACTGGTTTAAACAAATTAACTCCGAGTAACATCGGAGAACTGAAAAACCGTTCAACATGAACAACATGTGTACCCGCAAACCACAAAAAAATCCCGAAGGACAACAGGGCGGGTGCTGGGTCTCCCAATAAGAGCTAGAAGAAAAGGAATTTACGGTAAGTAACAAAATTCCCTTCTTCTTCAGCGCTCTATTGGGAGACCCAGACGATTGGGACGTCCAAAAGCTGTCCCTGGGTGGGTAAAGAAATACCTCATGTTAGAGCTGCAAAACAGCCCTCCCCTACGGGGGTGTCACTGCCGCCTGCAGGACTCTTCTACCTAAGCTGGCATCCGCCGAAGCATAGGTATGCACCTGATAATGCTTGGTGAAAGTGTGCAGACTCGACCAGGTAGCTGCCTGGCACACTTGTTGAGCCGAAGCCTGGTGTCGTAATGCCCAGGACGCACCCACGGCTCTGGTTGAGTGGGCTTTTAGCCCTGAAGGAACCGGAAGCCCCGCAGAACGGTAGGCCTCTAGAATTGGTTCTTTGATCCATCGAGCCAGGGTGGCTTTAGAAGCCTGCAACCCCTTGCGCGGACCAGCGACAAGGACAAAAAGTGCATCGGAACGGCGCATGGGCGCCGTGCGGGAAATGTAGATTCTGAGTGCTCTCACCAGATCCAGCAAACGTAAGTCCTTTTCATACCGGTGAACCGGATGAGGACAAAAGGAAGGCAAGGATATATCCTGATTAAGATGAAACGAGGAGACGACCTTAGGGAGAAACTCCGGAATGGGGCGCAGCACTACCTTGTCCTGGTGGAACACCAGGAAGGGAGCCTTGGATGACAGAGCTGCCAGCTCCGACACTCGCCGAAGCGATGTGATCGCAACAAGAAACGCCACTTTCTGTGACAGGCGAGAAAAGGAAACTTCCTTCAGAGGCTCGAAAGGCGGCTTCTGGAGAGCAACTAGTACCCTGTTCAGATCCCATGGATCTAACGGCCGCCTGTACGGGGGCACAATATGACAGACCCCCTGCAGGAACGTGCGCACCTTAGGAAGACGTGCTAGACGCTTCTGAAAAAACACGGATATTGCCGATACTTGCCCTTTAAGGGAGCTGAGCGACAAGCCCTTTTCTAACCCCGATTGCAGGAAAGAAAGAAAAGTGGGCAATGCAAATGGCCAGGGAGACACTCCCTGAGCGGAACACCAGGATAAGAAAATCTTCCACGTTCTGTGGTAGATCTTAGCAGAAGTCGACTTTCTAGCCTGTCTCATTGTGGCTACAACTCCTTGGGATAATCCTGCAGACGCTAGGATCCAGGACTCAATGGCCACACAGTCAGGTTCAGGGCCGCAGAATTCTGATGGAAAAACGGCCCTTGGGACAGTAAGTCTGGTCTGTCTGGAAGTGACCACGGTCGGCCGACCGTGAGATGCCACAGATCCGGATACCACGATCTCCTCGGCCAGTCTGGGGCGACGAGTATGACGCGGCTGCAATCGGATCTGATCTTGCGTAAGACTCTGGGCAAGAGTGCCAGAGGCGGGAATACGTATGGGAGCCGGAACTGCGACCAATCTTGTACTAAGGCGTCTGCCGCCAGAGCTCTTTGATCGCGCGACCTCGCCATAAATGCCGGGACCTTGTTGTTGTGCCGGGACGCCATTAGGTCGACGTCCGGCACTCCCCAGCGGCGACAGATTTCCTGAAACGCGTCCGGGTGAAGGGACCATTCCCCTGCGTCCATGCCCTGGCGACTGAGGAAGTCTGCTTCCCAGTTTTCGACGCCTGGGATGTGAACCGCGGATATGGTAGATGCTGTGTCTTCCACCCACATTAGAATGCGCCGGACTTCTTGGAAGGCTTGCCGACTGCGCGTCCCTCCTTGGTGGTTGATGTATGCCACCGCTGTGGAGTTGTCCGACTGGATTCGGATCTGCTTTCCTTCCAGCCACTGTTGGAAGGCTAGTAGGGCAAGATACACTGCCCTGATTTCCAGAACATTGATCTGAAGGGTGGACTCCTGCGGAGTCCACGTTCCCTGAGTCCTGTGGTGGAGAAAAACTGCTCCCCACCCTGACAGACTCGCATCTGTCGTGACCACTGCCCAGGATGGGGGCAGGAAGGATCTTCCCTGAGACAATGAGGTGGGAAGGAGCCACCATTGTAGAGAGTCCTTGGCCGTCTGGGAAAGGGAGACTTTCCTGTCTAGTGACGTTGACTTTCCGTCCCATTGGCGGAGAATGTCCCATTGAAGTGGGCGCAGATGAAACTGCGCAAATGGAACTGCTTCCATGGCTGCCACCATCTTCCCTAGGAAGTGCATGAGGCGCCGCAAGGGGTGCAACTGACCCTGAAGGAGAGATTGCACCCCTGTTTGTAGTGATCGCTGTTTGTTCAGCGGAAGCTTCACTATCGCTGCTAGAGTATGGAACTCCATGCCAAGATACGTGAGTGATTGGGTCGGTGACAGGATCGACTTTGGAAAGTTGATGATCCATCCGAAAGACTGTAGAGTCTCCAGCGTAGCATTCAGGCTGAGTTGGCATGTCTCTTGAGAGGGTGCCTTGACCAGTAGATCGTCTAGGTAAGGGATCACCGAGTGTCCCTGAGAGTGCAAGACTGCTACCACTGCCGCCATGACCTTGGTGAAGACCCGTGGGGCTGTCGCCAGACCGAATGGCAGAGCTACGAACTGAAGATGGTCGTCTCCTATCACAAAACGTAGAAAACGTTGATGTTCTGTAGCAATTGGCACGTGGAGATAAGCATCTTTGATGTCTATTGAGGCAAGGAAGTCTCCTCGAGACATTGAGGCAATGACAGATCGTAGGGTTTCCATCCGGAACCGCCTGGCGTGCACATGTTTGTTGAGCAGTTTTAGGTCCAGAACAGGACGGAATGAGCCGTCCTTTTTTGGAACCACAAAGAGATTGGAGTAAAACCCTCGACCCTGTTCCTGAGGAGGGACAGGGATCACTACTCCTTCCGCTCTTAGGGAGTCCACCGCCTGCCGCAGAGCATCTGCTCGGTCTGGATGTGGGGAGGTTCTGAAGAATCGGGCTGGAGGACGAGAACTGAACTCGATTCTGTACCCGCGAGACAAAATGTCTGTCACCCACCGGTCCTTGACCTGTGACAGCCAAATGTCGCAAAAGCGGGAGAGCCTGCCCCCGACCGGAGATTCGGCGGGAGGGGGCTGGAAGTCATGAGGTAGCCGCTTTGGAAGCGGTTCCTCCATTTGCTTTCTTGGGGCGTGCGTGAGCCCGCCAGGAATCTGAGTTTCTTTGCGTCCTCTGAGACCCTTTGGACGAGGTAAATGGTGTCTTGCCTGAACCTCGAAAGGACTGAAACCTCTGCTGCCACTTTTTCTGCTGAGGTTTGCTTGTTCTGGGCTGGGGTAAAGAAGAGTCTTTACCCTTGGACTGCTTAATGATGTCAGCCAATGGCTCGCCAAACAGTCTATCTCTAGATAAAGGCAAGCTGGTTAAACATTTTTTGGAACCAGCATCTGCCTTCCAGTCCCTTAACCACAAGGCTCTGCGCAAAACTACCGAATTGGCGGACGCCATTGAGGTGCGGCTGGTAGATTCTAGGACCGCATTGATAGCGTAAGACGCAAACGCAGACATCTGCGAGGTAAGGGACGCCACTTGTGGCACTGCTGGATGTATGATAGCATCCACTTTTGCTAAACCAGCTGAAATAGCCTGGAGAGCCCATACGGCTGCGAATGCCGGAGCAAACGACGCGCCGATAGCTTCATAGACAGATTTTAACCAAAGGTCCATCTGTCTGTCATTGGCATCTTTAAGTGAAGCGCCATCCTCCACTGCAACTATGGATCTAGCTGCAAGTTTGGAAATCGGGGGGGTCTACCTTTGGACACTGGGTCCAGCGCTTGACCACATCAGGGGGGAAAGGATAACGTGTATCCCTAGAACGTTTAGAGAAACGTCTTTCTGGGTGAGCGTCGTGTTTCTGGATTGATTCTCTGAAGTCAGAGTGATCCAACAAAGCACTCAATTTACGCTTGGGATAGAGGAAACGAAACTTCTCCTGCTCTGCAGCTGCCTCTTCTGCTGAAGGGGCTGGGGGAGAAATATCTAACAGCCTATTGATGGCTGAGATGAGGTCGTTTACCATGGCGTCCCCATCAGGGGTATCCAGGTTGAGAGGGGTTCCAGGAGTGGATTCCTGATCACTCTCTTCAGACACCTCACAGGGAGACTGATTGCGCTGAGACCCTGAGCAGTGTGATGACGTTGAGGGTCTTTCCCAGCGAGCTCGCTTAGGGTGGCTGGGGCTATCATCTGAGTCATAATCCTCAGCTTGTGAAGCCGGGGACCCCCTTGTAGTCTGGATTGGATCCAGCTGAGGGGGGCCAGAGGACAGAGACCTCGCCGAGTCCAAAGACTGAGCCCCAGACATGGATTGCAAAGTTTCAAGGATTTTTGTCATAGTCACAGACATTCCATCAGCAAAAACTGCAAAGTCTGTCCCTGGCGCCGGGGCAGAACTTACAAGCGTCTCAGCCTGGGTCACTACCTCTCCGGACTCCGGCTGGCGAAGCAGCACCGGATCGGAGCATTGCACACAATGGGGGTCATCGGAGCCTGCTGGTAGAGCAGCCCCACATGCAGCACACGCAGTGTACACAGCCCTAGCCTTGGCAGCCTTGCGTTTTGTGGATGACATGTTGCTGCTTCCTCAGAGCGATCTGGGTATCCAGCCAGGAAGCGACCTCACAGTGCAAGAAATAAATAAATATATATATCTGGTGACACAGTACACCAATACACACTGAGGCACTAGAGGGGCCAGCTGAAATGCCGCTTACCGCCCGCTTAAGAGCGGGTGTGTGGTCGCCAAAAGCCCCCTAGTCCAGGTCTCCCAGAGCCTTGCGTCCTTCCTCCAGCCAGACTGCATGTAATGGCTGCCGGCGTCCTGGGAGAGGAGGGGGGGCGGGCCCTGGGCGTTCCTGGCTAAGAGCGGGAAGCCTGCTTCCCTCTGTGCCTAGTGAGAGGGCTGGAGCATGTAAATCAGGCTCCAGCCCTCGTCGCTGCTGCGAAACAGCGTCTCTCCCCTACCCTGATTGACAGGGTGGGGGCGGGAACGAAGCGGAGCTAGGCCGCAAAAAGCCGGGGACTAAAGTTATAAACGCCGCCGCCGTAAAAGTGCGGTCGGCGTGTCCCCGGCGCACCACAAGTCACAGCAGCGCCGCCCGATCCAGTGGGGGTCGGCGCTGCGTTCCCACAACACAAAGTCCCCCAGTAAACTGTAGGAACACTAACTCCAACGTTACGGTCCCCGGCGCACTACAACACCCAGCCAGCCCGGAGTGTGTCTGTGCCTGCCGGGGACACAGAGTACCTGTATGAT